>NW_003101677.1:562391-1221103 GCF_000003855.2 Blastomyces gilchristii SLH14081 | reverse complement strand
TTCAGATCTATATAAATGAGATACTGCAGAGCCTTGTCAACCATCTTCTACATAGTATACTTAGATAACATTCTAATCTTCTTGAAAACAGAGAAAGAACATAATACTCATGTTCAAGAAGTGTTAAGTTACTTAAGACAGTATTAACTCTATATAAACACTGAAAAATGCTCATTCTACATGCAGAAGATTGATTTCTTAGATTATATTATTGAGATGAACAGCATTTCAATGAATAGAAGTCAGATCTTTATTATTAAAAACTGATCAGTGCTGTGAATGTACTGTGAGATGTAGATATTTCTAGAATTTATGAATTTCTACAGATAATTTATCTATGTATATTCATAGATTACTATTTCTCTTACAGATCTGTTAAAGAGAAGTGTGAAAGACAGAAAAATGAAACTGTTTACTCTCACTCAAGATATTATACAGACATTTGCAGAATTGAAACAAGCTTTTACAGATGTTATAATACTGAATCACTTTATCTCTGACTTACTCAGTCAGTATGAGACTGATGTATTTAGAAATGAGATCTGTGAAATCTTTTCACAGTTAATATCAGAGATCTTTCAATGTTGAAAGAATCAGAGAATAATAAACTCTGAGAATATAGATAATAAAATGCCTGTGAGAGAAGACTTTTTCATAAAGTCTATAAAATATTATAAATGAAGATCAGTGATCTTCTTCTTCAAGAAGTTATCACTCACACAGAGAAGATATAATACTTATAATCAAGAGATATTAGTAATTGCTAAATTCTTTAAGATCTGATAATATTATTTTCAAGATAGTAAGTACTCAGTGTAAGTTCTTACTAATTATACAAATCTATATTACTTCTTGATAACAAAGAGCTTGATAGAACATTAAGTCAGATAAGTAAAGCTGCTTTCAGAGTATGATTTCTATATCTGATATTATTCAAATTAACTTAATCTCACTGACACACTGTCTAGATAATCTGATTATAATATTATTAATAAGAAGAAGAATTTTATAAAAGAATCTCTGCTATCATTGCAGAAGAAGCTGACTGTAGAGAATTAAGATTCTCTGAAGCTCAGAAACAGCACTGATAAGACAGCTGTATAACTTAGTATAGAAGATGAAAGAAAATCTGAATTCTCACAGAGAACTGATACTGAAGATTATAAGCTTCTCATATCACATCTTACTATTATTGAATTGATAAAGAATGAAACAGTCTACAATCTTTCAATCTGACTACTTTTGAAATTTATTAATAAGTTATAGAAGAGAGATGTCTCTACTACAGCTTAAATTCAGAAGTTGAAGAAGAAAGAACTCAGTTTAAACTTGAAAGAGACAGACTCTAAGCAGAGAAGTACTGCTCAGAAATCAAGTCACTGATAACTAGAAGAATATGAACTTCTACTACTGAATAATTCAGTCTTCATTTCTTATAGCAGAGTAGTGTATCAGAAGTTATTAAGAATTTATTATAATAATTCTTATATAAGACACTTCAGATTAGAGAAGACTGAGAAGCTTTTAAAATATAAATATATTTAAAACAAGCTCTGAGCAGATATCAAAGAGTATATTAAGACTTATAATATCTGTTAAAGAATAAAGATTCTGTAATATAAGTAATACAGTGAGTTAATATCACTATCTATTTCAAAGAGCTTATAACAGAATCTATTAATAAATTTCATAGTTAATCTACTAAAGTTAACAAGAGTCAAAGAATATGACTTAATTTTAATTATTATTAACTACTTTATAAAGATAGTTAAATATATTTTTACTTATAAAAAGATTAAAGCCTCTGAATTGACTGATCTATTTTTAAATACTATTATTTATAATCACAGTGTTTTGAAATTATTAATAACAGATTGAGAATCTCTCTTTATTAGTAAATACTGATCAGTCTTTTCCTATTATCTTATAATAAAATATCTTCTCAGTACTGTATTTCATCTGCAGACAGATAATCAGACTGAATATTAAAATCAGATATTAGAATAGTATCTTTAAGTATTTTATTTATATCATTAGAATAATTAATCTAAACATCTTCTAATCACTGAATTTATATATAATAATGTAAAGAATACAATCTTAAAGATATCTTCTTTCTATACTTATTATAAATATAATTCTTCATTACTCAGTGATATTATAGATAATATTTCAAAGAGAAGAATAAGTAATTAGAATGTTAAACAGATATAAAGAACAGAGTACTTCTCAGTATTAAAAGTGAAAGTAAGATTGAAACTTTTAAATAAAATTTATAAGAAGATAGTGAAAAGTATTCATCACACTCAGAAGTAATAGATAAAATACTATAATTGAAAACATCTTTCAATGAAGTTCTTAATAGAGAATTAAGTACTACTTTCAGCAAAGAATATTAAGATAATAAGACTGTATAAGAAGCTCAGTGAGTAGTGATTAGAATCTTTCTGAGTAATAAAAGTAATAAGTAAATAGATATATAAGTTAAAATTACTCTCAGAATTGAAATTAATTCATTCTATTTTTCACATTTTCTATTTAAAGCTTTATAAGTAATACTCTGAGATGAAGTCATCTCAGCTGAATAATATCAAGATTGAGAGTGATACTGAATATTTTATAAAGAAAATATTAAAGAAGTGAATATATTATAATAAGCTTCAATATCTTGTTAAATAAGAAGATTATTTATTATCAGAGAATTCATGAAAATCACTTAAGTATTTGAAAAATGCTGAGAAAGAGATTACAAGCTATAAAATAACTAGTAAAGACTATCTTATTACATATCAGAGATGTTGAATAAGAAATACTACTTAAGACTTCTTATTTTTCTTAAAGAGTTTTTTTGAAGATAATTTTATAATGATAAGCTGATATTTTATAAACTCTATAGCACTCTTCTTTTATTTTCTCTTAAAGAGTTTTTAGAATTTTAATAAGTCTATACAAGTGTAAAATTTCTGAAGCAGTTAAGAGAAAGAAATATTTAAAATTAATAAGATTAATATTATTAACTCATAGACTGCTGCTATTCTAATAAAGCTGCAGTCTGCTGAAAAAGTAAAAAGAGAGATCAGAGTCTACTTATTAATAATCACACTCTTATTAAACTTATTCTTCACTGTTAAAGTCTCTGATATTAGTATCTTTATCTACTGAGAAGTTAGTACTGCAGCACTGCAGAAGAGCATGAGAAATATATAAAGTATTAACTTATTAATTTATAAAGTATCTCAGTTATCTGCTTTAATTGAAGTGAGATTTTCTTCAATTAGTGATTAATCTTTATAATACTTTTAATAGTAGTACTGACTGATCTCTTCTTAAGACTAGTTATTCTGAGATGTTTTTTCATTTCAGAGACTTATACTTTTATCTTTATTATTATTATTATTCTTCAATTATAGATGTATGCAGTCAGAGACTATGACATCTACCTGAGAACTTTTAGTTCCCAGGGTTTTTCCTATATCTGTAAAGTTAACTATTATACATTCATCAATTTCAGATATGCAAAATCAGAAAATTCCAGCTCAGAATACAAAAACCATTTACAAATTGCAGTGTTTTAACATCTTCTAATACTTTGAAATCATTTGACAATATCATGACAAAGGAAAAGAGAACACAGTCTTATAGATAGACACATTAAATAGATAGATAGAAAGGAATTGAAAGAAAAAGATAAAGTAAAGAAAGACTGTAACAAAACAAATTATTAAAAGATAGTATATAGCTGTTTTAATAGACTATATCTGGTTGATTTTCTCCTCTTCATATTCAGATAATTCTGAATTTAGCCATTTTCTTGTAGTTGCTTGAGTTTCTGATAGAAAGTCTATTAAGTATTTAATTCCTGTCTCAGTTGAGAATAAGAATCTCATATTTAATTGATTTAGATCATACTTCTCTTTCAATCTGGCTCTGAGACTATTGTATAATGCACAGTGCATTACAATATACTCAGAATTCTCATTTATATTGCAGAATGAGCATTCTATTGAGTCAAATCTATCATCAAATCTTTGTATATAAGATTTGAAATAGCCATGTCCTAGTTTCAGCTGTATTATAGATGAGAATATTTTCTTTTTACATTTAATTGAACAAGATTTTCACTTGGGTTTTGTTTCAAATCTTGAATAATGTATACTCTTCTTTTGTTTCTGCCAGCTTTCATTTCACTTGTCTAAACAAGATTCTTTTATTTTTCTCTTTATAAAAGACTAGGACACAATTTTTTGAATAGATCTGCTTAATTCTGCACTTTTTTTTACAGCTGAATCAGTCAATTCATTGCTATGAATATTCATATGAGCAGAAACTCAGTGTAGATGAATTATCAGCTTTGATATTCTTCTCTTTTGAATTTTCAAAACAGAGTTGAAGATCAGTTCAAGATTCATTTGATTATTATGAATCTGACTATTTCTAAGTCTTTTTAAAGCAGCTTGACTATCAGAGAATATTCATACCTCTTTCAAACAATTTTCTCTTTTATGAGATTTTATTTCAATGAGTTTGAAAGCTTTTACTATTACAAATAGTTCAGCATCAAAGACTTCAGATTCACAGTCTAGATTTCAGAAATCTGAGATAAAATTAATATTATCTTCAGTATAAGCAATGCCTGCATCTAATCTATTCAAATTCTCATTTTTTAAGTCATCTGAATAAATCAGAATAGAGTCTTTTATATTGATTGTAGAGATTCTCTTCAAATACTGTTCATATTCTTTCTCTTTTGATAGTTCACTTATTTATAAGTTTATAAGAGATTCAAGCTTTTCTCTTCAGAGAGATAACTTCTCATGATTAACTTTTTCAATATTTAGAGAAGAGAATTGATTTTTAATCAGAGAACATAGTCTGTACAGTTGAGAAGGCATTTTCTTTGAAGAATTATTTTCATTTCAATTAAGAAATCTATTTCAATTCAGTTCATTTTCAGAGTTAATTGATGAAAATGAAGAAGAGACTCTTTCTCTGATTATATGATTTAAGCTCATCTTTACAACTCTCAGAGCATAGTTCATACAGGCCTTTTCAAATCTAATAGCAGAAGAAGGAATTGAAGCTTCAATTTTCATTGCTTTAATAGAAGATGATTTGAATACTCTCAGAATTCTTCTCAAGGCTCTGTTTTGCAGACTTTGAAAGAGTTCAGTGAAATTCTCTTGATTATTTCATTAAACTTGAACTTCATAATCAGCTACTGATGTAATACAGGCTATATATAACTGTCTCATAGCCTGGAAGAATAGACCTCTCTCTGTATTTAATAGTCTGATTATGTTGTTTAATAATCTTTCTATCTTGACAGTTCTTTGTTAAATGTGATATTTAAAATTCAACTTAGAGTTTAATCATACTTCTAATCATTTGACATTTACACTGAATTTAATCTCTCTATTTAAAAGAGTTAGAGATAGTTCTTTCTCATTGAATCTAGAAAAGAAATGAATTAACTCAGTTTTATTCATATCAAATTAAATTTGATTGATATCTGCTCTAACAAAGATTTCCTTTGCAGCTTCTTCAATCACTTTCAAATTCTCTTTGATAGTTTTTAAGCTGTAGACTAGACCAATATCATTCACATAACTCAGAGATCACACTATTCTCATATTTCTATTTTTGAATAGATATGCAGTGTATATTGCAAATAAAATGAGTGAGATTGAAGATTCTTATAATACTTCTATTTTTCTCTCAGTCTTGTCTTATTTCATTTCATCAAAGAAGAGTTGTATAATTCTTTTAGATATAAAACAGTTAACTCATTTTATTAAAGAAAGTGACAGTTTTAATATCTTTAATATCTGAATTAACTTTGACTTTGAAACATGATTAAATGCTTCTTTTATATTAATAAAAACTGCAGTTGAGACCAGATCCTCATACTTTACTATTTGAATATCATGAACAACTGAGAGAACAGTGTCAATTGTAGAACACTGTTTTCTATCTCTCATTTATTCACTGAATAAAAGAGAATTACTTATAGAGCTTATAAAAGATAGTTGAGTAGCTATTATCTTTTCTAAAATCTTTTCTAGACAGTTCAATAGAGATATTACTCTATATGACTTAGAAATTGAAGTTTTTCTATTAGGTTTTGCAAGAATCACTTCAGTAGCTTCTCTTCAGCATTCAGAATGATATTCATTTTTCAAGAGATTGAAAAAGAGCTCAAAATATTCATTCTTTAAGTAGAAGTATGTATTTTAAATAATTAAGTGATTAATTGAATCAGGCCCTGCAGCAGTCTTAACTGAACTTGAGAAGATAGCTGACTCTAGTTTATCTTGAGTAAGATCAGGTCATTTTCAGTCATTTTCATCAATATAGTTGAGATATGATATATTCTCTTTCTCTGAATCTGAATCTGATGAGTTTTGAAAGAGAGTTCTTATAAAAGCTTAACATTTTTCCTCAAAAGAGTTTGCTGTATATGATTCATTCTGAAACTCATATTCTAAGGTTGAAAGTTTTGCTGCACTTCTTGTTTTAATATAGTTAAAAGCTTTAAAAACTTCTTTTTCTTATGCTTCTTCAAGAAATTTATTCCAGCAGTCTGTTTTAGCTTTTTTAATATCTGAAAAATATTCATTTCTGACAGCTTTAAACTCTTT
Organism: Blastomyces gilchristii SLH14081; assembly: GCF_000003855.2. NCBI lineage: Eukaryota > Fungi > Ascomycota > Eurotiomycetes > Onygenales > Ajellomycetaceae > Blastomyces > Blastomyces gilchristii. Next base: position 1,214,465 of record NW_003101677.1, on the reverse strand, counting down.
ATCAGAAATTATATCATTCTTTCAATCTCTTCTAGCAGTAGTCAATTGTTTTCTTTTAGATGTGATATTCTCATTTCATCAAGGTTTTGAATACTTAAAAGACTTTCTCTTTAAAATATTATCTTTAACACTTACTAGAATAATAGATGTAATGAGCTTCACTCTATTCTTAAGCATTTTATTTGAGATATCTTGACTGAGGTTCTAATACAACTTACTCTGTCTTTCAGATTTTAACAGTTTTATACTTTCTTCAACTGCCTTTCAGTCAGCTTTTTCAAAGTTAAACTGATTAGAGAGAAGAGGATTTTCACTCATTTATTTCTCACTCAGTTCAATATTAAATTGAATAATCTCATGACCTGATTCTGATGTCTCATTTGAATTAATAAATCAGTTTACAAGTCTTTTTTCTATTAGATTTTATGACATGAAGATTAGATCTATAATAGATTTCTGTTTCATGTCTTTTCTAAAGAATGTTTATTGATCAGACTTGTTAACTAAATTCATTGAATACTCAAAGATTCATTCAATCAGATTATCAGCTCTTACTGCTCTTTTACATTCTGAATTTCATCAGAGATAATGTGTATTGAAATCTCCTACAATTATAGAGTTTCTTGATAAAGTTATGTTCAGAAATTCTCTATTAATTGTTCAGATATTATTATTTTTCTTCAATGACTTTTCATTACAGATATTTATGAGCTGTATAGTGTCAAACTCATTCTCTTTATCTATAATATCACTCACCAGAATATCAGGGTCAGACATGATATCAAATCTTAGATTAAATTGATATCTTGATCTCTTTCTTTCATAGATCACTACTCTCAACTTTATCTCAGACTTTTGAGATAAAAAGTAGTAGTAGCTTGAATGAGAAATGATATATTTTTACTCAGTATCAAAATTCAGCTTCTGAAGCAGTATAAAATTAACTTTTTATTTAAATGTAATTTGAAGATAAGAATAAATGTAATTTGAGTTTCTATTCACATTATTTTAAATAAATGTGATTTTTGAAGAGTTTTTAAACTTTTTTTATTGTTTTTGTTGTATATTTATACTAAAAGAGAGTAGAGTAGAATCTAATCACTATTATCAGATAGTAGATTATAACTGTTCTGAAAAGTAAAAATCTCAACTGCTTGCATTATATCTAGTTTATCATCAGAGTCATTTCTCAATTCTCTAATCTTAACAGAAGTTTGAGAATTTAAATTCTATTTACATTTAGCTGAAGAATTGAAGTTTGAAGATCTAGATAGTTGAGAGTTTCTTCTTTTTAAGCTTACAGTTATGAGTTTACTGACTTGACTATTCTCTTCAGTTCTAGATTTACTTTAAGCTTCATCTTTTCTCCAGTTCTTTTGAGTTCTTGAAGTAAATATACATTCTTTTGAGCTAGATGCATGTTTTTCTTTGCAATTAGAGCATTTAAGCAGAGTGTGTTGATATATTTCATCTCTTTTTGAGCATATTTCATATTTATACTCACTAGTTTTATGATCTCTGACACAGAATGCACATTTTGAGTCTCTGAAACAGAAGATTATAAAGTGTTCATATCTTTAACAGTTTGAACACTGTGTTTGAGCTTTGAGATTCATTCTTGAGTCTTTGTATTCATGAACTCTCATTTTCAAATCTGCTACTCTTACTTCAGAGATCTTTGACTGTTTAAGTGTCTTTATATATACTAGAACAGAGGCATTTCTTCTGCTTTATCTGAACTCAATTGAATTTAGTCATACAGACTCTTTTCTCAGTTGAATGAAGTTGTATTCTTCTAATTCATTTTTAAGAAGTAGTATTTCTTCTTCACAGTCAAAAATTTCAACTGGAATATTATAAAGAATGAATTTATCTCACTTTTCATCTCTCTTAGATAGAATTATTGTGTTTAACAAAGATTCTACTGCTGATTTTCAGAGATTCTCATTCTGAATAAGGAATTCTGCACTGAATTCAGGCATTATAATCAGAATAATGAAGTTTTCAAAGAAGAATGACTTAATTGAAGCTATAACTAATTTTTGAACTTCAATATTAGTTATTAACTGAGAAAAGAACTGCTGATTGATTTCATTTCTAATTCTGAAAATAAGATTTGAGTTTAGCTTATTTCTCTGCAATATGTCCTGATTTGAGACTTTGAGAATAAGTCTTCTATTTCTGAAGATTTGAAGATTTTTCTCTTTTTGCATTTTTTTCTTCACTCTTCTATCACTAGAAGTATGAGCAGTATTCTTCTCAGTTTTCTCAGAATTTTGAGCAGATTTTGAGATAGCAGATTTAGTGACAGCAGATTTAGAGACAGCAGATTCAGCTGCTTGAGTATATATTTTCTTCTGATTTAAAGAAGAAGAAGAAGAAGAAGTAGAAAAGAAAGAAGAGTAAACTGAAGAGTCAGTGATTATATTAGAAATTTTCAAAGTTTTTTGAACTATGTTTGAAATTTCAAGTTTGAACTTGATCACTTTCTGTAGTTATCTAGTCTGAGTATGAAGAATTAACAGAACTTCTTTATTCATCTCACTCAGACACTGCTTTTCAAGAATTTTACTTACTTTTTCAAGTTTCTGTATTTCAAGAACTTGTTATTTCTCTATTTCTTCTTTCTTTCTTCTCTTCAGAATTTCAATCTCAGAAATAGCATTTGAGAAAGCATTCTTTTCCATGTCAACTAAGTGTACTTTTGAACTCATTATTCTTACTCAATGAAAAGTTGATCAGACTAATTTAATTGAGATATTTATTAAACTCTTTTTAAATTGAAAAGTTGATCAGACTGTTTCAATTAAGAGGTTTCTAAGTCTGTTTTCAATTGAAAAGTTGATCAGACTATTTCAAAAGAAGAATAACAGACTTTTGTGTATAAAACACCTGATTTTTTTCACACTAGTTCAGTAACTAGGTTAGATTTTTAAAGAGAATCTAATAAACTAAAATTGATTTTTAAGATAAATCAATAAAATCTTTACAATCTCTTTCTTGAGATACAGTGAGGAAAAGTATAATATCAATTAATAGTAAATCAGATAATATGACAGTTTTTGAGAGAAAAACTGATAAAAAATAAATCAATTTTTTACAGAGAAATTAATTAAAACTATTCAATTTTATTCTAAATTATTCAATTCTTCTCACACAACAAGTGTGCAACTTAAACCAGTTAATAAAGAGTGTAAAAAAGAATTAAGTATTAATGAAAGCTCTTCAGTCACTGAAAAAGTAATTCTTACTTAAAAGAATATGAAATTATAACAGAAAATAACTCTGTTTTTAATTCTTTGTAAGAATATTGTATAAAACTCAGAGAAAAACATCTTACTTTTTCAAGAGAAGTAAAAAACTATTTCTAAAATCTTTTTTTTGTATTAACTGCTGTAGAAGAATGAGATAGAAACTGCTAAGATATACACTACTGTATACTCTTTATCAAGACTTTTCCTCTTCAGAGTCTTAATATTATAGAGAATATAAGTCTGTTTCTATATAATAATGTAAATATTGTCAGTGAGATGTAGAGAAACTGGTTATTTATATCTTAAAATAGAAGACTTTGTCAATGATTATATTAATATAGAGTTAATTCTTAAATTTAATAGAAATCTAGTGTTGCTGTTCTCAATTTCTTACAGAATCTATTAAATATTGAGATATTAAAACTAGATTTAATATATCTCACTGTGCAGGGATCAAAGGCTCAGTCAGACCTTGAGATATACTGATTTTATAGTTGTTGTGTCTGCTGATTATGTATTGAGTACAGTTGCTGAGGTATCTTTTTGTACTTTTCTGTCAGGGATGAGCCAGATTGAGATGGATGGTACAAGGGTGAGACTTGGCATTGATGTCTAGATACACTGAAGACAGACCGCGGAGGTTGCACTTCAGAAGTGGCTGTTGATTATGTGCTTGATATTATCACTGAGGTATCTTTTTGTATTTTTCTGCTGGGGATGGGCCAGATTAGGAAGGGCGGTACGAGGGTGAGACTTGGTGTTGATGTTTTGAAACATCAAAGATGGACAGGGTTTTCACGGAAGTTGCTTCTCAGATATCTCCACAATTACAGATCAGGGATCTTCCAAAATCAAGAAGATTGGTGCATATGGCTAGGTCTCTTTGTCTTACAATTTGTATGGCAATTTGGCCCGGGGTTGTGGTGTGGTAGGGGAGAATGGGGGATAATCCCACGCAGGAGTTCCGAACGACGTCTGGTTCACATTTGGCTGGATAACTCCACCACCACACGGGGTATGCAGTCGGCGATGGGGTCAAAATGCTCATATGATTGAGGGCTTTTCGATGGATCTATCGGCGGGTTCTTATTCGAAAAATCGAGCGAGTTCGTGGTGGAGCGGTACTTTAATCTTTTTATAAGTAGAAATATATCTAATCATCTTTGTAAAGCAGTTAACAATGATCAAAATTAAGTCATATTCTTTAACTCTTGTTGACTTCAGTAGATCAACTATGATACTTTTATCTTCTTTTATAGATAAGTAAGAGAGATCTCTTTAGTTTTAATAAAATTCATTAATACTTAAAGCTCTGAGACTCTCACTCTGAACTACTTAAGTATCTGAGCTTCTTATCAGAACTGACACAATGTCTTCTTATAGAATAGATAATACTTATAGAAAGATAGAAGTTATTATTACAGATATAACAGAAATAATAAGAGTAAGAGAAGAAATAAGTATATAAAATTCTCTCTTTCTTCAGCTGCTTAGTGTAGTGCAGATAAGTAACAGTACTGATTAGAAACTGTATCAGAGTCTTCTTATAAAGAGAAGATAAAGAAACTACAGAACTCTATAAACTTAACTCAGTAGTATTCTGAGCAGAGCTTAAGTATATTATAAGAGAGAAACTACAGATTGAGCTTCTCAGAGCTATTATTCTTAGAATCAAGCTCTTTCTGAGATTCTCTCTAAATAACTATATAAGATTAGACATCACTAGACTGACCGTGTGACCGTGTCTGGGACCAGGACCAGATTTTTTGATAGTCTCATTACCAATTCGACCGATCCCATTACACGGTTTTAACATTCAATAGTAGTCTCATACTGTCCCAGTGAGACTTACTGTCTACTCTTGTCACATTTTCCAAATGAGACCATGATTTCCACTTCTCAATTTAAATTATTTTTATTGCTTTAAATGACTTTAAATCTCATTTGAGCATTACCAAAAAGTGTTACTTTTTAAAAAATTAAAAATAGTCTAAAAAAAACCTTAAAATGTCTAAAAATAGTAACTTTATGCCAAGAATGGGACTAAATGAGACCAAATGAGACCACTTTCTCATTTTTTTCAAGTCATGGTTCCATTTTAAGATCTCATATATGGTCACTTTGCATGTTTTTTTAATGACTAGTCTCAGCGGGATTCACGCCAAGAAATGTATGGGACCAGACCAAATGGGACCAAATGTGAAATTCATGGTCCCGGCGGCCAGTCTAGACATCACTGTGTTAGCTGAGAGAGAAAATGATATTACAATAGTAGTAGAGAAGATAGAGAATGAACTGAATATAGATAAACTGATTAGTAGAAGAAATGATATCTTACTATAAGACACAGCTACTACTGCTGCAGCTGTAAGAAATGTAGAAGAAGAAAAAGATATGATAATAAGAGCAGTACTTCTGCAGCTTATTAACATCACTGTCTTCATCTTCAATCTGACTTTCTTAACAGTTATAAAGACTGCAGCTACACTATAAAGACATTTATTACTTACTAGAAAATATTAGAATAAGCTTCTTATTATCTTTTAAGAATGATGCTTTCATACACTCACTATTATAGATGAGAGAGAGAAAAGAAAAATATATTATAAGAAAAGAGAGAATCTTTTTAAAAAATTCTATTATTACTATTAGCTTTATCTCTAAAATATATCACTTTTACAGAGAGTTTTATATATAGAATAAAATATATTAAGAGATTTGTAAGTTACTTATTAACTATATTTTTCACATTTCAATTAATATATAAGAAATTCACTTATTACATAGTTGATTTAAATAGAGATAAGAAAGAGAAAATTTATATAGTTAGCAGAGAAACTTATCTATTTCTTTATATTATATATAGTATATATACTGTCAAATCAGTTGATAACTATTACTATATAATAAAGATAATTTCTAATCTGATAATCTTAAGAGTATTAGAACTATACTCTTAAAAAGAAGAGTATTATTATATCTCTAATTATATTAAGACTCTGCTACAGTTCTGTACAGCTTATTACTTCTCTGCAGATAATTTCATTTATTTCATAAACTATTTAAATTAGTTTTTAATCACTCTATAATATTATTTAAATATGTTATAGAAAGATCTAATTAATAAATATAAGAACTTTACTTCTATATAAGATTAGCAGATTACTCTTTCTTAGTAGTAAAATATCACTGAGATATTACTTCAGCTATTCTTACTTATAAAATAAGAGAAGAGTATCTGCTTATTATCTATATAAAATAACTAGATACTGACTTCTTATAAAAGAAGTCAGTAATTTATTTTTCTTCTACTAAAAGATATATAAGAGTTACTGCATTTCTTATACAATTTTCTTAGTATACTAAGTATTATATCTGTGATATTCTTGTAATAACTCTGTAGCTCATGAGCTTGCTATTTAAGTAAGATAGTTAAGCTCACTTATACAGCTTCTTAAATAACTATCTTTATATAATACTGCTAACTAGTCACTGCTTCAGTTCTGTTATATTATAAAAGTATATATTAATTATTACACTAATAATATATAATATTCTAATAATTTTATTAACAGAGATAAAAATGAAATAAAAGTTTAACTTAAGTTAAGATATTTATTATTATTACTGAGAATAATTATAAGAAGAAATAATTAAGAAACTTATAATTATAAAATATAAAATTATCAGATAGTTTAATATCTCTGATTATAGTATATCAGAAAAGTATAGTTTTTATAAAAAAGTAAAGAATAAACTTATATAAGAATGTATTTAGTTGTTTCATAAGTATTATTAATAATTATTATCAAATTCTGATTATATAAGCAATCACTGAATAAACTGAATAAGACTGAATTTAATCTTCAGTCTCAGTCTTATTCTGATTTTGAAAGAATGATTATCTTTCACAGTTTATTCTGAGAAATTACTTTCATTTCACTGTTCTTGTATTAAATCTGGTCATTTTTCATGCCATTTCTCTCAGAAATGATCCATTTTCAGATTTTTTTAATACTTGGTCCTGGTGAGACTCACGCTAAGAAATGTATTAGACCAGACCAAATGGGATCAAATGTGAAATTCATGGTCCCGCCGGCCAGTCTAAGAGTGATAGAGAAAGAGAGTAATAGAGGAAGAGAGTGATAGAGGCTGTAGAGGCCGTGGTGATGGTAGAGAGGGTAGAGGGTGAAAGGGGTGGTAAGGGGTGGTAAGGGGAGAGTAGAGATAGAGAGTGGAAGTGGTAGGGGGCGTTGCGGGGCGGTAGAGGCGGCGGTGGTGGTAGAGGAGGTAAGGGGGTAGAGGTAGAGAGGGCTGCGCAAGCAGCAAAGCGAGCGTAAGCGAGCGTTTGATGCTTGTAAATAAACAAGTGATTAAAAAAAAATATTCAAGACTGAAATTTTTGTTGAATAATCAACAAAATGAGAAATAAAAAAAAAGCGAAAGAAGAGAGAAATGAGTTCTTCTGTTGATTTAAGCAAGTGAGCTCATTACCACTGACTGTTGTAAAGGAAATGACTCCATCAGGTAAACCTGACAGATTTGAAGAGCTCTATAGCATGGTGACTGCAATAGCGGGTGACTAGTGGGTGATGAGGGTGATTCAAGAAGGGCGAGGAGGGTGAGCATGAGGTGAGGATGTGGTGAGGCTGGGGTGAGGATGTAGCAGCGAGGGACTGGCACTAATACGGAAGAGGAAGATCCAAATCTCCGATTAACTATGTAATTAATAGCAGACGGGGGAGGAAGGCGGGGAACGGGGTTGCTTCAGTTAGTTATTTATTAGTTATTCATCGTGTTGTGTGGCTGGTTTTAGAATTTCCGGGTGGGGAAAAAATTTCTGCAAACCTTGCGGGGGTTTTTTTCCTTTTTTTTTATTTTTATTAACTATTTCATATTGACATTCCTTTGGATTAGTTAAATACTTCCCCCACCCACAATCTCCTCCGCGCCGCTGCTAAGAGAACGGATTTTCCCAAGGCTTAATTCATGCTGGGCGCTGGGGGCCGCGGGCATTGGGGACGGGGTGAATGGGATGGAGTGGAATAGAATAAAAAAACACGAGGTTCTTGAATAGATAGATAACTACATAGAGGTGCGCACATAATAATGATGGAAGTTGGCTGTATGCGTAGGGATAGGATAGCGGCGGGGGTTGCCTGTAGTAGCATTCGAGGAGGATATTTAAATACACAAGGATAAGGTATTATTATATAAATATTTATGGTAACTAGCGGGTTCTGGAAGGAATGGCGGGAGGGGAGAAGGAACATTACATCAACGTGGAAGCAGTGGAAGCAGCCGACGATGTATGAAAAATATATAGAGATATATATATATATATTGTGTAACTACGCTGTATGTATAGTAAATATTTAACTGTTTGATGTTTCTCCACATGACTTCGTTAAACCTTCTTCAAAGGCTTCAAAGCACATCAGAGTCACCACTAGTTATTTATCCACGATTTCTGGTCTATTTAGCCAACAACCACCACAGATATTCAGACAGACAGACAGACAGACAGACAAGACACCACTTTCCGCGCCCTCTTCGCTGCCTCTTAAATATCAACAACAACAACCTCCACCACAACCATTTCCCACGGAATAGCACCCATTGCTGCTCTGTAACGCCTTCATCCGCCTCTCCTGGCCCCAATTCTATGACCCTGCGTCCGCATTCTCCCTTCCCCGAAGCTCATAGCTGCCTGTCGTGCCCTTGCCTGCCTGCTTGCTAGTCTGCTCCGTGCAGGGCTGGCGCTGAAATCTCTTCACTGCGTCTAAAATCGATTCATCTTCCGCCTTCCGCCTCCGTTTCCTTCTGGGCCCCCTCTACCAACTCCACCCTCCATTTGCTCCTCTTCTTCTCTGCTCCCGCTGTCTATTATTTTTTTCTCTGGTTCCTGCTGCTGCTGGGACTGGAAAATAATACTATACTCAACCTCATTAAGTTGCGTTGCACATCTGTCTCCTCCAGCCGTCCCCTCATATATCACCACCAAGTGACTTACCTCCACCTAACCCACCACTTCAACCTCTCGCTCACTCACTCCCCCCCCCCCCCCCCCTCCGGGGCGAACTACCGTAACGCTCCCTTTCTCCCTTCTCGACCGTATATGCCCGTACTAGCGACTGCTATTCTTCCCTCATAAACCGTCTCCGACACATCTTCGTTTTCATTCAATCATGGGACAGACTTTGTCGGAGCCTGTGGTAGAGAAAGTGAGTTGCCCCGCTTTGCTGCTTTGCTTTTGTTTGCTCAGAACACAGATCCCAAACGCCCGCTCTACGGAACCTGGAACCACCTTCCCCCCACCCTCTCAATTCATGGCTACTCGATTGTTGTTTTTCAAGGGACCTGTTTATTTCCTTGCGATAAGCTCCCTGCTTTCTGGCTTGGGGGCACGGACCTATCTTGTTCTGTGCCTGGTACATGACATTTACATGCCTCGAAGGAGGAAGAAGGAGACGCGAGGGGAAGGGGGACTACCATCAGGAGTTGAAAATCTTTTTGACCCTGGCTGATATTAAACCGTTTCCCCTTGTTTGTTTGTGATGATGAATCTTGCTAACATGGCGTGATTTTCTTCCCCGCACTCGTTGAATACAGATATCAGATGAAGGCCAAGATGAATGCGTACTCTACGGAGTATCTGCGATGCAGGGGTGGAGAATAAGTATGGAGGACGCACACGCCGCAGTCCTGGACCTGCAAGCCAAATACCTAGACAAGGCGCACCGTCCAACCCACCCCGACAAACGCTTATCTTTTTTCGGTGTCTACGACGGTCACGGCGGTGAAAAGGTCGCCCTGTTTGCAGGAGATAATGTCCACCGCATCGTTACGCTACAAGACTCTTTTGCAGAGGGGGATATTGAGCAGGCTTTGAAGGATGGCTTTTTGGCAACTGATCGGGCTATTTTGGAAGGTCGGTCCCACACACTCATATCCATTCAAAGCAATCTTACCTCTATAGCGATCTTCCATTTTACGTTTCACTTTCTCTCGCTTCCTCCTCCTCCTTCCTGTGTTCTGGACTAATCACTGCCAATTCCAGATCCTAAATATGAGGAAGAAGTCTCGGGCTGCACAGCTTCTGTTGCAGTCATTTCTAAGGATAAGATCAGAGTAGTATGTGCTCCTCCGTGTTTTTCTTCATTTGTGTCATGACAATGCTGTTGGTGGCTTTGTATATACTGATTGCATCCTCACAGGCGAATGCTGGAGACTCGAGATCTGTACTAGGAGTCAAGGGGAGGGCGAAACCGCTATCGTTCGATCACAAGCCACAAAACGAAGGTTCGTTTGAATCCATTTCTCCGCCTGCAATGTTTTATAAATTTCCCCAGCGATCATTTTCGACTTTGCTCATAATGTGAACAGGTGAAAAGGCCCGAATAAGTGCTGCTGGCGGCTTCGTTGATTACGGCAGAGTCAATGGCAACCTCGCACTGTCCCGTGCACTTGGTGATTTCGAGTTTAAGAAGAGTGCAGATCTCGCGCCAGAACAACAGATTGTTACTGCTTATCCTGACGTAACTACACATGAGATTACAGAGGATGATGAGTTCCTTGTGATTGCTTGTGACGGTATGATTTTTATCTTCCTTCGTTTCGAAGTTTTTTTTTGTTTTTTGTTTTTTGTTTTTTTTTGGGGAAAAACGCCCTTGTTCTGTCGTCTAACATGCTATTTTTAGGTATCTGGGATTGCCAGTCCTCACAGGCGGTGATTGAATTTGTTAGACGGGGTATTGCTGCGAAGCAGGAGCTATATCGGATTTGTGAAAACATGATGGATAATTGCTTGGCTTCTAATAGCGAAACGGGAGGCGTCGGGTGCGATAACATGACTATGGTCATCATTGGGCTGCTCCATGGAAAGTCTAAGGAGGAGTGGTACAAAACTATTGCAGACCGGGTTGCAAATGGTGACGGGCCATGCGCACCACCTGAATATGGTATGTTTTGTTCCCTATATCTGTCCCCACCCCCCACGCGTAGGGTCGTTGAGCTGACGAGGAATTTTATTTTATCCCTCCAGCGGAATTCCGTGGCCCTGGCGTCCGCCGTCAAGGAGACGAAGGCCTCGATGACTACGAGCCCGATCTCGACACGCGACTCAGAGGAGGGAGATCGGGTAGAATCATCTTGCTAGGCGATGGCACCGAAGTGCTGACTGACATGGGCGACGACGAGGATATGTTCGATCATACCGAGGAGGATAAGGATCTTGAGAGCCAGGTGCGCAAAGGCGGCGCGGGAGCTGGAACAGCGGATAGTGCAGAGGATACCGCTAGGAGCGAGCGAGGAGGTACACCGGGTCCCCTACAACAGCAAGGGCAGCAACAGCAACAATCGAATCGCCAAGGTACCCCTAACGCGCAGTCTGAATCGCCTGGTGTAATCTCTGCGTCTCCTTCGTCCACAAGTCCGAATGATATCTTACGCGGTAGCGAGAGACGGTCTACCTCATGATTGTTATTTCTTTCCTAAATTAATCTACACTTTTCTCCCTTCTTTTACATCGTCTTTCCCTCTCTTGTGTTCACCCCTATTTTCTCCTCAACAGTGTTTTCTGTCTCTTTTCCTTTCTTCTATTTTATTTTCCCTTAAAGATCTTGCTTGTTCCCGGGTACGGTATGATTCTTATTCTTTTTATTCTTATCTACGGTACAAACACACGCCTTCACACAACCACGCACACTAACATAACTCGGATTATTTTATGATATATAAGCTTTTTTCCCTTCTTTTTGCACCTTTTTTTGTTTACACTCGCAAAATCAAATATATAAGTTAATCGCCAAGGGCCTTTCCATCCCATCCCTTCTCCCCCTCTCCCCTACCGCTATCACCGCACCTCCATCCTCAACTTAAATCTTAAAGTATTCTGTCGGGGAAATGGATGTGATGTTGAAAGAGTTGAGCGACTTATTTTTTGCTTTGCATGTGCCTTTGATTTTTTTTTGGATTTTTAAGTGTGTTTGTTTTTCTTCCGTCCTTTTCTTCTTCTTCTCTTTGCTATTTCTGTCTCTCCCTTTCGCTTTTTCCTCTCTCTATCCTTGCTTTTATGATTTTCCTGTTATATTCTTCATGGCAACGTCTTGATTTTTTTTTTCTTTTTTTTTTTGCATGTGTAATCTCTATTTTACTGTTTTTGCTGTTTTAACTTTTTTTCGCAACTCTTACACATGCTTCGTCTGTGATTATTTTATTTTATTATTATTACTATTCCTCTGTCTTCTCTCCTTTTTATTTAATATATATATATATATATATATATATTTCTATATATATTCAATTCACTCTGATATATGGATATATGGACAGATATGACACTCCTGCGCGCGGGTCATAGATGCATACACATACGTGCACAGAGGCGTGAGCTCTATGTCAACTAGGCTTGAATTGATTTTGAATCTTTGAGTTGACGATTTGGGTTTTGATCAGGATAATACAGACGCCGGGAGGTATACAGGAGAAGAGGAGGGGGGGGGGAAGTTAAGCTATACGGACAGATCCGATCCGATAGAAGAGAAGAGAAGAGCATGGAAAGAAGACAGAACAAGTGTATATGTTCTCTCTAACATAGTAAACGTTGCATTTCGGCATTTAGTGTGCGGGTGCGGGGCTTTCCCGGCCTTTTTTTTTTTTTTTTTCTTTCTTTTTCTCTCTCTTGTTTTTTTTTAACTTCTTTATGGTGGTTGGTGGTGGTTGGTTGTTTGGTTGGTCTGGATTTTTTTCCTATGTTTTCCCGCCTATAGCAATTGGAGCGAAGAAGGGCAAGTCAGTAGTCTCTGGCTGGTTTTAATTCGGGGTTTCGGGGTTTTCCAATTGGTAGAGTTTTCATCGTTCTTCTTCATGTTGTAGTAGTTATGTGATGTGTATATATATATAATACATATATGTATGGAAAGTGCCTTGTTATGATAAAGTCAAGTCTGGAAGGTCTGGAAGGGGGCAGTGGCTTAGTCATCGCCCGTCTCGTCTTGCTGCGCAATGCAATGGATCAGAATAGCCTCATCTTTGCCTGTTTGGGACGGTTTTATCAACTACGCAGCGAAACCTGTCCTGTCCTATGTCCGTTTCTCCCTCCTCTTCCCCTCTTTCTCCCGCTATTTATTATTCTTATTCTTACCCCCGTTGCATCATTACCAGATCTCCCTTTCCCTCTCTCTCCCTCTTGTTTGCCATCCTAGCTCGCCCTTAGTGCCGGACCAACAGCAACCTCCACTCTTCCAATAATCTCCAATCCAACCTCCCAGCGTCTTGGTCTAACCAACTTACCAAGGGTGCAAATTATAGTGGCCCCTTCTCAGCCCGGCCAACCACTGCTTCCATCCTCCACCGCCGTCCACCGAGTGCCACTGTTCCCTGCTTCTTCGGCCAACGGCGTAATTTTGCGGGCTTGACTCTGCCCTGCACGCTCTGCTCTGCTCTTCCCGCGGGCCACAGGCCATGGCGTTTCTGGACTGTACTACGGAGTCCTATTATATTTAATATTATTCTGCTTCTTCGGATTGATCATCACTCTTCCTCTAAACCACCTCACCTAGCTTCCAACGCTTGATTATTGAGCGTTACCGTGCAAAACAATAAATCTCTGCTTCTTTTTCTCCTTGCTCGAATCTCTCCAGAGGAACAAATCCAATCCCCCCCTTGTTTTTCTTTTTTGCTCCCTTCTCTCCCAACTCCCCGCTGGTTACATCCGATCCTATCGACGGACACACACCACAACGGTTCTTCTCCCCTTTTTTCCCCAGCTCAACTTGGCTTTGGGCGTTGCTCGCCCCAATTGGACCGGATACAAATCGTCCCGTCGTCGAACAGAGTGCTTCCCGGCCAGCTCCTTCCAGTCCGTGCCAGGACGCGAAAGGGGGGGAAAAAAATTTAAAAAATAAAAAATAAAAATAAATTGCACAAAAACCAACCCTTGAACATCGAGAAAAGCCCACACACAACAACGTCTCTTTATCCTTGGTTCTATCTTCTCTTCCTCGTTTTGACAATTGAAATCATCGTTCGCCATCAGCTCATAGTCGGTACCAACATACACACACACACACACACACACACAAAATCAATTGACCATGTCGTCCCCCTCCTCCATCAGCTCCACGAAACGGAAGCGGAGCTCCTCCCACCTCACCGCAGCTCCCATCCCTAAATCCTCCACTACAGACCTCCTCCAGCCCTCCTCCCGTGATGCCTCTGGCGAGGACGCTGACGACTCTACCTCATCATCGGCCAAACACAAGAAGCCCTCTCCATCATCCACGGACGCCGCGACCAACCCACCCTCCAAACGGGCCCGTACCCGCTCCACCACAGCAGATAACTCTGCCGCTGCTGCACCAGTGACACCCGCCCACGGCACTCCCTCCTCCTCCCCTAGCAAAAATAACAACAATAGCATCCACAAAGAAGACCCCGGTGAACCCTCCGAGACCACCGAGGCGAGCATTGATATCGAGAAGCGGACGAAGCGGCATGCGGCGCCGTCGCTGTTCCGCACGCCGAGCCTGGCTGCGACGGTGACGACGGCTTCTGCTGCGACGGTGGCGGCGCAGGAGGAGGGCCGCATGAAGCCGCCTGAACGTGCCGGGCTGCAGGATCCGGCGGGCTATCATACCAACCCGCCGCCGACGGGGAGGCCTGTTCGAGTCTATGCGGATGGAGTGTTTGATTTGTTTCATCTTGGGTATGTCTTTTTTTTTTTTGGGTTTGTTCTGCGGCTACTTTTTGAAAGGCGAAACAGCTAATGGGAGATTTCTTTTTTCTTTTATATACATGATATAGCCACATGCGCCAGCTGGAACAAGCCAAGAAAGCTTTTCCTGACACATACCTTATCGTCGGCGTCACGTCTGACCATGAGACGCACAAGCGCAAGGGGTTGACCGTGTTGACTGGCGCGGAGAGGTCGGAGACTGTCCGCCATTGCCGATGGGTTGATGAAGTCATCCCCGATTGCCCCTGGATTGTCACACCGGAGTTCCTCGAGGAGCACAAGATTGACTATGTCGCTCATGACGATTTACCTTACGGAGCCGCGGAAGGAGATGATATCTACGCTCCGATCAAGGCGCAGGGCAAGTTCCTTGTTACGCAGCGGACAGAGGGTGTTAGTACCACGGGGATTATTACTCAGTATGTCGTTTTCTTCTTATTCTACCTTTGTTTGCTGGTGCCCACCGCACCCACTTTTTTAATAACACCTACCTAACCTTCCACCCCCCAACAGCATCGTCCGCGACTACGAAAAATACATCACCCGCCAACTAAAACGCGGCACCACCCGCCAAGAACTAAACGTCTCCTGGCTCAAGAAGAACGAGCTCGAGATCAAACGCCACGTCGCCGAGCTGCGCGATAGCATCAAGAATAACTGGTCCGTCACGGGCCAGGAGCTGGGTAAAGAACTGCGCCAGTTCTGGTTGAACAGCCGGCCCTCGAGTCCCGCGCGAAGTAGCGTGGATGGCAGCGGCGGCGGGTTTGTGTTTGGTGGCAGTCATCGAGGGAGTCCGGGGCATAATAATAATAATAATAATAATAATAACAATAACAACAACAACAACAATAATAATAATAATGGGAATGGGTCCTATTTTGGTATTGGGAACGGGAGCCGGACGCAGTTGGGCCGGTTGGAGATTCCGAGTCGGCCGGAGAGTCCCGGGGTTGGTGTTGGGGCGGGGCGGAGCGAGGATTTTGCGACGGGGTATAGTTTGGGTTTGATTGGGGGGGTTAGGGCTTGGGTGAGTTTGTTTGTACCCTTTTTCTTATTCATCCTCCGATATTAACATGGAAACAACCAACACCAACAGATGACCCGCAGCCGCACCTCACTTCACGACACAGAAAGCCACGCCTACCACGCGTCCTCGCCGTCGGGTAGCGATGAGGATCGCGAGAATGGAGATCGGAAAGCAAGTTCCTCGACACAGCAGCGGGGACGGAGTAAGGAGGCTGTTACGGGGTAGTGTGGTAGGCGGGCAAATGAGGCGGATAATAATACTGGGCTGCGTTGCTAGATGCTCCCATTTCGTCGGTTGTGGATGGTTTTTGACGCGGGGGAATGGGATGGGTCGGGGCGGGATAGGGTGGGAGAAGAGAGGTGGATGAGGTGTCTTTTTTCTCTTTTGGGCCGTTCTGTTCTCCTTCCTGTCGCAGAGGGGAGGTGGGATGGATATAAGGTTCTTTTCGGCCCTGGGCTTCTCGGGAGAACTACTCGGGGGTAAGAATGTGGTTATGTTTGTGTGATGTAGTCTCGGGGTATGCGTTTGTGTATGTGTATGCGTGGACTTGAGAAGATAGAGGTCTGAAAGAGGGCTGGCTGAGGGGGGGGTACGGTACAGAGAGGGGTGTCGTGTCTTTTTTTTTTTTTTTCTCTTATTCTCCGCTTTTCCTGGGTTTGTTTGTATGTATGTACATCTACATGTTGGCTTTTCGTTTTTCATTTTTCATTTCCTTTTCCGTTTTTAAATTTTTTACTAGATGGTGATCCGAAAGGGGAAAAAATGGAATGGGAAAAATGAATTTAAAAAAGAATGGATATAATATATGGATATGAAGAAGCTCAAAAAAAGTGAGATGGTGTTATATCTATGTATACGAGGACTTCCGTTTCTTTAAGTTACCTGATCGTATAAAATATAAAGGGCATTGGAGGTTGGGAGTGGCATTTGTATTTGTTAATGGGATGGAGGAAGAGAAAAAAAAAAACAAAAAAAGAAACAGATTCGAATATTGTCTGGGCATTTCTGCTGTAGTTCTATTTACAGTACATAATCAAAATGAATTTTTTATCTATCCCTATCCATCCATCCATCGCTATGCGTCTTTTATATCTCGTATATCATGTTCCCAAAAAGGGGGAGGGGGACAATACATACCATACCGCCTGGCAACAACCCCCCCCCCCCCTTTTCCACCTTCCAAGTCCTATCTTCCCTTTTTAATAGTTTCTCTAATATCCACGTCAATATACAGGTTCATCCCATCGTCTGTCCACTTTCTCGTAATGGGATGTGGAGATTCACCTCGCCAGCCCCATCCGGTTCAGCGCCCATTCCCATTCCCATTCCCACCACCAACATTATCATTGTCAAAGTCGTAATCATCATAATCATCATCATCATCGTCATCATCATCGTAATCAGCCAAAAGTCCCCTTCCCTCCTCTACCTCTGCCTCTGCCTCTGCCTCTGCCAGCCGTACATCCTCCGCGTTCCGGGATCGCGTATGCTTGGATCCTTCTCCCTCACCCTGAGCCTCAATAGCACCCCCACCACTGCCGTCCTTCTCCTTCCCCCGCTCCTTCACCAACGCAACGTAAATCGCACTGGCCAAAATAATCGCCGACCCAGCCCAACTAACCGGCGACGGCGTCGCGTTGAATACCAACTTGTCATACAGCAGCGCAAAGAGCATCTGCGTGTATACCATGGATGTTGCTTTTGAAATCCAGCGAGGGAGGAAAGAAAGGTTTCGCATTTTCTTCCTTCTTTCATCACTTTCGCTACTCCCCCGATGCGCGGCTTTCTTTCTCCTCCCTTCCCTAGGCACCTCTCGAACCTCCCTTACCTACCCCGTCCTGCTCTACATCCACATCCCTACCCCCCACCCCCCACCCCCACCCACGCCCACGCCCACGCCCACGCCAGCATTCTCACCCCCCCAGAACCCCTCCCACCTCCTTTTCCCTTTCTTCCATAACCGACGGCGGCGGTACATACGACAAGCCGGCCGTGAGCAAAAACTGCAATAGGAACCCGCACGTCCCCAGGCCGAGCAGGAGCAGAAGTTCCGCCATGTTGCCCGGCAGCCGGAAGCTGATGGCCGGTATCAGCGCGACGCCCAGTAGCGAAATGATGGTGGTTATGCCGCTGAAATACGTGACGCTGACGAGCGGGTGCGTGCGTTTCCCGATGATGCGGATGGAGGTGTAGGCGACCGTGGCGCCGGTGACGCCTAGGAGCGCAGCTAGGGTGCCGAGGGTACGTTGGTAGGGATCTTGGGCTGCGCCTGTCGCGGATACCTGCTCCTCCTGCTGCTGCTGCTGGTGCTGCTGCTGGTGATGGTGCTGTTCAGCAAACCCACGAAACAACGACGCGGGCCTTGCAATCAGCACGACGCCCACCAGCGACGACAGCGCTGCTAACTGCTGTCTGCGCGTGAAGGTCTCGTTGGGCATGGTTAGCGAGCAGGCGTAGCAGCTGCCGATGGGGGCTAGGAAGGTGAGCACGGTGGCTTCCGAGAGGGCGAGGTAGAGGAGCGAGTAGTAGAGGCCGAAGACGCCGATGAAGCCGCTTACGCCGCGTAGGAGGAGGAGGGGCCGGATGGAGCGGATGCCGAAGGGGTGGGGGACGCGGGCGTAGAGCATGTAGAGGAGGCTGAGGAGGACGGTCATGCCCATGCGGGCGAAGAGGATCTGTTTGGAATCATTTCCGTGAGCCTTTTTTTTCTTTTCTAGGCATTTATTGAGGGGTGGGATGAGATATCATATCATATATGGCATATGCAAGGTTCATGGTGTATAGTTAAGAAAACAAAATTGAAAAAGAATATATAGTACACACCTGAAACGGATGCATTCCCTTCCCATGGCTCCCATCCAGCTGCAGCGTACGGGTCATGACATTCATAGACGAGCCGAAGAATTGCGCCAGCATCACCATGACCATCCCCTTGCTCATGAGCCATGTGTGCCGGAGCTTGCGGCGCCATGATTGCACCACGGTGCTCCGTTTGTCCTCACTGCTTGCGCCCCTTGGTGGTTCGCAGCTGGCTGGAGGAGAGCGGTGGGCAAGCGTAGATTGAGAGCCCGATACATCATTATTATGAGTAGGAGGAGGAGTAGTAGTAGTAGTAGTATGGCTAGGTAGTAGGGCGTCCGCTGGGCATGAGTGTGAGCGGATGGAGGGAGAGGGAGCAACTGCTGCTATGACTGTGCACGGGCGAGAGGAAGATGATTGAAGTTCTTCGTCTTCCTCGGCGTATGTCTGTTCGGCATGCGCTTGTTTGCTAGGTAACGGCTCCGAGGGAGCTTGTTCGATAACTGTTATTATATCTTCTTCTGCTTGAGGGCATTGCTCATCAACGGAGGAGCTGTCTGGGGGTTGGTGTTCGAGAGACGAAGAACACCCCGCCGCCGCCCAGCTCTCGATTGGATGCGCGGGCATTATTTATTGGTCCCGGATGATGGTTAAATATGTTTTTCGCTTTTGTTTCGTTATATCAAAAACCCCACAGGAAGGTTTTTTAAGAAAGGGTAATCAATCCCTCGAAAAGAGGAGGAGAAGAAAAGAAAAAAGAAAAGAAAATATTAAAAAAACACCCGGAGCTGTTTCTTTTATACGCCGACGAACACGGGCAAAAGGGGAATCAAAAATCTAAACCTGCGCCATCAATCCAGCTCTTCTCTTGTCCGGCTGTCTATATTCCCCTCCACAATAATGATAATAAGAGGAGGGAAAAAAAGAAAAAAGAAACCCGAGATGCCGCGCGGGGAAACAAGCCGGCCAAACCACGCTACTAAGCGTAAATAGTTACATCAATCAGACTGCCTCGCCTTTGCCTGTGACTGACTGGTGGATGTTAGTTATTTAACCAGTCGAAGCTTTGCTCCGGGGATTGAGCTGAATTATGAACCGATGGCTGTGGCATACATGTACCCTGCATAAGCTCGGCCGGGTCGACGGCTGATTATTCGCCAATAAAAATGTATGTAGAATCCATGGATAGGCTTTCTTTGGCTTCCGGAGTCAGTTAGTTGTCCCGTTAAATAGCAGTAGTAACCGGTAAATGGTTCAACACGCTCGGTGTTTATCAAGGCTCTTATTATTAAGAGAAATATGGGGATGGTAAATAATTATGAAGGGGGGAGGGGGGGGAGGGGGGGGGGGGGGAATTGGCCGTAGAAGATGATATATAAATCTCGTGTGCAGCATCATTTCCACAGGATAATAAATACCACGGCAAAGAGTCGATTGTGAATGAGCAGGGGACCAATGTATCCTTCGGCCCTACCCAGTATACGAGGGGATACACACGCCATTTCGGCAGGCTCCAAGGCGGAATTTCAGATATAGCATCGCTATAATGGCATCGAGGGAGGACAAAAAAGTCATTCGGACGTTGTTAACATCCTGAATTGCGCTTTGACGCACGGTCTAGGCCCCTCGGTTTGTGAAGTGAGAGGCGGGGAATTGAGGTCCTCTAGTCCCGATTGGAATAAAAAGCAAAGAAGAAGAGCCGAGGGGAGTACAAACCTTGCCAGCCGTTGGAGTATCCGAAGTCGGAGAATTTGAACTGGATATTTTGGATAGATTCCCAGACAAATGGCTAATGTACAGTACATGTTGATAACTATTCTAATAGTAAGAATCTATATCTCTAGCAAAAACAGTAGAGGGCAATGAACAGCTGGAAGAATTTCCCTATAGGTCATGCAAAGTGATCGGTCGGAATAGGGGTATATGATAAGTACTCTCTTAAGGAGTAGGACAACATAGTCCCGTTAAACATGGCAGTCTCACACAAAACTAAACGTATCCCCTCCCTTTTCCATGAGCATATTCCCCAACCTCTTCGTCCCAACAATCCTCTCCATCTTCAAAGCATCCCATTTCGAAAACAACGCCCGCACCCCGCCCTCAGCTGCCTCCGCCGTGCCTGCAGGATCCAAGCCCAGGAACCCCACAATCTCCCCCCAGAAAACAGGGTTCTCCGGGACACCATACATAATCACCCTCTTCACCCCGCGAATTTGATAGCGGCGGAAATGGTGTGTTCGTTCCGTGTAGAGCAGGGCTGAGTGGCGGCCACTGAAGAAATGTGTTCGTGCGCGAGCCACGTCGCGTACAGATGTGTATTCCGATATCGCGCCAAAGGAGAGGTTTTCTGTCTGTGATGAGGTTGCCAGGTAGTTGCGAACACGGACGAAGTCTAGGTAGGATGGGATGAAGATCAGGGTACCCGATGCATGAGGCTTTCCTCCGCTGCCGGTCGAGCTGCGGACGAGAGATGAAAGTACTGCGCTGGTAAAGTACTTGAAGCGGTCGTCGGGGTCTTTCACGGGCGAGGTTGAATTGAAGCGGGAGAAAGTTTGCTTGACGGGGACGGGCAGTGGTATGTCTAGGATGGCACCTTCATATGTTGGGGTAACTTTGACTTTGCCAGCCGTGTTGTGCATCTGCGACGAGAAGAGGGCGTTTATTTCAGGGGTAATGAAGGATGAGAAGACGAGTGTCTGGCGGACATATTTGGCTTGGCCATCCAGGTACCAGTTGCGGACGCGGCTGAAATCACAGCCGTGAGATTCCTTCGGTTGAAGGTTTAGGTGTGAAAATACGTATTCGATATGTTCCCAGTTCTGCATTAGAAGGGCATCTGCTTGATCGACAACTGCCACCTCGATTGATGAAAGGAAATCAAAGTCTTGCTTTTTACCACTGTAACATTACATTAGTGGCTGATTTTGAATAGGCATCCTGGGATCGGCGTTCGTTATAACTTACTCCTCTTTATCCATAACCATCCGGAGACCCAGTGGACTCGCCAGGATAATATCGGAATTGTAGAACTGGGAAAAGTACTTGATGGTTTTCCGAGTGAACTTTAGCCCTAATCTGAACATGTCATCGTCGTTCCCACCGAACAATTCTCGAAAGTCGTCGGGTTTGTCCTCCCATGATTTATCGTCAGCCGCAGAGAAGGTATCGTAGAACCTGCTTTTATTTTCTTGCTGCTCTGCATGGTATAATTTAGTAATAGACTCCACAACCCGCACGCATGCCTGTCGTGTCGGTAAAATGATCAACACCTTTGGGCGGGTAAAGCCTTGATCTCGCAGTTCCAGATCTTGGTCAGGTTCCTTTTGTGAACGGGAATTGTTTTTCAACACCCTGTCTCGAGTTTTAAGGATGTGGTTTAGAACATGGAGGCAGTAGAGATCTCGGAACTTTGCTGAGTTGGATAACGTTCGCGCCCCAAATAGGAGGTCCTGGTAGCCGAAAATGTAAGGGACAAGGCCCGAGGTAAGGCTTTCAAACTTAGCGATATGGTCTCCCGCATGGTTGGCAAGTTTTTGCTTCAGCTGTGGGAAAATATTAGTTTAGTGACCTGTGGCGTTCAGAAGCAACGTCTATACATACCTTCAAACTTTGTAGCCCATGCGCGGGAGGTGGAAGCTGCACGGCATCCCCACCCGTGTCTGGATGGCTGAGCACGAGCCTGAATTTTCCTGGAAGTTCATTTTTATGTGTCTTCCAGCCTTTTGTTGAGATAACATTTATCTTTTGTAATAGCAATGAACTATCTACGTTTGAAAAGTGGGTTTCGAATGGATCCGTTGCTGAAGGAAATAGTTAGAATATAGAGGTATACTTGGTACTAAAAGTTTCCACATACCGTCATCCTCGTCTCCGGAATCTTCTGCTTCGCCTTCATCCACAGCAATGCCTTCCGCATCCTCGTCCTCTTCATCATCCTCAATTTCCGACTCGGACAAGTCAGCTTCGTCGTCAAGCTCCTCCGGCTCTTTAATCTGAACCTCCGTTTTCTTGGAGCTGTGCTCGACTTTCCGCCTTTTTCGAGCAGGCCCATTGGTATCTTGGCCAGCGTTGAACAGCTGCAATAGTGTATTGTATGGCTTCGATGTCTTTTT
Organism: Blastomyces gilchristii SLH14081; assembly: GCF_000003855.2. Classification (NCBI taxonomy): domain Eukaryota; kingdom Fungi; phylum Ascomycota; class Eurotiomycetes; order Onygenales; family Ajellomycetaceae; genus Blastomyces; species Blastomyces gilchristii. The sequence continues at coordinate 1,191,536 of NW_003101677.1, read as the reverse complement.
GTCTTCCTCGTCGTCATCGTCACTGCCGGAAGACAGCTCGTCAATTAATTCTACCTCATCCTCTGCATCTACATTGCCCTCAGATAAGCCAGATTCACCATCGGAGGAAGCTTCATGGCTTGGCTATAATTAGTTATTGTCATGTAGAACTTGGAGATAGAGAGAGAAACCTACTGAACTTCTTCGACCCTGGAGGTTTCGAATCTTGGCTTTCGGCCGCCGCGCTGCCCTCTTCCACGGCCTCCTCTGGCGCCTCGAGAATTGAAAGGCCTACTACCTCTTCCGCGTGGTGCGACCATCTCGAAATAAGTTACTCTGACGCTTTATTACCGTGTGTTGCGTTGTTGTTGTGCTTTCCTCTATGAAATGCGCCCCAGCCAAAAATATATATTTTCTGGTTGAGTGTTTGGTGGATCTTATCTTATCTTAGCGTGAAATCTCCTCTTGGGTCCGCACACACAATTTGAGCCCCATTTGTTGACGACCGCAATAGCAATTCTCCACGCCAACAAGACTCTCCCACCGCCGATACTGACGCTTGTGACGCCTGTGACGTGGGATCAAATTACAGATATAACTGCCCAGCATGGCTGATACCGATTCGTTCCTCCATCTCTCGCGGCCTCTGGGCCCTGCAGCCATTGGCACTCAACCCTCCACCGCCCCTCTCAACGTTGTGATACAACCACAAGTAAGCATATGAACCCCTCTGGGAAAACCGAAAATCATTATAAACATGCTAATACGTCTAATAGGCGATTTTCTCTATCCTCGATCATTCCCTTCGTCGCAATGCTGACCAGGAGCGGGTCATCGGTACTCTTCTGGGAACCCGATCCGAGGATGGCACCGAAGTTGAGATTCGCTCCTGTTTCGCCGTAGGACACACGGAAACAACCGATCAAGTCGAGGTTGATATGGAATACCAGAAGCAAATGCTTGCTCTACACTTGAAAGCTAACCCCAAGGAAGTTCTTGTGGGTTGGTACGCGACATCCTCAGAACTGAATACCTTCTCCGCGCTCATTCAGAACTTCTACGGCGGCTCAGGTGATGGAACATGGCCTCACCCAGCCGTACATCTAACTGTATCTACAGTTCCTGGGAAGGACATTGAGACTAGAACGTACATTTCAGCGCCTGTTGGCGTGACAGCAGAAAGGGCCGCTGACAGCGCTGCATTCATACCCGTTCCTTATGAAATCAGATACGGCGACGCCGAGAAGAATGGCTTGGAGGCGATCGCTGCTGCAAGGGACAGTGAAAATCGGACTGCCAATTTGTTCACAGATATTGAGGCCCTAGAAAAAGCCATCGAGGACGTTTTGGGCATGATCGATCGAGTATCGAGATACGTCGACTCAGTGATGGATGAGGAAGCGCCCGCTTCTACAGCGCTTGGACAGTTCCTTCTTAATGCTCTCGCCTTGGCTCCAAAAGTTGACCCTGCTGATATTGAAAATGACTTGTATGTTCTCTTTTTTTTTTTTTTTTTTTTTTTCTTTCTCCCCTTGCCGAATTGTACATTCGTTGTTCGAATACATTAACATTAACTTACCTGTGTTCGCAGTAATAACCACATCCAAGATGTCCTGGTGGTTTCCTACCTTGCCAACACCATCCGCACACAAATGGAACTTTCCAACCGATTAGCAACTGCCCAACTAACCCTCGGTGGCGAGGGTGCGGGAACTGCTGCTGCAGGCGGCTCAGGAGAAGCAGGAGGACAGCGAGGCGGCCGCGGAGGCGGTCGGGGACGGGGTGGCCAGCAACGAAATCAAGACCGCGGTGGAGTCGAAGCATGAAGGGAATTTTTGATACATGCAATTTTCGCAATATGCAAATTGCAACTAAAACAAATACCAACCTGCGTCCAATGGTTCATCCATGCATCAAGAGTACATTCCTAGTTTTCTCTTCCTCGGGATGTAGTCGGCGGATATGACTTTGCCCCTGATTTTTACCACACCATTGCAGTGTTGCTCGGGTTGGGGCAAAAGCAAGGCGTCATTGGAGTCGTTTTATTGGAATCCATTTTTCATTTCTTTTTTCATCCTTCCTGTTCCTTATCCTTCATGATCTTCTTTTGCGACTTTTGCTGGTTTATTCAGAAGACGGCAAAAGGGTATTGTCTTAGTATGCGGACATGACGCGATGAAACGTATGTAGACTGTTTTCTTTTGTCATATCGGGATATCGTGTCTACTGTGGAAAAGCGAGTGCGACATGTCAATGAATGATGTGGTATAGAATCTTAAATTAGACTTAATTTTATCACCCACCAAGGCGCGTTTGAATTGCACACGTAATCAAAGATATCAAGAGTGATTGAACTCTTGCTACCATTCTGGTTGCTTGTCAGCCCAGCAATCTGATACGAGTGAAATCCAATCATTGTTCCCAAACGCCATCGCAATGCAATATAAACACAGCGGCATCTAAATAGACTAATCGAGTAAGGAAAATGAACCTTTTCACCTCCTAATCCAACGCGTCACATTAAGCAACGGAGCCCCCAGCACTTCTCCGCTTCTTCGACAGGTCCCCGTCAGAAACCGAATCCGCCCCTCTCTTCCCCGTAGCCTTAACAGACAAAGCCTTCCCCTTTCCTTTCTTCCCTACCGTTGTCCCCGTTCCAGTCCCCGCCCCTCCAGCCACAGACCCATCTCCACCATCAGCAACCGACTCAGCCAATTCCTCCAGTCCCTTCTTCCCACTAGCCCCGACCTGGTCATCGTTCTGGTCAAAAGCTCTCCTGGCCTCTTTGAGCTCGCGCTCGATGCGGAACAGTTCCTGCACACGGCCTAGTTTGACGGGGTCACGGCGGAGTGCGAAGCGGAAGTCGTCCACTTTGATTTTCTGACGGCGGGAGTATGTGGCGCATTGTGCGGCGGAGTGGCAGGTTTCGATTATGAAGTCTGTCACGATCTCGTCGAGGACGCGCAGGGTTTCTGGGAGGGGTTCCTGGGGGTAAGAGGGGTGCGGGGTTGGGTCCCCGTACGCGTGTAGGAGGTGGCGTACTGTTCATCCATTCGTTAGGTTATTTGGCAATACAACCCCCCCGAAAAAAAAAAGACAACAATTAAAGTAACAAAGACGGATATGGAGGAGTAACATACATTCATTCCCAAAGTTCAGCTGGCCTTGATGACGAGTAAGTCGAACCCGCGGTTCAGCCATGCCGTTAGTCAAATGTCTTAATTTGCGGCGGGCTCGATAGTTGGCGTTATTCGGTGCCTTTGTTCCGTCATCTGTCTTCTTGGAAGGAGCAGATTCCTTTCCTTCAGCTATCGGATTCGATTCCGCGGGTTCCAACACGTGCTCGAGCTTGTAATAGTCTCGAATATGTGTGGGAAAATGGAACAAGTACTCGAAATCGCCGAGCCTGATATTTTGCTTATCTGGTGGAGGTTGGGGTTGAGCCATGGCGCTTAGGTTAGAGTTGGAGTGGCGCGCGTCTAATAGTGACTTGGCAGTGTTATGCGATATGGTTGGGCAACGAAGCGATGAAGATGAGCTAAGCAGGCTAGGGTGCTTGTCGACACTTAAGTGGTGATGATGATGATGCTGATGTTCATGTCTCTATTTATCTTGTCTTAAAGGAAGTTCGTGGATGAATGAACGGCCGACGCGTTGTGAGAATCCGAGCTTATATAAAGGTGAAACTGCCCTGGAGGATTTATTTCATTTGGAGTGTTGCGGGGGCCTACAACTGAAACCGTCTTCAACAAACAACAAAGCAATCACTCACTTCCACCATGGTAAGTAACAAGCAAGCAACTCTCAGATCGCGTCCATCCCGTAGCAGCTCTTTCCTTCGTGCTGTTCACGTTCACTCTCTTTTTCATCCAGCAGCTACTAATGGGACATTCCTTTCTTTCTTGACAGACTGCCCTTTTCAACTTCCAATCCCTCCTCCTCGTTATCCTCCTTATCATCTGCACAAGTACCTATGCCCATTCGATAATGCCGGGGATTATGGATCGCAACCAGAACGGGTACGCAAGTTTATTATAGTGGATTTATTTCTACGTTTTACTATGTCTGTTTTCTTTGACTAACCGCCGTTCGGTGGTGGAATGCATATAGCTTCTTCGGGATATTCTGGAAATGCGCGCGGGTTGGGGAACGGCTAAGCCCGTACGTCAGTTTATGTTGTCTGGCTATGGCTGTAAGTTTTCTTCATTCTTTCTCTTATTCTCTTTTCTCTTTGTTTAAAAAAAATTATTGGGTGGAAATAGTGCATTTCCAACAATGATTTATTTCTGGGCTATTTCGCGTTTTGATGAACGGTCTTTACTAATGCACAGTGATGGATTCCAGATATCTCTATTCATGGGTCAGTGAAAAAAGGAAAGAGCTGACCCTCTTCCGTGCGGGAGGATCCATCATTAACTTACGGAAGCGCATGGCGTTGGGAGTTCCGTGTTGTTCATAAAGCGGGCTTTTTTTTTTTTTTTTTTTTTTTTTTTTTTTTTTTTTTTTTTTTGCTTTTCACTTATATAGTATGAGGATACCCTGAACACTCACAAACCAATAATCAAAGATGAGATTTCTGCATGAAATTGTCTCTCGTCTTTTATTCAAGGGCAGATCAATAGCCTGCCTGAGCTAAATATCCTATAATGCATATATACAAAAATTCTGAACATAGCTCTACATTTCCATAGTTGACACTGTACAGTACAAACGAATTAAACAAAGAGAGATCCAAGTCTAAATAATTTACATGAACAAGAACACCACCACCGAGGGTATTGGTATAGCTAGGAGGGTGATTCATCTGTCATCTCCGCATTCTCTTGACTTTCAACTGGCTCGTCGTATCCTTCGATTTCGACTGGCTCACTGAGTCCTTCACCTTCAGCTAATCGATGATTTGCATGACCAGGGATTTTGGTGGCCACATTATCCACAAGAGCAAGTAATCGATCACGGTCGTGGATCCACCCCATACTATTCAGTGTATATTCATCAAGAGCCCATCCCTCTTTCATCATCGCGTTCACTGCATTGGCAGTCTCATCCACCATTTGCATAGTGGAAAAACCTGCGACGGCTACATTCCAGGTGACTTCATTGAACTTCAAACCCTGCTCCTGCATCATGCTTCGAATCTTTTCGATAGCGTTGGGATGCCGATCGCGGATAAACGCGGTGAGGATAATGGTCCATGTCTGGACAGTCGGCTTCACTTGCTCCAGTTGGCGGTTGTTTTGAGACCGGAGAACTGCAGTGGCGGGAAGTGGCTGCAGCATCTTATCCAGTACCCTGACGCAATTCCGCATCCGACCTGAATGCCGCCGAGCAAACTCCTGGACGAACACGTTATATATGTAGTCGCTTTCCGCTAGTGGTCCGAACGATTCATGCCCTTGGTCGCGAAGGTTTATAAAGCGATCAAAAATATTGTTGACGACTCGCCGATTCTGCATCCTCAGAAATGCAGCAATCATAATAACAAGAGCGTGACTCGAGGGAGGGGGATTTCCAGATACTTCACGTTCTTCTAGGGCGAACTCGTCTACCCGAACGACACCTAAATCCACGAGAGGCTGGACGTCATGTGCTGCGCTGTATATGTTAAGCATGCGGCCGAAGACATCAGCATCTCCCCACCCTTCATCGGGATTGACGCGGTCCAGTGAATAGAAAACGTGAAGCAGCTTGCTGGTGATAAAGGGGTTCTTCCTGAGGGACTCCTGACTACTAATTTCCCGTATTATCACATCAAGATGCTGAAGGTCACGGCGGGACACAGCATCATCTAGAAGCGAGATATAGGTATAAGAATCTGGTGGAATGCCTTTTTCCCCCATTTCATGAAGAACGTGCGGCACTGATGCTGGGACTTTTTGCTTTAGTGCATTGCGATAAATGATGTTTAGCATGGGTTGATTTAATGGCACGCCAATTTTGAGTATTTCCGGTAAGATCCTAAAGTATCGATCGTCGTTCTCCTCAATGACATGGTCCAAAGTGAGGAGCTTGCAGCAGCGTTGTTGCACTCTCGGATCTGAGAGAAATCGAGTGTAGTCAGGGGTATCCGTAATTAATCCTAAAGAGCTTAGTGCCCTAGGGATATCCTGCCGCTTGGTAAAGAGGTCCATTAAGTATGTTGCTGTCTCAAAACCAATAAAAATTCTCCGATCTATGATTGTGGACAATGCCTTATTCAGATCTTCGGGCGCACTTCGCTTAAGAAATAGGCGTATTCCACGTTCATACGCCTTCAGGACTGGCCACTTCTCTGGGTTTAGGCAAGTTCTTAACGCCTCGTGATAGTGTTGTTTAGACCGCTCATCCCGTGTAAGCTCTTCATAGTGAAAGGCATCGAGATAAAGAAAACATTTCGCGACCATGCTAAAAGGAGGAGCTGGGAAAACATCTGTCGCTAACAGAAATGCCAGAGACGCTCGAGGAGAATTGAGGAGTAACCACAATGCAATGGGAGGCCATAGTGTCTCCTTTGGCCGACGGTGAACTCGGCTCCACTTCCTTGCCAAATGGGTAGGATCTTCCGCAGTCCAGTCGACGCCAGTTAGCCACTCCAGAGCGTCTTCTTCATGATCAAGTTTCAGCTTGTCCCATACAGTCTCCATATTCTCCCCTCTGACCTTATGCGAGAACACCAGTCCAAAATTTTCGTTCCAGTCGGGATGAATGAGAGTATCAATGTACAGACACCTTGATCTCACTGAGTATTCGTAATGATACTGACTGGGAATTAAATGGCGGCGGGTCTTGCGAGCTGTCGAGGCTATTGCCTTATTTATAAGTTCTCGGAATGTTGATCTCAGCGGCGAACTTGAAGGAGGGAAAATCTGGCCCGTGCCGCCATCGGATCTTTCTGTGTTCGGTTTTTGCGACGGGTTCTGTGCAACTGCCTTCTCCAAGGGAAATTTTGGTGAATTTTCCGCGCCAGCGCTGAATCTGTTATTTTCAAGGGGGATATTTTGATTCCCGTAGGTATCTTGGTCCGACTGATATACATTGCTGGTTTCGGATAAGGTGGTTGGGTGAGATGTGTACAATCGACGTTGGATAGCGGAATTGTATAAGCAAGAGGTCGTGAAACCCCTCTGCAAGGGGATTCGTCCCATATGCGGAATTGTAGATGCGTCGGGGAGATGTCGAGTTTGTGACGCTGGGTTCCGGAATTGCAACCTGCGGACGGAGAAGAGGGAAGAGAGGAGTCCCTGTTCAGCAGACATGGGCCATAAAACATCCTGGTCCTGGACATTTTCGTAGCGGGGCCGGGCTCGATTATGATAATATCTAGTTACATATCTAGGCAAAGTGACTTCGCGGCGGAAAGCATGGTGTCTAATTGACAAGCGCTTGCTGGCTTGCGAGCACCGATGCTCGCAGTGGTAAACACTGCATGGGCGAGCGAGCATGCAGGGACGCAAGCATAGAGAGCGCAACTGAAGGTATCCAATCTGTATATGCCACTCACATAGCTTGTAAACCTGGGATAATTGAGACGAGAATTCAAGGGCGCGAGTGGATTTTCGTATCTCGAAATCGCTGCAGCCGAGAAATTCGAACTCACCTTTTCTTTTTTGAGGTGTGGCTGACCAGATGTGTGGCTGAGATGTGGCTAAACCTTAATGATGTTTTCGTCGCGGGCTTCGGCGCTGCCAGACCATTTTCCAAACATATAGACATCACAGCCTTTTTCTCCACGCCTGCCTTTCTTATTTCTTCCTCGCTACACAATTTAAGCATGTCCTCTTCGCATTCTACCCTTGACGCTGCGGCGACGGACCGAAAAGCCCGCCTGGCAAAGCTCGCTTCTCTTAAACGCAAACAGCCCGAACAAGATTCCGCTGGACAGGATACCTCGAAGCAAGATAGCTCAAAGGAAGGAACACCGACAGATGTGTCTACACGATATTTGTCCGGAAGAAACTACGATCCCGAGACTCGGGGACCAAAGCTTGGTTTCGAATATGACCCAATAAAAGGGCAAACCACTCTGGAAGAACAAGCTTCAAGAATCGCGATATCCACCGAACAAGCTGCAAAGGAGGACGAGGAAGCCGATAAGCCGATCGACCTGTTTAAGCTACAACCTAAAAAGCCAAACTGGGATTTAAAACGAGATCTAGACGAGAAGATGAAGATCGTAAATGTGAGAACTCAGAATGCGATCGCTAGATTGGTTCGGGAGAGGATACAGAATGCGCAAAGGGAAGCGGAAGGGAAGAAGAAAAATATGGCTTCTGAAGATGGTGACCTAGATGGGGATGGCCAGGAAGTCGGCATTGACGGAGGGGCCCTCGTTGAGGGAATACACCTGAGGGAGAGGGATGAAGCTGAAGAAGAGAGGAGGCAAAGGGAGGAGGACGCAGAGATGGGTTGATGCAGGAGTTGCGGTATTTCGTTTTCTATATTTGTTTCATTATTCTGGATAGCATGCAAGGGAGTTTGTACGAGGGTTAGGAACGGCATTACGGTTTGGGGCATGGAACATTAGCGAAGTATTGAACTTTTGACATAAATTAAAGAATGTTGTAATTTAGTATTTGGGAATATCTGTGATCCAATTTATGACCCTTGCTTCGAAGGAACAGAAGCTCGCAATAGGCCATAGCAGTCGGGGCTGGAAAATCAAAACTGGGTATGACAAACAGAACGAAATAAATAAAAAGCGATATGCTTTTTCAGTCAAAAGTATTTCTCTAGCTAACATACACAACAAGTCCATTACCTATTCATCATATTCATCGCCTGAGTTAACGCCAAGCGTTTGCTGAAGGGGCTTAAGCTTCGTTCCTTGCGCGGTGGTGGCTTTTGGGGTATTCCTCTACCCCTATCATAAGGAGGTTGGTAACCCCGTTCCCTTGAAGGACTCCGTGAAATATTCTGGGATTCCTTGGGGGTGCGTTGGCGCCGGGCGCGACCAGACTCTGTATGCCGACCGCTTCGTTCGGGAGAGTAAGGAGTTAATGATCGCCGGTGCTTTGCAATTGAGCTTCTATCCATACTCTGGCTTCGCGATCTGTTTCTCCAACTGCCGCGTCTGCCTGAGTCATACTGTCGCCCTCGTTCAACTGGGCTCCGTGATCTCCTTATTCGCCTTGAATCCCGTTCTTTCCCTTTTAATGTGCTTGCGTTTCTTTCAAAAGAAGAAGAAGAAATATGTGAGTCTCGTGAAACATTTCTGTTTCTCGTGCTTCTGCGTTCGTTTGATCTAGAACGGGAGGGCGAGGTAGCTCGTTTTCGCCGTGGAGATCGGGACCAAGAGCGGTTTGTTGAGATTGTAGAAACGGAGTGTTCTGAGTACGCTGGAGAGACAGATCGCACCCGTTTTCTAGGATGCCCTCGAATACCATCATGGTCTCTATCATCTTCTAAGTCCCCCATATTACGACCCCGTGCACCCTCATTCAGTGCTAGTTGTTCATCAGCCACACCTTTGCTGTGAAAACCGTTAGCTGGTGCATTTGGTAACAGGACTTGGAATGCAGACGTACGTTCGCAACAAATCATTTGGAACATCGCTCATTAGTTCTGGGACAAGCTTCGGGTTTGCCAGCTGCTGTGTCCTGGAGGGACGGGATATATACGGCCGTTCCTGAGCCGATGCTTTACACTCATAGCTATAGTGTCGTATTGTTCAGTTAGTCGAAGACGTCATTGGGATGAAATGAACGGTAGAAAACTTATCTCTTTTCAAACACTTTTGGCACAAGGTAGTGGCTGTTGCCTTGGAAGTTGGCCTTAGGCCAGGGATATTTCGATATCGATTCATTGGATCCCTGAGGTGAGATAGGGCAGAGTTAATTGAAGGAACTGGACTCGGAGTTGCGTGTTGCAGTGTTCTCCTGCGGGTTGTTGCCCCTAATATATCGTACTTCGAACCAGCTGAGCATATATATATAGAGCGCAGAAACCTGGAGGTGTTGAGATTTTCTCTACCCTCTAGCAGCCTGTCGTTGCCTTCCTTATCGTCAATGTAGTGTTACCGCATCTGAAGGGAGCGCTAGATTAGCGCAGCCGCGCGGCAACGAGCTGACAAAGACACCGCATTCTCCCTGCAAACGACAAATCCCCACCAGCGACAAACCCGCTCACTGCCCAAAGCAACCTCATCGCCCAGCCCATTCCGGTTGAACTCTGCACACATTCTCCGATCAGCCTGTGAGCCCGTCTTCTTTGCCCGCCAGTATCGCCCTGCATTCTTTGGAGGACCGCGTGTCTTTTCAGCTGCTCACAGGATTTTGATCCTGCAGCATGAAACTTCTGTGCTGACAGCTTGGAGTAGCCTTGTCTCGCTTTTTCTACAGTGAATGTGATATACGCATCAATCACCCGCCGAACACACCCATCGAATCTCTGGGCGCTCCGTCATGTTCTCTGCTTCCTGATCCACGCCCTTGCTTTCTTTGTTGACTCTCGCTTAATCCATTTAAAAGTTATACGGCGAATTTCCTTACCCAGAGATATGTCGCCCAACGATATAGACTTGTGTGAAGTGGGATTTCCTTGCGACATTGACTCCATTTGATCCTTGCTCTCTCGATGCTCTATTAAGCTGCGTTAATATCTTGACATTATTTGTTGGTATTGTCCGTTGGCCTAGCTATTCGTTAGCTCAGCATGATGGCCTCCAACCGTTCTCAACAAGAACTGGAGCGCCCTTCCTTTGCAACGGTATGCACTGCAAGTTTTCGATTTATTAATATATTGCTGGATAATGTAACTAATATACTTCGCCTTAGGTTGCTGCAATGCGCCTTCCGCCAACACAGCAAACCCACTCTGCGCAGATTGAAACTGGCCCTGACAGCCGTACTCCGATGAGGATTGATGAAGCCTCAAATGACTCGAAGAGCGCCGCTCATGAGTCGCCTCAGAATCTAAACCAGAAGTCGCACGATACCATAGAGAATTTAAATAGGTCGGTGCAAGATTTCCACATAAACATGCAGAAGGGCCATGAAGTCAATTCGGACACTGGAGACAGCCGTGATGATGGGGTGGCTAAGCCTGAGGGAGCCTTTGAAGACGACCAAACGCATCTTTCAAATTCTTCCACTAAACCAACGAGCTTTGACTCTAAGAGCATGGCTTCTGTGACGACTTTTGCTATGGATGAAAAGGAATCGTTGCGCCCAGATGATAGTGCTAGCGTCCAAGCCGCAGAAGAAGATGACTCTTTCTCAGGACCCGCTTCTGGGGCCCCGAGCTCCCAAGTCGGCTCAGAGGCGGGTGGACGCTTGTATCGGATAACTGACCAGGGAACTTTATCCGAACGCATTCCCAATAGACCCCGAGTTAATAACTCGTGCCTCCCGGGAATCGTATCTCCGAACGGCCAAAGTGAACTGAGCCTCCATAGTTTCCCCGATGAGCCAGATGAGAAACTGCTTGAAGCGATGAGTTCACCAAAGGATCGGTTATTGATACTTCAACTTGAAGAGAAAATCATTGCATTCATCAAAGGTTCTAGGTATGCAGGTCTGATTTACCAACGGAAGCTCTCTCTATGCAGTGCTAACCCACGTATAGTGAACAGTCTTTGGAATTGCCTCCGTGCAACGCGTTTGGACGGCTGCTTGCACATAAGCTCGGCGATTATTATCATCTAACTCACTTTGTTGATAATAATGTGACATCCGTTCGACTTCACCGAACCCCTTGGTGCAGAGTGTGAGTTCTGATAGTCTTAATTTTTGAGTATAAACAATGTAGTCCACTAAACTCGAGATTTAGGCCAACCCCTTTAAGCATGCTCCAACCTCCTAATGCAAACAAAACTCCGCCTCCAAATGCACCAGCGATGAAAATTATGCGTCGGTCTGGTCAGCCAGGAGAAAGGGTGTCGGGTGCAGGAAGCACGGCACCTAGTTCTTCAGCCCCTTCAAAAGCTACATCGGAAGCCGGTGCTGACGGCACTAATGAGGAAGGATTTGGATCATCGGCCGGAGCCACTCCGGCAAAGGATCGGGCGACCCTGAGTCGAGAGGAGCGGGAAGCAAAATATCAGGAAGCTCGAGAGCGGATATTTAGGGATTTTCCTGAATCCAAGACTTCGGACCATTCAAATAGCGGGGATCAAAGTGCAAACATGTCACGGTCCAACTCCGGGAATGGCAAACGAAAAGGACACAAGCAGAGAACGCCACGTGACGACAGTTTCGAGGCACGGTCCCAGTTCAATGCATATTATCCAGGGGCTCCATACTCTAGCGCTCCGCTTCCATACAGTGGCATGATGGCTGAAGGGTCGTTTGGTACTCCAGCCCATTATTACGTCTCGACTTCTTCACCACCGCCGGCTAATTTCCCGCATGGAAACCATGTAAACGCGGTATATCAAGCCCAGGGCAACCTGACTTCTGCACCACCACAGTACCCTGTTGCTATCCCGCCTCGTATGAATCAACCTAATTGGCAGCCGGGGCATTTGCAGCAATCCCCTCCATACTCCGGATTTTCTCCGGTCAACCAGATCCCGCCAATGGTGCCTCAACAGCCTTCAACCAGATCCTCGCCTGGAATGAGTTCATATCCCTCCCATCCCAACACAGTCCCGTTCCAGCAACAGAGCTCTTCAAACTGGAATCAACCACAATACCCAACCGCTTACTCTCCATCGCCTACCCAGCGTAATCCGTCTAATACACACTGGCCAAACTACCCTCAACACTCAATGAATCCGAGTCAGGCGACTTACCCTTACGGTCAGATTCCTAACCAGCCGCCGTTCGCACCAAGTCATCAGAACAACTCAGGACAACATCCTCTTCCCGGAAGTTTTTCCCGTCCACCCTTTAACCCTCAAACAAGATCTTTCGTTCCTGGAAGCAGCCCTCAAACTCGATTTCTAGGGAACCCACCTCAACAGCCAGGCATAAATCCAGCTGGCGTACACTCGCCTCAATATCCCACTCCGACACCGTGGGCAGGGGCCAACCAGGACCCCTCGAACCACCACCATTCAAATCAACCAAACCCTCAAACTAATGCCAAAATACTCGGACCTACTTCTTCCATGAATCATTCGACACCTGGTCATCATGGGCCTTCTCCAATGATGACCCGCGACTCAATAGCTAAATGGGGTACTCCTGCCCATCTGCCCCCTAAACCGCCCCCATCGCAAGTGCCGTATGATTACGATCTCAAAAATAAGACCGCTCCAGCGATATCTCCACCTCAATCGTTTCCAAGCACGCCACCCGCACCTCTCCCTAAGCAGAGCGGCCCTCTAGTTGTATCGGGCGGAATGGGACATCAGAGACCTCGGGGTAATATGGCCGCGGGTTTGTAAACATCCCATCTACATATATCTCTTAATACTATTTTCTTGCCTACATAATTTGCGTGGCACGGCACGGCATGGCATCGGATTGAATGTGATGGGGTAGGTGGACATATTTGGGGTGAACCGGATTTCATTGTATCATGTCGAGATGAGAATTGGGTGGTTTGGAGTTTGGGCAGGAGTGTGCTGTGGTTTCGTGGTGGTGAGAGGCGGTGTATCTGGATAGCTTCTGGCTATTGATGAGCTACAGAAGAAAGAAAAAAAATGGGTGGGCAAGCACTTCCACGCGAGGCGTTGCGCTAATTTGGCGCGATCTGGGTCACTCTTACGCTTTTCTTCGAGGTGTTGTTTACCTCCCGGCTCTTCAGTCGGTAGCACCGCGTAGGTTGGAGCAGTCAATTTGAGATTATTAGTGCTTCGATTTCACACAAAAGTAGGGGAGGGTGAGAAAGCAGAAGGTGTTTGTCATTGTTTATTTCAGAGTCCCTCTGGCGCTGACTGATGACAGCAAGGAAAACAAGCAAAGACAAAATATTATAGACTCACTTTTTTCTCATTCTCCCCCACCCTTTTCTTTTAATAATATTCAGTTTATATATATTTTTTTCTAAGAGTGGGTTCAATGAATGAGTTATTCACATTGAGTTTAATTGCAAATGAGAAAGTCTCTTCATATTAGATATAGCAGTCAATTGAGTTTTCTTTTAAACACCACCCTGAACCCGTGGACCCGTGTCAAGATACTTACTGAATCAAGCTAGATTACCACCAATGTTTCTAGAGTTCAATTCATGATAATGAACTATACCATGAACTGAGAGTTGTTGTATAATACATGTAAGAGAGGGACCTGGAAGATATGCCAGAGGGACAGTTTGTCAAAGAGGAAAGAGAGTATCACGCTTCACTTTATTTAGTCCTTTACACCACACTGTTCTTTGAACCATCAAAAATGAATGTCAACAACCAGATTGTCATCAAGGTCAGAATTGTTCACATCATGAATCTGACTGACTGGAATAAAAGCAGAAATCATTGATTGATTCTTCAGAGTGAAACATCATCTGTTCACTTGAGCATGTCTCTTGCAAATGATGAAGATGAAGCTGAGACTTTCAGCACAACCTCACATCTCTATGCTCTATCAAACTCAAGACTTGCATACTTCAATTACAACACTTGCATGATCTCAAAGTAGAGCACTGCATCCAATTTTCCAGGCAAAGGGACACACAAGGTATCAAATGACAGATTCTGGAAATGGCTGTCATCATTGAGCGTAAGTCAGACTTAGCAGAATCTTTTTCAGAGCTCTTTTCATCTAACATATTTTATAGAAGAACAGAGATCTTGAATTTGACACATCAGAGATATATTCTGCTCTCTGAGAATGAGATGAATAAGTTCACACAACACATACAAAAGTGATACCAGCTTCTGAATTCAATGAAAAATTAATGAATTTTATCAGAGGCATTTTGATTGCTGATGTATAACAGTATAACTTACTTGACACATGTTTATATCAAACAAGCAAATCAAAACTGTTTCACTGATTCCCAGTCTATCTCTGATGGATTGGAACTTGTTGATTTAGTAAGTTCAAGAGAGTCATAGACTCATAATTGCATTCTGAGTAGAAATACAAATTGTATTTCAAATTGTTTCAGTAAACTCAATTCAAAAATTCAAGTATGGATTCATCTTCAGCTTTCATACCCTCTTTTTATATACAGAGTCAAGTGCATATTGTAAGATCATTTGTGAAGTTGTAGTCCTCCTTCTGTCCTATAAATAGGATGGTCTAGGGTAAAAGCTGACATATTCCAGTCCAGGAGATATCCTTTATCCTATACTGGACTTTGTTTGGTGCAATATCGGTAGACCTTCGGAACGGTGATTTTGGTCCTTGAATGAAGACAGGCATGTTTCTTATTTGCAGTTTCATCTGCTGTGAAACTCTACCCATATTTGATGATAGTTCTATGGGTGAGCCTCTTGAAAGCGCGTCCACAGTGAGCAATGACGGTGTCGTAAGAGACGAGCAATGTCTTATTCAGGGCTCTTGGAAGCAACTGGCTCAGTCATTTTTTTCGAGGCCTGGCGGAACAACGACGGCCCGTGTGATATTTTGGATCTATTTGTGTAGGAAGTAATAACTATCTAATAATCACTCTATTGCGCATAGTAAAATTAACGGTGTTAATCAAAGGGGGTTGATCGATCGTCGGTAGTCCTAAGGGGGGGAAGTGGACATCCATCAGGCCAGGAGAGGCTCTAAGTAAATAAATAACTTATTATAGTGCCAGCTCACTAAATCCATTATGGAATGACATTGACTGGGACAGATATCCAAGATCCTCCAATTTCTGATCAAAATTGTCCCACCATTCTGCCGTTTGCAGATTTCTTTGTGAGCCCTTCACCAGAGACAGTCGTAACCGCTGAGCAGTAGATTGATATCCCCTAGATGGAAATATGCTAGCTGGAGATGTTGAATAATCGACTGATCTAGATGGATAGACATGAACAAGCTCTTGCTGTGCACCCTCTCCTCTCCATGCTTCCATCATTTCTGGAATAGCTGGACCAAATCTCAGGTATTGATTTCTCCTACAAAGGCATCCAAATATATTCTATCATCTTCGGTATACTACCTCTCAGACCCTTTGCAATAAACACTATCCGCCATGGAGCGTGAAGATGTTATACGCCCAAGTACTGCAAAGAGCCGAACCGTGTATGAACAAGGCTTCACACGCGTGCTCGACAGGAACCCAGCCTGCCTCAGACTTGTTTCCACATCCAGCCCGCAGTTCGGCAGGTACCTCCCTTGGTCCATGACCTGGATCTGAAATGTGAGTATGAATGCCTCTATGCGACCGGAACATCGATTTGGGAAACCTCGCGGGACCAATGCAAGCTGCCTCCTGTGGAAAAAAGACTTGAGCTACCAGTTTCTATCAACCACCCGACACGACTTACTCTCTCTGAAAACCTGGATCCGACCTATCGGAAATGGTTTAAGCGCGAAGAAAGTCACCTCTCTGTGCTAATATTGGCATGGAGCTACATATTCTCAGCGCGATGGGTTGAGCTCATGCCCGGAGCCCATCTGACCTATACTGAGAAGCACGTGGAATATGACAACAAGGGAGATGAGCAAACCCAAGTCATGGTGGATATAGGAAATGTCGACGATGAAGCAGCCAGATGGTGGGCCGCTGTTTTGTCTTCCGGTGAGGGATGGCAGGCTTACCTTACATGGGAGGGAGCGAAATTCCGATCGCCGTGGTCGACTGTTTTGGAAACAAGGGCGAAATTTACCCTTGCCTGCCGCAAACCCCTCTGTCATATGTCAACTACCGCAGCTTCATTCACCACTGCAGTTCATTTTCTCACAGAATATTGCTATCTACACAACATTGTTGACCAGACCCTGGCGGCGCTATCTTCAGCATTGTTTTTTCCTTCATTGCATACAAAGAAAAACCCGATCTCACTCCCGAAACCCAATTCTCACAGGAGGCAAAGACTCAAGCCAGCCATATCAGAGCCAACTGAGCGGAAGCAACTTGACTCCATATCAAAGCAGATAGTGCCGGAGCTGGACAAGCTTTTAACATTGAGTTGCAACACACGGGGTCTACGCACTCTTTTGTCAAGCGTATTTTATGAACCTGGAATCCCTTGCAACACTGTAAGCCCATGGCTGCAGTCTGCGTTCTCCGTTCTTGACTCTGTAGAGGACGACCATCTACTTGCTCATATCCTGATGAACCGAGTCCCACAGGTTTCTTTTCTTTGGCTTGGTGGCATAATCATGGGTACTCACAAGGATGTCCTCCAGGATGGTCGATTCGGCCTGATGCTGATTGACCTCCATGCAGCATCATGGTGTGGTGTCACACAATCATTTTTACAGGAACCTGTCTCCCAACCCCTAATAACTAACGGGGCGCTTTTACGATCAGATGAGTGCCGACTTCTCTATCTGACCCAAGCAGAACAGCATAGTCAGTGCCCAGTGTCTCCATGGATGCCTTTCGGTACCACTGCACTCGAAGACACTGAAATTGATGTCCGTCTACATACACAGTGTACTGGTCACGGTCTTCAATATGCGGATTGGTATTGGGCTTGTCGAAACGGTAAACTAGTACGTCCATTGTGCGTTAAAACCACTATATCTGCCCATCTACAGGAACGGCACCCGGCAATGAATACACCCATCAGATACGACGCTCTGAATCTCGAGGACGAATCAGCATCAGAAAATGCTACACGGAATATATTTGGCTGGCTCCGAATTGACGGATATCCCCCACGGGAACGAGGAATAAGTAACCACGAGTGGATGAATATCGATGAATCTGATGATGAATCACCATCTCTGAATGAGTCACCAAGAAGCCATGCAGCTGGAACATCAAAAGCTGCGGTATAGAACTGGATACAACAGAGCACCTTGATAGCCGACTCAATGATGAATTCTTCACGGATTTGATTCTTTCAGCAATCTGCCCGGTTTTGCTTTTTCCGATGGCCAAGTTTGCGTTTTTTCACTGTCAGACTTTGTATGATCGATGCTATTAACCCAATTCTTTTATGAACTGCTATAGTGAAAGGAACTTAATGTATGGACACAACAGCTGAGAAAGGTAATAGCTGCCAAGAGATAAATGTTGACTGAAGAGATCTTTTTAAATTAAAGCTGGAATAGTTCAAATCATTAATCTGAAATAAAAATGTGATATTTATTTATTCTTTCCCTCCCAAAATAATGTACAGTGGTAGTTACATACATACGGCATGTATCTCATCTCATAGTTAAAATGCAGTCGACATATAAAAAACGACACCACCCGAGCGAAACAAGGGCAATTTTATACATACGTGGAACAGTCAGTTTTCTAAAAAAAAAAATGGGAGAGTCAAACAGCAAAGCAAGCATGGAAAAAACAAGAAGAAGAGACAAAACACCTTCTCTAGCCTCACCCATACAAAACTGGAAGAGATTGCCATAACATGCAACTATTAAAAATCAAGAAAAAGTAAAAAAGTACCAAAAACAAATGCCCAAACCATCGACAAGAAAAGCAAAAACCTAACAGACAAAAAAATAATAAAACCCACTAATCAACCTCCCCCCCGGCCTCCCTCTTCTTCTTCGCCAGCTCCCTCTCAACCCTCTCAACCTCCTTCTCCAACGCCCGTTCCCCATCCGGCCTAAACCTCGTAACCTTCAATATATTCAACGCCGTAATCTCATTCATGCTCTCATCGCCCTCCGCGCGCTTGCGGGCTAGCGTCCGCGCCGTCATGGCAAATCGCATGTCCCTGGGTCCGTCGACTAGTTCGAGGATGGCGGAGGGGGCTTGGTCGGGCTTGGTGGGCTCGATGCGGAGGACGCGGGTGCAGCCACCCGGCCTGTTTAGGTAGCGTTCCCGGATGGGGCCGAAGAGTTTTGTAATGAGCTCGGGTTTCTGGAGGTTTCGGGGATTTTGTGTTAGCTTTCTTCTTCCGGTGGTAATTGGAGGAGGGTCATGGTAATATATTATTCGGAGATGGCAATCGATGGTGTAGGTAGGGCCTGTTATAATTTCCCGCATGTTGCGAGATAGTCAAAATAATCGCAAGCCGATGCTATCAATTCATGTTGAATACACCAACTGGCTAGCTAGGTATCCATCCCCCCGAGTCGAAACTCTCGATATATGTGTAGGTATACCAGCAACTCCAGACACCAGTACAGTACAAGAAAGAAAAACAGAAAAATATTGCACGTACGAAAAACACCGCCTGCGCCTTCTGCCGACTCGTCTCCGTATTCTTCTTGCTCAACGTGATCAGCTTTTCCGCCATGCGTTGTGCCTCTTTGGCCTTGGGCCATGTCGTCGTGATGGCCTCGTGCTCGAAGAGCGATGTGACGAGGTTTCGTAGGAGGGCTTTGCGGTGGGCTGAGTCACGGCTTAAATGCCGGTATTTCATATGGCCGCCTGCCATGGTTTTTATTGGGGTTTATGGGGTTATGGAGGTGAGGTGGGAGAGCGGGGAGGGGAGGCGGCGAGTGGATGGATGGAAGATTGCTCGTCGGTGCGAACGAACGGGGAAGTGGAAACACAGCCGGGACAATTGGCTTTTGGGGAGCGGGTGAGGATATTTCCCAATCCCCGATCGATTAAATGTAGCTGTACTGAGGAATTGGGGGTAGAATTGTTGTTGATTGGCGTTTGTTGTTCTTTGGTGTGTGGTCTGAGTGTTTTGGAGAGTTGACGTTGGAGAAATTTGAAGCCGGAAGAATCATTGAAGGGATCCAGCCAATCGGAGCAGAGACAGCGACAACTGATAAATACAAGAAACAAACTATGATTTAACAATACTGAACTATTCTTAGCAGCAATATTTATTTCTATGACATTTCGGTGCGGTTTTTGTGTGTTTCTGGCACCTCTGGACCGAACGATATTGCTTTAAAGCTTCTCACTCAATATCTATTGAAACAATATCCTGCAGGTGGGGGAAGAGCAAGGAGCTCACACCAGTAATTTCTGCTTGAACTCCATCAAGCTCTTTACGCTCTAGAAAAACTGCTTTTACATATACCAAGGGAGAAAGCCCCTTCAGCCAGAGAAT
Source organism: Blastomyces gilchristii SLH14081 (assembly GCF_000003855.2). NCBI lineage: Eukaryota > Fungi > Ascomycota > Eurotiomycetes > Onygenales > Ajellomycetaceae > Blastomyces > Blastomyces gilchristii. Next base: position 1,171,621 of record NW_003101677.1, on the reverse strand, counting down.
AGCAAGACACCTTAAATACCCAAGAGCACAAGAATGGCTTTCCTCAAAGGCTTCGTAAGTTCCCTCCCGTATTCCATCTCATCTCACTACAACCAATCCGGGAAAACCTACTCCTCCCGCCAGCCAGCAAAACCATATAGACACCATCACAATCAAACCCAAACCCAAACCCATCCAAAGTAACTAACATTCCCCCAACAAAAACCCACAGCTCACCGGCCTAACCTTCTCAACCGCCACCATAACCCTAACCCTCCACCTCCACCTCGCCAACCGGCACCACCAACGCCTCCTCCTCCGCGAGCAGATAGATCTCATAAACACCATCGCGCTGCCCACCACCACGGCCAACGCCACCAGCAGTACCAATCTACGAACCGCGTCTGCGGAGGACGCTGCCGCCATCGCCGCCGTCATGGCGCGGAGGGGATATTACCCGCGCGAACAGCCTGGGATCATGGATTTGGCGAAGGAGAGGTGGAATAGGCAGCTTGAGGGGTGGGTGAGGAGGGTGCAGGAGGTGGGATTGGAAGGGTTGGTTAAGGAGGGGGTTAGGGTGGTTAGGGGGTTGAGGGAGGGGGTGCAGGGGACTGGGAGGGAAGGGTGATTTGATGGATGTATTGGAGGAATTGGGGTAGGGAATTGGGATGTTCTTGTTTAACGGATCATTTAGAGCTTTTGTGAGGGCTGGATGGCTTTCTTTTATTTTTCTTCGTTTGCGTATGTGGTATGGTTTTGGTGTTGCGGCGTTGGTGGTTGAATTGATACCCCCGGGCCGGCCTTTGTGTCGCTCTTAAATCTGTATGTGTATGACGTGCTGTTTCGATTGAATTATTTACAGCAACGAAAAGAAGCTTATATATAAATCTGGATATGTAAATTCGTTTCATCATTCCGGCCCATTTTTAACGTCAAAAAAATCGGATTATACTATCTATAACGGTTCCCTCATTCTAACATTTCCGAGTGGTATACAGTATTAATCAACCGTGTGCAGCCTATGGACATTGCATGATGTGCACGAAACACATCCCCTCATTCACATCCACCCTCAATTCCCCTTCTCCCGACGCCCCATGATCACCTCCTCCCCTGCATTATTCCAACCACTCCTTGCGTATCTTGCCCGCATGCCTACGGGCCGGCCCATTCCATCACATGCCATCCGTTGCTTGAGAGATTTGCCCAGGCGAGTCAAGGATTTGACATTATAGGTAAGAATCATGTTACGTAGGCGGCACAACGGGGATGAAAAAAGGGAAAAAGGGCTGCACCCTACTTTCGAATTCAGCCTTCTGCAGAATATTAATAAACGAGGTGGGGTAGCCAATCCGAAAGTAAGACTAGAAGAACCATAAGACTCCCGATTTTCTTCGGGGCTTTTGATGACAATAATGATGACAACAAATGATGCCATGTTGCAGTCATCTTTGCTGGGAGCTTAAAGTAAGCAGCGGGTCTGCCCCTTGCTTGACTGGTTTTAATTTGGGGAACCATCATTTTCAAGATGCCGCGATGGTCGCGCATTTAAAAGCCGTCGAATGGAACTAAAATCGTGTATGTATGGGGGGCTAACCGGGTCCTCAGGCTGGCTGTGACTCGAGAAAAGCCTCGTGATCCTATTTTCGTTTCACTCGTACTGTACATTTATATGTACCCCCCGGGTCTCATTCCATACCACAGAATGTGCGATATTACCTGGGGATCTGCAAACTGGCCAGGGGATGATGCTTGCTAACGTAGATCGATTCCGTCACTACCGACTGATAAGAAATAAAAAGTAATTTAACATCGTTGTGTTGCCGAGAAAGCCACATCTTCGGCTGAAGGAGTGATGGAATGAACGGTTAGTCCTTCCCCATTGGCAATGGGAGGAGAAGTGCTGCCAGTGCTGAGAATCTGCGATTGGGTAGATAACAGAGAAGGATCGAGAAGATTGAGGAACTGTAGAACTGAGAAACTTTCTCCAGTTCGACTAACCGGGTTGTCTGATTTTATTTTTTGTAACAAAATTACGTCTCTTCATTCGCCGATATCCTTTCCTTTTTCTCTTTCATCCTCAGTCAGATATTGCACCACGACGATGACGGCGATGACGGCTGGTGGTGGTTGAAGCGGTAGCAGAGCCAGCAGCAGAAGGTCCATCCACATCCACATCCTCATCCACATGGTCACTTCCGTCAACATCGTTATCATTTTCAACATCATCAGCAGTCTCATTCCAAATCTCCTTACTCTCCCTTTCCACCACCCTCATCGCCAATGCAACCTCCTCAAGCTTCGCAACCACATCTAGAACACCACTATTAACCCGGTCGAAATACCGATCGTTGGCCTCTCTCCTTTTGCGCGCGAGAAGGATCTCTCTCTCAGTTGTCTCGCTCATGAACTTCTCTTTTATTCCTTTATCCATAGCCGTAGCAGTAGAGTCTTTGCGCATAGATTCCGCCCCTCCCCCGCCCCCCGTACCTCCTCCTCCACCTCCCCCGCTTGTCCCCGTCCCACCTCCCTTACCTGTCGTAGTAGGACCAGTTGCAGGAGTGGCAGAAGCACTCTCTTCAACGGGTGGATTCTCCACAACTTCATCAGGCTCACTCCGCGCCCACGCCAGGGCCAACGCCAATTGCTTATCCCTCAACTCCTCCAGCGCCCTAGCGTGCTGCGTGCCGAAAACATGATCACCGTTCATGGCGCTCAACTCCACCTCGGCGAGCGTATTTTGCATTTGCTGCCACAGCGCATCTGCGTCGCCACGAGCACTACCGTCCATATCTCCATGGGTCTGGGAATGGCCGTGTTGGCTCTTTCCATTGCCTAGTCCCATTCTTAGTCCCGTTCCCGTGCCATAACCCAGTCCATAACCTAATCCGGGCCCCTGTCCCTGTGCAGATAACCGGGATGCACGCATCAGCGGGGAGCTTGGAGTTGAGCCTGGGGCTGAGGCTAGTTTAGTGGTGAAAGAAGTCGTAGCGGCAGGTATATCGGGAGGGGTAGTATGGGTTGAATGAGGGCGAAGAAGCGGGGGTTGATGGATGTGATGAGCGGCGGAGGTTGCCAGGGAAGGTTTAGCCGTGGCGTTGTTGGGTGGTGAAGTGTAATTGTGAGAGCCTGGCAGAAGGCTATGGGGGAGGGAGAGGTTAGAGGTGTTTAGGGACGGTGGGCCTTGGAAGAGGAATGGAGGTGGAAGGCGTTGTTGAGACGGTGGTGGTACGGCGGGGGTTGAGGACGAGGGGTTTGATTGTGTCGGTTCGGGCTTGGAAGCCGTTGTTGAGGTCGCCATGGCATGCCCTTATGGTTAATCTCTTGACTTTTGTAGGCGCTGGACAGGGGAATTTTAGCACTACTTTTAGCACTTGCTTGGAGGTTGGCTGATTGGTTAAATGGTCCAGCACGATGACTGGGATTGCATATGAACGGGGGTGGTCAATCGTTGGGACAGCGCAAGACAGAGACAGTTAGCAGGATTGAGAGTCAGGCCACTTTTCTTGTTCTTGGCGGATAACAGATGTGAGTGTTCTATGTATCAGGTATGCATGATTGGCGCTATCTTACTGGCTGATCCTGCGCTGCATTGGCTGTATGTAGTAGTATGTACGGTACGTCTGGACGTTTTATATCTCCCCGCGCGCCGGGGATGTTGTGATTCGATGGTTTGTTTAGTTTTACTGAGCCGCAGTTGCCAGAGGCGCAGCGGATGACGTTTGATAGGGCGAGCGGAAGAACAATACACCGTCTTCCGGTAATTTACTCGCTTAGCGGGCAATACAGCCCCGTAACCCACACCGACAATTTGAATACCACGGCCAAGCAGCGCAGATTGGTGTGTGTGTGTGCGGGTGAGTAAGCCAGCATCCAGCACAATCAGCGACAAGACCACACCCACCACACACACCACCGGCAGCGGCGACGGTTTCCTTATCCTCGACATCGACAATTCCTCCTCCCACCCACCATCCTGCTGCGTTCTGGCAATAGCCTTCCTTGATATCGGTACGTTCCATTTTACAGCTAATGATATCTGCCCTGCACGCACACCTTAGTCCCCTCCTCACATGAAACATCAACGCAAAAATTCTCCGTCTATAAATGCCCCCAAGCCCAGTCGCCAGAGAGAAATTTTACATATATAATCCCTCGTCGACATCTTGCCAGACAACCCCCCCTCTAGAAAAAAAGGGAAAAAAAGGAGCTATAGAAATCTAATTGAACAAATAGAACCCAATCAAGAACAGAAACACCAGCAATCATGGGAAAGGGCCAGCCTCGTGGTCTCAATGCCGCACGCAAGCTGCGCAACCATCGCCGTGAGGGCAGATGGGCCGATCTGACCTACAAGAAGCGTCTTCTCGGAACTGCCTTCAAGTCCTCGCCCTTCGGTGGCTCCTCCCACGCAAAGGGTATTGTCCTCGAGAAGGTCGGTGTTGAGGCCAAGCAGCCCAACTCCGCTATCCGGAAATGTGTCAAGGTCCAGCTCATCAAGAACGGAAAGAAGGTCACTGCTTTCGGTGCGTATTTGCAGAAATTCTTTTTTTTTTTTCCTCATTCTTGATTTTTGGGGTTTTGTGCTGCCTTTTTTTTCCTTCGTCCTCCCTTCGTGATGGATGAAAGATGGAGAAGAAAATCGAAGAGAAGAGAAAAAAGACAATGGGAAATATATTTTGGCTAGGAAATGCAGGAGCCCCATACGACACGGGTGATTCAACAAAAGCAAGACCAAATGAGGACGACTTGCGGGCATTTTTGGGGAATTTCTTGATTTTTCGATTTTTTCGCGGCTTGCCTACTAACCAGTTGCAATTCGTACTCTCTAGTCCCCAACGACGGTTGCTTGAACTTCGTCGACGAGAACGACGAAGTCCTGCTCGCCGGTTTCGGTCGCAAGGGCAAGGCCAAGGGTGATATTCCCGGTGTCCGATTCAAGGTCGTCAAGGTGTCCGGTGTCGGCCTCTCGGCCCTCTGGAAGGAGAAGAAGGAGAAGCCAAGATCGTAAACGAAGAAATATAAAAGATGGGGAGGGCGGAAAAGTGGATATCTTCGTGGCGATGTAGGTGGTGGTAGTGGGGTGGTGTCCTTTGCAGGCGACTTTTTGTGTGTTTTTCTACTCGTGTGAATGTGTATGTCTGTACCGGCTCCAGAAATGAATGCCCCGGAATGATTTGAGATAACCACTTTTCCTTTTTTTTATTTGTTTATCTTATCTTGAAAATAAATTTCCTACGAAAAACCTACAAAAACGTGCTTGCATGATTTGTTATTGTGTGGCGGGTTGTCTGAAAGGCTGGCTGGTTAAGGATGGTGGCTGCTTTGCCTGCTTCTAACTTCATCATTGCTGTTGACGCGTGGAGGACAATTGATTTATTCCTTGTTATGAGGATTTGGTGATTACTGATCTCACTCGCCCCTGAAGTCATTTAAAACCAGGTTTGGGGATAGAGAGGGGGCCCCCCTTGCTGCCCTTCAGTTAGTCCTTCTGACAACAGCACCGAGAGTCAGCGAGGATGCCATTACGCATGCACACCACTGCGCAGTCATTACGTTGATCTTCCTCCTTTGAATTCATCCTTTCACTTTCATCTTCTGAATATTATTAACGAACCGGTATATTGCTTCACCTTCATCACCTTCATCATCTTCGAACGAACTTGAGTTTAAATTTGATTTGGATGTGACCTTCATATCCATCGTAAGAATTCTCGTTTCGATTCATTTCATTATCTAAAACCCCATTTCCCTCACTCAACTCCCTTGATCCGTTGTTCCTTTCGTTGGAGGTTATTATTCTGCTCTATTTCCCCTCGTGCTTTAAAAGGCTATGTCCTCTTTTCGGTAATGATCCGAAACAATCCGATACAAATAAGAAGGCGCATGGCCACCCCTGTACTCGATGGGTCAGTAACGTACTTCTGTTTGTATTACTTCCAACATCCACTACCCCCGCAGCGAACAAAACGTTGGTGCGAAAGGGAGCTAAGGCAAGTCGTCGAATTGGGGAATAAATAATGCCATGGAATGCAAACTTACAGATTCGTAATGTATAGATCGACTAGCTCAGCCGGCACATAGTCATAGAGGGGATTCTCAACGTCAATCTTTTCCAGGTCTCCAGTTTCATACGGCAGCACCGCGCTCGCATCGCCATACTCGATCAGCGATTCGTAGTCGAAGGGGTAGACGGGGCTGAGTTTATATATTCCGCTAACGACAATGACGGGGATTTGATGTACTTTGGCTGCATTCGCAATCACTCTTGTTCCAGCTGCTGCCACTAGTCCTCCGTTTGCCAGCACCGAGTGCGTGCCAAGGATGACTTTGTTGACCCGTGACATTAGTGCAAAGACTGCCGAGTCAGGGATTAGAATCACCGTCACTCCCAGTTCGGTGAGTGACTTCTGAAACGATTCGGCACTTAAACTCTCCTCGTCTCCACTTCCTACAGGTCGCCGCCCGGCTACAACAGCATGTGTGTCGCGGTGATTGTTGGGATAGGACTCAGCATGAATCACAGTGAATTTTCGCTTCGCTGCAGCTTTCGCTAGGAACCTATGCACCGTCATCGACGAGGTGTAGGTGAGTATGACCTCGTCTGAATGGATGTGTTCCAGGGCGTAGCTGGCAATTTGATCTTCCACTTGGCTTAATTCGTCGACAATCTCGCCAATGCCGTCGATTACTTCTGCTTTGAAATCTTTCGAGGTGTACTGCCCTCGTATGCGTCCGGACGGCGATGCATTGACTGGGGATCCAGCTTGCGGTGACCCCACTACTTGAGGATGTGAAAGTAGCCTAAACATCGATATTACTGGGGGTGCTGTGGTTGCAGTTGTAAATGAGGCATGCGGAGCTAGTGGCATCGGTGGACGTGACGAGGATCGTTCTGTTCCCCGCTCCGAGTCAGCATCTGTGCCTTCACAGCGACTTAATGGGCTTGCGCCATGTGTAGCACCATGTGCGCCAAGTGTAGAAATCCCCGATGAGTGTGTAGTAAGTTGGCTATCAGCAGCAGGAGGAGTATGTGGCCTGGTTTCGGACCCCGCGTCACTGGATAGGTAAAATTCAGCCTCCCTCTCATCCTCCGCTTCTTCTCTAATCAGGCCCAAAACACGGCGCACGATATTCCCAACAACCATCTCCCTGGGCTGTGCCGCAATGAGCCGTCTTCCAACATTTTGTACACGGTCAATCAGCTTTTCTGGGTCTGTTCCTTTTGATGTTGAGACGACGCGGAGGAGGAGGTATGCCGTTGCGACGGCGCAGGAGTGTGAAGGGCGTATCTGGCGTCGTTTCAAAAGCCTAAATAAGACTAGTTAGCCAAAAAAAAAAAAAAAAGATCTTTCCAAGAGTTCCTGCAGCCGTGCAGTGAAGAGACATACGATATCAAGTTTTCTGTCGCACTATCCACGTCACTCGTCTTGAGAACCTTGAGGAAGGACTGTAACCCCGGCGTTAGGGTTACTGTTGACGGAGGCATTTCTGATTATAGTTCTGGAGTGTTTAATCCTCCCAGGTGTATGATTAACTCTAGGTTACTTCGCAATGGCTTTTCGAATATGCAGCGGGAAAGGAGGATTCTCGCGATACGAGGATTTCCCGCGGTAGTCTCACTGGAGGGGCAATCACACCGTTGGTGCCTCAAGTAAAAGATACACGAGATAACAGAGGGAAAAAAAAAAAAGTCCAGAATGGTGCTAAGCTTGCGAATATATGCCGAAATAAGGAAATATATTGCGTGTTTGCCCGGTTGGAGCTTGCTTGGTTTGAAGCTTTTTAGTATTTTTTTTGGCTGAATTGGACGGATGAATCACCGATACGCAGACTGTATGGGAAACGGTATTGATATTGTAATTTGCGGTATAATGATGTATTGTCAGGTATTGAGTCTTTGTCTTCAATCCTCACCTCAAACCAGGCTTAACCGGAATCGCCTTTGATCTTACAAGAATCTGGCTGTATCTTTTAAAATGGGCCCCCTTGCCATCAACTGTTCTTTGTCTAGATCACCTTGCATTAACAGCACGCGAGAGCCTGAAACGCCGCCCTTGGTTGAATGTTTTTATAGGAAGATTATATATACATCTATTATTCTGCCTCCGTTTACAGGCTAATCTCAAAGAGAAGCCCCTATCAAACCAGTCTGAGTAGGGGATATATCTGAAAAAGGAGCAAAGAATACCAGAGCCGCGCCGTTCCTCCCTGTCCCATATCAGCCCAGAACCAAGATTCCCAGATGAAGAAATGCGGACTTAGCTCATGATACACATGTCAGACCAATCCTTTAGGACTTTCCAAGCTGAATAACTTTTTGGTGGATTTGGCACTTCGTTCAGCGGCCGATTTTCGGCTTGGGGGTTTCCTCGATGTTGGTCTACTGCGAGGCACCGACCACATCCATCAGGAGGGATATGGAGCAAGCTCTGAGATGATGTGCCCGTTTTATGCATTGAAGATACAATCTGCTGGCAAGGCACGTGGTCGCATATGGTACTCCCCTCGCTATCGAAGTCTCTCAAGGCCCCGGCTTCACAATGACTTGGTGTCGGCCTCATTCTAGGACAGCCCGTTGTTACTCCCGGAGTTATTCCGTTACAGAATTTTGCCATTCCAATGTTTCCATGTCTGCATTTCCCGCTGGCAACGTCGGTTTCAAAACAGCAACCTTGGCTTGCCGTTTCCAACCAGCCCCGTAATATCACAGGGGAACAGAACCCCGCCAGCACTCTCACCTTCCGCATATCAACTCGGTTAAGTCGGCATTTGCAGGACTTGTTTCGAGGAGAAATAATGATACCTGAGGGATAGGTGTATCGAAATTCGACGTCAACACTACCCCAGTCGTAAAGGGGTGATTTCTCCCTGAAATAGACAGGGCGACCGTGCTCGAAAATTAGTTCGTGTGTTAATGCCGGTACTGATCCTGCGTGTGCCATACGGATGGATCCGTCCACTGCATAGACAAGAGATGAATGCCATGGCGTCATGATCATTCCGTCCTTTTGTGGGGTTATTGCTATGGATACTTTCGTTGACTCTGTGGATGGGTGAATCGATAATCTAATCGATTTATCAAACCTTCTCGCTATAGCGATTGCGAATGCTCGTCCACGGGTTATCATGTTTTTAGCCGTTGCTTCGTGGCGCTTTTTAATCTGTCGTTTTGAGACAGACGCATCATCAATACTGTTATCGTGGTCGAGATCTTTTTCGAGGAATTTTATGTACCCTCGGTAGGTCAGTGTTGTGTCAGGATCACTTGATATAAACGCAGAGACATCAAAATTTTCGGGAATATTTCTTTCGTGAAGCTGCGTCCGAAACCACGAAGCATCTTTCAAGTACTCTTCTTCTGATAATGGCTCTCCCATCTCGACCTCCCCAAGCAGATGCACAAGCCGAACAAAGTTTATATTACTGCATCCTGTGTCAACAGCAAGTTTTCGGAGGGCTTGGCCATAGGCCCACACCTCTTTATCGGAAATCCCCAGGAGGTCTAGTACTAATGTTAGCGGCGTTTTCATGATACTGTGGTAGGCTTAGGCTACCTACCATTGTACATCAATCCATCAGAAACAATATCTATCCTCCCGCCTTTCGTATACTCGTTCTCGATCAGCTTGCAGAGTTCGTTTAGGTGTGCCAACGCAACCTCCTCGCCTTTATCTGGAAGGTGGCCGAGGACCTTAAATTTTTTATTAGGTGACTTGAATGGAAAAGCTGGAAGGACCATCGGTATGACCTCTCCTAGCTCTATGTATTCCCGAACGAGACTTGAGATTTTCGTTTTGGCTTCCCATGGTTCATGAGCGTGTTCTTTTGGGGCCATTCGATATGTTTCGAGGATAGAAACGATGGCATTGCTGACATCCTCGGATGTCTTTGGGCCAAAAGGGCACGGTTCCTGTGTCTTCCCGTCCGTACGAATTGCTGGGATGTCTTCAGGCCGACGTCGATTCTCAAACACGATATCTGTCCCATTCTCAAGGTAGACCATAATACTATGGTTTCCTTCCTTCACTGCTTGCTGAGTAGAGGGCATGTCCAAAACATGCAATAAATTCCCCCTACAAGCGTTTGATAGTTCATAATGGTCGAAGGTACAAGTCTTTCTGATCATAGCGACCAGATCCGTTTCCGCCGCCAGGCAGGTTCGAGTATTGCACGTATTATTGCTGATATCATCGCTAGACATTTTGACAAAGAAGAGGCCATTCAGTTTATAAATCAACTGGCTTGTGGATAGGTAATTTATTTGATGGTGTCAAATTGAAGATTGTTTAAAGGATCAGGTTCTGTTCACACCACCTATCAATATATACTTGGATGCCGAATAATCTTTTCCATGTTGATATGGATGGGCTACGGGACGGGCTCTCAGCTAACTGCTGTCAACAGATAAGTCGGTCTACAGCCGCATGACTCGCTGAATGAGGAGCCCAGCTTCTGTGACTGCCATGCTAGCATGTGCAACTTTGGTAGCAAATTATGGCGAAAGGTTGCATAGCTCGCCTCAACTGGTCTATTTTACCTGGAAGTCACGGAAGCGCTCAGCGTTGTGGACTGTCAGCACCGTATTTTCTTACATGACGGACGGCAAGGCTGACCTACTTACATTTGAGGCTGCTATTGCTACATCGGGAAGGATGAAGTGTGATGAACTCCTGTCCCTTAGGCTACCAAGAAGTTCTCACTTGATTGGTCTACTGTTGTGATAGCAAAATTTGCTGTACGCCCCAGAGCTCCTCTTGACCACTACATTTGAAGAGATGAAATCCCCCATATTTCGGGAAGATGGACTCCCTTACAGCAAGCTTGACTATGTCTCTGGAGGAAGCTACTGACTTTTTGAGCCTTGAACTTTCGCCATCTGGCTCCATCGACCAAAGGACGAAATGAGCCCTGGCCTTAAAATACTATGCTGAGACTGTTTTTGGCATGCATTTCTAATCATTGAGATCTCGCAACCCCGACATCGATCTCACTGAAAAGATTCTCTATGAAGGCATCCACATCCCCCGTCCGAGACAAAAGCCTGCCATGTGCTGTCCTCATATAATTCCAGCTCAAATACGAGTCAAACGCCGACGATACCGGCCTTCAGGCTTCACGAAAGGCTTGCACGACAGGGAAAACAAACAATTCAATATATATCACATATATCATTGCGGCAGAATTGTTACATAAAATCCAGCAACCCGTTAGGTAAGTAAGCTCCTTCCCAGCTCACATGAGTTGTGCATTGTTCCTTTTCTGTAGAAATAAGTGCTTCCGCAAATTTTTGGGAATTACGTGCCATACGGATTATTTTCATTGGCTCTGATTTCTACAGCTCGCATCCTTTTTCTTGCGCACAGAGTCCATATCCTAGTATCAGGGGTATTGCCACACCTGTTGGAATTGTTACCTTCTAGCCTCCGCAGTTTCGTCTCCAGCTTAGAAGGGAGAAATATCGTTTTGGTTGGAATTAGAACATAAGATCACCAGTAATAGCTGATTCAGCATCCTAACCTTCCCCTGGCGAGGATAGGGCATGGATTTTGAGTCCCCAGCACTAGTGCATAAAAATTTTGGTCTGAGAGATCCGGAGAAGATGTTTGGTCAAGTGGTTAAGATGTTTCCACAGTTTATTCATCCGCAACGGCTTCACCTTCACACCGCTCGTTCCGCAATATATATAATTGAATCACCAGAACCCTTGCGCCAAGGCAACCTTTTTTTGAGTTGGTGACGCCCGATTGAATGGGGAGTGAAGCCAGTCAGTAGCTGACGCTGAAAATTACCCCTTTTGTTCAAGCGTGTTTTGCACCCAGGTTTGTTCGTGCCAGTTAAAAAAAAAAGGGGGGGGTGCTGAAGTTTGCATATGCAAATGACGCAGTGCCAAAAAATATATTACCATGTTTTTCTCCGCAACTAGTAATATTTAGTGGAACATTATATCTTTCTAGCCAACATGCGTCGTGAAGCCAGAATCTCATTTGGTCTTTTGACAACTGAGGTGCAAACAAGCTCAAAACTAGGCCCTACCTGAACCATGGAACGGAATGAACGGATTCCTATTTGGATTTAGCGCGGATCTACGAGGAGCGTCTTGGCATTGGGGGATCCTATTTTTCATACTTCGAAGCTGATCCTCACTCCGGGATTCTACACCGTTTCTGGAAGGAAGAAAAATTGACATAATTTGTATGTCTCAAAAGTGATATGAGTGCCGATGACCTATTACACATCCTGGAACTTTTTACTCCAATCATTTTCGCGCACGCAGCACGTGAAGGATGATGCACAATCTTCAATATCCGATTCAACGCCAAACGGAAATGATATCAGGCCACCACGGTTATTTATAAGAAGGTAGAGGGAACCAGAAATTTAGGGTTGCACGCCGAAGAGAAAATAAGTAAACAAATGAACAGTTAAAAATTAAAAAATTAAAAACGCACATGTGCCATTGATGGGACACGCAAGAAACAAATATTAGGTCCATGAATCAGAAATAATTCGTGACATTGGCAAATCTTTTGACATCATTTTGATTAATTGAGGTGCAAGACCATCAAACCTGTTTATAAGGTGTAAAAGCAGGATTCTGTGGTCCAAAGCTCTTTCCAGACTCGATCGATGTGGCCGATCCTGTTCTCTTACTCCAATTCGCAAAATGTTCTGGCAATAAGTGTAATATATAACATTGTAAGAATCAGCGCCTCATGGCTTCCCAACAAGAGCAACACGAGCCCGATGATAACCGCATTACTAGCACATTAGTTGGTATCATTTATTATTCATTCTTCTCCTCATTGGGGGATAGATGGTTGATTGCATATCTTGGCCAGAGCCTGCCAGGCTCCTTGCTCTAACCAGTAGGCCAAAGAGACCACAAACCGGCTGGCTCCCATCCTGAAAGTGCTGGCCCCTGCGCCCCCGGGGCCTACCGTTACATTGCACCATGAGGCCAGGGCAATAAGACAATGGTTGGCTATTCTGATAATGTTGCACCGTAAGTATATATGTGATCATGCAGGAGATGGGGGGGCGGCCTTCCCTAGACTGGGAAATTTGAGGGACAATTGTTTATTCCATAGCGAGCCTAAAAGAGGTAATAGAAGTAGAGTAGTTATGCCCGTGTAGCGTAAGATTTTAACTATCCCATAATAGAAAAAAATAAAGGTATGCCAAGGCGCCTGGGAGATCGTATTTTGGGGTGGATTCCTACCTTTTAGCAATTATATATGTGATATATTCGCCCACTCAGCTTCCTTTTTTTATCGCGTTACACAAATGTGATCTTTGAGGCTGCATTGTTGCCGGCATGCTTTTCCCTGCACATTCGGTAGAGCGGGAAGTCTGGGTTCATAATTCCTGCCTTCCACATGAGTATCCTAGAGGACCACAACCGAGTGGTTTAAGAAAATTCATGATGTGACGCAAACGCACTTCCATTAACCGCCCATTCTCAACTTGAAGCAAGAATATCCGACGTCCTGTAGCTAATGATGGACTTCCCGTGATAATCCACCAAGAATGAAGCCTCTAGACTCACCTCCGCGGCCATTCCTGCCTGGGTATTTTTATATTAGCCCATTCCAGTGCTCTTACGCCACTGCTGCGATAGATGAAAAGGATTGATTTTGTTTTACTTCCCTCCTTCTAGATCAGAACACTGCGCATTCATCAACAAAAAGTTGAAACTGACAACTTTCTCGCGACATGGCTTTACTGGCGGGCATAGGCGCGACAGTGGCCCTAGTGACCATCTCTCTATGGTGGTATCTTCGCATGCCATCCCACATGCCCAAAAATATCCCCACAGTTCCATTCTACGTATCCAGCATTGCATATTTCATTGACCTCGGTCAAGATCAGATATATGACCGCTGGTTGCGCGAACCACTAGAAAAATATGGAGCAGTCAAGTTCTGGGTCTCGTCGCAATGGACTGTGCTTCTTGGAAAGCCAGAGTATATCAACGACCTCCTCAGGAAAGATCAGGTCTTTCCGAAGGCAGGAAATAATAACAGGATTCCCTTCAGCGTTCTTGGTACTTTCCTCGGCAACAACATCATTAGCGCCCAGGGGGAGACATGGAAGCTTTACACCTCGATCATGAAGGCTGGTATTCAAAGGCGGATCACAGACACCAGTAAGTTGCTGGGGAGGTCAAGGCAGTTGATCAGAGGACTCCTGGAGGCTCAGAAGGCTGCGGGCAAAAGTTCGGGCATCGAGATAGAGTCATTAGTGCAAATGTATACGATTTTTGTTGTGGGAGAACATTTCTTTCAAACGGATTTTGAAGTACGTCCAATTTTGGAATTCGTGGCATCGGAAAGGCTTGGATTCCCAAATATTCTAACAAAAGATGACAGAGCCTTGAATCGAATGAAGCGGTGAGGCTGGCAAAGTACCAGACAGCCATTAGGGCCAACGTTTTTTCTCCGCTGTATTTCAGTTTTCCCATCCTCGACAAATATCCCTATATATTTCGGAGTCGAAAGCGCGCGTTCCGAATCGTGAAAGAGTACGAGGACCTACTTTACGAAGTTGTTCGGAACCCTCGACCACGGACCGTTTCGCGGGACTCAAGTGCTTCAGGCGAACGACAGGTTATAGACGACCTCCGAGAAGCCCTCGTCTGCGGGAAAATCACGGAGACCCAGTTCCGTGCAAATATGAAAATAGTGTTCGTGGCAGGTCACGAAGACGTGCAGCATCTGCTCGACTCAGCCTTGTATGAAATGGGCACCAAAACGGTTGGTTCCCCAAATAGTCACGCCCCTTAATCACCTCCTAGGCTGGAAATGAAAAGCTGACAAGGAAACCATTGTAGGCCGTACAAGAAAAGCTTCGATTAGAAGTCTTGAATACAGGGGCCGTCGACCCAACACCGGAAATAGTTGACAGCTTGCCATACCTCGCTGCGATAGTATTCGAACTTCTGCGCCTTTACCCCCCACTTCAACAGCTCATCAACCGGAAAGCATGTCAAACAGCAGTTATAGGCGACGACATCGTCATATCACCAAACACACTCCTTGGTTGGACTGCACTTGGTGTGCACACCAGCAAAGCAGTGTGGGGCGACGATGCAAAACAGTTTGTCCCCGAGAGATGGGGAACCACGGTTGACACAATACGGGCCAAGTTCCGTAGGGAAAATGCCCGGGGTGCATACATTCCGTTTAACGCACATGCGCGGAAATGCCTTGGCCAGGGGTTTGCCTTATTGCAGATGAAGATTATGTTGTTCGAGTTGGTGAAAAGCGTGGAGTGGATATTGGATCCTAGGTCTAAAATGAAGCTTGCACGAGTAAGTCTTTTATTTTATTTTTATTTTTATTTTTTATTTTTATTTTGGTAAATTTTAGCATGGCCGAGCAGCTTTACCATATCGGATGCAACTGACCATTATTTCGCCACAGGGTTTGTTGAAGCCAATTGGCTGCAAGTATATATTCAAAAATCGGCCGGGTATAGAAGCCAAAAGGAACTGAACTCCTTGTTCCCAGGCAGTAACTATAACCGTTCCGCGCTTTATTTCGGCACGGGTGGGCTGGGCAATTGGGATATAAGCAAATAAACGGGGCGGTGGCGGGGATGGGCGTTGGAGGGCACGGCGCAATGGAGACATGTCGGAGAGTCTCTCGTCTTACACAAACTTGTCATGTGTAATGGTTTGTCCGCAACCAAGAATGAAATGTCTGTATACTTCGGGAATATTCGACGGAGCTTCACTGTCAGCATTAGAAGTCTCACTTACATGCCACTTGTTTCGGTTTCCTCTGCTCCTCGCATCTCACAAGTGCTGATTCACACAAAATCAAGAGGCCTTTCAGATATCGAGACTCACTGACTGCTTATCGGGTTCACACACCTTAGCATATGTCCCCCACTCTGACTTGTAGGCAAACACCAGCTGAGCTTCACCCAGGAGATATGCCCGATCATAGGCATGGGTAGGACATAAAATAAAATAGAAATTACTAAGGACCAGAGCGAAAAATATGCTTCCTCTGAAGAAGAGCGAGAAATATATGGCGCAGAGGAGCGGCCCATTGGAGATCAACAACCACGGGTGTGTGCATATGTTCCATAAACGCCCCTCGTCCTACCTGCATGCGATTCCCATCACGCCCCTTTGTCAAACAGGAGCATAGTGACGCCCTTAAAAGAATATTCTTGACATGGTGACTTTGTCGTACAGGATGCAACGGTTCCATTTTCAAGTTTTGGGCTTTGGATCCATGTTCTCCCTGCAGCTTGAGTTTGGGTGCCTTTCTTTGACAATGCAATGTTAGAGTCCGCAAGAGATTTTGACTCTGTTAATTGGCTGGTAGTTGGTCTAACCACATATTCATTGTTGTGCCTCCACCGTGTAGTTTGCGTTCTTCCATTCCCTTGCTCTTTCGTTCCGTCCCCATCCTACCCTGTTTCTTCCCTTTCAATTCTTTAGAATCAACCATACAAGGCAAAACCTCTCCTTCCAACCATCTGTAAAATCCCATTGCACCTCCATTGGATATGGCGATTTCCCTTCCAGCAGACGTCAATGAAGAAGGGGACATCTCTACGACGAAAGAGGGGATGGTAGACAGTCAACCAGAAACTCAACCGCCGTATTCAACGTTTTCCCCCACCAGAAAAAAGTTCATTCTATCAATAGTTGTCGCAAAGGCCTTCATTGCTCCAGTTTCTGCGAGTATCTATATGCCTTTGCTTCCTGTCCTGGCAGAGGATTTGAACGTGTCTGCAACGTCGATAAACCTAACGGTTACGGTGTTTATGCTCACGTTCGCAGTGGCGGTTTGTACTCTCCCCTGTTCGCCAGTTTGCTATTCATCAGATTATCCCTCTCTCCCTAGCTTTAGAGATAGAGAAAAAAATTCCAAGGCAACTTGCATACTGGCTATGTCTAATTGTTAGGCTGTAGCCCTTATTTTTCGCGACCCTCTCAGACGCAAGAGGGCGAAAGCCAGTGTATGTGCTTGGCCTATTAATCGGCATTGGCGCAAACATTGCCCTAGCATCCGCACCTGCGCATTATGCCTCCTTCATGACATTGCGGGTTGCGCAGGCGTTCGGTGGTTCTGCGCTTTACAGCCTTGGAGCCGGTACAGTCGCAGATATTTTCGAACCGAAGCAGCGTGGTCGAGCCATCTCATATTACAGTCTTGGACCGCAGTTAGGACCAATTCTTGGTCCGGTAATAGGGGGTGCGATTGCACAGAGATCAACTTGGCGATGGACCTTCGGGTTTTTAGGTGAGTATGAAGGAATTTAATTCCTTTACCGCAGGCCAAGTGTTCCTAGAGCGTTGACAGTTTATCTATTCGGTCAGCTATTTTTGGCAGCTTTTGCCTCCTAGTTTCCCTATTCTTACTTCCGGAGACTCTTAGGTCAAGGGTTGGAAACGGTGCCATCTACGATGGAAAGGCTTGGATTCAGTGGCCATCGTTCAGCAAGAGGGTCGAGCTCAGGCCTGGAGAGACGGTCCCACGGCGACCAAGTAGACGCAACATACTCATATTCATGAAACATCCTATCATAATGCTCTCATGCATTAATGTCTCCATCCTTTTTGGGAGCTACTATTGTCTTTCAGTGACCTTCCCCACTGTCCTCCAGGAACGATATGGATTCAACTCTGCAGAAATTGGAGCGGCTTATCTCGCACCAGGTATATTGGATTGACCAAGAGCTTGGGTAGATCTCACTGACATGTCCTCTTCTCAATAGGGCTCAGTATGACATGCGGATCAGTTATTTGCGGACACTTAAGCGACTGGGCCCACCGGAGGTATCTTAAGAATACAAAGGACGAAGACGTAGCACCCGAACGAAGGCTCCACCTTCAATTTATAGGCACGGCCCTATTTCCGATCGGAGTTCTATTATATGGATGGCTGGGAAATTCCGGTATAGGTGTTCCAGGAGTAATCGTCTCAATGGCTATCTGTTCGTCCGTTTATATTATCCCTTCAGAAGACACCTGCGTTAGCTAATATGATCTAGGCGGGTTTGCATTCTCATGGACGCTTTCGACCAACACGACATATGTAACGCTCGTCCAGCCTGGACAGGCAGCTACTCTGGTCGCATTGACTTCACTCCTGCGCAATCCAGCCGCTGCAATCGGAGCAGCTGTGATTGATCCGCTCATCGGCGTAGAGGGTTTTGGTTGGTGCTTTACCGGACTTGCAATTGTTGACCTGTCAAGTACAGGAATTGCGCTTTTAAGCCTGGCAAAAGGACCCTCCTGGAGAAAAGGTTTCGAGAAAAAGCATGAGCATTCAATATCTCGATAGAGAACGCTATCAAAACCCAAAAGTCCTGGTGAATGGTAGTTAGATAAAAAGTAGGCCAGCATATATCACATGAATATAAGGCTCCTTGGGTACAAACCGGGCAACAAGTGCTCCAGGAGTATCATTGGTAGTTTGAGACTTGTTCAAGGCTGCTACTCTATTGGCAGGGTGTCCTCCGTAGTTGTTCCGTGAGTAGAAGGGGACGAGCGGTAAGATAACAACCGGACCTTCTCGGTGTGGTGATTGTGAAGGGAATTGCACATGAGACTCTTGTTGGGGGTCCCGGGTTGATCGGCCCTTCTACCAGCAGTGCGCTGGTGGTGACTGGGCTCTTTTGCCCCAGTAGCCTACAACTCAGGAGACCACATGATTGCTATCGAGCTGAATAAGGCGCTTTTATTTAAGTGTTGGTTGATATGCCTAGGGGTATTGGCTACAGTAACTAGTTAACAGGAGAGGAGGAGAGGAGGAGCGTCGGTTGGGAGTTCTGTTGAGAGGCGTGGACCTGCATGAAAGGGATTCAATACCAGACGGAAATCCATGCATTGCTGCCTGTAGAATAAGGAGATATCTCTGCTCCGTTTTGGCTCCTAAACCCGAGCATTGTTATGGTTGGGATGCAGCTGGAGCGGGTTGTGTCTTAACGGCTGTTTGTTGGCGTGCGTTGTTCGGCCCAACAAATGAGACCGTCGTTGCGGCGGCTCTGCTTCCCCACCACCACCACCAACCTTCAACCTTCAACCACTTCGCTCATTCTCCTCCTCCAACATCAACAAACTACCAGCAACTGCGACTATTTACCACAACAACACGACAACGGCAACGACAGCGCTGACTTCAGCTTGGCTTCCTGTCCTCGTCTCTCTCCATTCTCTTGCCAGTGACACTCCGTCTCTTGTTCCTCCTTCTGCTTGGACATTAGCATCCCGTACAGTTAAAACACCGCACTGCCGCTAGGTGCACCCCGGCTGCTGTACTCGCCCAGCAGCACCCGGCAGCCAGTTGGCAGTGGCTGGGGCTGTCAGCAGCATCTGGCGCATTGAGGTAAGCTGAAACCCCTGGTCTGTTTTCAATTCATGATCATTTTTATTGTGCCTACGCTATGCTCCTTGTCCTGAACCCTCGTGGTACTAGTTGCTGATCTAGTTATGAGTAGACAACTGCGTCCAGATACGGTTGCATGGCCTGCAACGAACCATGAACTCGCTCAATATCCTCTCATCTCGAGTCATCAGACAGCCTACCACGTCCAATACCCGTCCCCGCTCCCGTTCACAAGGCCCTGTGTCCTCCGAAAGCCACCGAAGTGACCTAGCTGCGGGCAGATCGTACAGCGAGGGAAAGCTGCACCTTGCGGAGTCAGTTGACGCCCAGCTCCTAGGAGAGAGTCACCATGACGTCCAGGAAAACGAAGATTCCCTAGATCTACCAGACACGGTGGATGAGAAATCTCCTCTCCTACAGGGATTACAAACAAGCGGCATTCTCCCATCAACTAGTAAACTACAATTGATTGCTCAACGCCTCTTCGATGCCATTGCCGAAACATTAAAAGTTATATTGTCTGCGCTTGCCTCTCCAGGTATATACGTTGCGGGTGCTTTTCGGGGCGATGACGGACGTTACTCTATTTTAACGCCAGTAAGGCGGCTAGGGCAGCTCATCGGAGGCCCTAACAGAGGCACGACGGCATCACACGGCATTGGCGTCCCTGCGTCAGGACGCAATGTTTATCCTGCCACGGAGAAAACTTCCGGCCGGGGTGGGAGTAATGTACGGCGGCTAAGAAGCTCTACATCCCGAGAGTCAATATCTCTCAATACCTCAGAGTCGGAGCCTGACCGGTCTGGATTGAGGCACACCAATGGCGGGGGCCGAAGAACGAAATCAACTCGCGGTTCGTCATCAACCGACGAAGGAACCCCCAGACGATCAATACGTATAAAATTAAACACGGAAGGGAATTTGAAACGAAAGCAGCAGAAAGCGAAATCCGACGGATCGAGGCAAGATTCCGAAACTCGTGCGGCTGAAAGCTTGAAATCGCCAATGTCTCCATCTTCTCATAAGCTCACAAAATACCCTCATGCCCCGTCTCCACCACGACCGCTCATACCACCACGGCAACCATCATACACCTCACCTTCAAACCCCAGGTATGGACCATCGGCCCAAAAAACCCTGGTGCTCGACCTTGACGAAACCCTTATCCACTCTTTGGCGAAGGGTGGCCGAATGTCCAGCGGCCACATGGTAGAAGTAAAGTTGTCAGCTCCAGTGACGACTTCAACTCCTGGAGGGCCGACAACCACGATCGGACCTCAGCACCCTATCCTTTACTACGTCCATAAACGCCCGCATTGCGACGACTTTCTCCGGAAAGTATGCAAATGGTATAAACTGGTGGTTTTTACTGCTAGTGTTCAGGAATATGCAGACCCAGTCATCGACTGGCTCGAGCAGGAGCGAAAGTACTTTCATCGTAGATATTATCGGCAACATTGCACATTTCGGAATGGTGCATATATCAAGGACCTTAGCTCTGTAGAGCCGGACTTGAGCAAGGTAATGATTTTGGATAATAGTCCTATGAGCTATATTTTTCATGAAGGTATGTGTCAACGAAAATCATTCCAATCGCCCCCAAAGAGATTGAATGCTCCGTCTCCTATGTAAATTGCACATTTGCTAAAGAACCACTTGGTTCATACAGATAACGCCATTCCCATCGAAGGCTGGATCAACGACCCTACAGACAACGACCTCTTACATCTCATCCCAATCTTGGAGGCGCTGCAATACGTAACAGATGTCCGTGCCCTTCTTGCACTACGACGCGGAGAAGCAGAAGCATAATAGATATCCCACTTAGAACAAATGTATATACTGGCTAAGTTGTCTTTCGCGTCTTTAATTTATTATTCCTTTTTTAATTGTTATTTCTCCCCTCTTCTTTTCTCCCTTTCGATGTTATATGCTACGCCGTGCTTTTCTTGTCCCATTTCCCTCCTCTTTTCTTCCAATAGTTCCCATTAGCGTGGTGTTCTTCTCTGCCACTTTGAATTTTGCCAAGCTTTTCTTTGCACTTTTATTTTTTCTATTGCGATTTAATTCAATTTACAGGGTAAGAGTTGGACCGCTTGTTTTCTGCGCTCCCTTTTTCTTTTTGGCTCGTTATCCATTTTTCTACTTTAGTTACTTGGCTCCGCATCCGCATCACACGGACAACGATGGCGACCGTAAGAGAAAACAGGGAAGGACGTTTCATTCCAACATACCAAATAGCCGCATTTTTATTTTTTGTTCTCGTGCTTTTTCTATTAGTCTATCCCACGTGGCTCATCCCATCCGCCAGCTAGGCCTGTTCAAGATATATATACTCATTTTATATCTGCTCTCTTTTAACTCCGGGTGCATCACTGTACAATACGAACATTTTAGCTTCCGTTTGCTGTCCGAACAATTTAACACTTTACTACATGCATGCCCGGCTCAGGATTTAACCTCTACCAAAGTTGGAATTGACTTTAATTACGTTCTCAGAAACAATTTCATTTTGCTGCTGCGTTGTGTTGGGAGGAGGCTATATACAGAAGGATATATTCTTATCATATAGATCATGAAGGGGTGGAATGGCCGAAAAACATCCGCTCTCTCATCTAACTCTTGTCCCAAGATAATTGTCCCAAAATATCCCCTTAGGTCTCCTCCGTCATCCAATACTGATCCTATGCTCTCTTCCACTTTGACGACCGAATCTCCTCCAACCAATCCGTAAACTTTATTTTCTCGTCTCCAAGGGTCATATAACCTTCCTTGATTCCCTTCCATCCTTCAACTGGGCTTTTAATATATCAATGCTTCGCCCCGCAGCACAACCGCCAGTGGTTATTGTCAGTTGAATCCTCATTAAGTGCCTGACGTTTTTGATAACACTCCTCGCACAGTTCGCGTTTGGCGCATATCATACACAGAGACGGGAACCTTATCCCAATACTCGATATTGTCATCCGCACACTCTCCGTTACATATATAGTCAGTACTGGGTGCGAAATCCTCGTCTTGGTGTTCTCCTATCTCAGATGCCGAGGAGCCGGCGCTGGAAGTTGCTGAGCCGCTGGCCCCAGATCCGGCATCTGAAGCCGCATTGCTTCCATCACTACCGTCTTCGCTGTCAGTGCTCCAGTCAGACTCCTCATCGCTAGACAAAACATGCTCCACCCGCGGGTCGATAATGTAGAACCGTGCAGAGAATGCAATTTGTGCCTCCCTTTCCAACCCGCCAACGGAAGCTAGAACCTTAGCAAGCAGGCATAAGCTGTTCTGATCATTCCAGCCCATATCATCCGTTAATGAGGATATGTACGTTTGAAACGTTTTAGAAAAGGCCAAACCCCTTTTCTACAAAATCATTGGAGGCTCGTTCATCAACCCCGCCACCGGTGACGATGATGATCTATCAAACCTTTCTGAAGCCCAGCTGGCCCTTGGTGATATTATTTACGAGGAGTTTCGGCGAGCAGAACCGTCGAGAAAAAGATGGCGTCCATGGATGAGCTGAAAAAGCTGCAAACACGCCGACTTAGGGCTGCGGTAGGTGACGGAGTCGTTTATGAAACATCTGGTTCCATAGTCTTAGCCAATATCCTTCGCAAAATGGGCCGCGCCCTCGAGTTCCAGGACTTATTGGAGAAAATCGCCCTTTATCGTCTGATAAAAACGACGCAAGTTCCCAGAGGATACCTGCGGATGACTTCGAGCGGTCTAGATATGTTATTATTTCTTCGTATGTCCTGATCAAAGAGTCTTCTTTTCCAGTTTTGGTTGCAGCCCGGCGAAACGTATCGTGCCTATTGTCATCATCCTCTGTGAGCCAAGCCATCCGCTCCCAAAAAGTTCACTGTTCAACGTTCTCCATAAGTTCCACGAATCTCGATTGTTCTCCAAGAATTTCTTTTATTTCGTTCAGAGAAACCCCATCCAGGATCTCGGAGGAGCAAATGATTCTCGCTTCCCCGTAAGATTTCACAGCCTCATCGACTCTATCCATAGCACGCTCGCAGTCACCCTGGATTAGTAGCGCTTCTCGAATCAAAAGTCGAGCTTCCTCTTCTGTAGTGGGATCATCCACGGAAGAAGGTCTACTGGAAAGAGCTTCGCAGATCGTCTTATATGCTATGGCATTGTATTGGTTGGGATCGTTCCCGGCATTCCCACTGTTGGATTCGACGTCAGAGACCTCATCAGAGATATCGCCAGAGTCGTTGTCAGATTCGTCGCCTTCTTCGTCATCATATAATTTTGCATATACCTGCACGAGAACAACTAATGTGCGAAAACGATCTGCCTCCGAGATAGATATTCCCAATGCAGCACATGCGACAATTCCCGCATCATAGTGCCCATAGTCTTTCAAAATGAGTCCAATGGCTCGATATGCCTTTTCATCTTTTGGAATATCCGAAAACACATCCGCAAACATTTTGATATTTTCGCGTCTGTTTTATGTTTTGCTGAAATAGGTGCGCAGAGATCCGTCTAGAAGTAAATATTGTCAGTTAGAGGCGACGCTGCTGAGTTTGAAGGTTTCAAGACGCTTATCATCAGGAGCGCACCCGATGCGAAACGAAAGGATTCACTTTCAGCATGTATCTGCTGGAACCAATTCGAGATATGGCCCCGTGCTAGCGGAACCATGATCTTCAGCGGAGATTTGGCAGCGACTCAAAAACCTATTCTAGCGCTTAACTATCTTCCCAAAAATCTCACGGTAGACTAGCCCTAATTCGAGCTCTTTTGCGGCATTATTGTGATCGTTCAGGACGAGAGACAGAGATTCAATAACTCGCAGGAGATCTAGCTCCGTTGCAGAAACAGGATCAAGCTCCAAAAAGTGATCAGCCCAAAAATTAATGGCATAATCTTTTAACTCTTTTCCCCCGGCCTCGTATGCTGAATTGTAGCGGTCACATATCACATCGACAGACGTCGCAAACATTGTAAGATGAGCAGAAGAAGGCTTTCGTAAACCACTTTCGCCCACATCGCCAGAGCGAAAGTAGCCCCTTAAAGATCTATCCAGAAATTGTAATGTTGCAGCGTTGTCGTCGGCTATCATGTTCGAGGCAATAGAGCCGTCATCAAGGAAATTTTTCATTATCATCACTCTCCTTGTCTCGGTTTTCTTTGATCGTGTAATTCTCAAATTGCTAAAAGGTCAGTAGGTCAGGCTTTTTCTTTCGTCTTTTTCCTTTTCTGTTCTAACCGGCTTCGTACGAACTAAGAGTTGGGTGATTGAGATACCATACACACCTTGATGATTTCCCTTCAACCTCTTTTATAACACTCTATGATCGGTCCTGGTCCAAAAGAGTAGCCAGTCCCTCCGCCTCCCCAACAGTCAATAGACATTTTGCAAACGCCAGCCACAATAACAACTGCTTGAATATTGCAGGTGTTCGGAGGTTCTGCGCTGCTGAGCCTCAGTCAACAGAATGTTATAAGCAGATTGGAGACTATCTGGAAAGCTCGTTTCGAGGTCCTTCAACACCATTCCTTCCCTACCAATAGAATTGTATCGCCGCAGCATATGGTCGACATATAGCATTGCTAACGTAGAATTAGCGACGTAATCATAGACATACTTAGGAAAATATGGAACAAAAGGGCAATAGGGAAAGCTTACAATCAGATTTTTCCAGTAATTTGGAGAGTATTTTCTTTTTCGTTCGCCTGCCAAATTCATATAGGTTTTGGAAGCGTCTCAATCTGCCTTCAATCAGAAGAGTCATGTCCCTCCGCAGTTTCTACTTGGTAGCGACAACTTTGAGTGATTCGAGAAAGGTAGGGGAGGACTGTATACCAACACGGCTTGTGAGAAGCACGTGTATGCTCAGACTCTGTTTTCGTATTCGTGCTAATAATTCAAGAAATTTCGATCTGTCGTCGGCGGTTATCTGATCCAGTCCGTCAATGATTAAGAAAAGTCGATATGTAGACCCGCTTCCGAATTTGGATTGGAAGAAGCCGCTCCCATAAGTCGGTCCAGTCATCAGTGTCAACCCCTCCATCCTTTCCGGCTTCTGACGATGCTTGCTCACAATAGCCGCTATTTCCTCCTGCGATTTGGATAATCATGCTAGAAAACGCATTTGATACGGACATAAATTCGGCTTGATCATCCTGGTAGTCGAAAGCGGCAATAGAGGTCTTCGGCTCGGAGGCAAATGCTTCCTCTAATTCTTTGGACAATAAAAATGCAGCGGAGGTTTTTCCAAGGCGAGTGTCACCGGAGATCCAGAGGTATGGATTAGTGGTTCCTTCACGCCATACCTGGTAAGCTTCTTCATCCAAAACCCATCTAGCTGGTCCCGTTACAGAAGAATAAGAGCCTGCCAGGCGGAGTCAATGTTGTTCTCGAAGTAAAGTTTCACGGAATTAAACGTGGCGTGCTTTCGTGTTGCCGCATCTGCAGTTTTCCCCGAATCATGCAATTGAGTCCTCCTTGCTTCCTTCTGCTGATTTTTTAGCAATTTTTTAAAATTTGGCCGACATATCGTGGAACTCCTCTCGTTGGGCAAGGATAGAGACTTCGATCCTTTCAGTCCTAGAGTCGATTCTTTCGGTTTGGGTAACAATGGTGTTTGTGTCCTGCTTCAGATCTTGCGTAGTAGTGAGGATGACCGTGAGTGACGCAGATTCAAGCTGCGCGAGTGACTCCTTCATCGTAGATTTGGCCGATTGCAGATCCTCATCGTTTCCCACATCCCTGAAAGCTTTGGCCCATTTTCCCTATATAATAAGTACTAAAAACGCCGAAGGGCAGGTGGACAATGTGCTTACTCCATCGCCCTTTCTTTATGTATGTGGTTGCAATACCACACACGCTCAACAAAGCTAAGAAGACAAGCATAACATGAGACCTGTATGCGGGAATTGAAGGCAATTTCCCCTCGATGATTGATAAATGCTCTAGAAACGCCCTCATCGAATCGAAAAGGTCGACTAGTTGATTACAATCTGAAGAAACGTCTTTGGTCACCTACACACTCCGAAGGGTGAGGGACATGAATTTTCCATACAACAATGCATTTATAACCACAAGCAAAGCGATTCAAATCAGCACGGAGGTCATGAATACCTGAAGAAAGTGAAACATAGCAGAAGAGATAGCGACAGTGGGAAGACAAGCCTTCAGATAGATGAGGTCACTTTCGTTAGAAAAATATTGTGTTAAGTAGAAGAAAGTTTTCTGTTGGTAGTCTCTTCGAGACAAATAAAATAGGTGCTCACTAAAGCAGGCTATCTACGAGGAGTCTGAGCGATCCTAGATAATTCACATTTCACCCTGTAGAGGATCAAAGCCTGTCGATCAGTTCGCCATCATGTCGGAATCTATTAAAGGTGGTTTGTTGCAGCTCAGCATCTTTGAGGATATACTCGACAGAAGTAAAGCGAGGCACCTTCTGAAGATCTTCGCCTGTGCTCTTATGATACCTAGCCAACGCCTGCTGCCATAGTAGCAAAACGTCTGAAGGAAGGTCATCAGCGGTTTCCGTCAGATCCATTGGTGTGACGGATATTACTGCCATTTCTATAGCTAGCTTTGAACTCTTTTCTTGGGATACAACCCATCCAAGGTCGGCCCAGTAAGTATGGAATCGTAAAGGGTATAATCAAAGAGATAAAGACGTTCGACTTTCGTCAGATGGGTATGGGTCGAGGATTCGATTGAGCTCCGAGAAAATATCATCACCTTCAACCCCGCAGGCTAGAACCTTATTCAGCCGCATGGTGGGGGACGATTTGGCGTTAGCAAGCCAAAGAGCGTTGGTTGGAGAGCAGTTTATTGGCAGCATTTCATTCGGGGGCTCTTTTCCCTCTCCTTTCTAGCAGACATTGTTTAGCTGAATGGGATTTTTGAAACCTTTAATCTCAAATTTTCTCGACGTGGACCCAATCCCCAATCCGGCAACTACTGCCTATGATTTTTCTCAGTTAGATTCCAATAACTGATTCATTTCAGAGCCAGCTGCAATTTGCGTCCAATGCCGATTGTGCGACTAAATGGTTGCTGCGTATCATTATCATTCATGCATGACGTTGGCGAGGAAGAGCCGCAGTCCCCTAAGAATGAATGCACAAGAAGTTTTTCCGAACCGGGATTCGTTTTATTGGCCCTCATCAGGACTAGGACGGCTAGCATTGGACCAGAAAGGTTGACTTCATATCAGAACTGATCATCGAGAACTCCGTTTTTCAAACGGTAAGCATGGGCCCGAAATTATGGCCTGGGTTATCTGGCCTCGCCCTGAGATTGCCAGTGGAGTGGGATAGGCAAACGCGACGGATATTTAACACATATGACGTTTCCTGATCACCATGACTGCAGGAAACAGGAGACCCCAGGCGCTAATTCTCAGATCAATTTCATACAATCAAAGAAATCCCAAAGGATTGGTTATGGCGTGTGTTTATTGGAACCTCTGATGTATGGCGTACACAGTTCACAGCATACATAACAAAGGATTGAGCAGATTCGAGAGCTGTTGAAGGGCTTTAATTCCAAGCCCCTGCCCAAATTGGCGGCGTTGACATGGGAATGGCTGGAGTATTTTTATGCGAAGCTTTTGCCCGTGAGGGCGTGGCTTAAAAGGAAGAGAAGTCCTTTGGTGTTCTTTCTTCTTCTACCGTCTTTACGTCGACCTGGTTTTGGTGATTCCTACAAATTGACGACATCCCCAACTGACCACTGGTGCTGTTGCTGGTCATATACATAAACACCGCCGGCTCTATTTCTTCTCTCTCGACGTTTGAAATGCAGTTCCCCATTGCTGTGTTTGCAGCGGTGGCCGCACTCGTTCGGCCTGTTTTAAGCCAATACTTCCCTCCGCCCCCTAAGGATGTCCGCACCGTCCCGCTTAGCAACGGGGTGTCAATATCATATAAACAGGTACGACCGCCTCTTATCTTTACCATTGCTCGCAGCCGGCATTCCAAATTACGTTGTGGCTGATATTAAACTAGACGAGTATCTGTGAAACCACTCCAGGCGTCAGGGCGTACGCTGGATATGTTCACCTACCTCCTGGGACTCTCGAAGACGTAGAGGTTTACCAGAACTACTCTATCAATACTTTCTTCTGGTTTTTTGAGGCTCGTGAAGATCCCATAAATGCTTCATTAGCCACATTTTTTAACGGTGGCCCCGGAGCGTCTAGCATGTAAAAGACAATATAAAGTCCATTCTATCAATTCTACTATAAGAAATTCTTAACTCTTGTGATCTAGGTTTGGACTATTCCAGGAAAATGGGCCTTGCACTGTTAATCATGATTCCAATTCAACAACTCTCAACCCATGGTCCTGGAATCGAAACGTTAATATGCTATATATCGATCAACCTGTTCAGACCGGTCACAGTTACGACGCGCTCGTGAATGTGACGGCGGAATTTGTTACGGGTGATATCACGATCAAAGACTTTTCGAGCAACAGTGTGCCATCTCAAAACAACACATTCTGGGTGGGGACTTATCCGAGCCAGAATCCTCAGAACACCGTCAACAATACTTTGAACGCTGCCCGTTCCTTCTGGCACTTTGCCCAAGTTTGGTTTCAAGAATTTCCCGAATATAAGCCAAAAGATGACAAAATCAGCATTTGGACAGAGTCATATGGCGGCAAATTTGGTCCAAGCTTTGCTCGATTCTTACTGGAACAAAACCAGAGAATCAGGAATGGTACCATCGCCAACAAAGATGGCAAGGTGGTCCTTCATATTGACACTGTTGGGATTGTCAGTGGCTGCATTGACATTTTTTCCCAAATTTTCACGTATCCTGAATTCGCGCGCAACAACACCTATGGGATTGAAGCCGTCAATAGTTCTGCATACGATGCCATGCTCGACGCTTACCTCAAGCCCGGCGGATGTATGGAGCAATCGCAAAACTGCCGCAGGCTGACACATGAAGGCGACCTAAATCATCATGGCAACAACGCCACGGTGAACGAGGCTTGCCGCCAGGCGTCCGAAGCCTGCCTCAAGGTTGAAGTACCGTACATGGATGGCAGTGGCTTGGGATTTTATGATATTGCGCACCCTAAAGCTGATCCTTTCCCGCCTCCATTTTTCCAAGGGTATCTCAACAGACCACATGTACAAGCTGCCCTCGGCGTTCCTCTCAACTATACGAGCGGTTCTATGGCCGTATTCACCGCGTTCAATACAACTGGAGATTACGTCAGTCCTGGTGCTCATGGATATACAAATGACATAGGATATCTGTTAGACTCTGGAGTTAAAGTGGCACTGATATATGGGGATAGAGATTTCTCCTGTAACTGGGTGGGAGGAGAGAACACTAGCCTTTCTGTGAACTACGGGGATGCTTCTCGATTTAGGGCCGCTGGTTATGCTGATATCAAAACAAACTCTTCCTATATCGGCGGGCAAGTCCGTCAGTACGGCAATTTCTCTTTCAGCAGGGTATACCAGGCTGGACATATGGTTCCTGCATATCAACCCGAAACGGCATTTGAAATTTTCCGCCGCACTATGTTCAACATGGATATTGCTACCGGCAAGGTTAACACCGCGATCGATAGAGCTTATTCTACCAAAGGGTCACCCACAACTTTCCAGATAAAGCATAAGCCCCCCACCAAGCCGAAACCTACATGTTACATCCTTGACTATTTCACCTGCACAGAGGAGCAGGTGGCTATCCTCGAAAATGGCTCCGGTCTCATCCTGGATTACATCCTCGTTGATGAAAATACGAAACATTTATTCCCCGGTGTCGAATTCCCCACGCCGACATCCAACGGAAAAACACCCACTAGCACAGCGAAGAAGGCCGGTGCTACTCGAACCAAGCTTGGCGATAGAGGCCTAGCTATTCCTATGCTTCTTCTAGCACTTTTGCTCCTATAAGTAAATAAGGAATTAATGGGAGGCGCTCCTCATACCTCAGAGTGGAATATACATAGCGTACGCGATGGAAGCTAGTTGTTTTGGATGGTTCCCCAAATTAATGCATTAATATTCCACCTCGAAACATTCTACTAGTTCACATCCAGGGATAACTAACAATTCAAATTATTTAAATTCTACACGTGATCAGTTCTGGCTAGCCCCTGACCAAAGCTTCCCCTGATCAAAACTTGTGACGACGACAGCCAGGTAGGCAGCTAGAAGTTGACCTTTGCACCACCTGCGGTTACCCAGTATTATTAACTGAGATTACCACTGTGAATTGGGACGGGGAGGGTATTCCCATCTCCCGTTTTCTTGACTCCTGATCACTCACTGCTAATGTGAATTGCCTTAGGATATCTCCCCGGTTTCACTATCGCTTTTGAACTCTACCTTCAAATACCGCATCCCTGCTCTGCTACTGCCGTAGGAGTTTCCTCTGTCCTGTTATTATATATGGGGTCTCAGAGCTACTCTTCTTATCCGGGGGATACCCCTACCCGTGCGTATGGCACGTCACCTACTATCGAAAGAGCATCCCATTCTATAAGTCCTATTAGACCGTTACCAGCGGGCCATTATTATGGGTATCAAAAGGTGAAAAATCTGTCTGTCGTCATCGCTTCTTTACTAACATAAATTTATTAGATTAGGTTTCTCAAAACCACTTTAACGAACACTCCTCCTCGAGCGGAGTAGGAATGCACAAATGCAGATGGCCCTTTATACGGCTGGGGCCAGTTAAACGAGCCTCCACTGATGGGAGTGAATCTATATTAAGGAGATGTATGGTGATATGCCCGAGCGCAAATTTCCAGGCCAGAAAGAACACTACTTCGTATTCATTTGCCTGATCAGAAGGATCGTCTACAAATCTTTGCATTTACCAAGCTGGTATGCGCTTGCAAAGCAACCTAGTTTTGATACATTCTACTCTATCTTCCCAGAGTTGAGCCACTCCAACACCATGAGACGCTCATACAGCATGACAAAACTTTCAAATTCGCTTTCCAAAGCACCGGGATTGGTGTTGTCCTCCGTCTTAAGAGATATGCACTGCTTCCCAAAGGAGTGAACCAGGCGACATAAAAGCCCCTGAGCAACGAAACATTCTGTACATGGGTGGCTTCAGTTTTACTTAATACTGAGAAACACAATCCTCCAAGACAACGAAGACGCAAGCCAATAAGTCTAGTCTATGATGGAGAAAATCCTTACCTGTGACAACTTCGATGCCAATGCTAGAAATGCCATGCATCGCGCCATGAAACGCCGCAACACCTACATCAAAGAACAGGAGAGTGGAGACTGCCTATTCAAGGGCAGCAACTATGGAAACCTTAACATGCTAATCAAGTTTCCTATCAGCAAGTTTGTGTGTTATATCAATTGCTATACTGTAATGATCTAACAGTGTGTGATGAACTAACAAGCTTGCATCCTCAAGTCTTATTGCTCTAATAAAATGGCCTAAGGGGGCATTAACCTCTTATTTATGACACCTCTATTCAAATATGTCCATAAAATTTGTGGGAAGCTACCTCCTGCCTCCATTGACAATTGCTCAATCTTAATGAAGGCAGAAGGCTGGTTTACTATACTACTATTTAATATTATACTGGCCGGCGGAGCACTGTTTACTATAGCAGTGTGTGGCTCCCCAATGATGGATGAGACTGGCCCTTAAGCTGCTCTATAGGTCCCATTTTGACAGCAAGAGCAGCCAACCCTTCTAAGTTCAACTTGATGTTTTCAAGAACCAGAACGGGGAATACAGGCTCTTGCACTCACAAAGGATGGCGCTTTCCATCTGCCCTGTCATGGGCTGTTACTTTGCTATTTGTTGTTTTGATTCTGTTTTCTTTCCCTCTTCTTTCCCAAGACAGTACTGGAAACAAAAGGGCATCATAACAAGCCTAACCATCACTCTTGACAACAACGTACAACAAAGATTTTTTGACACTTTGTCAATTGATGGTTGATCTGGGGAGCAATCGGAGCGCCGGCGGCAGTGGTGGCCGCTGGAGTGGGCGCGGTGGGGTTTGTGGTGAGCTTGCTGGTTTGTCTGCCGATGCACATCCAGCAGTTTATCTGGACCCGGGACGACAGGAAGAACCGTAAGTCGGATACTCAGATGGCATGGGCGCCCGATGGGGGTTCAGTGGCAGCAGGGTCAGGCGAGCGGACAGCGTTTCTTTCCTTTTGTCTTAATTTCTTATCGTGCGTTTTATTATCGCATTTTATTCTTGCATCTTTATTTTTGTATTGTTATCACCAGCGAGGTTCACACTTCTACGCAGTGCTGGTGACCAGTATCCAATTCCAGCTTATGACGGATTGGAGAAGCCAAGATGAACTCGAATGCAATCTGCGGACATGTATTACGTTGTGTAAATAGATGATTGAAAGCAAAGGCAAGATTGGTGTATATTTTTAAGTAGGAGCTATACTACAGACTAGTATGCAGTACTTCGTAGTAACGGACATTTTCCTGCTGACACTATGTATACACGCCTGGAGAAATACTAATAATATTAGGTCGGTAGGCTGGTTTCTGATTTGGTTCCTCAATGACTTCGAATCGCAGTTGAACGCGTGCCTAACCCGCCGCCCCTTATGAAACCATGAAACCATTGCCTCCAGCGGCTCCGGGGAAGAGTAACGCTCGTAAACAGGTTACCGAAGTCTGGTGTCCGCAAGTTTTCGTGTTGCAGGAGCTGTAGCTGCTGCAGAGGCTTTCGGGAGTTGAGTGGATTCTTGCTTTGCCAATCGCGAACAGCTTCGCAGTGAGTTTCTAAGAGCGAGTCTTTCGAGGCGAATGTATGTGCAAGCCACTTTCGATCTTTTGGAGAGGACAGCTTTCCAAAGTATCGACTCACAAATAAAAAAGCTCTCGGATTTCTACTATTAAAGCATACCTTTGTTTTGCACCTCTTGCATTTGTGCCAGCAGAAATCGCCTCTAAAAAAAAGATCTATAACATCGTCATCCCCCATGGTCATATGTGGGCAGAATGGAATATTAAGGCTCCTGCAAAATTCGGCAAAATGGCAACGGCTGCTCGAAGATAGTTGGGAGCTGCTGCCGATGTGAAAGCCAGTAAAAATGCGCCGGCGACGATGATAAAAATATATGCAACCTTCCGGAGCAACCAAGTTGCCCTGATCATTGCAGTCATGAACTTCGGTAATTCTTCCGCGGACTTTTACCTGCTCACGATATGCCTTCTGAAGCTCAGCAAAACTTAGCTCTCGGAAAAGGCCGATTCGGAAACATTTCATGGTTGCTAAACAATAACGTGCGTGGGCTTTCTTTGCCAATTCTTCGTTGGAAAATGCTGTATAATAGAGATGCCTTCTCAGGCATCCTCTACAACAATATCCTTTGACAACTCCATCATATTCCAGGTGACATAGCGCTTCAAAGCGGTCCGTTTGGTCCGCGCATCGTTGCGTGTGATTGAAGACACTGGACTGATAGAATTTTGAGCAGGTAAACCTGAGTGTGAGACCTGATGCCAGAGGCAGGTAATCGTTGATGGTGGCCAGAAGCTCTGGGGGGAGATTATAGAGGCGGCTATTATTTGCGTTATGAGCTGCGGCTTCAACAGAATAGCGACTCCTGTTTTCATGAAGATCATCGCTTCTGGTCAGCTGGATGACCTTGCGGAATATATTGCGACCCATATCTATATCGATTGGTCAGTATTTAAAGAAATAGAAGGCCTTGTTTCGGAGAGATACCTGTCTGGTGAATAAGGAGCACGATGCAAAATTGGATACGGTGGAGGGGGGTAGTTGTTGGAGACAGCGGGTTTAGAGGAGGAGACATATGATATTTGTTTTAGTGTTGGCTTCGGACGTCTTACAGAATAGGCTGTCGTTGACGTTGATTTCAAAAATGTATGACATCAATACTCTACATACAGCCGAGACAGCCGCCTGCAACGGCCAGAATGGAAACATTTTGGAAAAGCCCTATTTGAACTCAGCTGCGACAGGCATGAAGTATTTCACTTACCAGATCACATCAGTAGCTGGTTTACATAGGGGGCTTGTTATAAGCAGGAGGTGAAGGGAACAGTGCTCCTACGGATACCCAACCAATCAAGGTAAATATGAAGTATGGATTTCTAACATTTTTACAGCAGCTCTGGAGATTTCGGCACTTCCACAGCCCAACAAATATCTGTTATTTAGGACTCAGTACAGTCGTAGTATAGATATACGTTATACATGTTGGATAGACAAGACTCCTTTCGCTTGGTCGAGAGGACACCGGATAAAAGTTATTCCAGCCACGCCATGATCACCTAATATTGATTTTCCGGAACAAAGAAATGCCGGTGATGAAAACAGCTCCCCCAAGTCTAACTTGAACAGGAAAGATTTCCCATAAGGTTTTGGTAGTTAAATCAAACTGAACCTCCCGCTCTATTCTCCATACTCCGTACATAGTAGACAGATGCGCCAGACCGGTATAAGATAGTCGGAGACCAAGTTTGTTTGACAGCCGATGCCCAAGGGAAACGATCGGAACGGACAAGGAAGAGCTTCATCGGCGTTGAGCTGGCTAGTCAGTCCCCAAGGCCCACCCAAACTCTTCGGGTACATAGTTAAACCTGACCTCATCGCTCGCGCAAACAAAGAGCTCTCTCCCCCAAAGCGATCCGGAGACAGCTCAGCTGTCAAACAGCTTTGCGAGCCGCTTGACGTGTCTCTCACTATAAACTTACCTAAACCTACCGAATCTATCCCTTTACCATTGTCTCACACCCACACATTCACACCATCATCAACCTTCGGCGCCCGCCCCATTTGAGACCATCGCTACTCGCTCTCATTTTATTGACATTTGTTTTATGATTATTATGAGTGCTGTCCGCTGCGCCAGTAACCGACTTGCCCCCCGCGCTTGTCTTCATCGCCATTTCATCCTGCCCGAGTCCACTGCTCGTCGGACTAGCCGAAGCTGTGGAAGCTGAACAGGAGAATTGAGGCAAGGGGAAAACAAAAGGAGAAATAAAGTAATAGCCTCCGGCCTGAGTGGGAAATTACCCCAAGCGGGCGGGAGATAACGTGCGGATCATTGAGGATAGGGTAAGGGACGGATAGTAAAGTTGTTGATCGTGACATCCGTCGTCGCGATGGCGGAGTTTATTAGGGATGTTCTCGTTGATGGTTTGCGTATGTTCATATCCCTCAGTTTTTTTCTTTGTTCTTTATTTTATTCTTGCGCTTTGGCGAGTTGGCGAGTTGGCGTACATCCGCAGTGGTTACGTGGATACTGGTTGCTAACTGACTTTTGCATATGTAGGGAAGAGAGCGGAGGATGATACAGACCCTGACGGTTCGTTATACATAACACCTCCCTCCCGATCTCCTGTGTTTCTTGCTCTCACTTTGCAATACCTATTCTCGCCCTTTCTTCTCCCCTCCCCTCCAAATTCTCTCACGGACACACATTTATTTGGTGGATAATGATATACACATTTTTCGAGCATTTAATTGGCTGCCTTTCTAACATTTGGTATTCAAACTGTGTGTAGAGTCCCCGGAAGCCGGCGAGAAAGAGCTATTCACATCATGGGCTCTTTTTATTCTGATCATGCTCCTGATAACGGCCCTTTTTACGAGCTATATCCTGCAACAGAGGAAAGTTCAGGCAGTACACGAGACCGTTATTTCGATTTTTGCTGGTAAGTTTGTGTTTTGTTTGGTATTGTTTTGGCTCATGGCCACTGTATTTATCAAGTGCTGTATATACTATATGTACTAACTGCTGGCTTCACGGTATTAGGAATGGTGGTCGGCTTGATCATTCGATTAAGCCCAGGAACCTTGATACAATCTTCTGTTTCGTTCGATTATCAATTCTTTTTCAACCTCCTCCTTCCTCCAATTATTCTGGCGTCGGGCTATGAATTACATCAGGTAGGTTTTGACTAAAGGTCAACTACATGAAAGGAAATGAAACGTTTTGCTAATTACAAAGAACAGGCAAATTTCTTCCGAAATATAGGAACGATCCTCACATTTGCATTCGCGGGCACATTTATTTCCGCGCTGGTGCTGGGTCTTATCTTATACTTGTGGTCTCTGATACCCCTGGACGGATTATCGATATCCTTTGTCGAAGCATTCTCCGTCGGAGCTACACTTTCTGCAACGGATCCCGTTACCATTCTCGCCATCTTCAACGTCTATAAGGTGGAACCTAAGCTTTATACTGTAATATTCGGGGAGTCGATTTTAAACGATGCGATTGCTATTGTGCTTTTTGAAACGGCACAGAGATATAGGCCAGGTCGTGCGGCGGGATCCCTGACGTTGATCAGCCTATTTGAGGCTGTTGGTGTATTCTTGCTTGTGTTTTTTGGAAGCTTGGTGATTGGAGTGGCAGTTGGGATGTTAACTGCCTTGGGCTTGAAGTACACCCGTGTGCGGAGAGAACCAAAGATCGAGAGTTGTCTCATCGTTTTGATTGCTTATGCCAGTTACTTCTTCTCAACAGGAGTTCACTTGTCCGGTATGTTTGGTGCTTCTTTTGGTTCTTTTCGCTTTTAGAGTAACACTTCTGTCAAACTCCCCTTCCCCCCTTTAAAAAAAAAAAAAAAAAAAAAAGCTGACCGCAATATTCTGATAGGAATCGTGTCGTTGCTGTTCTGCGGTATCACATTGAAACACTATGCGTACTACAACATGTCCCGTAGGACCCAACTCACCACGAAATATCTCTTCCAAGTCCTGGCACAGCTGTCGGAGAATTTCATTTTTATTTACCTCGGCCTAGACTTGTTCACGGAGCCTAATCTGCAGTTCAAACCGCTTTTCATCATGATTGCGGTCGTTGGTATTTGTGTTGCAAGATACATGTCGGTCTTCCCCCTCTCGAAGGCTATCAACTGGTTTATTAGATATAGAGCTAGGCGCCGTGGGAGGGAGGTTGCCGACGAACTTCCCGTTGCCTATCAAGGCATGCTTTTCTGGGCAGGGCTTCGCGGTGCAGTGGGAGTTGCGCTCGCGGCCGGCCTTGAGGGACCTAATGCTCCAGCGCTTCGAGCAACAGTTCTCGTCGTCGTCGTCCTAACAGTTATAATCTTTGGCGGAACAACAGCACGCATGCTTGAAATTCTCGAAATCCGCACCGGTGTCGTCGAGGAGATCGATTCCGATGATGAATTCGACATTGAAATCACTACTGGAGGAACATACTATAAACACGACGGAACTGGCGTGGGCCACATCCCACGACGCAACGGCTACACCGTGCCGCTAGACACCATGAACCTAGACCGCGAAGACGTCGCGGAAGGCTACTCGAGCGGTAACAACGGCAGCATCGCACCACGGCGGACTCACTCATCTATAGCCGCCAGGAAACAAGCAGTCTACGGTCAAAGCCGCAGCGAGCTGTCCCGTGACCACGCATCTACCCAGAATCTACTTGCAAACCATAACGGGAATAAAAATGGAAGTGCCAGCGGTAGCAGCGCTGATGATGGAGACGTGAGCAGAAACTCTCCTTTCCCAAACCGTCCCAGGCCGCGTGTCCGCAACGGTGGCACACAGGAGAACGACGCGGATATCGATGATTTCGAGCTAGACCTTGACACGTTCTCGGACGATGATCTTCCCCCCGCTGCCCCGTCGCGTAGCGGCAGGGCACAGCCAGGAGGGGCGGTGTCTTCAAGCAGCACGCCGACAGTGACATCTGCCCAGCAACGCGTCTCCCCTGCACGTGCTGCTCCTCTGGGTGCCGGTGCGGGGTTCCCTGGAGGAGGAGAGGGAATAGGAACGTCTGGCATACTGGCAGAGGCATCGCGGGGTGCGGCAGGATCTTCTTCCTCCCCGAGGCCGGGTGCTACAGACGTGATCCGGGACTTGTTTTCAGGTGGTGCGAATGTCGATCATGCGGCTTGGTTCAGGCAGCTTGATGAGGATTACATTAAGCCGAAGCTGTTGCTTGATCCAGGGTCGGGACACCATCATCGAAATCACAAGGGGCCTGGGGCTGTATAGAATTCTCTCTCTCTCTCTCTTTTTTTTTTTTTTTTTTTTTTTTTTTAATTGTCATTGCTTCTTGGTTTTGTATGTGCAATACATATATATATCTGCATCTCTTCGGTTTTACCGAGCCATATGGGGTTTCTCTAGTGTGATCTTAGTTTATGTGATTTTCATGGGCAGTGAATAACGTAACTATCTGTACAATCTTCTGTGTTTTGCTTCTCTATTAGATCATCCTGTCCTGTCTCTTCTTTCCATATTCAATCTGTCTGGATCCTTAGAACTGTCCGATCATACAATTTGAATTGGGCTTAGACACTCTTCTTCTATCCTCTGATTTATGTCAACAGAGCGTTTATCTCACTTCTTCTTTTCTGCTATGAAACTTGAAAATGATTTTCATATTCGGAATCTACACACTTGCCACATAGACAGTTTCTCCCTCTCTCCTTGCATATTTATTTGATTTTATTTGATTGTGAGATTGCTCACACAAATTTTATACAGAGCATATAGTCAATATTCTTTTAAGCAGTGACATTAATAAAATTCATAACATTTAGAATAAATTTAAGACAATCTCCTCGCGCTCCTCACATCGTTTCAGTCAGTTTCCGCAAGTCATGTAGTGTACTACATTTTGTATAAATCTTTATTGTCTCGACCCAAGCCCACTCCATTGGTACCCGCAACAGATAAATACAGCCATGCCTCCAGCAAGTTCCCGTTTTAATCCTCTGGCATCTTGAGCACGTAGCGACCAGCGATTTTTCCTTGTTCTGTAGAGGAGGGTTTAATATATTAGCATTTCGCGGCGTCAATGTCTTTTGCGCGCTTCATCTCCAACCACCACCACCACCCCCCCTCCATTTCGGCATACGCAGGAAAGAAACACCTCTACA
The DNA here is from genome assembly GCF_000003855.2 of Blastomyces gilchristii SLH14081. Classification (NCBI taxonomy): domain Eukaryota; kingdom Fungi; phylum Ascomycota; class Eurotiomycetes; order Onygenales; family Ajellomycetaceae; genus Blastomyces; species Blastomyces gilchristii. The sequence continues at coordinate 1,132,443 of NW_003101677.1, read as the reverse complement.
ATGGTATTTTCAAAAGAAGCACGACGGTTAACCAAAATACAAACCAAAAAGAAAAAAAGACTTACCCATTAACGAAAAGACAGTCGACAACTCCGACAACGGCACCACTTTATACGGAACATTGATTAAGCCTCTGGTGAAGAAATCAACTGCCTCCTTCGCATCAAGCCGGTTGCCCACATAACTACCCTTGATCTTAATCATGCGCACTACTGTATCGAAGACAGGTGCCTTGAGCTGCGCATGTGCCGGTAGGCCAATGGCGACAATGGTGCCGTTTGACCGCACATACGCTGCCGCTTGCTGGAAGGGTAATTCCTCCGTAGCGAGGAGGAGCACGGCGTGCGGGCCTAGCCCATCCGGTGAGGCAGCTTTCACATCCGCGACGAGGTCTTTGGTTTTGGTGAAATCAACGTATGCCTGCAATCAAAAGAAGTATGATAGATGGTTGTTAGTTTTTAATCGCCCCGTTTTCCGAATGGTATCCAGGAGTGGGGAAAAGGAAGGGGAGAGGGGGAAGTAGAGAAATGAAATAAATAGTTTTTACCCACCCTCGCCCCAAGCTTCGCGCACAACTCCTTCTTCTCATCTCCTGCATCAATTGCAATAACCTGCAGCCCCATCGCCTTCGCATACTGCTGCGCCAGCGACCCCAAACCGCCTCCAGCCCCGACAATTGCCACGGCCTGTCCTGGCAAGGCTTCGCTCTCTTTTAGTCCCTTATAAACAGTGATACCCGCACACAAGATCGGCGCCACTGCATCCAGCCTCACCCCCTTGGGGATTGGGGTGACATGCGCCGACTTCGCAAGACAGTACTGCTGGAATGTCCCATCAACCGTATAGCCTGAAAGGATCGCATCTGCACACAACGGCTCATTCGCACCCTCACAAAAGTCGCAGGAGAGGCATGATCCATTGAGCCACTTGACGCCGACGTGCTCACCGATCTCTATACCAGTGACGAGCTCTCCGCGCGCCACGACGACGCCGGCACCTTCATGTCCGCCCACCAGCGGCATCTTCACGGGCAAGGGCCAGTCGCCCATCATCGCGTGCAGATCCGTGTGGCACACACCGGAGTATTTTATGTTCACGAGGACTTCATCGTGGCCTGGTTTTGGGACGGGGATTTTTCGGTATTCTAACGGTCCGCCGACTTTATCGGCGACTTGGGCCCATTGGGTTGTAGGGATAGTCGGCTTTGACATGGTTTCCTAGGTCGGGTTTGTTTTCGGTTCTTTTCGCGGTTAAGGCTTTTGTAAGGATAGGTAGGTATGGGCTCTATCTGATCGAGTGAGCGAATGAACCGGAGAAATTGGAAGTAAATGTGTACACACCTTTATATAAGTAGGCAATATCAACTAAAGGGGGATGTTAGGAAAGGTCTATGTGGAGCTTGTCAAAACGAATTGGTCTTGCAAGTTCACTAATGGAAGCTGAGCGTCAGGGAATCTCCAGACCTTATATGTCTGTCTCCGGTTAAGATATATAGTATGTCATCGACAAACTTGGGACGGCTTTCCATATTCGCCTCCCTATTCATGCGTACTTTGGATCAACAGTGTTATTTTTTACTCTTGTACATCACGCGCTCAAATTGTGGCAAATGTTCCTGGCTTCACTTCCTTCGTTATGGCTATAACCCCTCTCCTATTTTATTCTTAATATTGTTAAACCGTATCTTATACATACTCCATTGATGAATTGATGGATATGGATATGGTTATCCCGGATCCACAAAGATAAATATGTCTAGTGTGGGGTGGAGTTACATCAGACGGACCCACGGAGGAGGACTAGATCTGGTTTCTGGAGCATGTTTCATGACTTGCTCAAATTTTGCCTGGTCGCATCAAACTGATGTGATGACGGAAAGCCTGAAAGTCTACCTACCACCCGTGGACGCCACGGGCATTTGATTGCGGGGGTTTGAGGGAGTCAATAAGGCGCTTATGCATTAGTTAACTAGTTACCTATTTAGGTAACTAATTTTCTGCATTTGCGAGAGTATAACTAACCCCTCTTGTTGTTAATCGTTGGTGCGCGGATTTTTTGGATCTCTGCTTGAAAACACATGTCCTTATATTTATTAATTGATTATATATACATTTATATCGCTCTCTCAAATCTTGAGGAACTTCTTTTGGGTCCTTTCTGGGCCGTAGCAAGATAGATTTCACAAAAAATCTCAGGTTTCTCAACCAAGCAAGATTCATGCACTACTCAGGTTGCAATCCCTACAAAATAATAGAATAAGAACTATCCCGTCCATCAAGCAGCGGTGATTCCATCCTCAGTCACTCCCTTGGTGTGCGGCGTAGCCTGACAGAATTAAATAAGCGTAAAGGCGTGAACTCGATGGTCGGATCATCGCATCCTCTGCAGCCCCAAAGTCTAAAATAGCGATAACTATATTAGGGTGAGACCGTAATGGAAATGTACTATGTAGCATGCCAGTAGATCCATCGAAACACAACAACGCGCGTGCGCAGAACTGTGCTTTTGGGATGGGAAGTGGGGAGTCATGCAGTTGATATTATATCAGATCAATCGAGTAACTTTCTAGACATGGTGTGTATCCTATATTCTCAAATAACGGCGCCGCCAGTCGACGGAGGGTGGATTTGTTACAGCGGATAACTATCGATATACATCCCCCCCGCTGGCAAAATTGCCCATGAGAAACAGTTATCGTGGCGCGATCCTATTTCCCACATCACAGTTAATAAAAGGAGCAATATAAGATGTGGGTTGCTTTGACCTTTTGGAGTCTCGTCCGTGAACGCCTGATTTCCCCACATGCATTCAGAGCCCGCACAACATCAAAGCTAGTAATAGGACCAATGTTTTCATTCTCTCCTTGCGATTCATAGCTTCGTTAATCTCACGGGGAATTGTGCTGAAAAGATGCTGGGGGGAGGAGAGGGGGGAGGCCTTTCTCCTCAAGCCATACGCATTAGATCCGTCGCGTGTCGAACGGGACATTCTCCCAGGCGATGCACATCATCTCCGGAAAATGGGAAACGAGAGTGTAGGAAAGTGGTTTGTGTTTGGCTCACTGGTCTTGTGTAGCGTCTAGTGGCGTCTAGAGGTAGTTGATCCTTCGATATCTTCCATCTTCCCACCCAAGGGATCAGCTTCCCATTACAGGGAACGGATTACTGGAATACATAGATATATGCTGGAAGGCGGTTACTATGCACACGAATAATAAATATATATAACGCCGTCTCTAGGGATCGCATAGGGGACATCGTTCATTATTCACTTACAGCGTATACGAAGATGTTATTGGCTATTGATCGGCATACCTAGAGAACCATACTCCAAACACGGAGCCCCATCAGCAATTTATCACATACTAGCAGACCCTAATATGTTTGTTCACCCTCCACAAGACGTTTCCTGTAGCTAGCTCAGTCGATTGCGTTTGATTGAATACCCTGCTGATCTTATTTCAGGAATCAAATTGCCGTATTGATCGTAGTTCCGAATGAACTTGAGACGAAATAAAACGAAAAAGCCAAATACCTCATACCCTAGGGAACACCTAGGGAACAGTTTACTCCTCCCTCCGTCTGATGGATATCCTCGCCATATGGTCTGAGTTTAATGACAGGCCATTAGGTAGGATCCTTGGCTCATAGCCCTCTGCCAATTTAATATCATACTTCAAGAGAATATGACACAGAGCAATCTTGACCTCATTGGCCGCGAAGAACCGACCAGGACAGGCGTGCTTCCCAAACCCGAATCCCAGGTGTTCTGGAGAGGGTGACACTAGCTGGGCGGACGTCTCATGGCCAGGCGTTTCACGGAGTTTCAGGAATCGGTATGGGTCATATGTGGTTGGGTTTGGGTAAATGTTTGGATCCCACATTTTGTCACATGCGACCACGATAAGTTCCCCCTTTGGCAGGAATGTTTTATCAGACAGGACCGTATCTTCTTCGGCAAGGCGTCTCATTGTGGCTGGGAAGGAAAGGGGTGGTTAGATATTTCGTAATATGGAAAAGGGGTGGGGAAAGTAAAGAATTCCAAATGTTCTCACCAACTGCAATCGGCTTCAGTCGCTGAGTCTCCTTCAATACGCTGTCCATCAGCTTCAGTTTGAAAAGTGTGGACTTCTTCCACCCCTCTGTCTCCATCACGGTTACAATTTCATCACGGACTTCTTGAATAAGTTCATCGCGCCCACAGAGATCAAGGAGCGTTTGCGTGATGAGGTCTGATGTAGTATGGATTGAAGCGTGGGAGAATGACAACTGTGCTATAACGGGATCATAATAACGACCCTTAGCAGATTCCTCCAGCCACTCCATCGCATCGACATAACGCTCTGGCATTTTACCGGCCCGAATGGCCTCCTCCTTGGCCATGCGTCTCTCGTCCAGCACTGGCTGTATAATAGTCCTTGCTTCCTCAATTTCCTGTCGGAGTTTACGGCACGAGGGTATGAAGTTGGAAACCAGCGAACGTACTGTCGCGGGCCATAGGCGGAGAGCCAGCGCAGCTATATACGAATCAATAGTGTAGGCAATTGTGATTCGGATCCAGTCGGGGTTGCGGCATATTCTTTTGCCAAGGAAGACCCTGGACGACATCTGGGCAACCAATTTGAGGACATTTTGCTTGAGCGCGATATCATGCCAGTCTGGGTCCCGTGGATTAGTTGGGAATGTCATGTCGGAATAGAAGGCGTGGTACTACCAACCACGATTATTTGTCCAATCTCTCTCAAGGACGATACCAATCTCCTCGGATATAGGTTCAATGACATTTCCTAGCCAAATTAGGAACTCTCCCATCAAGTCAAAAAGGGGGAGAAGGGAAACAAAAAAAGTCCAAAGTACTCACCAAGATGATGCGTTAGCTTCATCCTGACGGCATCTTGAAAAATCTCATCAACTCTTGTTCCTTGCTTGAAAGTGTCAAATCCTGGGATGTCGGCGTGAAACTCCTTCGCGATAGCTGCCCCAAAATTCAGCGAAGGATGGCTGCGAATCTCATCAGCATAGTTGGCTGAGAGCACGGTTTTAGGGCCATTCTCTGTCATAAGACGAAAAGCACTGGCCTAGATCAATTTGTTCAAAATTTGAGTAAATATTCAATCCTGTATCTCTGCGTAACCATCATTTCGCCCCCTGGACGAGCAGCCTACCTTACTAAGGCCCTCCTCGATCAAGGAGCGAGCATCCTTCAAAAATCGCCTCCCAGCATGGATTTGCCTGAGTTCGAAGGGTTTCTTTCCATTGATTAACGGTAGGCGAGACGCCTTGAGCGAAGGTAATAGGAAAATTAAGGTCGGTAGCAGAATAAAGAGACCAGCTAAGCCCAGAGGGTTCAGTATAGACGAGTATAACTCGGTATCAAGCAGCATTTTGGTTTCGGAAAGCCCTTGTTGTTCTCATATGCTGCGAATAAGTTCGCAAAAAATCCAGCGTATAGAAGGTAACTAACTACCTGAGCCGTCAAGATGAAGCCAGGCTATTGGTAAAAGTGACAGTAAAAGTGACAGTCAAAGTGGAAGACATCTGGCCCAAGGCTGTTGTTAAACAGGCCAACTCGCTCCAGGGTAAACGGGTAAGACTGCGCGCACCCTTGCTACTAATTGGCTGGGATGCTGCACCCGCTCAGCCCTCTGTAAAGGCTTCCACCAGCCAACTGCTATGTCCGTCGATCGTGAAAAATCTCGTGAACAAAAAGAGCCGTGAAGCGGCGGAGAAAGTGGTTTTCCTTGTCTCCACCGTTTTCTCCACGGCCTCGTCCTCCCAGGCTCGCTCTCACAGCCAAGCGCCAAACATCGATCTTCACAGCTCTGCCTTGCTGTTGCGGATGGTTGCGGGGCAGCCCAAATAGGTACCCTAGCTTGGTGCGTTGGGGAGTTGGGCATCGGCTCCCGTCAAACCTGATGCTTGTCTGGGGCTAAGCGAAGACACCAATATCTCATGATGGCCAATCGGAAGGGCGCTTACGGGCGTGCTAAAGCTCCTCCACTCGGCACTTCAAGGCTTGGGGAAAGAGTTATTTGCTTTGAATGCAGACTCAAGTTTCGGCACTTCGATTAAGCATAAACTTAGATGTGTCGCCCCATTCCATTGCACCCGTTTCTACTCTCTTGACGTTGGCGGGGATGATCAGCAACGATGGAGTTCGGGATTATTCACAGCATTGATTGACATATTGGAATAGTTACTTCAAAAGCACGGTCCTTGAAGCAAGCAAGGAGCTATACATCCATCCATCCACCTTCGCTGTTCGGTGAATAGTGGATCAGACCTTGCTATATCTCCCAATAAGTTCTTGAAACCAGCTACGTCACCGCCGGCGCCTAAAGGCATCAAAATACTTGCACGACCGGAGATTGCCATCCTCATCGGATATCTCCCTTGCACAGCCACTGGGTTAAGCTCAAAAGTGGCGCTCGGTGAAGGGTCCAGCTAGCATGGATGATGAGAGATGTCCATATACCACCGAAAGAGACGCCTACCCTTATTTTCTTGGGAACTCCATATGTCTAGGACCTCCCACGGAACGCATATCTTTACAGAAATGACGCGCCTTGGAACGACGATGACCTAACACCGAACAGGAGACGAGATGCTGGAAATCACAGAAGCTGAAAGCCGAAAAGCAAGCGGTCAAAAAGCACCGTCGGTTTTGCGAAAAATGTCGGCATATCTATGAGCTTCTGCCTCTCTACGTGTATTGGCCTAGCTAGGACTGCCGTTTACAATTCACAGCCGCACCTCTTCTCTCGGAACCGAGAACTCCCAGACCTGAAATCGAGACGAAAAGTCTGCACAGTGGAGTCTTGGTGATGCTGGCCAAACAAGCCCGAACCGAACTGGTAAAGCCAATCACCCCATCATTGGGGCTTGCCAGACAAAATCACTTCCTAGATAAAAAGTAAACCTTTACCCGCCGAATCGCGAAGTGGCTTAATAGAATGGGCTGCGCAGAATGGCTCCTTGAGGACTCGCAAAAACATTCCCGCTTTGAAACGCGACAGAGATCCAGCCCAAATATACGGAGCTGGTGACGATCTCGATCCCACTCCGTCCAGCTTTCAGCACCTATGTCCTCTGCATGCAACTGGCTGAACGCTCTTACGATGGGATATGGGCGCAGGGGTTGGCAGGATGAGTCTGAATTCTTTCATTCTGCGTCATGCTGCCATTTCCTTTTTTGGGTCGATGCTATACTCACTCGCCAACCCGAACATGTTATCGAGGCGCATTCACATCTGTTAAATATACTACGGAAGCGAAACCTTTCCGTGGCGCCGATGGACTTGGTCATTATCGCTTAATATTGCTTCTACATGCGTAGAACTGAGGGACCTGCAGAGCGCAATGGGATTGCGCCCCGTTCGCTGGTGTAATTCCTCATTGATAGCTGAATGGTGGAGACATATCCGCCCTTTCACGAAATATGGATATTTTGTTGAACAGCTTTATCCCAACGAATCACTCCCGGTTGCGTCCTCTGTCAAGTTTTTATCAAGGGGCCAGAATTCACACTCAGCCACTTGGTCCCCCTTCCCCCCCCAACATCCATCCACACATCGGGGTAGCACATGGGCTAAAATTGAATCGCAAGTTACAACATCGCTGTTGTTGGTTCAATGCGAGACAATTGTTCCTTGCCGTGAAATAATATGATCAACACATCGCCATGAGACCAGCCGTGTGAATGTGAGTATAGAGGACCTCTGGCGGGTGACGTGAAGCTTATCCAGCTTAAGAATTAGAGTGTGACTCACGATACCAGGCGCTGCGCACCCCAGGGAAGCGAGGGAGAGCTGGCTGGGGCCTGCTACTACTTTGAGCTGTTTCTCTAAATAGCCCGAGAACACATGGGGGGGCAGAGAAACAGGCTCAAGGAGGCTTGGACGTGCTTTCTGCAAAGATGGAGACTGTGGATTGAGAAGTGGGGGGGGGGAGGGGTGGTGGTGGTAAAAAATCTCCCCGGAAGGCCATGGCATGGACCCAATCCAATTGCCCTACGAATAGGGCAAAGCAACATATCTACCTGGCAATGTGTCAATGATCAATATACCAGATTGGTTATTCTGGTACCATGCTCCCTCTTATCGTCATCACCCAAGGCAGCTTCTCATAAGTAACCCCAGAAACAATCAAACTATGAAAACAGGGGAATATTTTATGAATAAAATTGAACGCAAACCAAATCCACGCCTGCCCTAGACGCCCGTGGTTTTTTGACCCGCAAGGTGAAGTTCATAGCAAGTTTGATTGGGCAGTTTGGTGATGTGGCGAGTAGATTGACGGGGGAACTAAGAAGAACTGATCATATTTGAAGACACAGAAGATTGAGCAGTAATTCTGAAAACTGACAATATAACAAGATACTTTAGTATTCAGCCTCTTACTAGTAATATTATATGTAACACTGTGAAGCTTGAGCTCTTCTGAATTGCACTCGGCACAACACTATTCTCTTTTTAAAGGGCGCACGCACATCATGCTGTATGTTAATTTCCATAAGTCTCCTACCGGCTTTCATGGCATCTAGATTCTTGAGAATATGTAAGATTCTGCTTTCATAATGAAGTGACATAAACTAGATATTCAGCAGCTCTGATTTGATACTTGTCAGAGAAGTGGCAACATCATCACAGAGACCGTGTGATCGCACGAGATAATATGCTTGATCTTCAGATCAACTAGAGCACATTCAATAACAGATGATGAGCTGATGTCATGATACTGAATCATGTTAGCAATATTGCAAGACACCTCCTGGTTGAAGACTCAAAATAGCAGTTTCCAGACAACGCTAATCAAATAGTCAATTCACAGGATCTCTGAGTGCTGCCCTGATGTAAGTTTTGAGAAAAAGTGACGGATATTTCTCAGCCGTCTTTGACACTCCACTGGCGGTTCTTCGCCAATGCAAAAGTTGGTAGGTATCTGAATAAAGATGAGAGAAATTGTCAGTTCATCAGCCCGCTCTCAGAGAGAGATAAATAACCAGAATAATATTTAAGATATGTAAGGTGCTAGAAAATGAAGAAGTGGAATGAAGAGAAAATACCATGTCCCTATCTCCACAAGGAACTGTAACGTACCTGGCCCTGGGCTTGAAGTCATACTTGGCAGTATTCAGGAAAGCTGTATGGGTATGGCTTCAAAATATAACACTTCATTTCTCAGTTATGCCGGATGGAGCTCGTTATTTGGATGGATAAGAAGAAAAATATAGGGACCGTGGGCAGCAAAATAAATCCCAAAAAAAAAAAAAAAAAAAAAAAAAAAAAAAAAAAAAAAAAACCTCCTCGTCGATAACATTTTCTAAGGTAAAATTCATGCGAGAACGCAAACTTGGGAAGTAGCGATATATGTTTGACCATATTGCAGAAGTTCTGAGACGCTCTGCTTCACTAGAAAAGCTACCCAGGAAGAACGGGATAATGTGGGCGCTTTGAATTGGAGAAAACAACGAATCAGGGGATGGGATGGATGGGCATCCACGTCGTGAGCTTTCGATATCACACACACATTTGGCCATCCCTTGAAAGACACTGGTTCCGTAGACGTTTCTGTTCGATCCGCGAGATAGACTTGAAACCCATAGAGTTGAGTTCTTCCATCGAGCCCTCCACGCCAAAACAAGGGGAAGGAGTAATAGCAGGGAGAGTTTTAGCACCGTTAACTTACCTTTATGGGGCGTAAAAGATCAGTGTCGAGGCTCGAAACAAGTTGGTGTAGACTGGCATCTGTCACACAATGCATCACATCCTCGGAGGAGAGCTGATATTTCCCGTCCTCAGGGAGAAATTTGAAGAACCTCTCGAGTCATTTGGATTGAGCGGCGTATATCTCTCTAATCTACGGAGTAGTCTTGGACAAAAGTCGATAGGTCCGAAGGTGTCTCGCTGAAGGCAAAGCCTCCGAGCAAAAAAGCAGGAGTAAGTACTGAAGTTGGTTCAGAGGAATGTCATAGATGAGAAACTCAAAAAACCCAAACAGAAGTAGAAATACCATTCCTCTGAAGTGTTGTTGTTAAAGAATGAAGGATGAAAGTGAAGCTGTGAACAAAGTTATTATGGCTAACTTAGAGCAAGCATGATGTTGTTAAATTCAGACTAGAGTCATCATCACAACAAAACTTGTTAGATCCTACTGACTGTGAGAGAGTGTTTAACTTATAACTATTTATGAGCTCACCATATAAAGATACCTATTAAAAAAATATATATATATCTTCAACACAGGACATTACGCAGTAATGATGAAATTTTAAGTTTAGTTGTGTAGTAGAAACAAATTATTATTTCATAACTATTTTAAGTAACTTAGTAACTAACTTAAATCTACTAGTAAAAGGGTTTAGGATTTTAAATTCTTTGATAGGCTACTCTACTACTACTATTGTTCTGCTCATAAAATTTGCATTGACAGGTACCTTTTATATGGGATAATCATACAAAAGGTACCTATTTTGGAGAAGTTGTATTGTGCCTTGTACGGGGCTGTACGGGTAAGCCGGATACCATACCTGTAACCAACCTTCGTAGCCGCGGGCGCCGGCGCCAGTTCCAGGCCCTGTATCGGCGGCTGTCCGTACGGGCCAATACCGGCGAGCCCGCAAACAGCCGGAGCCTGACACATCGCCCAGAACAGACTTTTTGGTCTCTTTTTGGTCTTTTTGGTGGTCTTTTTGGTGGTCTTTTTCCACCCGCCGCCGCCCGCCGCAAGAAAGTCGGTGGGTGCAGCATCAGGGGATTGATTTGCTTCCACCCGCCGCCCGCCGCCCGCCAGCACCAGCACCAGCACCAGCACCTACACCACCAGCAGTAACTACCAGCAACCACCAAACAAACCACAATAATGAAGGCGCTGCCCTCGCCATCCACCACCACCACCACCACCAACATCACCAACATCACCAACATCATCCTCCATCCTCTTCACTCTCGCCATCCCCATCCATCATCATCATCCCCATCCATCATCATCATCATCATCATCATCATCACCTCCTCCACCTCCAACCTCCACACCGTCTACCGTATACCACTTCCTTGCCACCAATCATCGCCTCTGTCTGTAACCTTGCTGCTGCTCCATGCGAATCCACTAACTCTCGTCCCTTGGTCTCGTCCTTTTGAACGGCCAGAACAAGAAGAACTCGCTTCTTTCGCCAGCTTCAGGTAGAAAGAATTGTCTCTTCCATCCTACTCTTCTTCCCTTCCACCATTTTCCCCATCCCCAAATTCTCTCTCTGCCTTCAATTTAACCAATACCAACCCGCGATACAAAAAAAAAAAGAAAAAAGAAAAAAAGAAAAAGAAAAGAAAAAAGGTTTTTTTTTTCCCTCCCTCTAGTTTGGCTTTGGCTAACAAGTCCTTACCAACAGCCCCCCATCTTGCACGGATTCTTGGGTCAAGCTATTCATTCCTTCTCCGTCCTACGCCTAAACTCCATGGCTATCTCATCTATTCCTTAATCCCAAATCCCCCACCCATTTTCTTCGTCAATAGAAAAATAATTACCTCACTGCCGTTCCATCCCATCTCTCAACCCGCATCTGATCCATACCTCCCGCTCGCTCTTATATAACGCGTGCTTCCGCCACAAAAAAGAAGCTTGCTCGTGATGGCAGGAGGGCCGCCCTACACAGTTCACTCTCCTACCCAGCAATCTCGCTACGCAAACTACTCTCCCTCTTCTTCGAGAGACAGGTCCTCCTATCCCAACAATGACCCCTACCAACCCCCTCCTCATACACCCCCCGCGTACCCCCCATCCTCCATGGCCCGGAGCCCGCACTTTGCCCACCCCCCTTCTCCAAGGATGAATACCACTCTCCCGCCCTTAAACGGGTCTGTGTCCCATCCCGACACCTCCCCGTCATATCACGCCCACTCTACATCCGCGACCCCTCAGTTCCCCCTACATCGTCCGTACGGGAACTCCCACATGGCCTCGTCGGCCCACTCTCCGCCTCCAAGCCTCTATAGCCAACAGGCTTCCTCCTCCTCCTCCCACCCTCACCCTCACCCGCATGGGGGCACGGAATCAATGACGCGATCGCCAAAGCGTGAACACGAGCCTATTCATGATATGAGGCCGAATAACATGGGATATTCGTCCCAGTCGCCTATGATGCGGGATACTAGGCCCGCTTCCCCGAAGGAATCCGTATGTTCCGATATCTAATCCCCGTTTTTCTTTTTATATGATATATATCTGTTATTGTTATTACGATGGGATTACTAACTTGTCCATTGAGTAGAAACCAGCTAGGACGGACCCCATGTCATTTGCAAGCATCCTTTCAGGTCCAACTGAGGAACGGCCCCCGCGGAAGAGTACTCCCCCACCCCAGGTCAGCAAGGTGAATGAACGCCCAGCAGTCGCCCCAGCCCCCAAAGTCGAAAAGCCCAAGCAGTCCGGTTCGGAAAGACGGCGACACCCGGTTCACTTGGAACCTTCCTACAACGATATTTCAACCCGCCCATCCACCAACGGCGTATCCGCAACAAAATCCGCCGCCCCCACAAATTCAAGGTCGAAGAAGTCCATAGCTGAGCGCGAGAGCGATAAGATCGCTAAAGCGATAGACCGGATCGATTCCATGGACAAGAGTGAGCTGGACGCTCCCGGATTTGAACATGAGTGGGCGCGTTACATCCGCAAAGGAAAGAAACGTGCTCGTGAAGTGGAGGCCGTCGAAGCACGGAAACGTAGGGTATGTTACGTCCCATTTCTCAAACTGGGATCTCATCTTGTATTTTTCTCCGTTTTAAACTAACAATATTTTTTTATATAGCGACGTCAAACCGAATTCCTGGAGACCCTAGCCAAAGTTTTCGAGAAACAAGTACTAAATGGGGCTGAACGGTTTAATCGCCATCATGAGGCCGCTGTTCAATCCGAAGTGCAACAGAAAGAGCTCCAGGATGAAAAGGAGCGGAAGAAGGACATGCAAAGAAAACGGCGTCGCGAGAACACTGTCCGCCTTGAGATGCAGAAGATGGACGAAGCTCGCCAGAAAGCCAACAAAGCGGAAGATGCTGCGGAGAAAGAGCGCCTAATGCGCGAGGTTGAAAAATCTCGCAAGAAAATCAAGAGTACGAAACGTGCCTTGGAGCGAGGCAACGAACCTGAGGAAATCAGTGAAGTGACCCCGATGGCTCCAAACCTCGAAGGCGGCACGACGAGCACTTTCCATGTCGCTTCGAAATCCCCCCCGCCAAAGAGGAAACCTGGAAAGTCCGGATCTTCCGCTCGGCTGAAAAAATCCAAGGAAAAGAAGCAAGCCGAAAAGGATGCTGCTGAAGCTGCCTATGCTGCCATGGAGAAAGATGACGAACTCGTTCCTCTTGCCCCCAAGGAGGATCCGAAGAAGGAAGCGTTGAAGAAAGAAGGCAAAGGTGCCCGCTCCAAGGAAACGACTCCGGCACCGCCCACGACGCCATTCGAGTCCAAAGCTTATAACGGGCTATATGAGTCAATCTGGAGAGAGATTGCTCGAAAAGATGTACCCAAAGTTTATCGTATCAAGGTTACTTCGTTGAGCACTCGCCAGGAGAATCTCCGTAAGACGGCCCAGCTGGCTAGCAAACAGGCTCGCAAATGGCAAGAACGTACCAACAAGAGTATGAAGGACACTCAAGCTCGGGCGAAGAGAACTATGCGGGAGATGATGTCATTTTGGAAACGGAATGAGCGTGAGGAGCGTGATCTGCGTCGCATGGCTGAGAGACAAGAGCTGGAACTGGCCAAGAAGGCAGAAGCTGATCGCGAGGCTAACCGCCAAAAACGAAAGCTGAACTTCTTGATTTCCCAGACCGAGCTATATTCTCATTTCATAGGCCGAAAGATCAAAACAAGTCAAGCGGAGCACACAGATGACATCGCTGGTGCCGATGCTACTGCTGCTGCTATAACCCCTAAAATTGATATCCCTCTTCCTGGAAACGATATGAATGCGGCACCAAAAGTCACCAGTTTCGAAGACCTCGATTTCGATGCAGAGGATGAAACTGTATTGCAACAAGCAGCGATGGCTAATGCTCAGAACGCCATCCAACAGGCCCAAGACCGGGCTCGGGCTTTCAACAACGAAGAAAACAAGATGGCTGCCTTCGATGAAGGGGAAATGAACTTCCAGAACCCTACAAGTCTTGGTGATGTTGAAGTTTCCCAGCCCAAGATGCTTACTGCCCAACTGAAGGAATATCAGTTAAAGGGTTTGAACTGGCTCGTCAATCTCTACGAGCAGGGCATCAACGGTATTCTTGCAGATGAGATGGGTCTAGGTAAAACTGTGCAATCCATCTCAGTCATGGCTTATCTTGCCGAAGTACATAATATCTGGGGCCCGTTCCTCGTTATCGCTCCCGCCTCGACGCTTCATAACTGGCAGCAGGAAATTTCACGATTCGTCCCCAACATCAAAGTCCTACCGTATTGGGGTTCCGCCAAGGATCGAAAAGTTCTACGAAAATTTTGGGATCGCAAACATATTACATACACAAAAGAGTCTGAGTTTCACGTTTTGGTAACATCCTACCAGTTGGTTGTGCTGGATGCGCAATATTTCCAAAAGGTGAAATGGCAGTATATGATTCTCGACGAAGCCCAGGCTATCAAATCTTCGCAGAGTTCGCGGTGGAAAAACCTTCTTGGTTTCCACTGCCGCAACCGGCTTCTGCTCACTGGTACTCCTATACAGAATAACATGCAGGAATTGTGGGCTTTGCTCCATTTCATTATGCCGACACTTTTTGATTCTCACGACGAGTTTAGCGAGTGGTTTTCCAAGGACATTGAGAGCCATGCCCAGAGTAATACGAAATTGAACGAGGATCAGTTGAAGCGATTGCACATGATTCTAAAGCCGTTTATGCTCCGTCGTATTAAGAAGCACGTCCAAAAGGAACTTGGCGATAAGGTGGAAAAGGATGTTTTCTGTGACCTTACTTACCGCCAACGCGCATATTACACTAACCTTCGGAATCGTGTCAGCATTATGGACCTTATCGAGAAGGCTGCTATTGGAGATGATTCGGATAGCACAACATTGATGAACTTGGTTATGCAATTCCGGAAGGTCTGTAACCACCCGGATCTATTTGAGCGGGCCGAGACCACTTCCCCATTCTCTGCAGCCTATTTCGCGGAAACTGCATCTTTCCTACGAGAAGGACCGTTTGTCGATGTTGCATATTCAACTCGAAACACTATTGAATATGATCTACCCCGCCTACTTTGTAGTTCACATGGACGCCTCGATGTTGCTGGACCAGGAAATGACAGGGCTGGATTCACTGGCAAATACCTCTCTCACATGATGAATATCTGGACACCGGAAAATATCAGGGAAAGCTTGAAACAAGACCAGGCATTTTCTTGGCTGCGATTTGCTGACACTTCCGTTGGCGAGGCTTGTGAACTTTCCCGCAAGGGAGTGTTTGAGCGTGCAATCAAACGTCGTGGATATTCAAACCGTCTTTCCCGCTTCATGGTCGCTTATGATGATGTGGAAGATGACGCTTCCTCAGCGGTGCCGGCTCATAGCCTGTTTAACATCGTGGAGCGGAGTGATCGTCGGGCGTTGGCGGAAATTACTCGGGAAGGTCGTATGAATGAGTTGCTGAATATTTCCAGCAATACATTTGAGAATGAAGGGTTGGATCAAATCGAGCCGTGTGGTAAGCCTGGAGCGTCAGCGCCGCCAATCACCATCTCGTGCTCTAACCAGTTCGCCAACTTCGAAATCCGAGACACCTTGTTCAACAGTTCCGTGAAGCACGCCCTATTTGGAACAACGACACGGGCCATGGATGCTGAGATTCTGGAGAAGAAGCTGGATCCAGCTCAATTCAGGCTCACACCAATGCTTCCCCAACCGTTATCAGCTAAGGGGCGGTATACCAATATCTCGGTGCCGTCAATGAGGCGGTTTGTGACAGATTCTGGTAAACTAGCTAAACTGGACGAACTCCTTCACGAACTCAAAGCTGGTGGCCACCGTGTCCTTCTCTACTTCCAAATGACCCGCATGATAGACCTGATGGAAGAATACCTAACCTACCGCAACTACAAATACTGCCGACTAGACGGCAGCACCAAGCTCGAAGACCGCCGCGACACAGTCCTGGACTTCCAACAACGGCCCGAAATATTCGTATTCCTCCTCTCCACCCGCGCGGGTGGTCTGGGCATCAACCTCACAGCCGCCGACACCGTCATCTTCTACGACTCCGACTGGAACCCGACCATCGACTCGCAGGCGATGGACCGAGCCCACCGGCTCGGCCAAACCAAGCAAGTCACTGTCTACCGCCTCATCACCCGCGGGACCATCGAAGAGCGCATCCGCAAGCGCGCGCTGCAGAAGGAAGAAGTGCAGCGTGTGGTCATCTCTGGCGGCTCCGGTGCGGGTGTTGACTTTAACACGCGGAGCCGCGAGAATCGCACGAAGGATATTGCCATGTGGCTTGCGGATGATAACCAGGCGGAGATGATTGAACAGCTGGAGAAGGAGGCAATGGATAAAGCGGAGGAGATGGGGACGACGGGGAAGAAGGGCGGTGGAAGAAAAGGTGCTGCTGCCGCTGCCGCTGGTGGGAAGAGGAAGAGGGATGTCACATTGGATGATATGTATCATGAAGGTATGTCATTGGAAAAAAAAAAAATACATCCTACACTACAAAGGCGTAAAAAGTTCCTTGTTCCCGCTGACTCATGTTATTATTTCCAGGTGAGGGACATTTCGAAGACGCCAGCGCAAAACCATCCGGTGCTGCTACGCCCGTGTCTGCGGGGGATAATAATAATAATACTACATCATTCACCGCCGGCTCTAAATCTAGACGCGGCGGTCGTGGTGGTGGAAGTGGAGGTGCCGGCCGGTCGAAGAAAGCGAAGACAACCAAGGAGAGACTGCGGTTGATTGATGGGGATGATTGATTGATTTTTTTTATTCTGTTGTGTACAACAACAAGGTACAGGAAAGGAAAGACAAAGTGGGTTGTTTTGTGTTTCTTTTTGGGTTTGTCTATTTTCTCTCTAGGTATTATTTACTTGCTCACTTGTTTGAATTTTTTTTTTCTTTTTTTTTTACACCTTTATTTTTAATAATAAAGATATACGGGAAGAAAAACGGGGAAAAAGCAACAGCTCTGTCTCACGCTGTTCTATTCTTTCATTTGTTTCTTCTATTCTATTTACATGTGTATATTACTCCATAGGCTCTTTTTTTCTTTCTTTTTTCTTATACTCTTCACATCTGTTCTCTATTTCTCATTTCTTTGTTCTTGAGTGCTTCTCCCTCTTCTCCTTAATCTTTTTCTTGTTTTTCACTTCTTGTTTAGCCTATCTTGTATACGTTTCACCCATCTTATCTTATCTTTTGTGTTTGATTATTCATTTATCTATTAACTTAACCTCTTCATTTGTCAAGTAGAGTGAGGGGTTTTCTTAAGAGGTGGTGGTGTCTGTCGGTTGGTTGGTTGGTTGGTTGGTCTGATTGGTTATGATATGATATAACTATGATGATAGTTACAGTACCGTACCTCTCTGATTTAAAAGTTTGAAAACACCTGTTTTTTACAGTTCAACCTGACACTGTTGTATTTTTTTTTTCTCTTCTTTTCTTTCCAAAGTGATATCTGATTATATAGTTATATTAGACTAGCTTTATTTTTGAAAATAAACAGCATTTTGGTTCTTCGTGTGAATGAAAAAGAATAATGATTGCTTCTTAACGCACAATAAAACTATATTTATTATATCTAAAAATACCCGCCCAATCGCACCGACCTGCTTAGTCAGATTAAAATTCTTGATTGGCGGCATCCGAGCCAATCAGCAGCGTCTTATTAATCTGTGCAGAATTCCCATCCCAAATTGTTCAGACTGTCAGACTCTCCGCATTCTTCTTATTCTTCACGATCCCCAAACCACCAACCACCACCCGCCAGGAGAACGAAGCAAGGGCGGTATCAGTCATCCGGGCGCAATCAAGCACAATTGATATCCTGCCTCGTACCTCCACCCCAAGAAATTCAAGAGCCAACTGATCAAAAACGACATATACCAAGGGACCACAAACGAAACCATGGAGGCGCTGCTGAACCAGTCACGCTCGCTCTGCCCTTTCCTGCAGCGGACTTCCCCCGCTGCCCTCCGTGCCCTCTCGACCCCAGCCAGGCAACCCAATGCCGGCCCCAGTCCCAGGGGAGGCACCATTTCCAACCTGCAGGTCATTGCCCGCCGATGCCCCATCATGAGCAAGGCGCTTGCCGTCCAGAGTGCTCGCATGGCTACTCCCAGGGCATTCAGCACCTTTGCCGGTGGTGTCTCTGGGGGCGGCGCGAAGGGCGTCAAGGGAATGCGTGCCCCTGGTGCTGGCAAGAGGAGGTTCCATACCTCTGCGAGTAAGGAGGCGGCGATTGGGCAGGGTGCTGCTGTTAGGAAGCATGAGAATGGTGAGTTTTTCTGTGTTTGCTTGAAGTTTACCCGTATCTATCCCATCTATTTTTTATTTTTACTTTATTTTTATTGTATTTTTTGTCACTTTTCTTCCCGGTTACTGATGACTCTGAAATTAGTTCATCCGCCACTTTCCGAGGTTCAAGCCGGGAAGCCTGCTATGGCAGAAACAATGACTGTTTTCCCAGGCCCCAAGCCGGAGGCCCCCTCGATCAGCAAATTTGACTATGAGGGGTTCTATAATAACGAGCTTGAAAAGAAGCATAAGGATAAGTCCTATCGCTATTTCAATAATATCAATCGGCTTGCCCAAAATTTCCCGCGTGCGCACATGTCCGATGCGCACGAACAGGTGACCGTGTGGTGCGCCAACGACTACCTCGGCATGGGACGGAATCCGAAGGTTCTTCGAACTATGCACGAAACCCTCGATAACTACGGGGCTGGTGCTGGAGGTACTCGTAATATTTCAGGCCACAATCAACATGCTGTTGGGCTGGAGGAGGCTCTTGCCAAGCTACATGGCAAAGATGCTGCGCTGGTGTTTAGTTCCTGCTTTGTTGCCAACGATGCCACTTTGGCCACGCTGGGAAGTAAACTTCCTGACTGCGTGATATTGTCAGACAGTTTGAATCATGCATCGATGATTCAGGGAATACGCCACTCCGGCGCGAAGAAGATGGTCTTCAAGCACAACGACTTACAAGATCTGGAGCAGAAACTGGCCTCTTTGCCCCTGTCTATCCCCAAGATCATCGCCTTTGAGTCGGTCTATAGTATGTGTGGATCTGTAGCTCCGATTGAAAAAATCTGTGACCTGGCGGATAAATATGGCGCTATCACTTTTCTCGATGAAGTCCATGCTGTCGGCATGTACGGACCACACGGTGCCGGCGTTGCCGAGCATCTCGATTTTGACGCTTACGCATCTCTGGATACGAGCAATCCTATGAGTACTAGAGGAACGATTATGGACCGAATTGACATTATAACCGGCACACTCGGAAAAGCCTACGGCTGCGTTGGTGGTTACATCGCCGGCTCCGCCTCCTTCGTCGACACCATCCGGTCCCTTGCCCCAGGGTTCATCTTCACAACATCTCTCCCACCCGCCACCATGGCCGGCGCTACGACCGCCATCAAATACCAGTCCTCATACGGCCGCGACCGTACCCTCCAACAACTCCACACCCGCGCGGTCAAAGCCGAATTGACAGCAAACGATATCCCCGTCATCCCGAACCCATCGCACATCGTTCCCATCCTCGTCGGAGACGCAGAGGTCGCAAGACAAGCGTCCGACATGCTCCTCAGAGACCACGGTATCTACGTCCAGGCCATCAACTACCCCACCGTCCCCAGGGGCGAGGAGCGGCTGCGCGTCACGCCGACCCCAGGCCACATCAAACCATACCGTGACGAGCTCGTCCAAGCCCTGCGGTGCGTCTGGGAACGCCTTGGCATCCGCAAGACGAGTGATTGGAAAGCGGCTGGCGGCTTCTTGGGCGTTGGAGTTGAAGACAGTGCGGAGAATCGCCCGCTCTGGAGTGACGCGCAGCTCGGGCTTAGTGCAGGCGAGGACGTGGAACAGGCGCTTGAGCGCGAGTTTAGAGCTGAGGCGTTGCATAGGGAGCAGATGATGCTGGAGATGCAGCAGGCTGATTTGAAGGCGCATGTTCATGTGAATAATACTGGATCTGCTGCTGCCACACCTGTCGGCGTTGCTGCGTAAGCAAGTAATGGAGGAAATCGAGAGCTTTCCGTTTTATTTTCTTTCCCTACTTCCCAAAAGCATGTCACCTCCCCTCTTGCTGGTAGCATCTTATCTTATCTTTCCTTTTGCAGTCCTGGCTCAAAGGCCTTTCTCCCGGCCTATCCTTCAGTCCTTACCTTAAATGCAACGTTTTCCTCACCCCCCAATGGCTGTTGGTGGTGGCTATTTTGTGACTTTGATGAATCGAAAGGTCGAGGATATATATTTCGAACTCTCGTTTTTGCACATAGAATCTATTTTGTGCGTGTACGTACATGTACCTATTGGCTATATTGACTATCTTGGCTATGCCTATTCATACGACCGCCATATTTTGGTCTTTTGGCACGGAATGGATATTCATTGACTTCATTTTTTTTGGTTATATTCTTTTACGGGTATTCAAAACTGTCACCCCTTGGGGCTATGCTGGGACTCGTTTGCCCGGTATATGCGTATGCTTGGATGGGGTTGGAGTTTTATTTTTTACCCTCCTCTTGATGCGCACATGACATTTTTAAATTTCCTTTTAGGTTATATGTAGCTGGTCGGCTACAACCATGCCAGGGTGGGCTATCTATCTATCCCATCCCTCTTAATGGAATTATCTCTTTCGATTCAAATCTGCTTTTACTGTACTTCACACTCTCATATTTGTGGCTCTCTTTTGATGGGTGGATGTAGAAATTTTAGTTATTTGTATATTCTTTTTATTGAGATCTAGAACGAGTTAAGAGATGGTAAGGAGATTATACGTATTCCCCTCCAAATGCAAGGAGAGGAAAATTTAAAAAAAAGAAAAGAAAAGAAAAGATAAAAGAAAAACAGGCATCACAGAATACGCAACCCGACTAACTATCCATTCAAACCACAAGAAGTTCTGAATGAATACAGAACAAACTCCCTCCCCTTTCTCCCCCTAAAAAAAACAAAAAAATAAAGAAAAAAACCCTTCCCACCAAAACCTCACCTCCTCCCCCCCCTACTAACCTTCGGAAACTCCACCGGAACCCTCAACCTCGCAATCCGCCTCGCCCCCGCCTCAACCTTACTCCTAACCCCCCACTTCGCAAACTCGCTCTCCCTCGGCTTCTCCACCTTGCACCCCAGCTCCCTAAAATACTGCTGGATGGTCTGGTACTCGAGGCTCAGATCATCGCGCAGATCCGCCGGGTCCGTGGCCAGTTCGTTGGGCGCAAACCCTGCTTCGGGCGGGATGTGCAAGGAGAGCGCGCAAATGGTTGTGTGGAGGAAGGTGATGTCTGTTTTGGAGAGGAAGGTGCGTTGGGGGACGAATTTGCGGCGGAGCGCGTCGAGGAAGGAGTCTGGGAGGTGGGTTTGTTTGTTTGTCACGGCGGCGGAGGAGGAGGAGGAAGAGGAGGAGGAAGAAAGTATGCGCCGCAGATCCTCGCGGGGCGGCAGTTTCTTGCTCCCCGCCGCTACCGCTGCCGACCCGGCCCCGCGACTCGGCTTCAGCGACCGCGACAGCTCGATCAGGATCATGATGTAGCGCAGCAATTGCAGCTGCGTCACATCGCCCGACCGCACGACGTGGTTGACCCGATGCGCCACGAAGCGCGAGGAGGAAAGCACCGGCTCCCCCGCGCCAATGGCGGCCTGCCACTCGTGGACGGGCATGGTGCGCAGGGTTGAGAGGCCGTTGGGCACCAAGGTGTCGATCGCGTAGACCTGCGACGGGTGCGTGGCGGAGAGGTTTGGTTGCGGGAGGGGTTTTGCGGCTTGGATTTCGGACTGGGCGGACTTTTGTGGGGAGCCGGAGACGGAGGTGGAGGTGTGTTCCTTGGGGATTGAGGAGAGGAGGGCGGATTCTGCGGGGGTGGGGCCGGAGCCGGCGGGGGCGTTGGAGAGGAGGGCGTTCTCTGCGATGGATTGGATGGCTTTGCGGGACTGTTTGGTGCCGAAGGCTTCGGTGAGGGCGGTGCGTTGGGCCCAGTTTGATTTCTGCGGTTTTAGGGGAGTTAGTTAGTGGATAGGTTTTTCTTTTTCTTTCTCTTTTCTTTTTTTCCTTCCCTTGCGGGAACGAAGCCATCGTAACAATACATATATGCATATATGTATAAGGGGAGATATATACCGTAACAACATCCCCATCACTCTCCCCATCATTAATAGCCTTCCTAGCCACGCGCCTCACACACCCGCGCACCGTCATCTTTCTAGCCTCCACGAGCTCCAGCTTGCCCGCGTCCGGGTCATAGACTGCCACATAGTGGTTCCAGAGAGTATCCAGCTCATTCTCGCCCTCTTTGCCAAGGAAGTCTATCCTTGGGTGTGCGGATGACTGCAAGAGGATTTCGGAAGTTGACAGGGTTGTGTTTGTAGTTGTCTTGTGCTTTTGTCGGTTTTGGCGCGGCCTTGAATATGCGGTTAGGGGGATGGAGCTGGGGATGCTGCTGATACCCGGTGTAGAGGCTATATATCATTTTTGTTTGTTAGCCATTTGTTTTTCCTTTCTCACTTTGCTGCTACTTTATGTCTTTGCGAAGGGGAATGCATATGCGTAGGAACAGAGCACGGTATGAATCCTTTCAAGCGTCCTTCTAAGCAACGGGACTTGTCCTACTCCCCCAAGAAGCTGCGAGAGCTTGTAAACAAGAAATAAAACAAAAAATAAAGAAGATGAATACCTATAACAGGCACCGCCCCATTCGTATTCTGCACAAACTGAACCTTGACCGCGGGGACAACAGGCGCCGCAAGAGCAGGTTTCTTGCTGGGTCGGTCGGGCTTTTCAGAAGCTCGTTTTCGCTTCTTCTCCGCTTTGTGGTGGATGCCCATGGTCGGTTTTGCTATGTGTGTGGGCTTTACAATTTCTTCAAATGCTCGAAGGTAGGATTAAAAACGTCTTTAATAAAGAAATTGGCTCTTTTTGGAGGCGGCTTGGTGGCGGTTAGTTTGCGGCGTTCTGGTGCTGCTGTCCGGGTGTTGGGGCGGCGGAGAGAGAAAAATTATATAAAAAATATAAAATCTCCACCGCTAAAATATTTCCCGGCGAAGATTTTGCACTAAACGCTGATCAACACCACGGCAATCAACCAACAAATAAATCCATTGATGGAATGGACTATTTACCCGTAATCCTACGATTGGAAAAAATAATATTACTTGAATTTTTCGACCAATGGATTTATAGTCACAGGATGAGAGCTAAGGCCACACTTATGAAGGGCCACACCCCGCGCACTCGTCCCAGAGTTAGAAAATGAGGCACGAACAAGCAAGGCAAAGAAACTGCCATTAAGAAATTCAGAAACAAAGATGATCAATAGACGAGAAGAAAAAAAAATTAGCCTTGTATTATTTTAAGTAAACCCCAACAGCTCCGTAATTCCTACAATGTTGATGTTTCCCCTTTCTTCCTTCACCTTGATCTGCACTCCCCCTGTTTAAGACGAGAACAAATCGCAAGCGAAGAGAAGAAAAGTGGAAATTAAAACATATCAGGAAAGGGGGGGGGAATTGACCAGCTCCCTCCCATCCACACAAAAATCAGACCCTTCGATTTGAAGGAATCAAAGGCGACAAAAGACATATGTGAGTTTTCCATTTAGCGCCTCTTCCTCCTTCCCCAACCCCCATTTCCCGCAACCGAACGTTTTAAATGAAAAAAAGCCAATCAAAAAACAAGAAATTCATGTCGTCAAATTTCTTTCCTTGTCGTAACTCTTCGTTAAGAAGTAAGATAAATAAAAAAAGGCGGAGCTCAGAACGGGTTGGGATGCTGAAAAATGGAAAAGGCATCTGAGCTACTGCTTTTATGACTAGGCGAAAGGAAAAGAGATAGGGCAATCGTGGTGTGTTCGTTTAAGATGATCGTATTCGTTCGAGTTTCATGTTCTTTTTGCTTTTGTTTGGGGGGAGGGAATTCAATCGGTGTGCGGTTTCATTTCAGCTCGGAGGGGAGCATGACTTAATGCATGGACGGAGAAAAAGCTGAGACGGAGTGGTCGAGTTGTTTACTTGCTGTAATGGGAGTTAGCTATACCGGAGATCAAATCCATTTGGGAAATAATATTTGATTATTTTGAAGAATAAAATGTGCGTGAACGAACCTTCTAGCCCGGACCTTTCTGCGCTTACGCTTCAGCCGTCGAACGCGCTTCTTTCTCCACTTAGCTCTCATCTTCGCAGAGTTTTGACTGTTGTCGTTGTGGGTGTGGTTAGCAATTGCATTCAATTGATATCAACATCAAATAGGTCATGCATGTTCTTGTGTTCCACGTCAATTGGCCGCAGTGTGCAGTGGCAATGCGGGGGTCAAGTAATATATCCATTTCCGTATAGGAGAGATGAATATACAACAGAGCAAGGAAGGGAATTGATAACTTACACTTCTTTGACGATGAGGGGGATGGTTGCTAAGAGGAAGAAGGAGAGAGAGCGTTGGAGTTGCTTTGTAGTGTGCGTGGCTGACTCAGCTGATTTTGCGCTAAGGGTTTAGTGGCTGTCCAAGCGAGAACCTGTGGTGATTATGTAATCAGTGGGAAAAGCGGATTTCTTGATTGGATGCGAGGAGACACGATAGAGGTAATATTAGGCGGAAGAGTGTAATTTGATTACTTTAGAGAACTAAATAAGGGGAAAAAATATCATAAGAATTGAACAATAGTCCACGTGCCCAAAACGGCGCGATAACGGTAAAAATGAAATGGCATAAACAGAAAACTTGGAAAAGAGGACAAAGAGTGGAAAACGCCAAAGCACCCAGAGCATTAAAAAAAAAAGGAAGCAAAAGTCATCAATCAAGCGGCGGCGGCAGCAGCAGCAGGGGCAGAGGCAACACCAGCTGCGACGGGCTGACTTTCAACGCCAATAGTAGCCTGCACGCCAACCCGTTCCTTGCCCAAAAGATCAGCAAGTAGAGGGCTTGGGCGGCTGTCCCTATGAGGTTGGAACACCGCCTGTGTGGCCTTGTACTTATGCACGCTCTCCAGGTAGATATCAAAAAGATAAGAGGAATCGAGCGGGCCTCCTTTTGCCTCCGGGTGGAATTGGGTGCTGAAGATAGGTCGGGTCTTGTGGATCAGGCCTAAAGACAACCAAGTTAATAAATACGACGTAAAAAGTTTAGGTGCAGAGAAAATATATGGATGTTACTAACCTTCGTTGCTAGAGTCGTTGAGGTTGATGAAGTAGGGCTTCCAGTCGCTTGGGAGCGTAGAAGCATCAACGGCATATCCGTGATTCTGGCTGGTAATATGACAGCGGCCCGTGGTCAAATCCAGAGCAGGGATGTTGTGGGCACGGTTGCCGTACTTCAGCTTGATTGTTCGAGCACCAGCGGCCAGGGCAATGAGCTGATGGCCAAGGCAAATACCCATTACTGGCACTTGGGACGTCTCCATCAATTTGCGGAGGTTGTAGACAGTATCCTGGCAGTGGGTTGGGTCGCCGGGTCCGTTGGAGACGAACACACCGTCGAAGTGGTGCGCAACTTTGTGGATAGGATAGTTGTGAGGGAAGACAGTGATGCTGGCTCCCCGGTTGACAAGACTTCTCAGGATATTCTCCTTAACGCCGCAGTCGATGACGGCGACGTGTGCGGTGCTATTTCCAGGGCTAACATGGAAGGGGGCCTTGGTGCTAACCTTTTGCACCAAGTTAATTTGCTCCGGGTCAACGAAGGCCTCGTCCTGATCAGCATCGTATTCCTCGCCAATTGTGATTCGGGCCAGGGAGGAACCCTGCTCACGAAGATAGGTGACAATTTCACGAGTGTCAACTCCAGAAATGGCGGGTACACCTTCCCTAGTGCACCATTCACCGAGACTCTCAACAGCGGTCCAGTGGCTGTAGCGCTCGGCAACATCGGCAACGACAACGCCAACAGCCTGGAGGCTGGGAGATTCAAAGTATTTAAGAAGGCCATTCTCGTCCCTTTCAGCAGACGGCACGCCGTAGTTGCCAATTAAAGGCTGGGTGAAGACCAAAATCTGGCCACGATAAGAAGGGTCACTCAAGGACTCCGGGTATCCTACGAGGGAAGTGGTGAAGACAGCTTCACCGGAGATGTTTGCCTTGGCACCAAACGACTTCCCGTGGAATACCGGACCATCTCTGATCGTGAATGTCGCCCTGTCATGAGCCGATGGGGTGACTTTCTTAGGTGGGGGAGCGGTCTGGAGAGGATCGGTTCGGCTGACAGTAGCCATGAATCGAGCATTAAAGGCCGGAGTCCTCAGAGCAGCGGTAGCATGAGCCCCCGCTGGGACTGATTTGATAATTCGTGCAAACATAATTGTTGATTTTTTCTTTTTGTCTCTACAGTTTTATAACTCAACTCTCAACTAGCGCGATGTATGACTCAATTTACCGAAGCTTTCCAGAGGTGATCTGGAACGGGGATTTGAGTTAGTTTAGGCGTCAATGGGATGGGATGGGATGGTAGAGTTCAAGCATTTTGGGCATACCAGATATGTAGTCCTAAATCACAAAAGTCAGTCAGAGATCACAGTCATGAGAAATGATGCTGGTTGGGGAGCCATTTTCCCCGACTCTGGGAGGCAGACATACCTGAGAAGTAAAGATTGAAGGAATTACACGCATAAGCGCTGTTGTGCTCGTCAAGCACTTAAATATACTATGTGTAGTGGGTACTGGGTACTCAGATGAGTGTGGAAGAAGGCATTGAGAGAACTGGCTGTGTGGGTGGTGCAATGTGTCGAGCGTCGTGATGGTGTAGAAAGGAAGCAAAAAAGACGGTGAATCCGGGAGGGGAGAAAAAGAACAGCGAAAAAAAGTTTTTGACTCAGGGCGGTGTCGGGCGGGCGCTGTTGGGCCAATGAGCCAATGAGAGCGTGGCGAAAGGCGTGTATCGTTGCCGTCCTGTACGGCCATTTCTCTGCACTAGTGGCGGTGGTATTGGCGTAACGGCATGTAATACGGTACTGTTTTTGAGCTTGAGAGCCGCCTTGGGATGTTCTATCCCTCGATCTATCCTGGACTATCCTGGACTACATACCTGGATCGAGATGGTGAACCCGCTATCAGAAGAGTTACCTATGACTCTCCCGTTCCTTACCATGGGATGAGACATCTATGAACGCTGAAGGCATGATATTTTAAGCTATCATCTACACGAGTATAGGCAGCTAAACTTCGCCATTCCCATAGATCTATGTGTATATATTATATATTGCCTCACTTCCGAAATACATTGGAAGCCCGCTGATGATATCCTATTACTAGTGGAGTTGCGCAAACGTGCCCAGCGGAAAGATAACTCTAGATTAGCCGGACATGAATCTGACACAGGAGTTTTCTCGGGAAGACTGCCCTGAGGTGCTGAAGAGAGAGTAACGGCATCGGGATGGATTTATTAGCACCCGCCACATGTCTAACGTTATACTAGATAATCATTTATGGGCAGCAAAACCCTTACTTGCAGGAACAGTATGCGGCTTCGTTGGAAAAAAAAAAGCGTTTCCCTTTCGCAAATGGTTGTTCTATGGTTTAGAGGTTTGTTAAACATATCGTCATTCTCCGAAGATTTACTTCTGCTGAAAGCATCTCCAGCCCTTTGTGAAATGCATTTACTAAACTAAATCGTTGATGTATTAAATATTCCGGATCATCCATTCAAAACGCTGTAGCCTGCGTGATGGTTGCAATGTGGAAAAATCTTCAAGATATATAGATATTTTTACTTGATAACGCTGGCAGTGTCTGAAAGCCCTCTCATTTTCCCTATTTCATAAGAAGAGCTCTTTATCCCCAATCCCGATCACAATGGTCTGTCAAACGCAGCGGGTAATCAGGCCAGACAGACAACCCGCCGCCTCCTTTCCCTCGCCCTAGTTCTCATCTCTCACACACCAGTAGCCCATAATCTACAATACACCACAATGTCAATTTTCGCATCACTCAACACCCCACACACTCCCATAAATTCAAAAAAAAATAAAAAAATAAAAAAAGCAGAGTTTAACCCTCACTATTGGTTTTTACATACCACATTCACCGGTCTCTCAAGCAAGGTACGCATTCCTCATCGCAGCAATCCTAACAGTTCGGGGCACCGGGGATGCTACATTGCCAGGCGCAGTCGTCATACGCATCCTTGTTATCACATGCGTTCACGACAGATGATTCAGTGAGGAAGAGAGCGATGAGTGAGGGTTTCATGTTTTTGTAAGTTAAGAAGGGATCTGTGGTTGGTGGTGGTGTCGAGTGGTATTTTGAAAGAGGCGGGCAATAAAAATTGAGGATGGATTTAAAGTGTTTTCTTCTTCTTCTTCTGTTTTTCTTTTTCTTTTTTCTTTTTCTTTTTTCTTTTTTTCTTTTTTTCTTTTTTTTTTCTTGTTCTGCTAATAATGTGGAGGGGATTCTGGTCTAGTTTTACTATATCAGGCTTGCTGAATGTGCTCTGACTTCTGTCTTGCTTTCTCAATGAGCGATCCCTTCATATTATCATGAAGCTCTGAATGGATGTGGTGCTCTCGATAAGCTTGTCCAAAACATTTGTTACATTTATGCACTGCGCAAGTCAAAAGATGATATGTTATGTCAGTATAGATACCTCTAAATTATCGTAAATTGAAGATATGAAAATAGCACATGCAAGGCCCAAATGTTACATATAATTCGACCCGTTTCCAGGCACCGAAACTATGAAGATTCGTAAGATCTACAAGTAGGGGAGAGAGGGAATCGAGCTGATTAGATCAGACTAGAGCCGATGAGCGTCTCTTGCTCAGCTATTCTCTAATGCTATATGGCTGTGCTTTGCAATTTGTACTTTTTTTTTGTTTTCTTTTATTCTTTTTTATTCTTTGTTCTTTCTTTGTTGTCCAGCAGCGGGAGTTCGTAATTATTCTAGGAATTGACCTTCAAGGAGTGATAGCTTATATGTTACATCTTTTCATTGATGAACAAAGAAGAGCAACAAGCCAAGATGTGTCAAGTGAGAGTATGATCAAGTTGGTAAATACTTGACATCGTGCGTTTGCTGGATTTCATCCCTAATCTTTGTGTTTGGATTTGCCTACAATTTGGTGAAAGGCTAACCGGAAGAGGACCTCGCGAAGGGTGAGTGAGTTCTTCATTCGCGGGGGTTCTAGTCCGCTTTGCCCAGGATGCGGTTACCTAATTGAAGCGACAGACCAGGGTTGTCGTGTTGGCCTGCTATTATGTGTGGAAATTCCGCAGTGAGGACGCAGTGAAATGTAAGTCTTTGCCTTTGATTGCTAGATGAGTAGTCTCAAACATTGGAAAGAAAAAACCCCTAGACTGCGAGCGAATCCTAAGGGACCGCTCGAATTTTTCGGTGCTCTGATTCAACATGGTCGTTAGGTTCTCATCCCCGCAGAAGAAGCCAATCAATGCCCGGTACAGATTTTAGGGTTTCTGAGCTAGCCCAAATAGGACTGTTAAGCGAGAATGCCAAGCGCCGGTCCCAAAGCTTATTTTGACATCGATTAAAAGACCAGGCGTAGCTTTTCTGCTGATTCATTCATGTCTGTTTTACAGCTTGTATAAAACTACATAATACCTTGGGTGTAGATTAGCCTAACACCAAAGGTTCAATAATAATCCACTTGAGAAATCCTACCAATTCTCTGTTTGCTCCACTTTTCCTGTCCATTATATATTGCAGGACAGATGACCCCTGATCTTGATCCCCTGACACTCAGCAAAAGCACTTGGTTTTAAAAATCGATTTCAAGCAGATCACTGCTGCCATCAAGTGCTGATTGTTTTTCTCTCTGCATAACTTTTTCTTGATCTAATCATCCGACAGCTGGATGTTTTTATCAAAACAGAGCAAGGCTTTTGCTCCGAGGATTCCTTTTTGCTTCTTCTGGCGTTGGGATAAGCCATTCTGTCAATTTTTTTATCAATGAGTGTATACTCATCGTTTAATATTCTCAGCACTCTCAATCAATGAAAAGCTAGCTGAAAAAAATGTTTGGTACACGCCTACATATACCACCTTTTTCTGAGATTGTAGGCAAACGTTAAATAGTTGATCTTACATGGAAATATTTCTCCCACAGCTTTTGATAAGGAAACTCTTGATGGAATTACTCAAACATAATGCTTGAGCCTTAACCTAGGGGCAGAGTGGATGTTTCATTTCATTTGCACTGGCATGGTTTATGTCTCCATGTGGTGTTCACAAAAATATGAGCAAGGTTCTACAATCAAATACCCATTCAGTACCGCATTTATCTATATACCCTGAACTTAAACAATGAATGTAACGGCGCGAAAGATATTCACACCTCACATCACTCACCTTCTTCATCCAGCTTCTTCGCAGCATTTCTCTGGGCTACAGCCAGCTGTACTCTTCGTTCACTTACCTCCACCAAGGTAAATAAATAAATAATACGTCACTCGAAGCCCAATGAGCTTGCTCAAGGCGAAATTTCGCGTTAGCGCTGTCTATTCCTTAGGTAGAGGGGTAGAAATAGCCCTCCTCAGCCCCTGTGGGACAGACTAACCTTCCAGCACTTGATTTCTGTTGCATTAAGTACCTCTAGATACCTAGGGAACTAACCAATGCAACAATCAATTCGCTCCCCCCCCTTTCTCTCTTCCTCTCAGTAAATACCTAGTGACAAGTGCTTATGTGTTTTCCATGAGCTATCCTAGCTCATCCTGTCCCATCCCATCCTTCACATCATTTCTTTACTATTCCATGCTCCATGTTAACTAACAGCTAGGCTTATGATATGATTACACAGCACTTTCTACTCTTTGATTTCCCCTCTCCCCTCGCCGTTTGCCATGTAGGGGATTCGGCACTACGGGGAAAAAAAAAAAAAAAAAAAAAAAAAGAGGCTTTTCTTTGACCCCCTAAACAAATATGAGATATCTAGATATGATACAGTCATCACAATTCCATTCCCACCATTCCCCTCTGCCCTCTGCTCGTTGAAAGGAACGCCGAAGAAGAAAAAGGGAGGGCAGCTGTTTCATAATAATACACACTTTTTGATAATTATTATATAGAGTGATGTGATCCCGCGCTTTTGCGAATGTTCAGTCAGCTGTTTACAACTATATTAAATACCTACTACGCTCCTCCCAACATAGTCCCCGAATCCCACATACCATACATACATACATACATACATACATACATAACCTTCATTGAACACGATGCGAGTTTAGGGGTTGGTTCTGTACCACTTCCATCATCATTGCCCGGCAAGAGAGCCTTTTGCCGTTGGGATCATCCCCGCAAGGGAAGTATCAGCCTGGGAGGGGAAATTTTTAAGAGGAGGAAGATTGAAGATTGCGATATGATTTAGCCAGTAACAACAGCCACTTATGTATTTGTGGGGTAATTATGTGGATATACAACCGATCCAGGAATATCAAGAGAGGACCCAAAAAAAAAAAAAAAAATGAGAAAAATGATAACCACTCTGCACTATATAATGTATACAAATCCATACAACATACATAGGAGGGAAAAGTACCACTCACACCACCCCCTCACTCACACAGGCCCCACCACCACCACTCCTACCTCCCCTACCCCCCCTCCCCTCCGCCAACCGCTTCGTAACAACCGCCGCCCCAATCGTCGCTAGCCCCCCAAACCTCAACACCCAGCCCACAGAATCATCCGCCGGCTCCCCGCGCGGCTTCTGCAGCGCGCTGAAGATAAGACTGCTCACCAGCGTCGAGAAGATCTGCGGGCAGGAGACGGCCACGTTGTGGATGCCGAGGATCACGCCCGCTTGGTCGGTTGTGTCGTTTTCGTCATCGTCGTCCTCGTCGTCGATGATAGCGTCCTCGTCATCCTCAACGCCGCGATCAGAGCTCCCGGCGTCGTCTTTGTCGTCGTTGCTATTGTCCGTGGTGTTAACGGGACCCGGCGTGGACGTTGATGCAGTGGGCTGACGGGCCAGACTGGAGGCTCCACCAACCCCGCTGTCCACCTCCTCCATGCCCTCTCTACTATTTTCCCCACTGGAACCTCCAGCCGCCCGATGTTCCCTGGGCTCCGCTAAAAACCCCCGATATTCGCTACTACCAGGACTCGCACGATGCAACCGATACTTCCGCCTCCGTTTCTTCGCATCACTCCTCGCCACCTCAGCCGATATAAGCGCAAACGGCGCCCAAAGCGTCAGCGCCCAGGGAATGCCAACGATAGATACGACAACCGTCCCGGCCTGCGGCGTGCTGATGAAAAACGTGCTGAACATACACAGGCTGAAGAGGATGTGGGACATGAGCCAGGCACGCCGGAGGGTGAAGCCCGGTATCTGCAGGCGGGAGAGGAGGGAGGGAGTTTCTCTATCCGTTCCTCCTTCGAGCGGTTCGCTGAGTTGTGGAGGGGGAGGTGGTGGTGGTTGGGGAATCGCCGCTACGGATGAGGCGGTGATGGACATAGTTGACGTAGATTCTCTGCGCGTACGATACGGGTGCGGCCGGGCGGCTGGGGCCAC
Source organism: Blastomyces gilchristii SLH14081 (assembly GCF_000003855.2). NCBI lineage: Eukaryota > Fungi > Ascomycota > Eurotiomycetes > Onygenales > Ajellomycetaceae > Blastomyces > Blastomyces gilchristii. The sequence goes on along the minus strand of NW_003101677.1, from coordinate 1,099,786 downwards.
AGCAGTTTTCCGCGATGGCAAACTTGGTCGATAGGTCGGTACGACAAGGAGCGGCAGTATAATGCTCGCCGCGAACGATATGATCGCGTAGACCAGTAGTGCAAAGGTACCCACCCGCGTAGCCGTCACCCAGGCCTCGTCGATATCCTCAGGCGACAAGTGGGGGTGTTCCTCAAATATAGGATTGACATACAACTGGCCAATATACGTGGTGATATAAAACAGAAACGGGAACCAGCCGATCCACGCGAAGAGCTGGATCTCGCAGACCTTGCGGATCTGCGGCGGCAGGTTGCGAATGGATTGGAAAACCTGCTTGAAGAACGCGACGACGCCAGGGTTATCTGACGATGGTGGCCCTTCCAGGCGCGGATCACGTTCCGTGATGTAGAGGCAGCTAATCAAAAGCGTGATGCCCAGCGACAGCGATGCAATCACACAGAGGACTTGGAATTGCGTCTTTCCAAAAAACGGGAGTATTTTAGGCAGGTCGAGGTAGCCAGAGATATATCCCAGGATATTGCCAATGCCAGTGAGCCGACTTGCCCATGCATTTGCGGATTCCTGCTGATGCGCCGGTGCATTGTCGACTATGAAAGCTCGGATAGCCGCTTGCACTAAAAAAAAAGCCCCAAGCCAATGTAAGCACGAGACCTTTAACAGTCATGTCCAACGAAAAAGGGAGGGGTGGAGAAACAGAAACTCACCCGTATTAATAGCAAAATCAAGACAATACATCAAAATCGTCGCCACGACTATTGAGGTTACTTTGACCCCCGTGGAGCGGAAGGGAACTCCAAATATGCCCAAGACGCCGCCCACGATCTCACGAGTCCACGCAAGCGCGAGTAGGGATATGATCGTCGCAATCCCGCCCCCGATCATAAACGGCTTTCGTTTCCCCCATGATATTCTGCAGTTATCGCTGCGGATGCCGACGTATGGTTGGACAAGGGTTCCTGTTAAGGGGCCTGCTATCCACACGAATGCCAGGAGGGACTTATCCATCCCAAGTGAGAGTAAGTAGGGCTGTAGACAAAAAATATTAGCTTCTTCGTATCCACGGGGGGAAATATCAGGCAAAAAATTCCCATGCACATACAGATCCACTAGACAACTCCACAGACCAAACAATTTGTAAACTACATCATCAACACCAAAAGTTAGCAATCAATCAATCAATCAACCCAAACCGCAAATAACAAATAAGCAAAACGTCAAAAAAAAAAAAAAAAAAAAAAAAAAAAAAAAAAAGAGCAAAATCTTACCCCCCAATACTCAACGTAAGCAAAAAGAGATACAAGCTACTCTTCGACACAGCATCCTTGCAAACTTCCTTCGCGAAATCATCATCATCATCTGCTGCTGCTGCTGCTGCCGCCGCATCACCACCACCGAACAACCCTCCGGAATCATCGGCAATGGCATTGTGTCCCGACGACGCCTGCTCACCCGCACCAAGGAGTGGAGACCGATCCGACTCTCTATCCGGCAATGACGAGCTCATAAGAGGAGGTATGTATATAAAGGGGAGAAAAGACGCTGCGCGAGGGTGTATTCTTTTTCTGCTTCTTCCTTTCTATATCTGCTTTTCCGTGGATGACGCTTGTCGGGTATCATGTACAGTACATCTCCCTTCCTCTCTCTCTCTCTCCTTCCTTTCGTTTCCGCAGCAAAAAAGCCGGGCCGTTCCCCTAGCGGGCCGTGGTATGATATGGATGTATGTATCTACCTCCCCAACACAGTCGAACGTGCACAAAACTATCGTCTCTCCTTTCTTTCTTTCCGCGGGGAGTTTGATTTTGCACCCCTTCGCCCTCTCCGTGCGTTTCTCAGAGAACAGGGGGTGGGTGGTAAGTTAAGAAGTGCGTTTGGTGATCTTTGCCGGGCACAGTACCGTATTTATCTCTATCAGCAGTCGGAAAAAACGGGCAATAAACGGCTCGTGTCCAAGAGGGTAAAAAGAAAAAGAAAGCAAACAAAGCGTAAAGTACAATAAACGTCGGGTAAAATAAATATATATATGTTAATGTTATTCCCTCCCCAGCTCACATCAACCCGTCGTTTTCCCTCGTCCTTGTTGTTGAATCCGCCAGACAAGACCAGACTTACGTAGTAACGTAATAAATAGCTAAGTTCAGTTAGCTAGTTTGCGGGCCACATCACATTCTCCTCCCGCAGCTCCTTTTCCTTCGCCGATAAGAACTCCTAACTAAAATCCTAGCATGCGATGCGATGCGATGTGATGTGATGTGATGTTGGGAAATGAGGGAGGTATATGCGGGAGGGTAAGTTGGAAGAAGAAGGGCAACAGTTAAGCCGGCCAAGTTCAGGCCTGGTCTGTTCTTTCCGGAATAGGAAAGGTCGCTACCAACCTTGGAGCTGTGTAACGACCTCATGTATCGCCGCCTCCGGAAACTCTAAATATCGCAGACACAAGCTTCGTCGTCTGATTCTCCACATGAAACGTTGTCATGGGCAGGCGTGGAAACTTGGAAGCAACAAAAGATTAAAGGAAGACATAATTCATTCAATCACTCTTCAAGAGCTGCAGTTTATTGCATGTATAGAAAAATTAATTGAAAGAAATCAAATGAAGTATGTTATACTTACTTCAAATAAAAATCACAAAAACCAAAGAAATATAAAAGAAGGATAGAGTGTCAAAGAGCATCTAGCAAAATAATAAGTCAAGAGAATCTGTTTCAGAAGAAAAAAAAAAAAAAAAAAAACTAGAAAGAAAAGGAAAGGAGAGAGACAGAGAATTAAGAAAATCAATTATAATATAAAGTATATAATAAGTATCATAGTAGGTAGCAGCAGTAGCAAATAGCACATAAATAGGAACAGAGACAAAAAAAGCTCATAATCATAGGCAAAAAGAGAAACATTGGAATAGCAAAAATATAAGAAAAGTCAGATAAGAAAGTAGTAAGAAATATTCAGCAGATGAGTGTAGATGTGAAGATGTGTAGACATGTACCAGTGCAGATGTCCATGTGTTTCAAAAGAGTATCAAATCGGCTCTGAATAATGTCTCTTTGTGTACGCATCAACCAACAACCAGTCAATCAGTCCACAACCTGGGGCTTGTGGGGAGGAGGACGGTAACGAGGGAACTTCTTGTATAGTATGAAAACAAACCCAAAAAATATCTTCCATTCTTCCGAACGAGAGAAACGGAGACAAGACGCAGACCGGGGGGGGGGGGAGTGACAAGGAAAGCCATGTATATATATGTATGTGTGGGGGTATATATAAAAGGGTCATAAACTAGAAACGCGCAAAAACCAATAAACCAAAACCAAAAAAAAATGGCAACAGGAATAGATAGATATATCGGATAAGATAGATGGGGAGGAGCTTGAAGGATTATTCGAAGGGGCGCGGAAGGAAATATATAGATAGGAAGGAGAGACATAAATCAGCAGTGATAACTAGCATAAAACCCGATTCCCTTTCTATAACAGAGCAAAGCATAACCACACAAAGGAAAAGAAAAAGGAAAGAAAGAAAGAAAGGAAAATCCAAGATCAAAAAATATCCATACCAAAATTCATATCCAAAAAGGAGCCAACACCACCTTTCCAAAACCACCATGTCCCGCGATGGGGAGGAGGAAGGAATGGAATCCTCAAAGGAGAAAGAGCAAAAGAGCAGAGTAGCGGAAAGCAAAGCCAAAGCAACGCAACGCAAAAGGGCAAAAACGCAAAGACGTATAAACCCCCAGCAGCCAACCCAGCCCAGCCCAACCAGCAAGCCCTCTTCTAGATATGTTGCTGCAGGAGGTGAGGCGTTATCATCTGCGGCGTGACCATTGTTGGTAAACTAGTTTGCATCACCATAGATGACGGCATGGAAGTTACGTTGGCCATGTTGACCATGCTGGTCGGCATGTAATTATTATTATTGCCGTTGTTTTTGGTGTTATTGTTGTTGCTACCGTTGTTATTATTATTGCTGCTACTATGGTGGTGGTGGTCGGTGTTATTAGTGTTTCTGTTCCTGTTAGTGTGGCTGTTGCTGTGGTTATGGCTGTGGCTGTTCGGGTCTGAAGACGATCGAGGCGACTCAGTATCTCCCAGCGATCCGAATTCCTGTTCCTCGTGTTCTTGTTCGCGATCCTCGTCCGAGTAGTTGTTCACTATCTGCTGCCCGCTCTGCTGTGTTTCATGGGTACGGCGGTGTCTGCAATGGCCGCAACAAGGGTAGTTAGTTAGCGGGGTAGCTCCAGAAGGCACGGTACTATTTTTAGCCAGTCTGGCAGAGAAAGAAAAGAAAAAGAAAAAGAAAAAGAAACAGGTGAAACATACTGGGCAAGATTGTCCGACCGTGAAAAGGCCCTATTGCAGTAAGGGCACGGATAGGGGCGTTCTTGCGTGTGGGTCCTCACGTGTCTAGGCGCCCAGTCAGTCAGTGAAAAAAGCCCAGCGGTTAGAACAAGTTTTAAAGCCCGCAAACATTTGAACCAAACAGAATGCTCCAAATCAAATCCTGCGCGATGCAAAATATTCAAAAATAGCAGCACATACCGTTTCAGATGTTCTAGTCTCTTAAACAACCTGCCACATGACGGGATGGGGCAGGAATGTGATTTCTGAGGATAAGGGCCAAGCTCCATCATTGTCGCACTGCGGGCGCGACGGACGGGACCAGGCCGATCGCCCTTGCCATTGGCTGAGCTCGCGGCAATAGCATTGTCGATTTGGTCACCATTGGGTAACGATGACAACTCATCGTGGGCCTGGATCAGGGATAGAGGGTGCTCGGGGGGACTTTCCTCTAGACTTGGCAGCGGAGTGCCCGTTCGAGATAGTTCGTGCAGCAGATCCTTTTGGTTCACGACCGTAGATGTGTAACTATTGGTTAAACCTGGAGGCGAGTCGTTGTTTGATTCCTCCCCTTCCATAACCGCCGGGACAGACCTGGACATGGAACGGCGAAGCTCACTTGGTCGTGTCACGGAATGGGCATGGGCGTGGGCGTGGGCGTGGGCGTGGGCGTGAGAATGGCCGTGCGACTGAGTAGATTGCCCAGCAGCCGCTGCAATGGCATGGGTGATGCTGGCAGGGATCGACGATCGTCGTCTCCGTTGTTTGTAGGTTGGAGATCCTTCAATGACTGAATATACATTGGTAGTTGGGAATGTGCGAGTTGCGGTAGAAAACTGTGGACCCACAAGATTGGAAGGAGGAAGTTGCATCATTGGAGCGAAGCCTGTCGGGTTCCCAATATCGGGGATGGCGGTATACAAGCCAGTGTCCTCATTGGCAATGTAAGCAGGCTCCTGGCCAAGATGTAGCGAGTGTTGTGGAGGTGTAATTGGTTCAAAGGATATCCCTCTTGCACCATACTCGTCATAGTGCGATGAAACGAACGATGGGGCCGGCGAGTACTCCATAAACGTCGGCATGGATGTATGGCGCTGGTGGATTCTGGAGACAGGGGTGCCGTTTCGATCGTAGCTAAACTGTCCCAGATCCTGTTCGGGTTTGCTCATACCGTTGGTCAACGAGTTATTGGGCATTCCCATGGAATTGTACAAACCCTGGTTGCTGGTGTCCTCTTGAAGAACTGGCATCGATTGGGGTAGTTGCGGTGGTGGCATAGAATCAGTGGCTCTCCCCATAGGGGAGGTAGAGTGAGTGTAGGCCGTGCTGGCGTGGGCAGAGAAAGAAGACGAATTTGCTTGTTGCGCCTTTGTGAGTTGCTCAAAGAGAGACTGTGAGGAATCGAATTCGAACGACAAGGCAGGTTCATTGACTGCCACCGTAGTTGCTTCCTGACCCATCTTTTCCCGCTTCAAATCCCGCTCCAAGGCATCGAGGAAGAGCCGATCGTGAGGTACACTATACCAGTAGAAGACCTTCTGCTTTTTCTGCGTTCGAATACAGTTATTTTTATATAGGAAGTCCAAAAAGGCGCTCTTTGGCTCCTCGAGGGACGCATCGGTGCCGGACTTCAGGTTGCGAAGATCAGAGAAGATGCCCTCTTCGAACTTCTTGGTGTTTTTAACTGGACGGCCAAAGGCCTGGAATCGAAAGGATAAGCATCGCACGATGTCGGTTCCCGAAATATGGAAAAGGTTATTCCTGCGATCGTTCTGTTAGACTCGACTGACCTTCTCCTTCCCCCGCCTCAAACCCTAGTCGTATCACGGGCAAAAAGACATACCATAAAACACACGAAACATAGTCGCCTGTTGGGAGTAAGAATCGTCTGATGAGTTGATCTGGAGCCCAATCGACCGGCGCGGATATAAGGAAGTATTTTACTATAGCCATGAATTAGGGACGGTGGTTTTTTTTTTAGGTGACCATGGCTCTAACGCGCAAGGACAGGGATGGATAATCCGAACGACGTGGCGGTTCAAGGACTTAAATATCGAGCCGACACAAGAAAATGGCGAAAAGGCAGAGAGTAGACTCACAATTATCGACTTGCTGTAGGGCAACCTGTGCATCTCGGGGGAGACTTTGTTGAGCCTCGTTGGAAAGCATGAAGGTTTCTGGCTTTTGCGGTGGTGCCATCGAAGCACCATGCTGCGAATACATGGCCATTTTGCAGATCGAACCTATCTCTTAAAACGCGGAGGGGTTAGTCATATTGCAACGAGAATGCAGTTTTTAAGAAGATAAATGCCAAGATAGAAAAATGCAATGGGAACGAAATTTCGCATCCGCAGGGCTGTGTCTCTCTTCGGGGACAGGTGCAGTAGAAGGGGTGCGAGCGAGAGAGCGCGAGAGAGCGCGAGAGATAGAGAGAGAGGGGGAAACTAACCGTCTAGGAGACAGTGAAAAACCACACGGAACAACGACGCAATGGGCACCAGCCACGCGAGAGAAGAAAAATGAAAAAGCGAGAAGAGAAACGAATGTTAAAAGGGTTGGAAAAATGGGAGGAGAGATTCCCAGATGGCGGTTGTTGTTGGTGGTGGTGGAGGTGATGTTGTTGTGCGAGGAGCCAGCCTCACTCCGACACTGCCGCGAATCCTGTCGAGAAAAGCAACGAAGAAGAGAGCTGAGAGTCCGGGCCTGCCCTGATCGAACGCTTCTCTATCTCTACTTGCTTCTTTTTATATTTTTTTTAATATCTATTTTTTGGTCGATAAAAAAAGGTGTACTTGGCGCGCTCGACGGGGTTGACAGGGGGTGTTGGTGTGATCGAAACGAAGGTAAAAAATAATAATGTGTGATGTTTGGTTTTAAAAAGACATGAAAAAATTAGAAGAAGAAAAGAAGAAGAAAATGGAGAAAAAAAGAAGGCACAAGAGAACGGGATGACGGGAGAAAAAGAGAGAGAAAAAAAAAAAAAGAGAGAGAGAGAGAGAGAGAGAGAGAGAGAGAAGAGGAGGACGGCGGGAGGGGAGGAAGGTGGATAATAATAATAATAATAATAATAATAATAATAATAATAATAATAACAATAATTATGAGAATACTACGGAGTACTTTTGCAGACAGAGCGAGCGCTGTGACGGCGGCAGACGGGATATTATTATTATGGGAGGTGGGAGGGGAGGTGGGATATGGGGGGGCGCCGGCAGATAAGGGGAAAAAGAAAGGGCGGCCACGGGCAAGCAGGAAGAAGTAGTAGAAGAAGTAGAAGAAGTAGAAGAAGTAGAAGAAGAAGAAGAAGAGAAGAAGAAGAGGACGGGGGTTGGGTTGCCGCCGGGGACTGAGGGATGGGATGAGGGAATCTTTTGGACAGACAGGACAGACAGCCGGACAAGACACAATACAAGGACAGGACAGGACAGGACAGGCAACAGAGAGCGAGAGAGACGAGAGACGAGAGACGAGAGGTAGGGAGAGAGACAGACAGAAGAGACAGACAGAACAGACAGACTGGGGCGACGACGGACAATCCAGTCCAGTCCAGTCCAGTCCAAGGACGAGTTAGCGGCAAGCAATCATAGACGACACTCGGCGGCTGGACACGGGCGCGCTGGGCACTGGGCACTGGGCACTGGGCACTGGGTAGTGGGTAGTGTAGTGGGTAAGTGTAGTGGGCAGCAGCAACAGTGGGGACTTGTGGGGAGTGAGTGGGAGTGAATGATGTTGATGAGTAACTAACTAGTACTACTACTAAGTAGTCGTCGTTGTCGTCGTCGTCGTGGATCGGCTCACTGGCTCAGTGTCGGGTGGGCCAACGATACTAGTATGATTAGTATCTGGACACCGGCGCAAGGAGTACAGGAATCAGGAGCCAGGCCAGGGCCCAGCACTTGGAGTCTTGATAACTACTCCGTAGAGAGAGAAGGAGCGAGAGAAATGTATAAAATAAGCATCATATCATGACAGGATAGTTAGTAATAATTAATATTACTACTTATGTATTATTATTTTATTTTATTCATTCTGCCTTTTATTATTAACTAACTTACTACGGGTATGCAAGTGTGGATTGTGTTAATTACCACTGTACATGTACCTGTACCTGTAACTACCTGTACCTGTACCTGGTAGGTATTACTAATTCTGATTTGGCTGGCAACAACAGGTGAAGCCTGATCAAGGACCCAGCCCCCAGCCCAGCCCAGACAAGGGTCTGATGGGCAGTAGAAGAGCAATTATTGATCAATCAATCACTAAGTTGATGTCAGAGAAGAGAATACTTTAAAAAGAACAGGATGAAGATGGAGAAAACTCACCAGTTGACCAGTCATCACAATCACAACTCAGCACCTGCTTCTGAATCTTCTGTACTTTTTTTATTCTTATTATTACATAGTATTACTGACTATTAACTAGTTAACATTGATAGGCATATCCAAAAATAGCCATAAGAAAAAGAAAGAAAAAAGAAAAAAAAATTTATACCTTCACTGGAAAGATTTATTAGCTGCATACATAAAACTCCAGTCAAACTCTGATTTCTTTTTCTGATTCTGTTCCTGGATCTTCTTCTGAACCTAAAAATACTCCGTACAGTAAGTACATGTAGTTATTGGTCATACTATACTTCCAAGTTCCAATTATTAATGATAAGCAATGAGTATCATCATTCATCATTCAATCATCTTATTTTACAAGGCTTCTTCTTCTCTACAAAAGAGCAGGAGCCAGACGAAAGTTGAAACACAACCTTTTCAAATTGTGATCACCAACTCCAATGAATTAGTCCTGCACTGTCAAGAGGAGAAAAATGGAGGAAGAATAAAAGGAAGAGCTAAACAAGAAAGACACGCATAAGTGAGTTTAAACCTGTATCCGCAGCAGTTCACAACCCTCCCCCCCCTCCAAGATACGTCAGTAGTACGTTTCATCTTAAAAAGGGATCGAGGACCGAGATGTTTTACCCCGGAAAATACGGAGTACGAACTTTTCAGATCTTATCTCTCTGTCAATGATGAACCAACCCCCCCTTCCGCCACTCAACCTGAGAAGAAGGTTCAGAGCGTACTTGTGTGTGTAGATGTCATCGCTGCATCTGACACACCCTTCTCTTCCAGCAACAACCAACAACATTAGCAACAACCACAACCACCGCCGTACTTATAATGTTGTGTACCACGCCCAGATCAACGATGGGCAACATGGCCAGCGTCCGTATAATGTATGTACTGTACATATTCATGTACATGTACAATGTACATCCCGTAGCTTATGTAAACCTGATTACGATTACGATCCCAGGCCTACGTTGTAACTATGTCTTAACTATCTCTCCCTCTCTCGCCATCCATCCCACCAACCACCAACCAAACCAACCAAACCAACCAACCAACCAAAACACCGCCTCTCTCCCAGACAAAAAAAGAGGAAAAGAAAAAGAAAAAGAAAAGAAAAAAAGAAAAAGAAAAAGAAAAAGAGAAAAAAGAAAGGGAAAAAAAAGAAAGAAAGAAAGAAGAATGAGCAAAAAGTGTATGACTTCATCAGCCAGAAAAAGATGCATTACAGCATGCAGCAAGGCAAAGCAAGGCCATTATTATTATTTTCACGGAGACAAGTCAAATCACATCATTTTTTTTGCAGGAGGGGAGTTGCATGCCATTCCATCATTATTGTTATTATTATTATTATTATTAATATTAGTGTCCCCAATCGCGAATAATTTAATAACTAACAACTACGTCAAGTGTTACTGCCTCTCCTGAACTCTCTCTTTCTCTTCTCTCTCTCTCTCTCTGCCCAACATTAATATTAGCTTCTTCTGGTTCCACTCGGCGCTGCAAATCAAACAATTGGGATCTGGACTAGGCCGGGTTTCTTGTTATACTCAGTGGGAAAGGTTGATTGGTTGAATGAAATTTGGACTTTTCTTTCTTGGAGGCCAGATATTGGATGAATGGATGTCTGAGGGTGTTTATCACTCTGGTGAAGATGATGGTTTGCTTTACGCTCAGATGTAGTTATACACCATTTCTTCGCCAGTTTTTTACAAGTGAGATATCTTGATTGACTTCTGTTATGTGGTACATAACAAAAAGTACCTGTAGCTGGCTGATAGGCAAAAAAATGAATATTTATAAAAAAATTGAAAAAGAGTAACCTTTTTGAAAATCTCAAAATCTCACACTAGAACACATGTAAAATGAACGTACAGAGTCCAGAGTACATTACAGAGTAACTACACATCGAAATCAAATCAAATCGATAAATTAATACAGGCTACAGAGTACACACTCAATAAAAAGCCCAGAAACCCCCCTTCCCCCTCTCTTGATTCGAAAACGTCAAAGAAGATGGATGAGACAGCCACCAAGCTATGCACAACTTTTTTTTTAGAGCAGTTTCGAAATCCAAAACTAGCACGTGGGAAAAAAAAAAAGGCAAAAAAGAAAAAAAGCAAAAGCAAAAGCAAAAAGGAAAAAAAAAGAAGGAAGAAGAGTCTGAAACAGCACGCTCACTTCCTGGTCTGGGGGTTAGACCAAGGTTAGATAGATAGAGCGCGGTTTTTTGAACTTGGGATGATGACGATGAATGATGATGGTGATTGATGAGCTCAGTTCACTGCTACTACTGAGCCCAGCCCAGCCCAGTCCAAGTCCATTTCAACCCCCCTCCCCCTTCCCGGGTTGCGTTTGTCTGAGCTTGAATTGGGTTGCTCTTGGCTAGGATGTTAGAGCGGTGGGTAACTGAACGACTTATTATTATACGCTGCATATGTGTGAGAGAGCAAGTGTAACGGTATGCCCCCGGGGCGCCCCGGGGGCCAGGAACAGGCAAGCTAGCCCCCACCACTAACTATAAAAGGATGGGTGCCGGGGCGCGGCTGGCAAGGTCTTTTTGGCCTAGGTAGTACGCTATAAGTGATGATCAGCTAGGTGCGGTTGGGAGCTGTTGAGCTGATGAATAAACTATGTCTAGTGACGGCCGAGAGACTTTGAGTTGAAGTTTATGTACAGTTTTAATGTATCAATCAAAGATGTTTAAAAACTAGATAGGTGTACAAATTAATGAAGTGAAACCTGGACAGAAACTGGGAAAAGAAAAAGAAAAAGAAAAGAAAAAGAAAAGAAAAGAAAAGAAAAGAAAAGAAAAGAAAGCAGCTCTTTTTTTGTCAGTTAGCTAAGTTATCAGTGTTTGAGATTTAAGCTTGATGCTACTAATAATTGCTCTTTTCATCCCCCTCTTCATTCTGTAGTCTCTCTCTAATAAATTCTCTTGTAGTGCCTTTTTTTCCCCACTGTTTCACCTGTGTCTCAGGTTTTCATGGCTGACTGACAGGTTCGCAATAATGCATGTACATGTACTCCGTACATTACATACATGTACCTGTACATGTACATGTAAAGATGTTTCCCTTCTCCCATCTTCCCGTGATCATTACCCTATCACTATCACTATCATTTAGCCTACAGTAATAGTCGTAACTACAGAGTTATGTACGGAGCAGACACGGGCAAAAACGCAGCATCAATCTTAAAAAGTGTAGATCATGTTCTGCTGTCTCTTTCTCTTCTCACTAATGATATTCTTCATCGTTCAAGCTAATCATATCAAGAGAAGAAATAATAAAGTAAAGTGAAGCAAGATTCACCACTGATTAAAAACATTCTGATTAGCTTTCTGAGAGTCTGAGAGTCTAGAGCTTGACCTTTTTTTTTATTTTTATTTTTTATTTTTTTTATTTTTTTTAATGACTTTGAACAGATTCTTTCTCATTTTTACTTTCAAAAAAAGATGTATGTATGTGGATAAACACTCATATCCGGTTTTAAATCAATTCTCTGGAGCTGGAAAGTAGTTGGTTATGAAAGAAGACCTATTCTGTTTCTACATCAGTTCAATTTTCAAACTAATAAACCAGCATGCTTTTATACAAAAAAAAAAGTTCAGTCTCAGATGAGATGTCTCTTGACAATATAATAGAATTGGAATGGAATCAACTCTGGCACTGATACAGACCGCTTAAGAGTTCTAAGATGAATGATTCATAGCCATTTTACATTGAAAAGAGAGGATGAGAACACCTCTCTCACTCTCGGCGTATACATGTTTATAAGTTCAGATTATTTATAAAAAAGTAAGTAGGTGTGTGGGAACTCCTCACTGCAGCGTACAGAGCAGCGTAGAAGTTCTGCTGTTGTAAGTTAACTATGTCTGATTCCTCTTACGCGTAGTATAAGAAAAATGAGTGTTCGCCAATCTTCTCTCTGTATATATATATACCTAGGCATATAGGTATATACATAAACAAGCTCATGTATACGCGGAAGGAGTGGTCGCAGGGGCCAAAAGGGAGAGGAAGAATAGAAGGGGGAGGGAGGGGGGACAGAGCGGAAGAAGAGAGGAAGGATGGGAAGGATGGATGGATGGATGGATGGAGAGAGGTGGTGCGGAAGTTCTGCAACGCTCACGGCTAGATTTTAATGGAAACCATGTTTATCTTCTCAATTGAAAATTTTATGTTCGAAGATGGTGATATCCAGTGTGAGTAGAGAGAGAGAGAGAGAGGGAGGGAGGGAGGAAGGGAGGATGAAAGACAGGATTGAATCGAGAGTTGTTTTTATAACTGTGATGTTGACTGAGGGAATGAGAGGTTTTTGGAGGTTGGAAATGAGTGGTGGTGACTTATTATGCAGAGAAGGTTTGATGGCAATTGAATTTGAGTAGAATGGAGAATGGTGAGTGTGGAACATGGAGAGGCATCTTTTATTAAAATCAGATTGGTATATATAGTTGATTAAAGAGGGAGATGAAGGGTAGGGAGAAACAAAAGTGAAAGGGGGGAAAGGGAGGGGAAATCAAGAAAGAAAGGGGGAGAGGTAAAATGACGACATATCTCATAACAGATGACGAGAAAATAAAAATATATAGACTCAAAGTGCGAAAAATGTATAAGCCCATTGATAGTTTTTTATCAATCTATTAACCGCACATTCACTAGCAACTCTCATCCATCCCCATCCTAAACCAGGTCGAGGATGGGTTTATTCATTCCCGTTTCCTCTTTTTTTTTGAGAAGGGCACCAAATACGTCCTCCCTGCCATGAAGTATGATATCCCGTGACGGCCGCATATACGTCGATAAAACTAGTACGTATATACCTTTGAACGGAACACAAAATAGGAGCGACTCACTCAACTAGGATTCGTCGGCATCTCATACGTAACATTCTGATTCCGACTCGCATTCATCTCAGCCGGAGGACCACCATGGCCACCATAGCCACCATAGCCACCATAGCCAGGATCCTTCGCCGCACCCAGCAATTCATGAACGTCGTGCGGGTTTCCTCCATCGCCACCAGCAGCATATCCATAATACCCCTGCGCTTTCGGTTGACCTGCACCACCGCCTGTATGGAGGCTCTGCAATTCGGCCCGCCCCTGCGTGTTGTCTAATTCAGCTGCGCGCGGGAGCGCCTTGGCGCCATTTTTCTGTTTCCGGCGGTAGAAGAAGTAGGCCAGGGCGAGGATGCTGACACCCACGACGGCGCCGGCGGCGACGCCGCCTATCAAGGCTCCGTTGGATCGGGATTTCTCTGGGGCAGGTGTTGGTGGTATCGACGGTCGCGGGTCTGACTCCTGTGGGTTGTTGCTTGGTAAGTTTGGGGGTTGTGAGGTTTGCGATGGTGAGGTTTGCGATGGTGAGGTTTGCGATGGTGAGGTTTGCGGTGGTGGTGTTATGGTTGACGAATCTTTGAATAAAGCGATTGTAAGTGGTTTGATTGATAGTTTTAAGGTTTGCTGAAGGTTCCCTTTTCACGTTTTCTTCCTTCCTTTGCTTTTTCTTCCGTTTCATTTTCGGCAAGGGAGGTTTTATTTTATTTACAGTTAAACAATGGGAATCCAGGGAGCAATTGGGATTCAAAAAGGAGCGGAGAATGATATATTAGAAAGCAATGAACTTACCAGAAGCTTCAGCAGGGAGTTTGCGGTAGACTGTATATGCACTCCAATTTTCCCAACAGAAAATGTTCGTCGCAGACGGTGAGCCGCCGGGTGAAGTTTCGTAGACTGTCATGGTTGCGCAGGATTGCCGCTCCGGACTTTTTTTTCCCCAATTTGTCAGATATAAGTTGATAACAACTGTCTTGTCCGTAACCCGTCGAGGGGTAGGTGGGCTCCTTTCCCCTTCAATTTTGCCTTCATTCATTTTCTTGGAGTGCGGCACGAGGCACGTACCAGGTATATCCACCGCCGTTGTCAAATGAAACTGATGCATCTTCGCATTTAGTAGGCATCGGACATCTTGTGGTCAGCGTGGTCGCGCAGCAGTTGGCATATGTTCCAGAAGTTATCCATGACGTGTGAGAATCGCGACATGTTATCGATTCGACTATGGGTTTTTTTTCAAAGCAAAGGTTTGTGTTAGCAAACACCGGGTCAACCCAAAGAGCAATCCCATCCACAAAACATCTGTTCTGTCATAATTCCATAATTCACATGTCACGAACCTGCAGTAGATCCGTTTGTTGCATATATATAGTATCCATTGAACCAACTTGGCAGCTGCTCAGCGACCGAGAAATTTTCATTTAATAAAGCAAAGATGGCCAATGCCTTGACCAGTGTGGTTCGCATCACCGCCATCGAGCGGCGGGTTGATGAAGTAAAGTATAGAGCCAGTAGTTGAAGTCGGACTTGGGGTCAAACACAGAAATTTGAGAGCGCCGACGTTGCATCAACAGCCGGGCAGCCCGAGCCGCAAAGTTTCGAGGATTTAAGCTGATGTTGTGTGTGTATTTTCCCCGACGAGATATGGAGGAATAAAGAAGAGGTGTGAGAAAGGTCGGGACGACGAGAATTAGTGTAGCCAGGTCAGCTCAGGGCCAACAGTGCCAGCATTATTATTTTTCCTCTCTGGCTTTCCCTTCCAATGTCCAATGCCACTCTACTACCCTGTGCCCTTGTGCTATTCATGGAACTTCATGGAGTCCGTCTCCTCCGCCCCCCAGCGGTTGTGGCACTACAGGTGCACACATCAACGCTAGCAACAAATAAGAGGCCGCTCACCCAACCATCCCTGAGTCAATGCGCCAGATTCATAGGGGGTGAGAAGGGGGGCTGAATTATTATTATTGCTCAGGTCAGGCTCATAAAACCATTTGGTTTGGTGATACGTCGTGCGTAGCCCGCCAGGCATAAATTCCCATGAGTGCTACCGGGAGGCAAGCACTCTGTACTGTTCACCATGAACATGAAAAGGGTGCAAACTTTTCCTTACGCAGCGTACAGCGTATGCATGCAAGAGCGTAGCGTAGCGTAGCGTAGCGTAGCGTAGGGTTGAATAAATGTTGAATACTATGTCATGTCATAGTCCAATAATTATTAATGATCCGCTCGATGCAACTTGCTGGCTGCAACTTTGGGCGTTGAAGATCGTTGTTGGGCGGGATGTTGAGCCAATGGGGAGTTGTGCAGACCGAGCCCCTTGGATGGCCAGTCACGTGATACCAAGCTTGGTCACAATGGAGCAGTAGAGCAACCAATAATATGGGGCGCTGATTCGGGTCGGGGTTCATCATTCATTCATTGCCTTCATTTCATTGCCTGCTGCTTTACCCAGTTCACCCAGCGCGGAAACTAAACAGATAAGTTACTAATTATTTAAATGTGGTCGACCAACCGGCGGCTTATATAAAAAATCTTAACTAACTTAAAGAGTGCTAACTATCCCGGGTTGCTTTCCTTGGCAGGTCCAGAGTACTCCGTACAGTTTCACCCACAGAAGTTCTCAACCCATGTTCAATGAATTATCATTCTATCGGAAATTTTCTTTCCTTAAGGGGGGGGGAGCATTAAGGACCCGACCCCTCACGCAGCCAGGGTAGCGATTCCATCATTTCAAAAGCCCCCTTTTTAGTTTATCAAAGTCCCTCCCTCCATGATGAAAGCTGCAAAAATTTGTCGCCTAGCTACTTGCTAATCACGGCCCTTAAGGAGGATAATGTGTTTTGTGTCCAGCTGGGTCAGATCAACTGTGCAAATAGACAGTTCGATGAATAATATGACGGCCCCAGGCTTGCCAAAAGTTTACGAAAGAAGTGCAGATTCAGGGAGAACGTCTTCGAAGAATGCTGTTGAAGTGATTGATCCGCTTTATTTTGACTCTCAGAACCAGGCGATCATGCTGCTGCTGGAGCCCTCTGGACAAGTCCACTCTGGGATGCGCAAGTGCCATGGCCATTATTGTTGACTGGAGAGCTCCCGTTTCTGTGACCCGTTTCTGTGAGAGAGAATGCCATTTGGTCTGGAGACGATACGATACGTATCTAATAAGGCTTATCTCTGTGCATGTTCACTGAAGAAGGCCTGTCCTGGATGTTAAATTGTGAAGAGTGGTATTTGGGACACTGCCTTGCCTCATGAGGAATGATTACTTCCACTGTACATATACTTTAGCCTCCTAGTGTTTCAATAATTGAATCTCGAACAACTGTTATATTCATTTTGTCCTGGGATATTTGTGAAAAGTAATTGACGAATAGGCCTGGGCTTAAATGATCGAAGGTGCCCTGCTTCTCTACCAAATAACCACCTCTCCTCTCCCCATAGAGGAGAAAAGAAAAATCTTTCTCCGATATTCATTGGTCGTTAGATACAACAGCCCAATAGCCCAAGTCGATTCTCAAACGAACCACCAATGCCCCGCTCCATAAAGCCGAGTGCCCACATACGCCAAACCGAGGAGAAGAGCTAGATCATTTACCAGTTGTTGGATATTGAGGTGGTTGGTTGTAGGGCTTCGGCACACTACGATATAGGCAGGGACGATTGAGAGGGAGTATGCGCGGAACAGGGAGAGAGAGAGAATGGGATGGAATTCTTTTCATGTCGTTTGCAACGAACATCCCCAAAGATCAGCCGTCGACGTTGGATCCCTCCCTCCTTTGTCAATTAGTATGTAGGCTAGGGGATGGATGTTGGCTTAAAAAACCCATCGAGGACGAAAAGAGTAAGTTTCGCAAGAACCTGAAGAAGATGGGTGTCGCTATTGTGCTCTAAATGATACCCCTCTTGTTATTATATATCATAGACAATGTCTAACGAAATCAAAGAGCCCATTAAAGCAAGATGATCGGGAAGCTAAATGGAGATATATGGAGGTTTCTTCTAATTTCTTTGCCTGCGCTATATAAAAGAATAAGAAAGCCTCAATGCTATTGCATTTTTTATCTCAAGAGCGTGTGGATACATGGAGATATGGTCCCCCTTTATCACGCTTTATTTTTCGTTCTTCTTCCAAAGACATTGTCAATGACACAGAGACCTGAAACCCCGGTTGGTTCGCGGCCAAGAGCCCCAAGACCCTTCCTTAGTTAAGGGGCGGACAGGGTTGAGACTAAGGTGTTAGGGCCGGGGGAGGAGAACGGGGCGCAGGGGTTTAGAGCGACTCCCAGGGCAAGGAAACCCCGAAGTCCGTACCGCAGGTAGCGGAAATAGAGAAAAAGCGAAAAACCCAGGGGAAGCCCGGGCGCAATATACAATATGGCGTAGATATATTATAGCAGGCCACCGGCGTGGCCTGGACATATGAATATCCAAAATTCTCCAGTCTGCTTTCGATCGTCCGGGTTTAGTGGCATGGCTTAAACTCACGGAGACTTGTTGGAGCCTGATCAACCCCGGCAATGCCAAGTAATAGTCGCAAAGGGTATCCAGGGCCCTCAGGCTCATCCTCCATGGAGAGGGCAGCAATTGGATCTCCCGCTTCGCATCCAAACCCTACAGATGAATAGTATCCTCAACTCGAAACGATATGTCAAGTACGTTTCCCTCTTCCTCTTCCCCTTCCTCCGCCTCCACCTCTACCTCTTCCCCCCTTTCCGGGCCCTTGTATATCGGAAATATCCTTCTTGCTAAGCCGTAGCGTGCCCCCAGTAAATTTCCCAATAGAAGGGCCCCCAATGCCCCTCTCTCTGCGCATAGCACTGCCCCCACCGCTGCCACTTTGTTTTTTACCAACTGTAGAAAACGAAGGCTTCTCAAGGATAATCCCATTCTCCTTCGCTTCTCTCCGCCGCGCTTCTTCCTTCTTGCTCGCCTTCCCAATAATCCCTTTGCGGTGCGACATCGGCATTTTCGTCTGCGAGAATATTGATGATTTAGCTCCAGCAGATTGCATGCGGAGATCGATGGCGCGGTGCCGTTTGGCGCCGGTTGGGTTAAGGTCATCAGCGCTATCGAGTAGATGCGACTCCTTTAGAAGTCTCTGAAGCGCGAGGTCGTTTTTCAGGTTTTCAGCATCCATGGCTTGATCTTCGGTGGTAGCGCCTGCCGCTCCCAATGTCTTTGTTTTTGTTGTTGAGTTCCTTGCTGCTTGAGAGGAGGATGGGGGTTTTGAGGTCTGTAGGAATATATATTAGAACCTGTCTTACTTTTATCTCCTATCGGATTTTTTGCCCATGGAGACAAGGGTAAAAATTCTTCTTGAACGGAATGAGACTATAGTAAAGAAAAACCCACCATAAACGCTTTCCGGGCCTGTTTAGCTAAAATATCTTTCGTTGAGTTCCATGAAGTCGTGTGCTCAACTACCTCCGCAGATCGGTGCTTCTCGCCCGCAATATCACTATCACCTTCGTCTGAAAGGCCTTCCCACTCATCATCGTCGTCGTCTGCCTCTGCCGAAGAAGAATGTGAGGGCTCCTCGGGAGTAGTATATATCGGTTTCACAAGTGCTTCTACTGGGCCAAATCTAGCCTCGAAGAGCTTGCGGAGAATATCTTGTTTTTCCTCAGCCGACGGAGATAGGTTTTGGAGGTCGCTGTCCTCGTCGTCACGTATTTGTCTCGTCACGATGACGACGTCCCGCTTCCTTTTACCCAGCATTGTAATGTATTCCCACCAATTCGGGCCTGACTCGTGGTGTCGATTGAAAGTAAGTAATCGGAGTTGTATGAAAAATAGTCCGGGACGAAATCTGCAAATATTTTGCGCAAGACATAAGTTAAACTCATTTGTGTCATCGTGCGGGTAAGTTTAAGTCACGTGCTTTATAATTCGATCAGCGGAAAGTTTCAACTCCGCGACAAGTTACATATAACACTCCTGCGACGGATTGAACGAATTTGCGGAATTGATCTATCTGGAAGAAAAGATAAAGAAGAGAATGACCCGTTTTCGCCCATGTATTGATTTGCATGCGGGCCAGGTCAAGCAGATCGTTGGCGGTACGTTGACCTCCACACCGGGGGAATTGAAGACGAACTACATATCCTCCCACCCGGCCGGATATTTCGCGAAGCTCTACAAGGAACATGGCTTGGCGGGCGGACATGTTGTGATGCTTGGAGGAGGCAATGAAGAGGCCGCAAGGGAAGCGCTGGCCGCCTGGCCTGGGGGGTTGCAAGTCGCCGGCGGCATTAATGACAAGAATGCACAATATTGGATAGAAGCTGGCGCCGAGAAGGTCTGTGTTAGTTTATCTACTTTCCTGTGCTTTGAATTTAATTTTGTGCATTCGGTGTTTTCATGATTAAATGTTATATTTTACCCACTATTGTTTGTTTTTCTATCACCAAGTTTGCTCGTGCAAAGTGGCTCATACCCTGCAAATGAGTAGTAGGTGGTTATTACATCCTACCTGTTTCCCGAGGGGCGGTTCTCTCTTGATCGATTACAGACGATACTCTCCGCACTTGGGAATGACAAGTCTAAGTTGGTACTAGACTTGAGTTGTCGGAAGAAGGGAGACTCTTGGTTCGTTGCCATGAATAAGTGGCAGAAGATAACGGAAATGGAGATCACGCAAGGTATATATATTTTTCCATCTAAATATATATAGAGGAACTCCTGTCGCGGTATTTACTGACTCGATTTGCAGAGACCATCGCAATGCTCGAACCATACTGCTCCGAATTCCTCATTCATGCTGCGGATGTGGAGGGCCTGCAGCAAGGAATTGACGAGGCGCTGGTGTCAAAATTGGCCGAATGGTGCACCATCCCAGTAACTTATGCCGGTGGCGGAAGGAATCTGGGAGACCTCGACCGTGTCAAGTCAAGTAGTGGAGGTAAAGTGGACTTGACGATTGGGAGCGCTCTAGATATATTTGGCGGCTCTGGGGTTACTTTTTCGGAATGCGTGGAGTGGAACAAGGCGAATGGAAGCTAGAAAATTTCGTACCGCCCTTAACGAGAAACGACCAAAATTCTAGAATTTGAAAACGTATTCACCGTATATTAGGGGCGCATGTAATTCAATAGCGATTGGAGATTCCATACGCAGTATGTCACCATTGCGAGCACGTTCATCATTGATGGTCACAATCGGGGAGCTTTTAGCTAGGCTTAGCTGCAAGACAATGATCTCATCTTGTCAAGAAGAGCTATACTCAAGGAAATAACTGATGGGTCCGAGTGAGATCCTGTAGGCTACTGGGGCAAAAGAGCTCAGTCACCACCAGCGCACTGCTGGTAGAAGGGCCGATCAACCCGGGACCCCCAACAGATCCAGAGCTACTTAAGTAAGTCTAGGCCCCCATGCGCGATCCTTGTAACAGGAGATTTATATTGTAGAAAGCAAGGAGGATAGTTTATATATATACAGAATATCAGTTAACCTCCTTTCTACACTTAATTTACGCAATTGGACCATAAAAGCTAAACATGCCTCTAGGGTCGAAAGCCCGTTTCAAAGATTTCAAGCGGTTCTGCCGCCATTTATCCGCCCCATACCAATCCTTAGGCGTCTCGTCGCCATAGGCGTAGTTAACATACGCATTCAAGCTACTTTGGCCACTTCCCTCGTGGAGGATCTGGCGAATCTTGTTGCCGAGTTTCATCGCTCGGTCATCCAGTTGTTTTCCGTTCGGCGTGTAGGTGAGGAGCGGTGCGGCGAGCAGGTTCTGGGAGCGGTAGGCAAAGGCCGAGGAACCATCCGGGATCGCTCTTACGGCCTGCATCGCATACCCTTCAAACATGAAGAGTGAGTTGCTGAAGGGGGTGCCGGGGCTGGTGGTGGCCTCGACGAACAGATCGTATACCCGTCGCTGCGCGGAGGGGTTGTATGATTTGAGATAGATGGGGAAGCGCGGGTTGGCGTTTCCGGTTATCTGGCAGGGCGTGTCGGAGAGTGAGATGCCTGTCCACCTAGCCAGGTCAAGATAAGTTCCTGGAGTGGACTCTTTGGAGATTGGCCCCAGGTCATGGAAAGGCTTAGTATATGCTGGGTTGACGGTGTCTACCCCTTCCTGGATGAGATACATGACGACGACCGGCTATCGAAGTTGATTAGATTTGTTATGACAGACCCCAAATTGGCATTTGGGGCACACGCACCTTATTCGGGTCAATTGTAGGATCGAAAAACCAGTAAGACCAGTTGACAAGATGAACGGGCATGGTCCCGTTTGTCAGCCACATCTCGTTGGCAAGCTCATAAACCGCCTCGACCTTATCGCCGCTAAAGATGATAGTCTCCAGCGCATAATTGCGGTGCTTGATATCGTAGATTTTGGAAACCACAGAGGTGACAATGCCAAAGTTGTGGCCGGCTCCGTTCATCGCCCAGAAGACATCGGAATTCTTGTCCACGGTGACCAAGCTGCCGTCGCCCTTGACGACTCTCATAGAAACGAACTGGTCCCCAATGAGACCATGATGGCCTTGGAGCCATCCGTGGCCACCTCCCAGGGCGGGACCCAGGTAGCTGACACATTCACAGGTTCCAGTCACTGCAATCGGAGCTTAGCTATCAGGACCGTTGTTGTATATAGGACAGTCAGTCATATGCGGAATTGATCGATAGCTACTGACCTGCTTGTTTTCCAGCCGCCCACAACGTGTCCGTGACCTTCTTGGACTGAGTTCCGCCGCCAATTGTGACCGTTTTCCCATCACCGGCTATTTTGATCCTGTTCAACTTCTTCAGATAGATCTCGATGCCATGGGTCATCTTTTTGAGAGTGGTGGTTGCCCCATGACGGCCATTTACCGCGAGGAAGGGCAGGCGTTTGCAGTTTGCAAACTTGACCTGAGCCGCAGAGAGACGACGAGGAGTAAGCTGTCACATCCTTTCATCGCAGACACCTTTTTTGATTGAAAATGAAGAGAAATTGCTGCTTACCGTCTTGACAACATCATCTTCGGTGCCGGGAACAACAACAACGTTTGCCACGGGCACTGCCAGATTGGACCATCGTGCCACTGCGGCGTCGAACTCGTCCGACCCTGGTCGGTAGATCTCGGCGGTGGACGAGAGTGTGCGCCCGAGTTCAGTGAAATCCACTCTGCCACGAGCGTCAATGCTGGAGAAAGGGTTGCCCTGGCTTGCTACCGCAGTTGTCCATGCGACAAGCGCCGCAAGTGGAAGCTTGAGTCGAAACATCTATGGGGTATCTAAGTATCTATAGATATCTCGAGAGCGCGCGAAATGACAAGGAACGATAACAACAGCAGCAGCAGCAGTAACAGTAACAACAACAGCGAGTGACTGAGCTACCCCCTGTGCATAATGTGAAGAGAGAATTCCACCCTCTCAATTTTCTTTAAAAAGAAAAGGCGGGAAATTGCAGCCTGTCGCTTCTCTGCCATTCGTTGAGAGTGTTTCCCATCCCTGACAACCTATTTTCTTAGCATGGGATAACTCATTCTCCGTACAGGAATCTTCGGCTAGCCGAACCTAAAATGTTTCATCTTCTGCTCAGGAGAAGAAAATTGCTCAGTCCTTTCTTCGCTGTGCATCCGATTGTGAAGAGTTGCATATGTTCGCTTGCAACCCTTGCTGGCTGTTGCATGAACCCAGGAAGTTGCTGTTCCGTTTAGAGCTTGTCAAGGTTGCGGCTAGTGTCCGGGCCTTGCGCCTAGAACACATTCCCCGGGAAATCCACGGCAGGGAGGCTGCAACTAACTCCTTGTTGGCGTGAGGGTTGCAGCTACGGGAGGCGCCAAGTTGATCCGTTCATAGCCCACTTGAGGGATGATGGATTGATCGATCGCCTTACGATCACCTTACTCTGCACCTTTTACGGCAGGTCGTTCAGCACGCGTTAAGCGACCCATGCTATTCAGCAAGTATGATAAAATCATAACTTTGGCCTATGAACATCTACGAATATAGAGTCCGGAACTTAGGCTAGCCTACTGAAAAGATACTAACATACCATGCCATGTTGTCAAGTAAAATTTCCTGGCTCGTGTTGAGGGCTCGTCAAATATGCCATGACTGAAATGGCTAAGCGACGGGCACTCCTAAAAAATTCACCACCGATTGCCTCTACTCAAGTGTATCTCGGAGTGCCGGTCGCCATCTGAATAATGGCTGCTTTTGCAGAATCTTTCCGGCGTAACTTTCTCGGACAGCCACTGGGACTTCTGGAACACGCCTCCTCTCTCCTCTCCGCGATTCCTCGTACTCCAGCACCACTACACCAGGGGTCACTTCTCCCCGGGGTAGAGAGAGGAAACCCAGCCGCTGCAAAATTTGGACCTTGTGAATTGTCTGGGTATATTTCTCTCAGTGGATTGGACCCTGTTTAATGGAATCAACATGCACATAAACACACAGAGGTATAATAAGCAGTACACCGCACTCGTTCATGAATCGTCGTACAATCGCCTCGCGCTACCCGACGGGTCTTGACTCACTCTACCAACCCGATCATCGTCTTTCCTCTTTTAATCTAATGTCCGACTCCGAAGCGGCAGCCGCAACGGCTGTAGCAGCGACCGTTCGCGAATTCAATGTTGAGCTATGGACACAGTATGGATTCGGCGTCCTCATAACTGCTCTCAGGTCATATGCTCGAGTGAACGCCGTAGGTTTCAGAGACCTTCGGGTAGATGACTACCTCATCTGGTTTGCCATAGTACGCCGTTCCCTTGGGAGACTCCTGGGTGCCATTTATCCTTCCCTCAGAACAAAACCTTCATCGCCCTTACCATTGCTGACCCAAACCCTCAAACTTCTACAGTTATTATACTCTGCCCAGTTCACGCTGGCATTCTTCGCCGTCAATCATGGCCAGGGTCTTGCCAACAATGGTATGACAGATGCCGCGCGAGCTGCTCTGGATCCGGACTCTGAGGAATACCGACTCAGGTACACGCTCTCTTGTGGTAGATGGGGAAGCGCATAGTCCATGGCTAATTTATGCGACCTCAACTCTCTTAGGGTGTTCGGTTCTAAAATTCAAGTGATAGGCTGGACCTGTTACTCGTTCTTGATTTGCATGCTCAAGATGTCAATGCTTGTTTTCTACACGCGGCTCATGGTATGTATGTCTGTTTGGACAACGGCACCCTCGTCTGGCCCCCGTAAATTTTCACCGGAAGCCTTTTATGTTAATTGCATGAATGTTTGACAGGAGGGCCTTAGCAGGTATTTCAGCATTCGCATCTGGTTCGGGATTGGGCTCGTTGCTACAACTTTTCTCGCATCAGTTATAACAATTTATGCAGCATGTCGCCCGGTCTCTAAGTACTGGCAGATCAATCCAGATCCTGGTAGTAGGTTCCCTTATTGTTTTTTGTCTCTTTTGTTCCGTCTTGCCTCTGTGTGTTGCCCCGACGCCTGCTCACTGTCTTTGCTCGTTAGACAGGTGCCAGGGTGCTGTGAGCAGGCCAATTGTCTTCGTGACATACATCGCAAGCGTGCTCACCGATATCTACCTCATTATGATACCCCTTCCAATGCTTTGGGGTACAAGGCTAAAATTAGCAAAGAAGATTGGCGCCACCATCGTGCTCGGTGCAGGAGTGTTTGTCCTCGTTTGTGCTACTTTGAAGACTATCTTCGTGGAAGTGGTAGGTTGACTCAATCCTGCAGCGGATCCGCCCCTATGTCCATTTTTAGATCAAAGTCAGGACAATCGATTCTTTTTTTTTTTCAACTAACTTCACCCTTACTTACAGGATCCCATCCACGGCGCAGAGCTTGCTGGGAGATGGGGTACGCGAGAGGCCTTCGTCTCAGTCGTCACCACAAACCTCCCCATGATGCTCCCCCTTGTCAGGATGTGGCTCAAGCCGCTATTGGGTAGCGCAATCTTCTCGTCTCGCACGCCATACAAACATCCAACTAGCTTCCGAACCATCGGCGGCGGCGATGGATATAATAAGAACAACTCCCACAAGTCTTCTAGTAATAAACGTCGTGGACAAAAAGCTAGCTCTAACAACCAACATACAACGAGCGGCACCATACCACTCACCGAGAGCGAGGAGCAGATTTTTCAGGATGTAAAGTTGCAGAATTTGAGAGTTTCTGCGGGGCCGCAGGCGGCGACGGCCGCGCCTCAGCAACAACAACTACAACCACAGGATATAGTTGTTTCTACGGAGTTTCACGTTACTGAGAAGAGAGCTGGGCGTAATGCCATACGCAGCCACGAATCGTTTTAGCTGTATATATGATTAATTTTGTCTTGAGCGAATTTATACTCTGATTAGTTAACAAAAAGAAAACAAGAAAACTGAAAGCTAGCAAGCGCTGCGTTTCATTCATTCATTTATTTTTTCTGATTTTTAACGAGCTTTTCAAAGAAACCCTTGCTCGTTCTAGCACCTGAAACAACAGCTACATAACTACAACAATTCAACAACGTTGGGAGTTTCTTGTCGTTGTATCCGGCAGGGCAGAGTAGTTGGCCTAGTGTAGGCGTTTCGGGTAGTGGGGATCCAGGTCCCTGTCCCTAGCGTCTCAGCAAAGTTAGCATGCTTCATTTTCCCCCTTCCTTCTCGGCTCTCAAGAGCTATATAGATGTAACTATACTCCGTACTGTGTATGTATATTGTCGGGCCGCTCCGTCTCCTTTCATGTGATTTCCACCATATAAAAGCATCCTTGAAGCTAGCTATGCAGTTAGTGATCTCTTGGATCGGAATCAAGCTTACTACATACCATACCTCTGTCAAATATAATAATGTAGATTAGATTCCCTTTGTCGAACTTATAACTGACCAGGGAAGCCAGCAAAGAAGGCGAGAGGGGGCGCAGCAAATCGAGCTCCTCTATATTGTGCGGATACCACTGGGCCCCTGGCATGCTCCCCCTTAGCAAATTATTCAATAGTTAGTTAATTAAACTATGCTTTAGATAATTCCTTCCTGTTCTCGTTCCTAGTATGTACTTGTATGTACGGAGTACAGTAGTGTCCAAGAAGTCAGCATACTAGGGGCTCGGTGCTGAGCATCCTCTCATATATCTCTCTTCTTTCTTGATTTCTCAACCACTCAACATCCACCCTATGGGCTAAAATATGTCTTTCAAATCAAGAACATTTGCATAAAGAGCATTCTTCAGCTATTATCAATACTATTTTAAGTCTTCATGAGCAGGAATATTCATTTC
The DNA here is from genome assembly GCF_000003855.2 of Blastomyces gilchristii SLH14081. Classification (NCBI taxonomy): domain Eukaryota; kingdom Fungi; phylum Ascomycota; class Eurotiomycetes; order Onygenales; family Ajellomycetaceae; genus Blastomyces; species Blastomyces gilchristii. The sequence goes on along the minus strand of NW_003101677.1, from coordinate 1,073,099 downwards.
TATCTATTACTCAGACTTTGAAACTACTCTGTCTGTTCTACCATATTCTTTATATTTTTTATAGATTGAGTACTACTGATACTAATACTGATATTACTCAATTTCATCCTCAATTTCATCATTAACTCTATTTTTATCTCTTATATAAATTACACTAATAAGGTGCGCGACTGTGAGTGAAGGCCAACTTACCAGCTTCCAGTTCCCAGCTTGGTCGGCAGGTTAATGGTGCTTTTACTTGCGGGACAGCGCAAGCCCCTGACAATCTGCCATCCCGGTCTTAACTACCCCTTGATCGTCTAGTTACATTTTCGTGCATACTCATGGCGTTGAACAAGAGAAAGTAAAAGGGAGAGAAGGAGGAAAAATCAAAAGAATTAAACTTGCACACCATCTATACCATCTATGTATATCTGCATGTATGTACAGTACAGTACGTGTATAATGTATGATGTATCCTAGGTATCATTTGGAATGTCGCCATTCCCGTCCCACATCTAGCAACCAAAAGACAAGAAACCAAAAAAAAAAAAAAAAAAAAGAAGAGAAAGCCTTTCTTTCCTTCCTCCCAATTAAAACATAAAATATAGTAGGTAATATAAAACAAAACAAACGTCGATCGCTTTCTAAACCACGCAAAACCCAAACTGGAAAAAAAAAAAAAAAAAAGGAAAGGAAAAGGAAAAGGAAAAGGAAAACCCTTACATCCCAACCCATCCACAGCCCAGTCCAATCTAATAAAATAGAATCTCAGCCAATCCAACACCTGCCTGTTCTTATTAACGGACGCTGGCTGCGGTGTGTGTGTCTGTGTGTGTGTGTATTGTGGTGCTGTATATTATCATACACGCCCTGAACTATTTCATTTTGATATTCCGCCGCTGGGTGGGTTCATAGTGAGACGGGAAACCGGGGGTAGTAAATATTTATGAACTTTCTCCAGTAAAATCGGTGATAAATATAGGTGATCCCCTTCCACTCCTTACGCTGTTTCGTTGGGTAAGGCCTGTTTTTCTTCTCTTTTTTTTTTCCTTTTTTTTTTCTTCTTTCCCCTTCCCGGACGAGAGAGCGCTGTGGGACGAGAAACGCCGAAGGTTTTTGTCTTGTGGATTTTGCGATTAGAGTTTCCCCATTTTGACCGATCCATTGCGGCAGAGGAAGAGAGGCTTGGAGGAGGGATTGGAACGGCAAGAGGGAGGGAGGTGTTTTGTGATGTGCGCGTTATGAGTCGGGGTGTATTTATTAATTATATTCTTTCGGAAAGAGGGGGCGTGAAAAATTTCTTTTAATTTTTCTACTCAGGTCGGTTATAGTAATGGGCCATTTCGAGGCCGGCGCGCTTGAAGCCGCACTTCAGATAGAAACCTTCATTGGCTTCTGAGCAATCGAGGATACTCTGTAGGAATGAGAGAATTAGTGAGGGGGTTCACATTTTAGCGGGAAACGATATGCAAAAATGTAAAAATAAATGCCAGCTGGGAAAGGGGAAAAATAAACACACCTTATAACACCCAACCTTCTGCGCCACATAATCCAACGCCTGAATCATCCTCAAGCCCAGCTTCTTCCCCTGCTGCCCCATCTCCACTGCAATATCCTCCACATGCCCCACCATGCCTAGCGAATGAATAAACTTGCGCTCAACAATCAGACTGCCGGTGCTCACCACCCTCCCAGACCCATCGCAGATGACCAGCAGGAAATACTCCCCGTTCCGCTTCGCCATCCAGTCATACCGCTCGTTCCACTGCTCGACGGTGAAGTCGCCGACGGTGGTCAGGACACGGAGCACGTTGAGGTAGCCGGAGAAGTAGTCTGAGCGCTGGAGGGGCCGGATTGTGTAGTTTTCTGGTAGTTGTTCTTGGACTGCTGGGGAGATGTAAGAGGGGCAGAAGAGGGGGGTGTTGTCGTCGTCGTCTGCGGTTGAGTGGGAGGAGGAGGCTGGAGGCGTGGGCATGGGTGCTGGGGAGGTGATGTGGGTGGTATTGCTGGTGCCATTGGCCGCTGTTGTCGTTGTGGTTGGCAGCTGGGAGGATTGAGTGGTGGCCATTGTTTCAATCAAGAGGGGATGAGTCCTTGTTGGCCTGCCGGGGTAGAGACAGAGAGATCGTACTGAGGTGGATAGCTCCGTGCGTTCTTCTTTCCTTTCCTCTGCTATTTTCGTTGATGTGTTGATGTGTAGATGTGTTGATGTGAAGATATGCAGGTCGGTTTGCAGCTTAAGCTAGTTGCAGAAGTTGGGGCGTGGTTGCGTGAGGACACGGATGAAAAACTGGGAAGGTGAATACAATGACACGCGTTAGAATTTAAGTTATGAAAGGACCAGTGTACCTGAGAGCGTTTACAGCACAATTGAATTCAATGCAATATTCCGAAGTTTGATATCGAATTGGACAGAATTGCTTATTGTGGGAACGGATATATTTTATGTCGACGTCTCCTTGCTCTGGCCGGGGCGCAGTCGGCGTGATGTCTCATCAGCCTCCAGGTGGAGCTGCATCGGGTCTAGCGTGCGGCTTGTGCTTCTTTTTTAAACCTTCAATTACAATTGCTTCGCTCTTAATGTAAAATATAAACTTAATTAAAAACTTCTTCTGATTAATATAATTAATTTTAAATTATATTTGATTTTTAATCTGTTATTTATACACTGTTTTCAGAAAAAGCAGTTAATATTCAATAATTAAAGAAGATGAGATAATGTAAATATACAGAGAAGATTTTTAGGCGCCCTCCACATCCGGCCTAGCGTCACCCGTTCAGGTCGGTCGGGCGTGGCCCGATTCGGTTTGGCGGCTCTCGCGGCTGTGGCATGGCGTTACCCCCGTCGCCGCAACAATATAAGATGCTCCCCTTTTCCTCTTGTGAGCATCCGGGGATGTGGAACTGGAGTACAGTAGGCAGGCTACCTAGGTAGAACCCCTCAGGGCGGTGTGCCATACACTAGTAAGCAATTAGTAATCTTGGGCCGCACTCCTTTATCTGCATGAGCTATCCCATTCCAACATTCCAACAATTTATAGACTCAGTCAACATCAAAGTTTCTTTCGTTAATATCAAATCTGATGTATTATACATAATGCCTCTCAATTTACGATCGCCAAGCTGCGTGGCGATACAAGCAGCTCACCTAGCTGCCTGCTTGTCTGCAGTGACTGAGAAACTTGTTCAGAAAAACATTCAAGTTGTTGAGTATGAGGGGACCTTAAACCGGTGATTCGGGTATCCCGTGGTACTGAATAGATGTTTGCATGGGGTGTGCCGGACTCTAATCTATCTGAAGTGTGCGATCTCCTCATTACTCACGGCTTTGAACCTGGCGGAATCTTAAAGTGACATACTCGATTGGGGGATTGATGTTTCTATGTGGCTCAACCAGAGCACATCTGGTACCTCTCTCATTTCTACATCTTGCCTTAGATGAGTTTCAAGAGGTCATTTCATCTGTCAACTTGAGATACAAAACCCTAATTCCAAAGATACGGCCATGTCTTATTTCTTTAATCAGCAGGCTTGTGGCTCTACCAACTGGGATGCATCGAAATCCAATTGAACATGATTTGGTTGTTTTTCTTGACCAAGTTATCTTCCCCAGACTACCAGAAGGTGAAGATGAGGAGCATGAGCCAGAGGAACACTTTCAACAACGGGTTGAGCAGGCGCTATCTTATGTCCATGGGTGGGATTGGAAGCGAGAGGAACTGAAGTACCTTGAGATTGTTGGGAAACTTGTTCGATTCTAGCCAGATTTTGAAAATAACGGAATGCAAATGATAATGATGAAAATATATGTAATAGGTAGTGGCAAGGAGGTGGTGGCATGTAACAGAATAGCGGTTATGAGCCCGTCACAACCAGAGAAAAGGTCTGGATATTATTTTATTCAATACTTTTACAGTCTTGCCATTAAACTATAGATAAAATAAAAACATATAACATCATAGCTCGCATGGTTTATGATTATGGAGAAGGATTCTGTAAAGCATTCTCATTCACTAGCAACTTGGATGAAGCCAAAATGCAGCAGGGTGCGACATCAATACGCCCTGATTAGTTACTTTGACAAACAGGAAGTGACAGTTTTGCATCGCTTGATCCGACTCGAAGAAATCGGGGGCTATAAAATATGTCGAGTTAAAACTGGCTATTACCTCTTGCCATCCTGTTGGGTATACGCCTAAAGCCGGATACTGGAGCTGGTAACGTGCTGGTTTATTATTCTTTCATTCCCCCTAATATTCACAGTTTCCATCATCGCTACATGCTCACACTTTCACTATTCTGCTTGTTGACTGGCTCTGCCTGCTCAATCTGCCCTACTATATATACTTCTACATCATATCCTGACTTCAGGCAACTACGAACTAACCTTGCCATGAACAGAAAGTTTTATGAGCACCTACTTTCTCTCCTTGGGGCTAATCATCAGCTCAGGGCGGACATGGGTATCAAATTCCTCCTCAGTGAGAGCTTTCAGCTCCATAGCGCTCTGCTTCAGTGTCAATCCCTTCTTGTGTGCATTCTTGGCAACTGCGGAAGCCATGTCGTATCCGATCACCGGGTTCAGGCAGGTGACAAGCATCAGACTGTGGAAGTAAATTATGTCAGCCACCAATTTCGAGGAATCAACCGCCTTGGGAGAGAGTTACCTTTCATGCAACAGGGCTGAAATCCGCTTCTCATCCGCCTCAATCCCCACAACCAAGTTCTTCTCAAAGGAGCGCATTCCGTCACCCAGGATGCGGATGCTATGCAGCAGATTGTTGATCATGACGGGCTTGAAAACATTGAGCTCGAACTGGCCGCTCATGCCCCCCACCGTCGCCGCTACATGGTTACCCATCACCTGTGCGCAGATCATCGTCAACGCCTCGCACTGGGTCGGGTTGACCTTGCCAGGCATGATCGAGGAGCCGGGTTCGTTTTCCGGCAGCATGAGTTCACCCAGGCCGCAGCGGGGGCCTGAGCCTAGGAAGCGGATGTCCTGCGCGATCTTGAAGAGGGAGCAGGCGAGGGTGTTGAGGGCACCTGAGGCCTCGACGATAGCGTCGTGGGCGGCGAGCACTTCGAATTTGTTAGGGGCTGTCTTGAATTCCGTGCCGGTCATCTTGGTAACTTCCTCTGCGATGGCCTCGTCGAAACCCTTGAAGGTGTTCAGGCCGGTGCCAACCGCAGTGCCTCCCTGTGCGAGATATCGAAGGTGTGGGATGGAATTTTGAACGCGCTCAATTCCCCGGTCAAGCTGGCCGACGTAGCCGGAAAACTCCTGACCCAGCGTGAGAGGGGTGGCGTCCTGCAGGTGGGTTCGTCCGATTTTGATGATCTTGTCGAACTGCTCGACTTTTTGTTGGAGGGCGTTGCGCAGGCTGGTGAGGGATGGAAGCAGAGTTCCCTCGAGTTCCAGAACAGCAGCAATATGCATAACGGTGGGGAAGGTGTCGTTGGATGAGGCGGACATGTTGACATGGTCGTTGGGGTGGACGGGTTTCTTGGTGCCCATGGTGCCGCCCAAGATCTCGATGGCGCGGTTCGAAATGACCTCATTGGAATTCATATTGGACTGGGTTCCAGAGCCGGTTTGCCAAACAACAAGAGGGAAATGATCGATAAGCTTAAGCGATGCAACTTCTGCAGCAGCCTGTTGGATCGCCTTGCCAATAGTAGGATCTTCAACGGAGAAAGAGCAAAGAAAAAAAATTAGTTGGAGGATAATCGGTTGAAATAATAGGAGTTATTCACCAAGTCCATATCTCATATTCACAGTCGCAGCAGCACCCTTAAGGATTCCGAAAGCCCGTACGATGGGAGGTGGCATACGGTCTCGCGGTTGGTTGATATCGAAATTGGTCAGAGACCTACACAATTCCCCCACCAGCGGCGTCAATTTACATCGTGCTTGTTAAGTCGTAAATGCTTTTTCGGGATGTTTCTGGCATGCCTACCGTTGAGTTTGGGCTCCCCAGTATTTATCCGCGGGGACCTATACACAACCTGGAGTAAGGAACTAAACACCTAACTAAACGCCCTTCCAAGTACGACAGCTGCAGCGCATCCTTACCTGGATTTCGCCAAAGGCATCGGTTTCAGTTCTCGAAGCCTAAAAAAATATCAAAGCAAAAACAGACCCGTCAGAAACCAATCCAAACACATTGAACCTTTCCCCCCCTCCACTGCGGAAGAAACGAGAGAAAAGAAAAAAGGCAAACGCCGCACCATCAGAGCGCCCGTAGTAGCAAACCCTCTCTTTCCCAAAGTCTCAGAAATGTTCTTATAAACAACCGCACGATTCAGATAGTGTGTTCGCGTGTGAATCCGCGCTGGTAAAGAAGATAAGCCGCTTATCGATCTACGCGCATTGGACCGCGATGCAATAAGAGTGGACAGAGGAGATGATCTCGCAACAGAAGAAAATAATATAGATGATTGTGCCGATCGAGATACGTGGGAGAGAGTTGACAAAGACCGCACAGCGGCAGAGGCGGTGGAAGTGGCGGCGTTGGAGGGTATTAGCACCATGATGATGGATGATGATGTCGCTGGTCTTAGCGGCGGGGGGCGGACGGGTTGCGGCCGTTTGTGCTTGCGGCAGGGAAATGTCGGGACAGGAACAGCCAGCAAGCAGCAAAGTTTGAAACTGGCGGAGAAATCTTGGAAAAGTTGGAGGGGAAAAGAAAGCAAATATGAAAATCTAAAAAGAAAGGGATTGGCTCAATTGCGCAGGGAAAAAACGATCTGCTTTTGTCTATAATAATATACAGCCTCTATAATAAAGATAGAGAGGAAAAAAGGGAAAGAAAGAGAGAAAAAGAAAGAGAGGGAAAAAAAAAAAAAATTGTAGATTTGAAGATTTGACGATTCGCTGGGTTTGGACAAGTCGCCGGTACGGTACGGTAACTACTGCGTATCACCCGGTTTCCTCCGGTAACCCGCTTAACCGTATCCAGCTCGTCGGTCAGCAGATTTTGCAGACAGCAGAGCCCACAGATATGTTTCCGTACGGTAAGAGTCCGGCAATGGCGTATTTTGCCGAGATTGGAGCTAGGCCGGATCGGGGATGGTCGGTTTTATGTAGATATTGAAATCTTTATCAGTTTTGTCTTGTTGCTTCAATCAATTGCTGTTGAAACTACCCGTACATTGTCTGTCCACGGGTACAATGTACCGCATGGATGGACATTAATGTTGTGTGAAAGCATTCATGGCAAAGCGAATCTTTTAACTCCCGTTGTTTAGCTCTGAGCAGTGTCCAACAACAGTGGGCGTCTGGTTAGGAGGTTCCAGGGGGTTTCGTTTCTCTAAGCTAAAGATGGACGAACAATCTACGAGTAGCCAGTTTTATATTTGAGTCTCCTCATAGATTCAAGGCAGGCCAGACAAGTATACAATACCAGAGTATTGAAGGATGCCAATCAACAAAAACTGGAATAAATTAACTAAACCAGGCTCAATTTAAACTGCAATTGCGCGCTCATCATCTATACTCCACACAAACGGACCATCTTCTACTATCTTCCAGCCAATTCTTTTCACCCCCCCAGAGCCTTCCCCAGCGCCTCGATGCTCTTCTTATTAAACATCTTCCCTGCATCCAGGATCTCATCCAGATGGGAAAAGGTGTGCGGCACCCCCAGAGCTCGAATAACCTCCACCTCGACCCCGGCGGCCTTGAGCTTTGCCGCATATGCCTCCCCTTCATCCCGTAGCGGGTCCATCTCCACCGTCCAGGCGAGCGCAGGTGCGAGGCCGGAGAAGTTGGGCGCAAATATCGGGGAGATTTTCCAGTCCTGAGATTAGGTTTTAAGTTAACATAAAACGAAAACAGAGTTGTTTGCGTTTTAGCGACGGCAATGTCAATGTGACAAAAAGTACTTGTTAAAAACAAAAATGTACATACATCCGCTGATTTCTCCGGCCGAGGGACACCCAGGAAATGCTTGTGGAAGAATGCCATTCGCGCGGCTGGCAATGCGGCGGTGAATTCCATCTCGCGGTATGATTCATACGGCGTGTTTTCGCGGTCGAATTTGCCCTCTGGCGTGAAGGAGCTGTGCATATCTGTTACGGGGACAATAAGGAGTTGGAACGCGAGTGGATAGCCATTGTCACGGCACATGTGAGAGATGACGGCACTGAGATGTCCGCCTGCTGAAGCACCGCCCACTCCCATCCGGTTGATATCGATATTCAGTTCCTCGGCTTTGGAACGGACCTACGGGGAGCACAGTAGAGTGATATATGATTAGCTTCTACATGTGAGGGGTTTTTCCCAACATGCCATGCCATATATACACATATGGTGGATGGCGGGAGCAAGAATGAAATATATGTACACACCCAATTAAACGCCGCCCAGCAATCCTCAATACCAGTCGGATACCTAAACTCCGGCGCAAGCCGATAATCCACATCAACGGCCACAACACCCCCCTTCAAGTCATGCACGACGCGTTTGCAAAAATCGTGGTCCGCCGGCAACCCGCCAAACACCCACCCGCCGCCGTGGAAATTGACGTACGCGCCCCTCTTCTTGGGCTTGCCGTCGCTGCCCAACACAGGCTCGAGCTCGAAGATGCGCAGGGTGATCTTGCCCCCCTTGACGGGGCATTTATGCTCGGAGATCTTATGCACGTCCGGGCCCGCGGCGCGGCCGTAGGAGATTAGGTATTTGGTTGGGTCGGCGCGGAAGTCCTCGATGGGGACTTGGTGAGTGTGGAAGCGGCCGACGTTGTGGCGGTTGTAGTGCTCCACGTAGACGGGGTCGAAGCGGGGGAGGAGATTGGGGGGGATGCTGTTTAGGAGGGGTTGGTGGATGACGACTGGTTTGAGGTCGTGAAGGGACTGGAGAGCGGCAGGTAGGTGAGTGGATGGAAATTGGTTGGTGGTAGGTGTCATGCTTTTTTATTTTGGTTTGGATGGGATGGGTGGGGAGTGAGGGGTATAGGATTACTTACCTTGTTATCTTCCGTCATGGCGAGCTTGGAGATGGTTATACTCTTGGATACTTCAAGGGAAGGATAACAACAAACGATATAGATATAGTTCTATAGCTGTTCGATGCAGTGTTGCAATTTGAATCATGAGGAAAGATACCCGGTACCAAGAAGGAAAAATCTGGAGAAACGGGAACTATATAACAATAACCCTCTCCCATCTATATAAGTTATCTTCAGCCGTAGGATTTACGCCGCTCCTATACTCACTCCACTACGTCCACTTTTGAAAGCAGCCACCCCTCAGTTAATCAACATCAAAATGCAAACGTGGGGTTCATATAACTTTGAATGCACCAATATAGGTCTCGTGGCTCGGATTAACAGTGCTTTGACTATGGAGAACTGCCAATTCTATCAACATCTCCATCGTAAATGAACTCCTCCCCCCCCACGTTTTTGCTTTCGGCAATGCATCAGGCAAAAGCGGATTCAACCCCGCAGCGGCTCTTTGGCCGAACGAATCATCCGCCACATTTTGTACTGTATTGTATGTACATACAAGTACTAAGGCCTGCATCAGTGTATATCGTCCCTCGTGGATAAAAGTTGAGTTACCGCCCAATGAACAAGTATATAACGTACAGTACAGTACAGTACATATGTCGCGACCTGGCAGCAAGATTTGCAAAAATTCCGATAAATAACCGAGGCCTTTTGTTCCACTATATTGTGAAGTGTTCAGTGGATTCTATGCTTTTCTTTTTATGCCCTTTTGCTTTCTTTATTTTTTGTGTAAATATTGTAGCCGGGACGCCACAGGGGACGAATCGAATCTATGATACTCGACTGCGGGTAAAGAAGCGCCCCTACTTTACACCTTCCACAACAAAGGCTTAGGCTTATTACAGTTCGTTCATTGTGCCGGGCTGGCCTGAGAGCATCGAATGCGTAGCATAATGCAAACGAACTCGTGGCAGAATGGCTGCTTTTGGAGACTTTAGGTTGAACAAGGGAATCCATACTTCAAAATTGGTCTTCTAACGGTCGTTTATCACGGTCTGGACTAGGGTTGGCCAGGGCATGATTTGCATAATCCAATATCCATCATGTTTTGGATATTTCAATGCCAATTTTTGAACATGGCACATATATTTGCGGGGGGGGCCATCGCGGCTGGGCTCTTAGATGCTAGCAAAACCCCTTGTGGTGGTTATCATCATTGCGCGGAGTATACTCCGTATAGTTTACTCGTGATATCAGTTTTTGCCTTTTCCGCAACACAACATTCAAAATCATTATTATTGGCCGGCACTTGCATTTCGAAAACTATATCTAAGCCCGGTAACTTAACTAGTTAGTAAAGCAAGCCAGAGCGGGAAAGCATAACTAATCACTTAAAATAGACGCCGGTCTTTTTGAAACTGTGGCTTTTGTTACTATCCCCAGTAGTTAGTTACATCACAATTAGTTATATGAGGAATCTTCCATCTTGAGTAGTAAGTAGATTGCCTAAGCTAATTTAAGTTACATTAACTCATCAACTCTGACATTGAGTGTAAGATGAAAGGGGAGCGCGAGCGAGCATCAACCTCGCACCGCGAACCAATCAACGCAGTTCAGAATACGAAGCGCATACTTTCTTGGGCATATATGAACCCCATTCATTCAATGTTTATCCCTCCAGGGTCAGTATGTCGGGCGTTCAAGGCTTGTTAAATGTTGACATGCTGTCTGTCTCCTCTGTTCCTGGCTTGTTATCGCTTTTTTTATTTTATATCCTGTCTATTTTCCGAGGGGGGATAACACCCTGATTACGCGCTGATCTCATTCTCTGAAATATATGCCCGAAGCTTAGTGTTTGAAGCTGTCGGGCCTGAATCTGTAAAAGAGTGGTCTTTTCCAATAATTTGCTTCTATGATTGTTTTTGTCAGACCTTTTTTCCCTCCTTTCAAAGTTTGTGTTGCAATTTACACCGCTTGAAAGCCTTCGACCCAAAAATACCAATATACAATCGCTAATTCAACTCAACATCGCCCGCAATAAATGGCGACGAAAAAGGTTGCTATCATCGGCGGCGGTATGTGCAAAAGTTATCGTTTTAACCTGCCTATCCACACACTGAAAGTATAACGTACTAATCCGCCTCACAGGACCCTCGGGCTTAACTACACTTAAACAATGTTTGGCTGAAGGTCTGGATGCCGTCCTTTTCGAAGTACGCGGTGGAATCGGAGGGCAGTGGCGTTATGAAGACCCAAACCCGGAAACGGACGATGCCATATCATCCATCTATGAGGGAGTTATTCTAAACTCAACCCGCGATACCTCCGGCTTCAGCGATTTCCCCATTGATCCTGCCCAGTATCCGGAATATTTCGGTCATCGCCGGATGCTGAATTACCTAGAGAAATATGCTGAACATTTTGGATTGGGGAAGTATATGCGGCTGAATACCAAAGTGATGTCCTGCAACCAGCGGCCGGACGGGAGGTGGACTGTGGTGCACCAGGAAAAGGGCGCAGATCAAGTAACATCAGAATATGATGCTATATTTGCTTGTTCGGGACATAATTCCTATCCATCGACTCCTGTTTTCGAAGGGATGAGTTCCTTTCAAGGAGATATCCTTCATAGTCACGTATACCGGAGACCGGCCAGGTTTGACGGTAAAAAGGTTGCGCTCATCGGTTTCGGCTCCTCAGCCGTTGACTTGGCTTGCGAGCTGGTTTCCGTGGCGAAGGAGGTGCATATGATTACCAGGAGAGGCGGTTGGGTTATACCGCGCTTTGTGCTCGGCCAGCCTGTCGAGTTATACGATAGTGAGTTTATTGTTTTATTATTTCGATATTATGGTCTGAGACATGTTTTGCAGCCTCTTTATTTTAACCTGTAGAGTGCAACTCTAGACCGAATTGCTGAGACGCTCATACCTGGTGGGCTTTCACAATGGATCCAAACAAAGATATTGAACTTCGCCATCGGCGAGCATCCAGAAGTGATTAAACCACACCACGGTATAATGGAAGCCAACCCGACTGTGCATAGCAATCTGATCGAGTATATCAAAGTTGGCAAAATCCACGCCCATCGCGCAGGTGTAAAGCAGTTCAACGAAACCTCTCTCGTCCTCACGAATGACACGGTTCTGGATGTTGATACAGTAATCTGCTGCACTGGTTACAACATGGATATGCCGTACCTATCCAAGGAAACGTACCATGTGGAGGGCAATCCAATCTTGAAATCACCAAACACCCTGGATCTATATAAGCTGGTCGTCTCCCCACGATTTACTAATCTTTTCTTTATCGGGTATGTCGAATTGCCCGGGCCTCTCCTTCCCGTTGCTGAAGCCCAGGCGAGGTGGGCGTCGGCCATATTGACGGGGAGAGTGAAGCTGCCATCAATGGATGAGATGAATCGGCAGGTGAAAGAGTACCAGGAGGAATTAGTTAGAACAGTATGTATATTCTCCTCGTGTTTTTCAATTCGTATATCTGGTCCCATTCCCTTCCACCAGGCTCAAAGAAATATCTCAAAAACGGAAATAAATTGCTACCATCGTAATCAAAAGCCCTTTCTCACCAATCTTCAGATGGTGGTCTCAGACCGTCACACAGCAACCGTCCGTTTCCTCCCTTACTGCGACTCTCTTCTCGCCGACCTAGATGCGAACCCCACGATCGTCCGCCTTTTGCATAAACTTTTCACTTCGAATCCGTTCCGTGCCTTCTCGTTGCTAAAAGCGGTGTATTTTGGCGTGAATTCACCCGCGCAATATCGATTATTCGGCCATGGACAAAAGGAAGAGCTGGCTGCTGCTACCTTGGTTAGGTTGAATGCGGGAACGGGGATAAGTGTCAAGGAAAAGGAGCTTATTGACGGCCAGGTTCGATATTGATCGAAGAATTGGTGGAGGGTGAAAATAAAATGTAAGATACTGGAGGGGGGCACAGGTGATGAGGGAGCATTCAAGATCTTTTTAATATGTGATGCAAGCATTTATGGCTTAAATATTACCAGCCCGTTGCAATGAGTATCGTTCGATCTCGCTTCCCAGTCTCTGAATGGGGGTGTGTGCTTCAAAAGCCCACCGCAAAAATCACGTCTAAATTTGGCAGGGAACGATAAATCCAATCTGATGAATATTAGAAATAACGAACCTCAGGCAGAAGGGACACAGGACAGACGAACAGGAAATTATCATCCAAATTCAAAGGCCCCCAACATGCGAGAATGCTGGTGACCGTGGAATCCGGGCATCTCGACTGCAGTGACTAGGCTCATTCCTTGCAACCAAGCCTCATGGCGATCTCCGCCATCTTGTTTAATGATTTGACACAAATGCGGCACAGGAGTTGCGAAACCCACAATCTCCAAACCTTAGTAGCCTGCTCTGCCCCCACAACAAGGGCATGCGCAGGGAAATGGAAGGTTGATTTTCACGCAGATCATAGCGAAGAGAGACCAACAGTTGCATCCACTGTTTTTTTCAGCTATCCCTGTAGGTGAAGCGAAAGCTCCTCTCACACTCGAATGCATGGTCAAATGGGATCTTGTTGGAGGTAGATCACCTTTAGCTGTGGAAGTAGCGGACATGGTTATATATACTGGACAGAGGCCAGTGTCAAAATTTCTGTTTCATTCTAAGTATTTAAACTGAAACGCTGATACTGGTACTAAGTATCTGTTGCATCTCTTAATTAAGGGATATTGACTTTCAGGGGGCTTTAAAGATATCAATGTGGCTAGCTCACGAACTCACTCAACGCTCGCTCAAATCTCGATGAGCTAGGCTAGATATTTCTGTGTAAATTCTCAGTGTGAGAAAAACGTTTGACACCGGCCTCTGTACTCCGTCCATATCGGGATATCGTGAGCCCTTTGTTGTATGTCAGTCAGGATTGGCCAGCCTCAGATGGAGCAACTCAGCTGTAGCATGTGTAAAATAGGCAGTGCCCGGTCCGTAGTATTCATTCCAAGCAACGCATTGACATTCAATCGCCAGTCATGGCCAATCAACTGCAAGAGAGAGAAGAAGGTATATATGACGATAGTTTTCTCCATAAAGCTGTTGTTGCATGGGTTCGCCTGCGAGTTGCTATGGCCTGTTTTGCGTACAGTACATTTCGCATCGCGATTCCATCCGTCGTAGATTGCCCTACGCTTCGGAGTAAATATTTTTGCCTTCCGCTGCCCCCGACAGTTTACGTCCAAAAAGAGTATCACCATGGTTACGACTCTTCCTAAAGTTTGAATCGCTAAGTTTTGAGAAGCCAAAACTAGCCCATGTAGCCAGGCAATCTAACCTAGGGAGATGCGCTAGCTGCGACTAACTAAACTGTCATCAAGAATGGCGTCAAAATTGTATTTTTGCGAACTGGCAGCACCGTTTGGGCTGTCAAACAAACTTTATTTGATATGCATACAAATCTCCTTACACTTTTTGACTTGTCCATGGTAAAGATTGGGTTCAACGCTCCATCTAGTAACACTGTGAACATCGCAACAGCATTCAAATGTGATGTACAATAAATCAGTTTCTCATCATCATTTATAGCGGATGATTAGCTTATAGATCAATTGTATTAACCGTTATAGCTCTCTTCCTGTTGTTGAAGGCGCGGAGCCGAACATCTAAAAAATAGAGTTTGCCGCCAGACGCGCGGAACGCGCCTATCCCACATTTGAGCCAATCCATTCCCACTTCAACCTCGACTTTCCTTTTCAGCACATCAACCCATCAATCTAAGCTCAAATATAACACCAAGGACCTCCCATTTAGTTACCTAGCTAACAGTGGCGGCACAGAGACAGAGTTCAAGAGCCAGTAGTAAACGGCTCTGATAAACTTTGGGTTCTCAACGTCGTTGCCAAACCTTAGATGCCAAACCTTAGATGCCAATCCAAAGCATCATTGGAAGCATATTCAAAATTGACGTCAATTTCGCAGTTCAGAATGCCTCCCAACAGTTTCTATTTCGCACGGGAAGTCTCGTACTTCTCAGTGCCTTTTCTCTCTCTTTCTCTTCTACAACCCTTCAAACATCCGCTACCCAGTTAACACTTACGCTCTCAAGATCTATCTATATTATTACAAGTCTATACTTGTTTCCCAAGTCTACAGAGCAACTCAAGCAAGCCCACCACCCTGATTGACTCTCTTGAACTTTTAAGACCACTGCTGCACCAAAAGCACGCATCAAAAATCGAATATAGCTCCGCTCTCAAGCGTATTACATTACAGAGATCTTCAATATCGCAAGGCCACCATATTTCCAACCTCCGTTGCGAAAATGGCCCGAATTTTAGAGATCTCAAAAAAGGCCTATGGCCGTTTCCATTCCATCTGCCGCTCCGCCAAAGCACGTATCCGGCGTTCTGGAAACACCAAACCCGTTGCTCCGGAGCCTTCTCCGGAGCCAGCGGCCATGCCTAGGCCTGCCGTCTCTCGCCCAAGCCCACCTCCAAGGCCCATGACTCTCAGAGTTGGAAGCGCTGCTGGTAGCTCTCATTCATCCAGCGGCCGATCTTCCTTCTCTTCTCCAAGGCCTTTGGTTCCCGGAGTTGGAGGCACCCCTGGACCCAACACCCCATCATCCTCGCTGGACGAAAATCCATTTGACAAAAGTGACATAGTCGGAGTAGCCCCAGTTGTGGGCTTCCGCATGCCATCCAGGAAAGCTCAACTGATCATGCAAGCTTACCGATTCGGTCAAGAGCACGGATGCCCCGTTAGCGACCTGAACTTCCAAGGCTGGCTTGCATGCGTTAAGTTGAACACCACCGTCTACTTCCGATCCAACGCCAGGATCGTGGACGGCGAACTCATCCTAAAACTGGATGTTGCAAAGCGGGCCATCAACCCTTCTTTCAAAGCCTACCTGCAAATCGGGGTGCTGGACAACATGATCCCAGAACTGTATATGAAATTCTCCAAATTCTGCTTCGACCAGCATGGAGCGGACTCGAACGTCTTCATCCAATATCCCAACAGCGACGCTGAAGTGCGCGCAACCATGATTACAGACCCGCGAACAAAAGTGCGCGATATGCGTGTTACCTTGTGGTGCAATCTGGGGGAATGCGAAAGCCCTATCGACCAGCGGCGCGATAACAACGCTGGGTCTTATCACGACCCTTCCTTAATGGGCGGTTGCCGCATCATCAGCCCCGAGGAGTCGCTTTACATGAAGCACTTTGACGATAAGTTGCCTTCGAAATTCGGAGACTACTTGTCATCCGGGCGAATGTTAGCGGGGTCATTTGGGAACTGAATTGCGACGCATGGGGTGTGTCGTACGCAGCTTCCAAGCTCCCGGATATTTTCTTTTTATTACTCCTTGCGTCCTGCTCTCCTCAATTCAGAATGCTAACAGTCAGAGGGGCATGGATGTTACATGGTCAGAATGATTTTGTTTGCGTTATCTTGCTACGGTGTTCGGTAAATAGCATCCATCATGTACTTCAATTCTGTGTGATCTTCACTCCCCTACCTCAAATTGTCACCTTGGGGGAATATTTACACTATTCTTTTGCATGTATATATATGTTTCTCTTTCTGCATTTTCGTCTTTCCATCCAACCAAAATTGCCAGACACACATGTTTTTGTTAAATGTTGAATATTCACAAAACTGCTCAGAGTTCAAATTGTCAATATATTTATATGTATGATGATGGTTTCAATTTTTGCCCTCAACCATCAACCTTACTTATTCTTATGATTTGAAAGAGGGGTACAAACACGCATGTCCGTTGGGTTTTGATGTGTACATGTATATTAATTACTACAATTCATGTTTTCTACCTGTTTAACAGATCTATACCAAATACTAAGGGAAAAAGCAAGTAAGGTCTGCCGACGTTCCTGTCATCATTTCCACATAATCTAGGTACTCTTGAGGGGATACAACAAATGGAAACCTAGGAACGGCCAGTCAAAGCTATCACCTCTACTCCGTACTTCATACTATTTTGCAATTAATATATTGGTCCCCCTTGTCCCCCCCCTCCCCTAAGGCACCACAAAGCCCGCCATTTCACCCACAGCCTGCAGCATCCTTTCTTCCCATTCTCCCTTAATCCTACAGTATTTTATAAAAAACCAAAGAAAATAAATGAATAGTTACATAAACAAAATGTCATAATAACACCTATGAATGATCAAAAATCTCTTCAGCAAGCAGCAACAGAAAGCAACAGCAGAGCAAGAGCAAGAGCAGTCAGGCAACTTCTGATGTCGCCATCCCAACACAACAACAACCCATCCCTGTTTCCACTCACGCCATTCATTCTGAATCACTTCTCTCCCTCTCTCCCCCGCCTTTAGCTAGCTGCTCCGCTTGCCTGTTTGCCTCCCCTGTTGTCGTAATCCAACCCCTCTAATAAAATCCTCGGCATGGATAAAAGATAAACCCTGCGATGAGTCAGATCCTGTTTTTTTTTTTTTTTTGTTTCTAATTTTTCCCTTGTTTTCTCATCAGACAATAAGAATAAACGAGTGACAGCGCGCTAAAATAGTTCCTGGCATCACATGATCGCGCACAGAAGTACGCTAATCCCGAAATGGAGATGCCAAGAGTCAATGTTAGATTATTGGAACATCTTCAGCAGCCGGATGACGGCAAGAGCGTCGCGCTCTATTTACCATATCAATGTCTGTGGCATGATGTTGTTCATTCATTCGTTCGTTCGTGAATTATCCTATGTATGTAATGTAAGGAGAACAGAGTATCTCCTCATCTTCAACTTACTTGCCATTATTACATAGTATTTGTCACAACAACCCCGGCACAACAAATCATGCACGACATAGCCTATTGAGCGATTTGCCTGATCGGCCCTTGACGGGGTCGCTATAATGATTCTCCGACCGGTTCCAAATAATATTTACAATCTCTTATGTCATCGGGCGTTAGCGCTGGACTGACTGACTTGGAGATAAACCTGTTCTATTCACGGCCTAGGCTGCTGAGCAAGGATATGATGGGGCTGGGAAGTTTCAAGACGAAAGGGAGTGGACTGCGTGTGTGGTGTGGCTGGGAGGGATCTTCAATATCTTCAATTCTCCACAAGGCTAGGCTGAAAGAAAAACTCCGATCTATGACGATGGGGATGTTGAACTACGGATGACGGAGTGGTTTTTCCTTTTCCCTTTTTGCTCTGGAAGGAAGAAGAAGGTGAATGAAGAGAATGAGTTAGAAGAGATGGAGCACGGAAATAAACGCCTCCAATACATACTTGGAAAATATATATATATATATATAAAAAAAATAAAAAAAAATAACATGCAAGATTAGTCAAGTCCATTCGTGTTCGGAGACTCTCTGCCCCGATTTTACGGGTGCAACTGGGGGCCGACTCGTTTTCTCTTGCAGCTGCCGTGACAAATCGGCGCAGGCAAATACCGTCCAGGGGGCTATTATTGTTCTTGTTGATGAGACTCTGGAAAAGGCAACAGACCAGACAAAAAGCAGGTGAGATGAATCCGGATTACGGACGGTGTCATCAAAGAAGAAGAAGAAAAAAGAAGAAAGAAGAAAGAAGAAAGAAGAAAGATAGCCCAGGCAACAGAAAGACAGAAGAGAACTATATTATTAGCCTGAGGAAACTTCGTAACCCAGAATGACCGACGACGGGGGCTCGCCACCCCACCCACCCCAGTTGTAGTATATACTGCGTAGCCAGGGCAAAAAAAGAAACAGAAAAAAAAAAAAAAAAAAACCAAATTAACCCCAGGGTAGCCAAGTATAAAAGTAACCAATGACTCAGTTCCAAGCCTAGCGCGCCAATCGCGGACGAGAGCACAGGCTCCTTCTTGCCTGCAAATCACAGAGTTTGACCCTGGCCTTGGCCTTGGAAGGGCTTGGATCCATGGATAGTTGAGGTGGAGAGGTTATTGGTTATTGGGAGGTGATGACTTATGACTAACTAGGAACAGCAGTGCGCACTTCACCACTTCAGGAGAGGTTGGTTTGTGGCAGCGGCATGCATTGCGATGGATGGTGGGGGGGGGGGAAATGAAGTTGGCAAATAATGGCAAGTCAAGGGAGGGGGAAGTTATTCTTAGAAAGTGAAGGGGTAGTTAAGTTACATGTTATAAAATAAAGAGGGATGTAGCCCAGTCTCATCCTTTTTTTGAACCTTTTATTTAATTACACTCATCTCCAAGGCAGTACGGAGTAGTAGTTGTAGACAGATTGATAGTGTCAGTGTATCTGACAACAATGACTCTACCTACCTTCTTCCTGGCTCATGTTTCAGCTTATTTTATTTTATTTTATCACCAGGATATTTCCCAGATATTTTTGACACCTGTGTAATTCTTCCAGAAGCCTGGGGTGGGGTTATATGAACTGTAAATAATGAGTAAATGAGAATAAAAGTCGGTAGGACAAGAGAATAGATAGTAACTAGTTAATTTATTTCCCTACACAGAATACAGAACAACCTTAGTGTAAGTTAGAGATCTGAAGTCAAGAAGAAGAAATCCCGTATCGTATTCAGAAACTCATTCGCTGGCGGTTGTCAGTATCATCGTCGTCGTCGCTAGCTGTCGCTTCCCCGATTATTATTATTCCATTCCCAACACCATAAATTCCAAGCCCTGCTGCTGCTAATAATAATGGGTTATCATCAATTTGGTTTCTTTTTGTCCCCTTTCGTGCTCCTCTTTTTTTCTTCTGCGTCTCCTCCTCCTTTCTCTTTTTCATCCAATGAGGACAAAAACACCAATATGAACTACATTATCATCCACCTTCTACCCGCACGTACGCAGATTATAGAGAACCTGCCTCTGCATCTCAACTTTCTTTTTCCTTATTTCTCCCCTAAAAAAAAAAAAGAAGATTTTTTTTTTTCCATGACTCGTGTTCGCCTCAGGCTGCCATTTTTCTTTTTCACAAACTCACACCAAATCTCTCCCCTCCCTTGGGCTTTTTTATTTTTATTTACTCTTCCGATGATACGAGAGTGACTCCCTCAAAAAACCTCATTCATCACCCCCCCATCTAAATCCTATATACATATCTGACCTGTCTCTTGAAAAGAACCCATCTCAGCCCTTTCACAAACAAACACTCTCTTCTCAATCTTCTTTTTGTGTTCAATTCCCCTGTACTGTACAACCTCTGTTTTATGCGCCCATCCTCTTCTTCTTTTTCCTTTTGAGTCAACAACTTATTGTCTTTCAATACACATATTCTCTCATCTCTCTTTCCTTCTACTTCTTCATCTTCATCATCATCATCATCATCATCATCATCATCATCATCATCATCTTCTTCTTCTTCTTCTTCTTCTTCTTATCCGCTTCCTCTTTCAATGATTGTTGCTATTGTTCGACCAACAGCAATAGCAGCAGCCTTCCTCCCTCCCATGCCTGCGGATCGGCCGTATTTGAAATTCTTTATTCAGAGATAAACTATCCTTTCTTCTTGTTCCTTTCAGGTAAGTAAGAGCAAAAGCAGGACAGAAATAGGCAGAGAGAGCAAGTAGCAAGTTGCCAGCCTGCCTCCGTGCCAGCCCCCTGGCCCCAGCCATCCGAGGATGACAAAACACATCCATGTGCCGCTTCCACACCCTTTCCCCTTTGCTGCCTATATACGGAGTATATACAGCTGCCTATACTCCGTACAGCTGCTATTATTGCTGTTCTTGTGCGCTGTTTTGCCTGGTTCGTCCCCAAAGGCGGCCAAGTGAAGTGACATATTCCCTTCCCCCCCCCCCATCTTGTCGGGTACAGACTTTAGCTTTTGGGCTATTATTTGCCAATAATGATGTGCTTCCACCCTGTCTGTCATAACAAAAAAGGCTAATAGCAACATCAAGAACAAGAATTTGAGGAAAAGAAAGAAAAGGGAAAAAAAGAGAAAATGAAAAAGAAAAAGAATATCCCGCATTCATATTCATGCCTGGAACCTACTCACACACCCTTTTCTTTTTCTCTTTTTCTCTCTTTTTTTTTTTGTTTTTTGTTTTTTTTTTTTTTAATTTATTCTCTCTGATGATAGATAACTAGATAACTATATTATTGTTTTCTTGTTATTTATTATTAGTTATCAATATCGTGGTTATGCTAGCCTTGTTGAGGGTTAGAAAATAGGACAGACAGCCTTCTTTTTTTTGCAGTATTATTTATTATTGTAATCGTCATTATCACCACCAGTATAGGTAGTATTTAATATTGTATTGAGCTCACTAACAAGTTGAGCCCGCCTTCAACTCCTCCTCCCTCCTCCTCCTCCTCCACGAACCTCTGCCAGCCATCTCTAAATCTCTTCCTAGTATATTTGAAGATTCCTTTTTCTTTTTTTTATTTTTATTCCCTATTATACGTAACCTGATTTTATTATTTTATTATATATATATATATATACTTTTTTTACCTTGTTTGAGTTTCCCCGAGTTTATTCCAGCTCAGTGTGAGAGTTGAGGCGGCGCGTTCCCCACTAAGTTACCTGCTGCTAGACTGTCAAGTGTTATTACTTTTAAGTGTTATTACTTTTATTTCCCATCCCATCCAACCCAGCCAAGCGCTCTCGCCACATCGCCACTTGCCGGGCTCCGTAGGGTCGGGAATTCAGTCATAATAGTCTCAGAATAATATTAATATTATTAATAATTCCATACTTGTTAGTATACTCCGTACTAAATATTCCAGAGTTGTGGACAACCAACCGCCCAACCGCCTTCAAGCAAGTGAGCCAGTTCCCAGTCATCATTCTTCCTCCCATTCTCCGCTTGGCTTCCTCCCCTCCCTCCTCCCCCCCTTCTTACTCATCGCCTCTTCCACTCCTCTCCACTCCTCGCCCTTCCCTCTCTCTCCCTCTCTCTCTCTCTCTCTCTCTGTGTGTGTGTGTGTGTATCTCTCTCTCTCTCTCTCCCTCCCTCTCTCTCTCCAATATAAGGAATACTCCCGAATGTCTAACTGAATGGATCTTCTCCTCCCGCAGTAATCCCTCCGGTCCAACGTCCTCTCCTCTCCTCTCCTCTCCTCCCTCCTCTCCTCGGCCCCCGTCTCCTCTCGCCTCGCCTCTTCGTATCCGGAGTTCCCAACACCAAATCTCACACTACCACCTTATACCCTTCCTGGCCACCAGGCTCGGAGAAGCAGTCTGAGAGATCGAGCGCGTTCTCTTTCTCTTGACTCTTCTTCTTGGGAACCCAGCAGAATCCTCTACTTAGCCGGGTAGGCATCATACCATACAACCAAGCTGGATCCTGGTACTCCCGAAAAGAGACAGCCGCCTGGATAAGCGCAAGCCTTAGCTGGTGTTGCCTGCTCAAGCCAAACCACCAGCCTCGTTTTTTTATTTTATTTTCTTTCCCTTCTTCTCGCGTGTGTTATTGTGTTGGCAACAGAGTGACGATGTACCCTGCTCTGTCATATTCTTTCGATCCGATCGCCAGCTCAGCAGATTCCAAAGTCGCGTATCTACCCGCTACCACTACTACCACTACTACAACTACTACAACTAAGATGGCTATGACTGGTCGCATCTGAGTCGATCGGGTCCCTCCGCCCCTGCTGAAGAGTCACGTTGCCCTTGTATTAAGAGCCGAGTGCACGCCACCCGCCTCGACGTACAGATCAGCCTGCGCTCTCCACTGCTTGGTACCGTACCTGCATCTCATCGCCGTCTTCGCATCCAGTTATATACACCGTCTTGCTGTCCTCATATAACCTCGCCCCCTACCTGACCTCACCGCGCTCCACCTCCCTTGCACACCTCCATACACCTACTTCTATACATACCTGCATACCTACATCCTCCTTTGGAATCATCTACTGCTGGTGATCGGAATCGCTCCCCAATACCGATAATACAACATCCTCTCTCCTCTGTCCTGCGACACCCTTTACATCATACATCAACCAACATTCCTTTACTTCATCCTTCGCCCCTGATACTGGCTCACTAAATCTTCCAACGACTCCTTACCTTTCGGCCCCCCTTCCACCAACCTTCGGAAACAACTTTGCTTTCACCCTGCGTTCTACTATAGCGTAGAGAGGGCTCCCCGTCTCCTCTCGAAAAATACCAAAGACGGGATTATCCTACCGCATATCTTACACGGCTTTTTACTACCCGGTTTATTTCCCCCCCAAAAAAACTCCCCCGGCTTTTTACCAAAATCGTCCGTTACGTTGTCGACACATTTTCGAACGATTATTTAAAATAAGGTTTCGACCTCTGCTGCTGCTTGTTCGGGGAAAAAAAAAAAAGGAAAAATCATAGTACCAGTCTACTATTTTCCTTCTTCTTTATAAGCGCATGCATTTTTTGCGACCGCTTTAAATATACTCTTTCGAAAATATGCCTGGAATGGACGTCTTGGGTTTCAATCTTGCGAACCCAAGTCTGCAAAAGAATGTCCCGCGACCTCCACCACACCCGTACGCTTCGTCGATCGCTTCGTCTGCATCTTCTTCCTCGTCTTCAGTCTTCTCCCTCGACTCTGCCCAATACTCCCTCTCCTCGTCGGCTAGTTCTGTCGACGTGATTTGGGAAAATGAGGTCCTGGGAAGCGGTGACTCATCATCATCACAACAACAGCAACAGGCAGGAGGAGGAGGTAGAACGTTGAGCTCATCAAGTGAATCGAGTTTCCACTGTTTCCGTTCTGGAAGAGGTTGTGGCCCTAAAGTCGCTGACGCTGCAGTTGCACCTGAATTGCGGCAGAATCCCCGACGTACCTACAGTAACACTTCATCATCATCGTCTGCCTGTTCGAGGCCCCCACCGACGCTGGTCCGCCAGTGTGATCGGAAAGTCAATTTTGTCGACAATCTCGTCGGTAAGTTTGATACTACAATCCCGTTGTTGTCTGTTTCTGCCATGTTCTTTGTTTCCGTTTCTGATCTTTCTTCCTGATCCTTTTTCTTGGCGTGCCCTGGAAGACTCTGCCTCTCAAATTGTCGAAACCATCTGGCCGTTGTCAGTAGTAGCGCTCCGCAATGATTCTCCCTTGGGTTCAAGGGGGGTCTTGCCCCTGCGCACTTTCATCCAGGAAACGCTTCGACGGTCAAGGACCAGCTATTCGACTTTGCAAGTTGCGCTGTACTATCTTATCATGATTAAACCTCATGTGCCTAAACATGATTTTACCATGGAGCAGCCGAGAAATCACCCCTGCACGCGTGCTATGCAATGCGGCAGGCGGATGTTCCTCTCTGCACTTATTTTGGCTTCCAAGTATCTTCAGGATCGAAACTACTCCGCTCGAGCGTGGAGCAAGATTTCAGGCTTGAATACACTAGAGATCAACCAAAATGAGCTGGCGTTCCTCGAGGCGGTGGGCTGGAAACTCCACATCTCGGAGGCCGTCTTCCAGCGTTGGACGGACATTGTTCTGAAGTACACTCCTAGCGCGGGTGGTTCTCCAAACGGCGAAGGCCTCACTTGGCGGGCCGTTATCCCCGTCCTCACTCCAGAACTTGACACAGTCGATCTGGAAGCCGACCGGTATCGCGGTGTTGTTGATCATGTCATGACTGGCACTAGCATCACCCCGTCGCCTAGTCCTACGCCAATCCCGGACAGATTGTCCAGTGTATCACCACCACAACCACAACCGACTAATGACCAGACACCCACGGGACTGAGAATTGTCTACCCAACTCTTGAGCCAAACCCGTATGCCCAGCTCCCTTCTCTCCCGAAATTTGCCTCTCTCCCCACTCCACAGATGACCCCGCAGACAGGCTCTGTCAACACTCCTGCAGCGAGCGTTGGTGGATTCCTCTCTCGGAAACCCTCCATCTGTGCCGCCATATCCCAAGCGCGCAGCATCTGCGCCCAGCGGACAACCTTTGAGGCCCGCCCCATATGTACTTATAGTAAGACCGCCCCTGCCGAAACCTATCCCAGCATAGGCCGCCGTTCCTCTCTAGCCCGATCTGCCTCGTCAACTTCATCTCCGGAGTCCATGATCTCCGACGTGCCCTCCCTGATATCATCATTATCGTCCCGCTCATCCCGCTCATCACGATCGTCTTCCATTTCGTCCGTCGCATCAGGGACCTGTGCGCCTGCGCAGCCAAGGTTGGCTACGCGGGCGACTCGTCGATGCGCGAACCTGCAAACTTATTCCCTTGCTGCTCCCGCAGCGAACGAAAGCCGGAAGAAGAACCCGTCGTTCACGGCGGCAACGAGCGTGCCGACGATCGACGAAGGGAGCTGGTCAGAGTTCTACGCGTCGCCAGAGTCGTTCTCCACACCCATTTCTACGGAGTCAAGCAACATGGGAGACCACCAGCACGTCCCCAGCTTCGCCCTGGACGCGTCTTCCATCGATCTAGCCCACGAAGCTGCTCAGGGCCTCTGTGAGCTTTCCGGCGCCCTCCCCCGCTCTTCCTACTTTGCCCCTTCACACCCAATCCCCTCTCGCACCACCACAGTTTCGACCGCCGACTTCTCTACACCACTGTCTGACATTTCCGCCCGCACCTCACGCAAACGCACCCGCACCACCTCCAACGACTTCGCCCTGCACACAAACGTGCGCGAAGGACTCTTCTCCTTCTCTTCTCCTTCCACCTCTACATCATCTTCCACTACTTCCTCCTCCCTCCACGCCCTCCGAAGCGACGAGGATGATGGCAACGCCGTTGTCGCCCCCGATACGCAGGTTGCTGACTCGTTTCTGGTCTCCTCTCATCAATCACACCTACATCATCACCAGCCACAACAACAACAACAACAACGACATATATCACAGCCGCCATCGGCGATCTCTTCGTTTATGAGTGGCGGTGGTGCGGCGAGGTTTGCGCTGCCGCTGCCCCGTAGTAATAGTAATGCGGGGAGTAGTAGTAGTGGTAGTGGCGGCGGCGGCGGCGGCGGCGGTGGTGGTGGTATCAAGCGTGCATGCTGTGCGAAGGAGGCGGCGAGGTTTTTGTGGGGTGTTGGGAGTGGTCCTGGGGTTGGGGTTGGAGTTGTGGGGGGTGAGGGTGGGGAGATTGTGGATTGAGTGGTTTTTTTTATGGGGTAGGGGGAGAAGAGGAAGGAAGATAGGAGGGAAGGGAGTGAGGGGTGGGATGGATGATGGATGTGGTTATTGTGGGGTTTTTTTTTTTTGTAGTTTGTAGTTTTGTAGCAAGTAGGGGATGGTTGTTTAGTTTTTAGTTGTAAATCCAATACAAATTATTTAAATCCCGACTCAGTGGGTTTTTTTTTTTCTTTTCCTTTTCTCCAGTAAGATTATCCAGTATTCAGAAGTGAAACGATAATAGTAATAAAAATAAAAATTTGATATGTCAAATAGTCAAACATGATTTGTCATGTCAGTGTTGTTAATGAATGAATAGATAGATAGATAGATAGAACAGAAGTAACTAATCTTTCCCCCATCCTCTCTATCATAACTAAAAAATCCTAAAGTTCTACTTTTCTCTCTGTACTGTAACTACTGTATTGTTTTCCTTTTGCTTTTGCTCTTCATCATGAAGCATTGTAATGTAGCTGACATGTTATTGGGGGTTTGGAAGGGAATGGAGATAACTAGTTAATGGATTGATTATTCGTTTGGCTAACTAGTTAGTTAGTTAGTTAATACTCTGCGGAGTAACCTACCATATACGACTATTTTTAACCGGAGGAGGGAGGAGGAGGGCACATGGCTGGCAGCCTGGTTGGTTGGTTACGGTTTTTGGGCATTTCAAACTCCGCTCTGCTCTGCTTTATTATATTAATGTATTAGCTTGCTGCGGAATTCGCGGGGGGTGCTGTCACTTCGAGGTGTTGTGTTTTTTTTTTTTTTTTTTTTTTTTTTTTTGTGTTTTTTTGTCTCTCTATGAATTTTTTGCTAAATAATGAGTGTTTCATGTGCACGATGAGCTGTTTGCATAACTAGTTTGAATGGGCTTGTGACATGGACGCATGGTAAATGACTGTTGATTGATTATTGTTCTTTGACATTGCATGGAGTATTTCTGATTGGTTCTTTGTAGCGCCCCTGTAAGGAGCTGAGAAGATGATAGGGATATAACCACCATATGGCCTGATGCCAAGCCTATTATTTTTGGCAGGGAAGAACAGTTATCCGAACCTTATTTTTACACGACGCTTATTCATTGGCTGCAATAGCCGACCATATCTTATCTGATCAATCTTATCGACTCATCCCCCCGTTCCACCCCCGCAACTTCCCAGTTCCCACCCAAGCAAGCAAGTCAAGTTTTGATTCTTTGATTGTTGATAGATCGCTGTGATCACATGGTCTTTGTAAAACATTATAGCTAGAGAAGCTCTGCTTTTCTTTGAACAGTGGAGCCGTCACTCAACATTCAGAGTCTGCGTTTGGATCCGCCTGACTTCCCCGCTCTTTGCATTAAGTCTTCAAGGGTGCACGCTCTGGCTGTTCAAGGGCAAAAAGTAGTCATCGCCATCAATATACGAAAAAAACACACCGATCTACGAACTAACCATGTGGTCGTTGAGCATCTTCGCTCTCGCCGAGCTCCTCCTCTTCTCCTCCCTCGTCGCAGCACTTCCGCCATACATGCGGTTCACCTCCATGGACAGAGCAGCACAAGTCCCAATCACCCCCAACGAGAAAGCAGAGCTTCCAAACTTTCAAGAAACAACAGCGAATTTCCCACATCCAGCCGACCTCGATGACTTCGATGACCTCGACGACGACGACGACGACGACGATGATGACCCCATCCACAAGCCGGAATATACCTTCCCGAGCTGGGACACGACCCACCTCCACGCCCGTCGTCTCCTTGCCCTTTCAACCACCGGTGTCCTATCAACCGTCTACCCAACTAGCTCATCCGTGCACAAGACGTCGCTGGAAGGAGTCCCCATCGGCCTCCCAGATTACATTGCGGATTGCGCAAACGACCCATCGAGCGAACTGACCGATCTGCTCGGGCCCGGAAACCCGCTGATCCTCGCGTTGAATATCGGCACCACGTTCCGCAATACGAAGGCTGGCTCCAATATTTCTCTATCTATCGACTGGTGGCATCATCGGCAGGCTCAGGCTGCCGGGGAAAATGGTGTCTTTGGTGGCGGTGGTGGCGGTGGTGTTGGGCATGATGCTCTTCGAACCAGGGCTGAGCTGCCCCGTTTGTCGCTCCTGGGCTCCCTTGTTCCACTGAAGAATCTGCCGGATAACACTCGCATAGCTGCTGAGAAGTGTTTCCTTGCTGCCCACCCTGACGCTGAGTGGTGGTTACCAGGCCACGATGACACTGCGCATAGTGGCTATTGGGCGAAGTTGGTTGTGGAAGAGGCGTTCTGGGTTGGTGGGTTCGGTGACAGGGCTAGGATTGGGTGGTTGGTTCCTGATATCTGGAGGTCGGTGAGGCGGGATGGGGTGAATGGAAAACAAGGGTGGAGTGATGTTAGATTGCCTGGGGAGTAAATGGGGGAATGGCTATATTTTTAGTCGATCTGCCAGAACTGGCTCTAGGGCATTGTCGATCTTTTGGGAAACGAGACAAACAATTCGGATAAATAGTTTACTGATGTATTAGATAACTACAGAATAACCGTTGAGGTAGTCCACTGAGACAACTGTCGTGTTCCCGAAACGCCAGATGCCCATACAAATAGACATATACCAAAAATGAGGCCGTTTAAATAATTCAATTCATGTCATGTTCGCTATCATCTCCCGACTCGTAGTCATTATTAACTTTACCCCCAGTACCATCTGTATCGTCTTCGCTGGACTCACCCTCGCGCGTGCGATGGGATAAGTGAGCGCTTTCCTCGCCGCTACTGCCATCAGAGTGTGAGTATTCGGCGGATGCTGCACGGCTAATAGAAGCAGGAGACTCATAAATTCCAGGTGAAGATGGTAGCAGCAAGATTGGCGAGGGATCAGATACTATGATTTTGGGATCGGGTGGGGGGGTTTGTACCAGTTGTCGGCCACGAAGATTAGTATTGTTAGTTGGAGCAGCGTAGCGGTAATCTTGGCCGTCGTGGAGGTGGGTTGGCCGCTGTCTGCTTTCCTCACGCTCTCTGATTGGCTTATCAGATCCCGTTTGTGTATTATTGCTCGTGGCCCAGGAACGATCGGGTGGGGCTGGAGTGTACCCATGTGAGGGCGGTGGGTATTCATCATCAGAGTCGACAGGAGCGGGGTCAGGAGCAGGAGCAGGAGCACGAGCAAAATCTACCTTTGCTTTGCTGGGGTTTGTTGGGACGATAGGTGGCTGCCGGGGGGGAAGCTCGTTGCCCTGATATGTTGTCAACCGGTTCAATGTCGACAAAACGAGGGAAGTTTCGTCTGAGGCTTTTGCCTCCTGCCTTTGCTTCTGCTTCTCCAGGTTCTTCTTTAAGATTCGTTCATGAGCATCGTTGTCCAGGAGCCGCACTTGTCGCCGGGATGGTGTTGAATCCCGCCTTCGGGAACGAACATAGCTACGGCCACTCTCCCATGCGTCGTCATTGTGCGCATTCTTGTCGTCCGCAAAGCGACCAGTGTTCCTGATCCGTCGCCACTCTGACTCATGTGGAAAAGCTGGTGGTTCCCTCTCGTAGAAGCGTTCACCTATGCTCTTTCCCGTAGGAGGCTTGCGGGAGCTCGTCCTTAATCGAGGTTGTTGTTCAAACATATCCTCTGTCCTCGATCTCGGATGGATCTCAGACGATCTTCTATATAGCTCAGCGTGGTCAGTAAACCTGTCGCGAGGTCTCATTTCATCGTTCCTTTGCCGTTCTATCCTTCGTCTATTGCCATAAAGAAAAGAGTCGTCGCTATCGCTTAGGTTATCCTGAAACACGATCCTATGTCGTGATTTTGAACTGCGATGCCCTCTTTGAGGTAAATGACTGTCTCTGGCTGGAGGAATATCAGAGCTCTCCGAACCATGTTTCCGGTTCTCGGGCAAGTGGTCCTTGGCTCGACTTTCAGCACTTCGATAAGGTGGGACAGGTAGAAGTTCTTTGTCAGGTTCGTCTATTGGCGGCACTGAAACTTCTTCATCTTCATCTCGACCTGGCACTTGCACTAGTCCGTCAGAACTCGACTGTCCCATATTTTTCCGCGTCGCAAGGACTCGCAGTCCAACATCTTCTTCATTTCGGGCAAATATGCCTGTTCTGATGACCCTTTTGATTGGCTCTAAGTGCAAGACCGTCCATTTCTCCTGGTCCGTCAGAGGTTTGTTCTTTTCGTGATAAAAATTCTGGAATGTAGTACGGTGGTTGGCAGGGAGCCGTGAATACTGGTTCCAAAACTGTTGGGAGTCCTGTTTGCTCCAATTTTCCGAGGGATTTTCTTTGAACTCGCACCACAAACCGGAGCTTGATTCAAAAACCCACGATTCGAACAAGACGGAGTCGTCCCAAGCACCTGAAATTAGAGCAGAGGGTGGTGAACCACTAGCATATGGAACGCGTTTGCTACGTTTCCACAACATCCTAAAAAGGGTAATTAATTAGAATAATAAGTTCAAAAAGTAGGAATAGAAAAAAGGGTTAGTATATAAATAAAGTATGTAAATTAACGTATAAAATGAATAGTTGAGATCTTACCAGCGAGGTTTTCGGTTTGACTTATTGCTCCCAAGCTTGCTATTGCTAGTAGGGTTCCGGTCTGATGAATGATCAATAGTCGTTAAATCATGCCCCAGTGTACGCAAGGCGATCACAGACTGGGTATCGTCGTTGACGTCAACATGTATATTGTCCAGAATTGATTTCATTTGGGTTGATGAGAAGTTGAGCCGCTCTAGTTCGACGCGCAGAGCCTCTTTGGTGGCTGAATTCCGAGATTCTCGTTCCGCTATCTGTTGTTTAAGGGCTTCCTTGTGTGTTTTGCAACACCTAGAGTTTCAATTGCTTTGCGCTCTTTCTCCTCAGCTTCCCTCTTTGCGTCTTCCCGCACACGGAGCAGAGCGAGTTGCTCTTCTTGTCTTTTTCTTTCCCACGCAATTGCTTGCTCCTCCTTGAAATCCATAAATTCGGTTAGTATCCGCTCATCTACAACATCCTCTGCACCACGATATGGAGACTCTCGGTCGCCTTTGCGGTCGGCTTTAATTGCCCTTTGTCTGGCTTTGCTGGCCTTCATCGCTGCCCACTTGCGCGTTTTCTCCACGTTTACGATTTCTGCACAATAAAACATCTTGTCGGCCTCGGTAGATCTGTACAAGGTTAGCAGGCGTCTATCTCTCTATGCAAAATTGTGAATTAAGTGAAGGCGAATGCTTACGCTGAAATAGCCATCACTGAAGTAAAAAGTAGAGTTAGCTCTGATTTTATTCTCTGTAGCTCTGCCCTTGGAACCTCAAGTCTAAACTTGATAAACGGCCATTTAAATTTCGTAAAATAAGATATATCGATTTCCTCTTTCTGCACCAGAGTGTGCGAAGGCGTATATCCTCCTTTGGCTAAAATCGTGCGCAACTCCCTAAGTACCTGTGCGCATTCATCAGAAGCCCGGACCGCACTCTGGATACCCTCTGAGCTGAGTGCGTTTGTTATAGGGTTCGTCTCGACAAGTTTCCCGATATCAAGTAGCCGTTCGCTAGTTGTCCTTATTTCATTCCCAACGCGCCTAATACGGCTCGATGCGTCCTTAACTTCCTCGATGTATTCGATTAAAACTTTCGCTAAGGCAAACCCGACTTGAGCAACGGTGATAATGGCAGACACTCCTTCAATGCCCGCCATGGCACCAGGAGCGCAAGACCAACACGTCTTCTGGAGGCTAGGGAAGCTCTGCCAATACTGTTATTGGGTGCAAAACGAAAGGGCTTAAATATTTGCCATGGCCGCCCGTTTCTCCAAATATCCAAGGAGAAAAATGAAGTAGAACCTCAGTTTACGCTGGCGACTGGCATATTCGTGGCGCCCACCAGCATTCCCTGTGATAGTGTCGCAAGGCTCGAGGGGGGAATCAGCCTCGCGATCTGCACTATAATTAGCCCAACGCTAGACCCCCTTTGAAGGCACCATCAAATTGGTGAGGTGCGAGCGCTGAAGAATTAATCGCTTGGGAAACATGATTACTGTCACGAAGCAATGGTATCTATACGGATTCCATGTGCGAAAATTGAGAAAAGATGTTGACGGGCCAAGAAGGTTGTGCTTAACACGACTTGATTAATGTTCAATGGTGTTACAATATTTGCTGAATCTCACCCGTCGTCGCGAAAAGCTGATGGCGGTTTTAACATTTCTCGACTAATCACAACAGAACCCCTGCCATCGCCAACTCCCGCATCACCTGTGCCGTCCACTCCTGACATCTTCGAATTGGCTCGTCTGGATACAGCCTCCGCGGCCCATCAAATTGCTTCTTCGGTGGTTGAATGCCCAAACAGATGTCCTTAAACGGTTTCTCGTAATCTCCCTGCACAGTACCAAGGAGTGTTTTACTATGGAAAGAGGGTTGTTGCTCAGGTGGTTCGCCTGGCTTGTCTTCGAAGATCATGCCATTCTGTATATTGCCAGTAACTTGGTAAACATGGCCGGAGCCGGTGGTAGGGTTTGTTTCCACAAAAAGCGCATGGTGGTCTCGTGGCATGCCTGTGGACTTGATGAGGTAGACGTTGTAAGGCATTTGGAGTTGATTAGTGGTCGTGATTCGAGAATGCGTTGCCCTCTTTTGAAATGCTATAAAGGTAAATTCACCGTTCGCCGTGCTTGATAGCAAGAATCTTTAGGATAATTCGAAGTTGGATCGTTGCAACCAATCCGTCCAACATACTGGCTCACGTGATAAAGAAGCACAACCTTGGAAGGCAAAGACTATGCGGAAGACCCTCGCATCTTAGTCTGAGAGCAGAATTTATTTCCAATCATTCATCTGATTCTCCTTACTGAGATGCAGATCTCAGTCTTTACTAATTATATAATTTTGTATGTACATCATTGATCAGAGAAAATTCTTCACTACTCTACTATTAATTTAAGATCTATCTTTGATATCTCTAAACTAGACTGCTCCGAGAAAATTATCAAAATCTGATTAAATCTGATTAAATCTGAATAAAGATGAAGACAATCTTTATATACTAGAACTTAATATCATTCTGTTTATTAATTATATATATATAGTGAAAATCATTTTCTTCTAATCTATTGATTAGCTCTCTGCAGTCAAGAGCTGGCCTCATATTGTGAATGTAATCAATAGATCATAGTAAAACCATCTTGTGATGAAGAGAGGATTCAAATCTGCAATTCTGGTGTCTCAGAAAGGTCATCCATCCCCCATAGCCAGTTCCTACTTACCATGGGCCTTCCATGGACAGCACCTTTACCACTACACTATCCACCCCACCCATTCATTCGGGTGAAAGGCTGCCCTTTAGCCCATAACATATAACCATGTAAGGTTGACGATTTGGGTCACAATAGTCTGAGCATTTCCGGCTAGACTTTTATAAGTACGAGCAAATATGTCAAGACTCGGAATTGAGTGCTATAGCTTCTTTCAGAACCTTCCTGACGCTTGCTGATGCACGCCCAACGTCTCCGCCTTCTTGCCTTGCTAGACTTACTCCACGTTCAACAGCGGGTAGGAATCTTTCAGAGAAAACCCTGAACCTATCTTCCCTGGTTTCATACATCTCGCCCTCCTCATTTTTTGGCTGCCCGAATAAATTGAGGTAGGCAAACGGGGCAGACTTGGTCGGCAAAATATGATGGCTTGTCTGAGTAAGTGGGAAGTTCCACTCCTTGTCCTCAATTAAATCACTCTCATCAAGCTCAGGATGCTCCTCGGTAGCGCCGATACCTGATCTTAAAAATTCCGCCAAAGTTTGCAGTGTTCGAACCATAGGTTTGCCATCACTACCGGCTTTTCCAAATGAGGCTCTATTCGACGACCACTTTGCTGATTCTTTCGTATGCCACCCTAAAATAGACAGGAAGCAATTGAGTGTTTTTATCCACCCACCGGGTGAAGAGACCACCTCATGCCCTGCAGTAGTTACCAACCATGAAATGATTTCCACAGAAGATAGTCGTATATCAGCAGCGAGGTGCGTCATGCCCGCGCGGACGTAGGGCAGTAGTTGGGAGACATGTCCCTCCATATCTGGCGCAGGGAGCGATTTTAGAAGCTTAAGAAGCTGATTACGGACCGCATTGCTACCGTCCAGAATCAAGGAAACAAGGGACGGTAATATGACACTGACTGGCTGGGGTAAGGGGGAATTGATCGGACGCGAAACAATGGCTGTCGTCAAGTAGGAAAGCGAGTCCTTGCGCTGGGAATCCGATTTCGAATTTAAAAGAGACAAATAGTGAGTGAACTGTGACGATGCCGATCGTGCTGATGTTGTAAGGGATTGTTGGTTTAGAACGATAGCTGTAAAATCTTAATTAATAACCTTACAATGAAGAGAAGATGTATGTTTACATATGCAGGGGGTGAAAACTCCAGAGGACCATATTTCACCCTGTAAGAGTTGGAGCAAAATTACCTTGGGACCGGAAGCTGGTGTCTGTAAAATTTGAAGGCTTCGGCTTAGTTTTCCCAACTTTCAGTTTCGTTTTCTATTTGGATACAAGTTAGCAATCCTGTACGGTGCATAGGCTAATTTGATATATGGAGTTTTAATACCTGGAAGTCCTTTTTCTTTTCATTCTTTTTTTTCTGGCTGGAACCCATAGTGAGGTTCTGGCGATATGATGCTTATTTTAGGTTATAATCAATCATAAATCCCTCCCCGCATCCGCCAAAAGATAAGATGGCAAACAGCTTTATTCTCGTGAAAACTGCTTGAAATACTGCAAAATGTAAGAGTAGAGACAAATATCATCCAAGGCAGGCTAAGATCTTCAAATGTTTGAAAGTCATTGAATCAATTCACTGTTCACAATGAAGCAGTCACAAGCGCTAGTGATTTAAGTAGCGTGTTTTCCTCGTTAACAACTGTGGTGGATTTATTTTCGGCTCAAGAAATTTTGAATTTGATATTGGAGGCTGAGATAGCCAAAGAGGTAAAAGTTAGCTTAGCTACTAAGTTATATCTCGGTTCCTCGGCAAAATGTAAGTCCGGTCTGCTAGTTAACTCCGTTGTCGCAGCCATTTGCTTAGATCTCCGCAAAACAACTCCGCAAAACATCGCATTTCGTGCATCTGGAATCTCTTACATTTATTTACCTGTTAAACCTCACCTATATTAGTATATTAAGATAATTTAAAGAAATTTAAAAAGCATCTCTCCCGCTCAAAATCGACTTCTTACTTGTTTTGTTCATTCGTTGCCGGACCTCACCCTTCAACCTAACATATCAACACCCCTCACTCCGTCGGAATAGTCCAAATGGCAGCAGTGAGTAACTGTCTCAAACCAACCAATTAAAACGAATTATATCGAACTAACAAAAAGCCAATGTATACAGCCCCCTCAACTTTCCCGACAGTTTTCTGCCCATCTATCAAACCTCACATCCCGCCCCGGTGTCCAATCTACCCTCATCTTATCACGGAAAGATGGATCTATAATACGCACAACTGGTCTCCTTGCCACACGCTCGAACCCCTCCCCCACGCGTCAAACCCCAACTCCAACACCGGCGTCCATATCCGATCCCATTCCTCCCGCCGCCTCCCCAACTCCAGACCAGCAAGCAACATATCCAGACCCGACAAACACGAGCATAGACGATAGAGGAGCGAATACCGCTCAACAGCAAGCACAAGAACAACAACCACCAGCCGCTCCGTATGAGCCCAGCCAAGCAGAAACATTAGCCGCACACATATTTGCATTTGTATCCTCTGCTTCGGCTCTGAGCACGTCATTATCGAAGCCACCGCCATCATCAACATCAAATGGCGGAAACAGCGGCGGTAGCAGTAATGAGTCGGATTATGGTGGATCTGGCATGACTGGTGGGGCCGCTGCGGCGACTAGCAACGGTCATGCAAGGAATGATAGCGCGGATAGCGAGGGACATGAGCGTGAAGAGGATGACGAGCTGAAACTGCTCCGGTTGCGGACGAAAATTCATGAGATTATAATTATTCCGGATCGGAAGTTTTTGCTATGTGTTGTGCATGATCTTTCTACTGCTACTGGGGGCTCTGCTGCTGGTGGTGGGAGCAAGGGAGGGGGGTTTAGTAGGTAATAACCATTTCATGGGTGGGGTGGAAGGGGGATGGATCTGGATTTGGGGAGGTTGGGATATGGGATATGATATGGATGAGATATCGCAAGGGGCAAATCTATCTTTTTTCTTCCTGACAGGCAGCGAGGCGCGAGACATAATGACACAGTTTTGTTTTGAACTTTTGATACCCCGGTTGGCAAACCCTTTGAAGGTATGAATTACATGTATCCAGCGTCACCCTTTACATGATATACAATTTAATATAAATGGGAAAGATCCAGCATTCACCTATTGGCTTCACCTCTCCTAGTTAAGGTCACGTACTAAGACTAGGTTATGTGAGACCGTACTCTTCGGCACTGGTTTCTAGGGGATAGACTTGGCGGATATGCCGAACGGGGAGATGATACCTAGATATTTATGCATAGGGGAGAGAAAATGTGGTTCAACGTGGTCAAAGTTGCGAACGTATAATCATACATTCATGATAATCTCCGGAAGCACGCATTTCATCCTCGCTCTAACTCATTTAGCAGGCAAATAAGGACACCTTCCCACAGCTGACATTCTGAAACCTGTATCTCGTGTGGACTATGAGCATTACAAAGACCAGACTTCTCCCATGTTCCTTTCGAAAGATCGAATACTTGCAGCAACGTTAAACAGTAAGGAGTACGCCAGCGAGCACGCGGCTCTCATGACAACGACACACAAAGACGCTCCCCTGCCTCCTAGATATGAAACATCCTACGCCTACCCCTCGCGTAATCCTTCGTAAGGTTCTTGGGCGCAATTATTTCTTATTGCCTACGTCGCGAAACAAAACAAGAAGCAGAACCCGTCAGCAGCTCGTCCCCATTAGCAGAAGTCCATCCAGGACTTTACAAAATATTGAGACTTACCACCCCCGTCAAGTGTTTCCGAGGCGGTTTCCGATGCCTTGGACGCTGCATCCTTGGCTGACTCTGAAGCTGATCCGGCACTCTGTTTTGCGGTCTCAACGCCCTGCTGCACCGACTCGGAAAGCTTCTGGGCAGTAGTCTTAGAGTCTCCTGTATTTAAGACAGGTACTGTTAATCTATGTCTGTAGCTCTGAGAGGAGGATGTTTTGATTTGTGAACGGAGCTGCTTGTCTACGACCTAGGTAAAACTGGGTATGAAGCGGGGCGGAAGAGCTGGGCGGGGGAGCTGGGAGTGTATTTGACGCACCTGGTTGGGTGGCTCCCTTCATCTTATCATCAATATCGCCGGAGCCCTGAGATCCTGGGTCTGCCATGGTGTGTTGGCTGAGATAGTTTTGTGACCGTGTGGCGGTGATCCGCTCGGGAGATATGTATTAAGTATTTATTATGGATGTTACTATTGGAGTATACGATGGTGGTGGGAAAAGGAGCAGTAGGTAGTTGCGTTGTAAGAAACATGGGGAGTGGGAAATCTTGGGATGCTCCAGGGTTCATCTCTAGTTAATAAATAAGACAAGTGACGGTACAGTTATGTCATCCCGCCCGCACCTTCAGCAGTCAGCGGGTGCGCGACACGGGTACCCATCCCAATCATTATCATTACCCCTGATACATGACTATCAACGCGAGGCCTGATCCAATTCGCTATGCATCTCTTGCTTGTATAGTCGAATATTGCTGGAGGGTTGAAGTGTGAAACTGAACATTCTGTTTAAAAAAGAGTAGGAAAGAGATACACATAACAGTTACGGTTAAACCAGTAATTGCGTACCAAATACGCCTAGGAAAATTACCAAATAGCTCCCAAACCCAACGCTAGGCAAAGAAATAAAATTCAAGGTAGGAAGAAGAAAGAATAGAAGGAAAGCGAAATAGCCACTTAGTAGGGTTGAATTAGCTTTCCTCTATATCCGCCCCACCACCTGCATAATCAGGTCTTTCTGCAGATTCATACTCCGCAATGAGATCCATAACCACAGCCCTAGCCTCATCAAACTCCCCCAGTCCATCCGCAAAGGGGGCTTCCTTCTTATATTGCTCCAAGAACGC
Source organism: Blastomyces gilchristii SLH14081 (assembly GCF_000003855.2). Lineage (NCBI taxonomy): Eukaryota > Fungi > Ascomycota > Eurotiomycetes > Onygenales > Ajellomycetaceae > Blastomyces > Blastomyces gilchristii. Next base: position 1,035,110 of record NW_003101677.1, on the reverse strand, counting down.
ATTTCGCTTCCGCAGCCGATCATACTGGCTAACAATTCTCTTGAAGAGGGTTGCCACAGAGGTGTGATTTGCTAGCATTAGCCCGCTCACCCTATGCGTGTTTGGCAGATACGGAGAACGTTTGGGAACAGCTACGTGGATGCTAGCCGGGCCCCACGGGATGAATGTGGCTAGGCGACGTTCACGGATCCTGAGAATCGATTTATCAACATCCGTTTGAGCTGCTTCACCCTGGATGATATTGAATATGCTGATATAGCAGCTGGATTTGCTGGGTGTGATTGACACCATGCGGTTTTTTGGTTGGAGGAGTCGACGCATGACATCTAGTACGGTTGTCTTTCGGATTGTCTTTGCTTGCTCGACATTATCCCCAGTAAAGGGTGTGTATGACGTGATAAGGAATCGGGTTCGAGGGTCTGGTATGAGATTCGCCAGGATGCTGACGAGGTCGTTATGCATGTATCCGGGGTATCGAAGGGTGGTGGTGGATGCAGACATAACAGTAGAAACCTACAGAGTATCAGTAATCGTGCAAAGGACGCTGTCTTGATCAATACTCACCAATTGATTGGTTTGTTGAAATGAAGGCTCTTGAACATGTAATCTATCCGCAGCGATTCGTGAGAGGGCACCATTGTCCACGACAACCTAATTAAGAAGATAAGTGAGTGGCTCTGAAAATACAAGTAGCTAACTCTCCTTCACATACCACTGAATCAGCATTCTGTGTCAATCTTCTCATGGCCAACAGGCTATTATAGGGATTGACTACGACATCAGCCGCCTGGGTGTCAGGAAACACGGAGTAGGTCTGGATTAATTTTTTGGGGAATCGATCGTTCATTCGTTCAAGAATATAACTCCCCAATCCGGATCCGGTTCCACCTGCGATGGAATGAAGCAACATAAATCCCTATACTGATTGTTAGAGACCCAAACCTCTTGGCAGTAACAACTTTATAACCGACGGACCTCTAACGAATCGCTGCCATCTGCCTCACGATCTATCATATCGAACACTTCTTCTTGCACAATTTCACCGGCTGCATATCCGGCAGCCCAGTTATTGCCAGCACCGATCCCTTGTCTACCAATGAAGAAGTTCTCGGGATTGTAGATGTTGCGATATGCGCCGGTTTGGATGGTATTGAGAACCTGAATTTTGCATAGGACCAAATCATTAGCGAAAATGCCTTGCATGACCCCTATATAAAGGTCACCGTCAGTTTCTTAGGGTAGATCATACTCTTGGTTCTAGGTCAAGCAATATTGCTCGAGGAATGTATCGTGTATCGTCGCTCTATAGTCCACAGACGCTCAATTATTAGCACTGCATAACCCTTCCAAATTCGAATTCAATCCACATTCCGCATGCGTGAGGTAACTAACCTGGTAGAAAAAGACATCTTTCCGATCTCCCCCCTCAGTCGCAAATTCTGCCAAATTCCCATCTTTGTTTATTCCGTGTTCGAGGCACAGCTGCTGCCAGAACTGACTGCCAACTAAAGCGACAAACCATCAGTTTCCATTTCAAATGCTCGCGCCATTTATCCTAGCCAATTGAAGAGTGTTCTAGCTGTGCAGCTTAACATCGCACCGGGAATGATTGCAGAGAGCTTGGTGTGTGGGATATGCTCCGGGCTGTGAATTTTGTTCGCTCTTGATGGTCCGACGTACGTACCATTGTTACCGCACTGGCCGGCCTGGATTGTTATTATCTCTCTAGAAGCGGACAGGAATTAGTAAACTTAACAAAGGAAAGATACGACAGAATATATGACACGCACGGCCATGAGCTGGGGTTTAATATACCTTGGCATCTTGTCGACTTTGCTCGAAGCTGGTGCTTGATTTCGAGAACGCGTCGTCGCGTGGTGGAGGGAAAGGTTGGCGGGGATATTTTACATTGGTCCCGCCGTTGTCATATATTTGTCACTAACTACACCTGATATTGAAATATTTGAATACCAACGGGCAAACGCAGCCACCACTGGCTCTAATTAAACATGCTAATTACTTCTGGCATCGATGATTATGGAGGGTTTATCGATAAGTATTATACTAAATATTCTCGTCAAGCTGACTATCAATGACCTAATTTACATTGCTTGACCAGTTGTTCCACCCCCGCAACAACTCCGTCAACAATTACAACCTTTTCTCCCTGCAACGGACCAAGCGCTCTTATGCATCCTTGTCGGACAGCTCTGTCCATGCCTGCCATGCCAGCGCAACCGAGACATATGGCTGCTACTTGTTTCCCAGCTCTGTTAATTAACCGCTCAGTCGCTTCGACCATTCTTGTCTCGACCTCTTCTGCTGGCCTAGTATGCAACTCAACTGCACTAAGCCCCGTCGTCTCGACCCCAGCAAACAATGGTTCCAAGTCCACATTGTCGTCAATGCTGAAATCTGAGGGTCGGCGCAAGAGCTCCGGTACAGCGCGCGCAAATATATCCTTCCATACTTCCCCTGTCGAAATGATTCCGAATGATGGCTTAAATTCAGCACCCCCATCTCCTTCTCCAGAATGGGCGCTGGAATCGATAGAAGAAGTAGAGCGTAGTAGGGAAATACTTTTGGACACGCTTGCCTCGAATATACCAGTCACGTACTTCCTTTTAGGCGGAGTCATTGCTTCTGCTGGAGCAATGCTGACCAGCTCATTCAGCATGCCAACGAGCGGATGGGCTGAGTAGCACGCAACGAGAAAGGCGTCATATTTGGGTATCAGAGGTTTCAAATGGGGTAAACAGTGGAGGGCAGAAAGGGATGAATCAGCGCTGGAGTTGATGCTGGGGATTCCCCTAATTTCCTCCCCATCCGGCCCAAGCGATGGCTCCTGTGGAGCGGTAAAGTAGTCAATGTGGATATTTGGATAGTTGAGGTTTTGGTTAAGGGGTTTGAGCCCATTAGTCATGTGCGTGGATGTGTTAGGATTGATGATGAGGATTGGTCTGAGGTCTGTGCTTCCATCCTCAATCATTATACGTTTCGAGAACTTCAATGTTCGTGACCGTATGGATGCGGAAACGAAAGTAATGATTTGATGACTTCCAACTCCAGAAAGTGGAAAATCCTGATATTGCTAACGATCCCCAAATCTGTATCGAATTACTAACTGCGCCATGAATACTTGGAACCTAGAAGCTCCGCGACTGGACAGGATTCGCAGTCGTCACGTGATGTATTCTATGGCCTGATATCAGCGGGTTTCAAGATATTTCACGGCGAATATCAACATGGTACACATATCATTCTATAGGATAGCAAAGCTTGTACCCTCATTGCTACTCTAATCTATATTAAACGACATCTTTTGATCTACAACGCCTTCCGCTGTCTTACTCAACACAGAGTAAGTACTGCAAATCCAATTCTAGGTAGGTCATCAACCAATACAATTTTCGCCGCCGTTCTAGATATTTTATGAACTCTATATATGTACGCACATCTACATGTACAATGCGGGATAATCAACTAGCTTTTATCCTCGACTTTTTCTTCCTTTTTACCCGCATGTCACTAAGGCATGGTGCAAAGAACACTCTCCCTGTTATCACCTCTCGAATAGTCCCTGCGGAGACGATAATCCACAAAATCAACACGCAGAGCGTCAGGATCTGCCAACAGCAAGTTAGCGGACTCAGGAATGCTTGTCTGAATGACAAATTTGAACAAGAGGATAATACATACAGTGCTGACGACCTTGAAAAATTGAGATGGCATCTCTACCGCCATCAGGATGGTGCAATTAGCGTAAACACCCAATGGGAAGATCGAAGCCCACCATCCCATTGTAAAAGGGATTCTTTTGCACTTGGCAATAGAAATGATCGCAGAGAGCATCCACATGAACCCGAACCCCCAGAGCATCAATGCAAACATAAATCCAACCGCATAGAACACGCCACCAGCAGCGGGATCAAGGGTTTTATTTAGCGGGAAAAATTTCCGCGCGCCTACGCCGAGCTTTAGGATGCTGGGACTAGATCAGCTTTCAAAATGCCACAACCGTGACTCAAGCGGAAGAACCATCAAGTAGTTTCACCACACGCAAAGGGGACTTGGGGAAACGCTTACACAAAACCCCCTTGGCCCATTGGGCCAAGTGGGATACAAGTACTGACGATCACGGACTTTGGTGGCAGCTTGTGTAGTGCCAATCTCTCGAAATATACCGCGAGGATTATCATGGAGAATAACATCCCCAGGCCCCAGAGAAGGTACGAAGCTGAAAGTGGGGGAAATATCAGTATCTCAGATCCAATATATCCCTTATCTCAATATCGCGGATGTGCGCGAAATGTACGAACCTATGATTGTCCACAGACTAAGCTGTGGTGTTGGTAGATTTTCTGCCACAATTGCCCCAGTAGATGCTGCAACGATTGTACTGACGACGGGCAACAGCCATGCCGCCGTCATCGAGGGTAGATCCGACTGCCTTCCAGATGCCATTCTGCCCGCGGTTCAATTAGATTACAGTAATTTCCAAAACAACTCAGATCAGGAAGGAGAAGGAGGAGAAGTAGGAGAGAAAGTTATACTTACAACATAAACGGGAAACCGACAGCACATACAACGGAAATGACTGAGTCAACTATCCAAAGCGCCCAGGCGACTATCTGTACCCAACTTCCCCACGCAGGCGAACAAACCAGGGCAATCATCGACACGACGGTGGAAAACCCCATCGGAAATGTCCCGATGAAAAGTGACTGAACCGGATGCTGGAGCATGACGCGCCAGATCCCGGGCCAGAGGGCATATCGCAAGATCGAGATGGCTAGGAAAATCGTGAACAGAACTGTATTGAGCCCGAATATGCCAACGGATATCCAGTAGAGCCATGTTCCGTTGTATGGGAGATTGAAGAGGAGGATGGAGACAATGCCCGTCCCCATGTTTACGGTGAACCATCTGTATATAGTAGGTCATGAGAGATTAGCAAAAGTTTTGCTTTCCTGTGGCAAGAATGAGATGTCAAGAACAAGATCCCCCCCCCTCCATCTTTCAGAGTGAAAACGAAACTGGGACGACGAGGTATGTAGGGAAAAACGAAGCTTGAATAGGCATATAGCTCAGGTGGGCTCAACATACGAAGGCGTAAAATTCCGCACTATCTTCCTCCACCCGCGATCATTTTTTGCCAGTTCTTCATACTCCTCTCCATCGGCTAGCTGGCTCTCCGGGTCTCTCCCGCTATCTTCCCCACTCCCTTCACACCTTTTGTCCGCATTACCCTCTGGGGCTATGCTATCGCCACTTTCCACACCCGTATCTTCCTGGGAGGTGTGAGATGAATCGGCTGTTCCCGACGGGCAAGCTTGATCGCAATACGTGGGCATTTGGGTGTTCTTCTTCGTCTTCTCCTGCGTCTTCAGCTGTTGCTTTTCTGCGTCTACCGTCTTATTTGTTCGCGACGAAAGGAACGAAAAGTCACGGCCGGAATCGCATCCCAACCTACCTACAAAAGAGGTGAAAAACGTGATTTGCGAGGGGGATTGAGGATATCTAGTTATATATGTACAGAGTATAGATATAAATATATGGAAACATTAGCTGCGACTGGCCTGGGTGCCAGGAATGGATGCATTCGAATTCTCCATCCAAAAAAATGGAATGCAATAATAGATTGCACAGGCTGCAAGTTGAATGGATATTGATTAGTTACAAAGTACAGACAGATATGCAACCCAGAGAAAAATCGTTCAATTTAGATCGACAGACCACGGTTAGGTTCGTCCAAGAGACTTCCGCGGCAAAAATGATGGGTGAGATTGGCTGATGTTACGTCATCGGCTGAGAGGGTATCGGCCGAGGGGAATCCACACCTCGAAATTGCGCATTTTTCATGCATCGTTCGTCACACTTCCCACGAGACCGCATGCAGGAAGTGTGGTGTGTCTATATATCTCGAAAGCAACGTAATTTCCGGAGATCGCACGACATATTAAAATCTGTATGTATGTATGAGTTATACGTATAAAAAGAAGTTGTATAAACTTCTTTTCTCTTTCTTCTCTTTTCTCTTATATCTACACACCCTCCCAAAGGCTACCTATATTAAGCCTTTGGCCCGAACAATGCTTCCACCGTATTATACGTATATTTCAGATCCAAATGCCAATAATTTACCGCCGTCGCCTTTGCAACCAACCAAGCCTCATCCAGTGCCTTCACTACCTCTTCAGGCAACGGGCCCTTCTCAATATCCGCCAAGTTCGCCTGCAACTGCTCGAAGCTGCTCACGCCAACGATAATCCCATCGCGCGACGATGGGTCTGTTCCAATATTCAACGCAGAGTGGTGATGCACCCAGCGAAGCGCGGTCTCGATAAGCGTTAAATTATGTTTCTGCACAACGGGCTCGATGATGCGCAGCGCGTCGAAGTTAGCGTCTCTGAAGTATCGTTTGCGGTAATTGGCGCCTAAGGATCGATCCGCAAAGCGGCCGGTGGCTGGTATCTCGGTGGATTTGTATTTACCGGATAACAGGCCGCCGGCTAACGGGTTGTAAATTACCACGTCGATACCGTAGCGTCTGCAGGCGGGGATTAGCTCTGTTTCAATCGAGCGGGCTGGAAGGCGTTGAAGGAGTGGTAGCAGTTAGCGGGGTTTATTTTCCTGCTGTGTGCCTAGGACGTGATTGAAGGCGTCGACAACTCACTGATGGTATTATACATGGCCTGATAGATCGTTGGCCTCACCCAACCGCGCTCATTGCACATAGTGACAATCTCGGCAACTTCGAAGGCAGTATAATTGCTCAATCCAAGTTGCACAAATTTCCTTTCCTTATGCAGCTCGTTGACAGCTTCTAACGTCTCCGCAAAGGGGACGGATCTATCCGCCGCATGTAGGTAAAAAATATCTACACAATCCGTCTGCAGCTCCTTCAGCGACTCATCGAGCTTCTCTTTCACTACATTGGCGTGGTGGTAGCCTGGTTGGGAAGGGTACCATTTGGTTGCGAGGGTGAGACCCCGTTCCTTCCAGCCTGCCCGCGCCGTAAAGGCTTCCTGTTTCCCGTCAACATAAATGCGCGCGGTGTCAGTTTCGTTATAGCCTTGCTGCTGGAAATAGTCAAGACATTTTTTGTATTCGTCCAGGGAAGTTATGCGTGAGCCCGCGTCACGATCGGGACCAAAGGTCATTAAACCGAGAATGACGCGAGGTTTGACATTCTGCGCGACGAGAGGCATACTGAGAAGCGGAAATGAGGTTTCTAACTGTTGGGTGGTGGAGGAATCGGTTTGAACGTGTGATTAGCCGATGGACATTCAGTGGAGTTACTAGATTTCCGAACGGATAAGTTTGGCCGATTTGCAGCAACGATTCCAATTTATAAGATTCAGTTTCACCAATTCGCGCAGTTGTTGCATTGATAATATTTTTAGGCGCCAATATGCGGGGTATTGGTGGTCTCATATACTCCGTACGGAGTACACCAGGGCTTTGCACGGTTAGCTTATGACGCGGGCCAAAGTCAATCTGGAGATTGGGGCAGGAAATTAAACTTTGCCGCGGATGAGCGCCAAGCAAAACTGGCGTTTTCTCCACAGAGAGCCCAGGCTTAAATTGAAGTGAATAATAAAACGAAACTTGAACAACAATGTGCCAAGTGTCCCACTGACGTAGAGCTCGTTAAAGCTGATATTTAGCGCTCCAAGGGTCCATTACTGCAAATCGAAGTTTTGAGTAGGTCCCGAGCGCGTTAAGAGCCAAGCTCCAATAGATCGCTTGAAGAAAGCTACAGGGTATTTAGAAACATGCTAAAATACATGCTATCTGCATTGTAAGATAGTGGAGGATTCATCCTCTGTCTTTACTGAAAATTTTCCGTTTCTTGAAATTGCTGTGCTTCATGGTTCCGAGCGCTACAGCAGGGTTGTGTTCTCTTTCTGTTTGACGTCCCACATTGTCGGTTTTACTCAACCGTGCACTTCGCAACGGATTGGTGTGCATGATTTGGGATCTAGGCATCGTGGAACCCCTTCTGCTCGGGGTTTATTGACTGGGGGTTTGCACGAGCTCGCAGGCTGCTGCTGATCATGCGACATTCTCTTCGCTTTGGTTGTTCTTGATAGGTTAGAGGGACCTGAAGTTTGCTGCATATTCCTCCGCGTAGACCGTTGGGTTGTTGTGGGGTTTGGTAAGTGTGAAGAATCGGACTGGCTTCCATCACGCGATGTCGAAGTGTTTGGATTTCCTGCTGCGGAAGCGGATTGGACAGTATCTGTGTCAATTTAGTTTTGAAAGGTATCTACGTTAGCTAGTAAACCTTACTTGTCTTACAGTGCTTTGATGAGAAGTTGCCAGTGACTCTAGCTTCCTTTACAAGTTTTCTTTTCCCGTGGGCATTCATCTGGTCCCCTATCTGATTGGAAGCTTCCGGAAGCATCGCATCTTTCTTCTCATTCATTTGGCTTCTTTGTGTCGCTGGGTTATGCAGAGTGTTATTAGGATGGACATCTCTCTCTCCAATGTGGACAGGTGGTATTGAAGCAGGTGGCCAGGTTTGCTCCATATATTGTGAAATCTCTGGAGTTATAGGCTCTGGTGACGGCAGGGGGAAGGCACTAGTTGGCATTGTTGTGACAGACCTTGTCTGTCGTTTTGCTAGACAGCCGGGATTTTCAAGATATCGCCTTTCGGTCTCCCAGAATTCAGGGGACTGAATTTTCTTCAAGACCGCCATAGGGTCGAGCCTGGGAAGATCGTGCAATTTACACTTTTCTAGCAACAGTCGCGCGGAATTTTTGGACGTAGCTTTAAGACTTTCTAAGCTGTGGTAGCCCTGGCCAGATTCAATTACAACATGTGAAAGCCTTGCCTCCCTCGCCTTGGCAGCAATCTGTGTCGCCATATATCTGTGGTAATTCAAGTCATCGACTTCTAGAAGGCAGGCGATCCCCAGCGTACACTGATGCGGTTCATGCGTAGTCAAAGTTGTTGAAAATGGACACAGCTTCTCTGGGCCGCGCGAGATCGGTGCATTGGAAGGTGGGCACGGAGATGGGGTTCGCTTGTATGGTCTGGGGTCACCAAATTCTTTTCTAATCGTTTTGCTCCTATATTCTTCGCCCGTAGTACCCCAAGGTGTAGTTGAAGACGAGGGTTCATATATTCCTCGGTTTGCCAGTCGTTTAGTCAGCTTTGTTAGATTTCTTTTTGTTAAAGGAGCCAACTCTGAAGCGTGCTCACAGCTAGCCTTCCAGTAGTAGGAGTCATTATGGCGACGGAGGGAATTGGAAGATCGGCCAGCGTGATCGGGCAAAACGACTTCTGCGAATCTCAGAGGTTGACCGTTGGTGGTGCGCGAGTTGAAGGGACATAATCCATTTCCGTGTGTTCTGGAATGTAGTATCGCTGGCGTAGACGGCCATAGGCGAGTCCGAATCGCCATTAATCCCTCGCAGTGGTGACTCCATCGCCAACAACGGGTTGATCGAAGAACACGGTGAGTGTCAGCACGTTTGCAGTAACCGTGCCAAGCGCACTCTCTCTAGTGAGTGCGCCCCAGCTTAACCGTAATATCACCGCAACCATAATATTTTAATTTTTATGAAAAACATGAATATCTTCAACATTATTGTAGATATGAGCTTCAGATGAAAATAGAAGTATATGTATCATATTCTAAGTATATTATAATATTCTTTTCTAAATAAAAATAAGTGATTCTCTCATACTTGAAATCTGCTATGCTAAATTTGTTCCAATTTTCATTCTAGATATATTTTTATTTAGAAAATCATATTGTAATATACTTATTAGAATATGATACATATACTTCTATTATAATAGAGGACTCATATCTATTATGATGTTGAAGATATTCATGTTTTTCTATAAGTACCTTTTGTATGATGAACTCATACAAAAGGTACCTTTACGGTTGCGGTGATATTACGGTTACGCTGGGGCGCACTCACTAGAGAGAGTGAGTGCGCTTGGCACGGTTAGTTGCATATAAGAGCGCTAACACCACGCACCCAAAATCAGCCACACGAACCCTGGTCGGCATCAGTGGTAAAAATGTTTTTCTAGCACACAAGCCTTGGGGTGCTAATTATTGTGGAGCTAGTCTGCATTAGGAAATAGTGATTCTATAGGCAGACTGTAATTTAGAGGGATTCTGCGGCGCCAAGTCGCATGAAATATTTAGTACGCACGGCCTTCCTATATAGGCATAGATGCCACGATTCGGCGCTGCTGTGGCATAGGCCTTGTAAATATTATTGTATTCATCTAATTGGGTAATCCATCACTGTTGGACTGGCCGTGACCGTGTCTGGGACCAGGACCAAAATACTTTGATAGTCTCATTACCAAATTGGTTGATCCCATTATTAGTTAGTTACACAGTACGGAGTACGGAGTACAGTCCAGCCACTTCCCCCTTTCAGATCGTCCCGGTGCAATTTCCTCATTATTGGCGCCACCACAGCACCCGTGCCTGATTGCGACGTTGATTGTTTTCCAGATCCCCAGCTTCTAACACGAAGCTAACCTCAGAGCTTTCCCAGGCCCCTGCCAGTGGTGGACCAGCTTTCCAACAGGCCTTAATATTCCAGAGGGATCCGCATGGATGCCTTTGCCAACGCCTCCGAAGTCCAAACGGGCCGAAGCTATTGATGACTCCGGTATTGATCCCGATTCCGAACGTCCTCTTCTACACTCCCGACGCTCGTCTGGACTTAGCCAGACCTCGAGGACCTCGCAGCGACAGGGCGTCCCCTGTCGTCCCTCTGACAACAACTGCCTCAATGGCTTAAACTCGAAGAGTTCCTCCAAGCAAAGATCTTCCGTAAGATTCTCGCGTCAACACCACGACAAGGGTGAATCCACGGACGAGTCTGACGAGGACGAAACAATGACCACCAATCGGCCTCCCTCGAACCGGATAGGGGATCGCCGGTCCAAGTCACAGGTGCCCTTGTTGAGGAAGGATGAGGAACGGGGCCGGCGGCTGAGCAGTCCAGTTTCTGCTGATGGCAATGAGGTGACTCGGCCTAGTTATATGACGAGGAGGAGGTCGGCATTGAGAAGTAGAACTCCTGAGTATGACCCTCAAAATGCTACACGGAGGAAATACTATATCGCCTCATTCTTCCTCGTGGTGAGCTTGGTGAGTTTTGTCGTCCAGACGGAAACGGCTGTTTATATTCAGCATAACTTAGGATGGGAGAAACCGTACTGCATGCTGTGAGTCTTCAGTTATTATTTGAGCACAAAGGGACAATATGATTTGGAATACTAAAGGTGTTTCCAATATATTTATTCCGCCTTGAATCTTCCTCATCATAAATTCTAATCTTTTTCCATTCATCCTTATCTTTGCCGTATAGTTATTTAACCCATGGATCTTGGATTTTCCTTTGGCCTATGCAATTGCTGTTACTCCGAATCCAGAAACGTAAACTTTCATGGGATGCATTTTGGAGACGGCATGTCTATCTTCTCCGGACCACGGCGCAGATGGTCGAATCCCGTAATCTTCACCTCACCACCCGAGACCTCCATCACTCACCAATCCCTTACATACTCCGAACCACTGCACTGATTACAACCGCGCTGACTGTTGCCGGTGGTTCATGGTACGTCGCCGTCAACTTAACGACCGCGAGCGATCTGACGGCAATTTACAATTGTTCTGCCTTTTTTGCCTACGCCTTTTCCATTCCACTCCTTAATGACAAACTACGATTCGACAAAGTATTTTCTGTCGTCGTTGCCATCATTGGTGTGCTTGTTGTTGCCTATGGGCCTTCTAGCCCTCCTCCGGAAAATGGGGGTGATGCAGCCCAAGATGCAAAGGATGCGTCGAGCAGAGCTCTGGGCAACATCATCATCGGTGTGGGTAGTATTCTTTACGGTTTATATGAGGTCTTGTATAAGAGAATGGCTTGTCCTCCGGAAGGCACAAGCACGGGGCGTGGTGTGACATTCGCAAATACTTTTGCAAGTCTGATCGGGGCCTTCACGTTATTTGTCCTCTGGATACCCTTGCCGGTTTTCCACATTCTTGGTATTGAGACGTTCGAGTTGCCGCGCGGCCAAGCGGCAAGTCTTCTACTCATATCCGTGATTGCAAATGCTAGTATGTTTAATCTTTCTCCATCTTCGCTGACGAACCCAGCAATTGGGGCATTTCGCACACATGTTGCTAGTCTTTTACTCAGCTAACTCACTAAAACCCCCGACACAGCATTCTCCGGCTCCTTCCTTGTCCTTATCTCCCTAACCTCCCCCGTGTTATCCTCAGTCGCCGCCCTCCTCACAATCTTCCTGGTCGCCATCGTCGACTGGAAGTTAACGGGTATACCCCTCAGCTCCGCCTCGATATACGGGGGCATCCTTATCATCATTGCCTTCTTGCTCCTTAGCTGGAGTACATATCGTGAGTTAGACGAAGATAGACGGAAACGATCAGCCGACAATAGACCGGATTCTGAAAGTGATGTGTAATTTAATTTAAAAGCAATTCGCACATCACACACCACCAGAGCCTAAGATGAGAAGTTGTATGTACAATGCATTGCAGGTGAAATTGAGGAATGTTTGATCGATATGAAAGCATACACATACCCTTATGCGATTCCCCATGTGTCAGATGGGGAAATCTGGTACGCATGAGTCACACTGCAGATTTATCAAAATACTATGAGAATCTGCCTTGTCCTTTTCGTCTTCTTTTATTGTCCCCTTACGCCCATTTATATATTCTGATTAGTTCATGACCTCCCTCATTTTCCCTGCTCCTCTTCTTTTCCCTTTTTATTTCCTCATTTCATATCGAACCCCCTTTTTATGTGACATGACATAAAGGAAGATTTTTAACAAGGAAGAAAAAAACCCAACATATTTTAACATTGTTACTGGGCGGCTATATTCACTCACATTCGTATATCATGTTCATTTCTCAACCCTTTTTCCCACCACAGGATCTAGATAAATTTTCTTTTCTTGGGTATTTTAACTTTTTCTTTCTTTTCCAGTATCACTCCTTTTTTTTCATTCTCATTTCCTTGATCTCGTCAACTTTGTATTTTATATATATTTAGGTACCTTGACTACATAGCGTATAACATGCAAGGACAAGAACGATCAAGCCTTTCGCCCTCATAGCGGTGTTGCTACGCCGCACACCTTCACACCTGGGACTGTGTGTGGAAACTCCCGAGCGTCATTAACTCCCACACAAACCCCATACGCGTATTTTTTTCTTCCGTTGGCCTTTTTTTCTTTCTTAATCTTCCTCCATCCTCCCACCCCCCCTTTTTTGGCATAAACTGATTCACAAAAACCCTTGCAGAAATATCCCCTGACGCTCAGATTTTCTGCGCTATGTATTAAATTGCTTTCCATGGTCGTTGGCTATTTATTACCTTACCCTCTTTCTCCTCCCTTTTTCGTTTGTGGGGTGATAGTCCACATGTTTTTATCATGTAAGTAAGGAATTTTTGCCGTTGAATTACTTTATTTTAGGACTTATTTTATCCGCCGGGTTTTCTTTTTTCTTTATATATATATATATACACTCACTTGCCTCTAGTCCGACGGTTCTATGTACATACCCTTTGTTTCCGCCCGTGCTACCCTTCTTTCTTTCATTTTTTGAAATGTACACGCACATGTACGTACATCGTTACCGCGAGAATAGGGTGAAATCACACTTGGTTCTCTCTTGTGGAATTTGATATACTTTGGATCACCCGAGGAGGGAAGGGGTGTGCTGAGGGAGGGTTGTTGAATTTGTTTGGTGATAGATCTTTAGATATAGATGGGTGGATGGCGTGGTTCGCTGTTTTAGATATATGTATGTATGAAAGATATATTCGTAGGGAGCATACGTCGTTAACTAATTTAGAGCCATTTCATCTGCATTGCGTTTCTACTTCATTTTAGTTTTGGTGTGTAGTATATTAAGTGTTACAGGGGGAGAGCGGACCTCTGCGAGGTCCCTGTGGATGCATTCGTTCCTTGTTTTGAAGATACGAAGTGTAGCTTAACTAATAACCTATATCGTACGCTACAAGCAGCTCTCGGAACTCGCTAAGTGAAGCAAAATGGAGTTAAATAAATAACAGAGGAGAGAAAAGAAATATACGCGCTCTAAATCTGGACAGCGAACTTATTGTAGCAAGACCCCTCCGCGAACGAATGTGTGCCGTAGGGACAAAAAGACGCAACGAATAAATTGTGGGTGGGCGGGTCGATGGAGGATATGTCTCGCGCGAACTATATGATCTACAGAATGTAGGGTTCGTGAATGGGGTGATTTGAAAAGAAAGGGGTAGTTTGAGGACCAAAAAAAAAAAAAAAAAAAAAAAAATGGAGGCGAGACGGGCAGGAGAGTGTCACTATTCATGCCCTACTCTACTGTACGTAGCAAATTTTATTGTATTGTAGCCATGCGCTCAAGATGTAGTTATTTGCCAAGTGGGGGAAAAGAAGAAAGCAAAATAGTATTGGGTAAGTAGAACTATCTTGGGCCAAGCTTGGTGAGGGCACCGGGGCCTTGTTCTTGCCATTCTTCTTTGGAGATCCACATGTTGTCTTTGTCTGCGAGCTGTATTGTTGGGGTAAAAGAAAAAGTGTTAGTGTTTTACATGTTCTATGTGTAGTTTGCGTAGAATAGATGGGAATGGTGTATGGCTTACAAGGTTTGCGAGGACGGCACCGCCAAGGAAGACCATGTGTCTTCTTCGAGGCGGATCTTCGATGCGGACTTTGAATTTCTGCAAACATCGAGATGGTTAGCGTATGACGAGTATGGAGGACGGCTAACATCTCGAACGTCCTGCCTTTCCAGGACTCGACTTACATTTAGTCTCTCCGGGTTCCCTTGCAGCACCCTTGTCAACCAGAGTTGTTTCAGTTCCTTTTCAAGTCTTGATGGCAGACCGGGATACATGCTGCTACCTCCGCTGAGAACAATAGCCTTATACAAGCTACTCCTCACATCAACATCCGCAGCCTGGATGGTGTTGAATAAGAATTCTGCGATGCCAGGTTGCTCGACATCAACAAGATGCGGCTGGAAAAGACACTCGGGCGCTTCAAACCGCTCACTACCAACTCTGATCACTCTGCCATCTGGGAGGGTATATGATTCCACTAGCACGGTTGTGTCTTCTGAAAGGCGCTGGTCAAGCTCCAGGTCGTAGGATACGTAGCAGAGCTTCTCTTTGATTTGGCGCACGGTCTCGAAGTCAGCGGTACGGTTAAGTGCGTAGCCGCGGCGGAGGAGGAGGGCGATGAGGTTGCGTGTAACATCGCGGCCAGCAACGTCTAGACGGCGCGTTAGGTGGTTTAGCACTGTGGACTCATATACCGGAACGATGTGTGTGACGCCGTCGCCTGAATCAACTACAACACCACTACTGAGGCCTATATATTTCGTTCCAATATCAGTACTTTCAGGTCGTTCTTGGTGTTGAGTTTTGGCGGACCATGGTATCCTCACCTTGCGCATAGAGGGCCAAAACTGCCTGTATAGCAACATATACTCCTCCAAAGTTGTAACCCTCAAACATCACCTCGCACATCTGCTCTCTGTTTTTAAGGGGGTTCATAGGAGGTTCGGTAAGGAGGATCTTCCGGCCTGTGGGATCAATTTTCATTTTATCGTAAAACGTATAGTTCCATAGATGTTGCATATCATCCCACTTCTTCACAATTCCATTCTCCATCTATATATAGGATAGCGCGCCCGATTAGTGACCCGAGCGCACGCAAAGGGGGGGGGGGGGGGGGGGGGGGAGAAATCTCGAAAAGTGGCGGAGGTTCTCATACAGGATAGCTGATTTGTAGCATCGATCTAGCAGCGGCAGCCTCATCACCACACATAATATCCTTCACGATAATATCCCCAGCCTGCTCCTCTGATCTGAGAATCGGCCGCCCCACTATCGAGGGGAACTGGTGTTCGGGGAAGTTCTATTTCAAGTGGAATTGACCTCCGGTATTAGCGATAGCTCCTCGTAGAGACCAAGCATACGATTGGGAAATGCCATACCTGACCCGCATATCCGACTTTCAGGAAACCGGTACCTCCATCGAGAACTGCGTATCGCGGCGTCAGCGGAAGTTACTGGTTGCGGGGAGGTTGACGTTGGGGGCTGAACATACCAATGGGGGGCTCCGCCATGGTCGCGATGTGTTATATTGGTGAATGGTAGACTGAAGGACTGCCCACAATATAGGGAGAGAGATAGAGGAGTGTGGGTGGTAGTAATGGGTGTGTCGTAGCGGTGCTGTTTGGCTAACTGTCGGAGTTGCCAATCGAGATTCCCCTTGTCCCGCTGCGGATGGGGGGTGACGATGCTCCCAATGCAGTTTAGCGCACCCACTGCCTCAACCACGGCTCTCAACTTCACACTTCACCACCACCACAACATTTGCTGCAATAACTTACAACTTAATATATATTGCTTGCGTCGACAAGGCCATGTTGTAATGCGGGCTGTTGATTCTATTCTAGGGTCCTTGAGATCCGGGTTCTAGTTACAGTGTGGTCTTCGTCGCAGCAGCAGCCAACAGTCACCAATCTCCGATATTTTGAACTTTGGCCTTTCCAGTCGCTGATGCATATGGGTAGACCTTTTTATTCTCTTGCCATCTTTAGTATGAAGAAGATCTTTAGCTTCTTTTGCATCTTGAACGATTTCCAGTCAAGCATGTTTTACATTTAACGTTATTTATATGTTCCTGTCAGCGGATTGGTCCAATATTTGCTCTCATTCTCTGGAGCAGAGATGTCTACGGCGATCTTTATGATATATGCGCTTACTATGAATTTTCTTACTCTTATTCCGGGGAGCTGGGCTTCATGCCGTTTTGTTCCGGGGAGCAGCGCGGTTAGAAATTCTGGCACCCCGAGTTATTATCCCCAGGCATGAGATGGAGGGACATGCTTATGCCCTACCAAGAACGTCCACAGCACTTGATGTCCTTGGACTACTTATAGGACCGTGTAGATGATGGAGTGACCTCAGAGCGGGTTCTCACTCTACTGGGTCCGAATGAATGACGATCGCATACCGCGCAGCAGGGAAATAGTCATTTTCCCAGGCACTTGATGTTCTACCTCTCCTTGAACAAGGACTATCTATGGATGGACTTGTCCAAAGTTGATGTCTACTGTACAAGGTGGCGTTATCATTGATGCTTGTGGTAGGCAGACACAACGGGGTATCTAGCCGGAGGGACCGCCTGCCCATTGCCAAACCGACTCAATACATCCGCTCTCCATAGAGCTATTTCAAGATTTACGCAGTCGATGCGTATATAGGGCCGTTCATGTTCGCATGGATGGATTCCAGAAGCTGCATCCGTAGTCTACGTGAAGTGGCGGGCAGACTACAGAAGCGAACGGCGGGCGTTACTGCTTGACTGAGAGATTCCTATCACAGCTAGAACTTTCCGCGCCAGAAACGGATGCCCCTGCCGGGAGGCGCTCCCCCTGGGGTTACCCAAATAGAATGATCAAGAGTGTTCCTTCCTCTCCAACTGTGCGCCTCTCTCACAGCTGAGTTTCGCATCGGTTGACATAACGCCAATTTGAACGGCGCTAAACTCAATTAGGAAATCGCAACCCCCTTTTTAACCTTCAGGGGCAAAGCTGTTGGCCCTCCAGGGCTGTTTTTCGGGTTTGCGCAGGGGCAGGGGCGAGTTCCATTTACGGATGGTGCTGCTGTGTCTCTTGTTCTTCTTACGGTGGCGGCAGGCTACTCTATTGCTGGTTATGGTTTGCTCGAAGTGCTGGATCCCGTTGCTCCCGTTACAAACTTATTTTGCCAGAAAGTATCGGCTTTCGTGCCATACAATAGACTAACCTTCCGTCTGAATGGCGAAAACAGTTCCGAATGACGCAAAAACTAACACTGTGTCTTCGACAAATGACAGGAAAATTTGACCTTTTGTCTTCGCCCGACGCCACATCAGCGCTTCCTCACGGTCCCGAGGAAGGGTATAAAAATCACATCCTCGTCCGCTCCTCTCCCGGTCCCTTTCTTCTTCTTCTTTCTCCCCCCCAGGGGCGCAAAACTATTCTCCTCCCTCCCTTGCAGTGCCCCAAGCCCTCCTGACTACAAGAACTTCCTTTGTATGACCACGACAAGCAGTTCTTCGCTCGCAACATCCACCCGCCATGCAAATCCAGCTCTTTTGGTGAAGCATGTGCACAATAAAGTCCACTTCCATCCAAATCCACCACATCGACCCTTGAGAGATTTCTTTTGTTAAATCTCGGGTCCAACCCTTTTAAAGCCACCACATAAGTTTCGCTAGAAGGTTGCACAAACATATCCTACAAAACCAGTGGTCAGCACCTCGCGAACGACCTTGTGGCTTTCCGTGGAACAAGTGGCAGCGACCAAATAGCAGTCGCAAATCGAGCAAGTCAGTGATCCTGCAACAGGGACATCGGTGCCTTTCAAGTAAGAATTTGCTTCGGCAACTACCTCTGAAAGGTATCCGACCAAACACGGGCCCGACGCTCTCTCAGCGTCGGTATGTGCCTCATTTTATCCTGCTGTTCTGTTCCTATTGATTTTCTTACCATGTACTAAAGTGGTTTCTCTACCAGGAAAACCCTTTCTACTTCTCTACCTCTCTGAAACACGGGCCCGACACTCTCTCAGTGTCGGTATGTGACTCACTTTATCAGTTCCTATCAATTTTCTTACCACGTACTCAAGTCTTTTCTCTGCCAGGGAAAAGCATCTCTACCTCTCTACCTCTCTCCCTCTCTCCCTCTCTCCCTCTCTCCCTCTCTCCCTCTCTCCCTCTCTCCCTCTCTCCCTCTCTCCCTCTCTATATCTCCACGTCAAACTCTCAGACCCTCAAACTCTCAAACCCTTAAACCCTCAAAACCTCAAAACCTCCATGTTCTCAAATATATGAAAATCACGGACTTCTCTATCACAAAGATCAATCACAAAGATCAATCACAATTCCTCTCTCTCTCTCTCTCTCTCTCTCTCTCTCTCTCTTTCACTCACGCACTCTCTCTCACTCTTTCCGGCTACATCCTAATCCATCCCAACCTTCACACCCTCAAATACCTCTCTCAACAACTTTCCCAGTCGGATTCAACCACCACGAACCTCCACTGGCCGCCGTTATCTATTGACTGAACCAAAATTTCCCAAACCCTCTATAGCCAGGTGAGAGAAATAATTAAGCTCCCCGTCCGTTATGGGTTGAAGGGCTTTTTTAAGTCTAGATGTAGAGGTTCACGCATGAGATTTTCCGAAATGGAAACGACCCCAACGAATCATCAAATTCGCGCTTCCGGACAACCGATGGAATGCCCAGCTCCTGCTAGAATCCAGAATCCAGAATCCATGGGCTTTGGTCTTGAATATTTTGATTTTTCTTGATTTCTCTGATTATTTTGACTATTTTGACATTCTTGACACTCTTGACTTTCTTGACTCTTTTGCCTCTTTTGACTCTTTTGACCCTTTTGACTTGCTTGACTTTCTTGACACTTTTGACACTTTTGACTCTTCTCTTCTGACTCTTTTGGACTCTTTTGATTTTTGACATCCTTTTAAATTCTTCAAGCTTTCAAATGCTTTCATCACCTTCTCATCATTCTCTGTCCTGGCCGAAGTTTTTAACTGATGCTACACAAGAACCATCAGATTGTTTCCCTCGGTCGTCAAGCCAAATGGCGGGACTTCATTTAGATTGGTCCTTTGACTTCATTCAAATTCTTTCATTCCTGTATCTAGTTAACCAGTCCTGGCTGAGGTTTTGAACTGATGTTACACAAGAACCATCAGAGCGTTTCCCTCAGTCGTCAAGCCAAATGGCAGGACTTGGTTTAGATAGGTGGCCCTGGTCGAGGTTTTAAACCGAAGTTAACACAAGAACCTTCGGAGTGTTTCCCTCGGCCTCAACAATTTTGTTGAGTCGAATGGCAGGGCTTACAAATCAAAGTTTAACAGATTTGCATTGAGAAACTCCCTCCTATGGTTTTTCTTTCTCTGCGTAGCTCTGTAGCTTGTATATTGTACGGTAGATGATCCTCCCCAAGATAGAGAGAAGTAAATGGTAGGGGACAAGTGTTAAAATGTATACTTGGTTTAACTGCTAAGTATGTAGTTAGAACTAAACGATGTTATGGAGAATTTAGATGGAACTTCGGTAGACAGCAAACCATGAAGTAGTTGGTCATCATTAAAAATCTGGGTATATCTAGCCCCCGCCACGGCCACGTTGGTTTGATGACCTCCATGGCAAGGCGGAAAGAGTATAGCTATAACTACGCATAGCTTTTCAAGCAGCCAGGATTTCACTTCCGCAAATGACTGATACGGGCAAAGACACCGTACAATAACAGTAATAACCCTCAATCCGATATTACACGTCTGTTTATTCGATGTGGATTGATTTTCAGTTAAGAACAGGGCAGATTGTCATATCAAACATTATCAGGTAGGGTTGGAAGGGGGGAGATTTCTCAACAGCAGACATAAACTGAAATTGAATTTCATTGAAGTGGAAAGGTCAGATGGAAGTAAAAGCAGGTGCTGAGGAAAGAGAGAAAAAAGAAAGAAAAGGAGAGTTAGAGCAAGTGTGGATATGCTGTTAAATGGGGGAAGGGAAGGGGTGGTATGAGGCAAGATATCCGACCCAACATAATCGCTAACAGATCCAAATCATGATTCATTTAAAGGATAGCTTTGCGTTTTGGGGGGCCTCGTTGTAGGTAACAGACGAAAGGAAAACAACAGAAACTTTTTGAGCGGATTAGACACCGAGTAGGTTCGCACGCTGAGCGGTTTCAGGGCTTCAGGATAGCATCAAGGGCTAAGTCGGACACGATTGCAGGGTGGGGGATAGCGACCGAGGATGAAGGACCAAATCCGAATTTTCTTCTGTTGAAAAACGATAATGAAATGGTCATGATTTGCCAATTTGCTCCGTGTCATCTTTCTTATTTCTGAAAAGGAATAAGTGACCTTGACTATGTTTCCCATTACCGGAGAAGTCGCCAAGGAGAATGGCCTAAAGTGATTTGAAGCCGTCGGGGCCAAGAGGGCATTCCGTGAATCGGTGATGGTACGGGGTCGATTTTGGAAACGAAGGACTGTTGGCAAACGGGTCTTTGCTGTTACCAATTGTACATGATTCCGTAAATTCGACACTATGGTGTCTGTCACCAGGATAGTTACATGCCATTTGCTTTGGATGGAGCATGGTCCGTATTTTGATAAGCTTTGTGAAGTGAAGCAGGTTATACGGTTTGTAACGCTTTGCTTCTCCGACTTCCACGGAAGTACCCTTCAGTTTTCGTGTCATATCGGTAGAGGGGAGGAGATACAGCAGGGCGGAAGTATGCTGACACTCCTTGCGCATTTATCAGGTCCTTTTTGCTTGGAAACTGTAGCTAGTTGTGAGCCTTGATGCCGTTTAATCGTGACATTTTGCGGAGGTGCTGAACAGACCGCTGATAGGTTCGCAGTGAGAATTTCGAGGGGCGCCTTTGACGCCATCTTTGTTCAGTTTTGTCTGAGGCCTAACGACACTCGCCGGTTGTTCTGGTGCTCTGTTTATGATCTCATATGCGCTGAAAACTAAAGCTGGTCGGTTGTAACGATGAAATAATAAGAGGTTGAGAAGTTGCCTGCTAGTTGTAGTGGGACAGGAAGACTAATCTCAGAGTGCATATTATTCTACTAGACAGGCATTACCCGGTTGACATCGACTGGGAAATAACAGGGGTGGATGAGACCGCAACCATATCGCTTTATCAGTCTCTTGTATGCGGCTTTGTAATGGCAGGAATTATCATATTGGATGAGCATGAGCTGAGGTGAGGACAGGTAAAAAAAAAAAAAAAAAAAAAAAGGGAAATAACGCAGCCCCTTTCAAAGAAAACCAACAGAAATGAGAACAAAAGTGGGAAATTCTAACAAATGAATAAAAGGCAAACGCGACATATAAAATATATGAATCCAAAAAGTAAAAGAACCAAATTAATTAAAAGAATAGGAACATCGAAATTAAGAGGTTAAAAATAAAAGTAAACAGATGGCTCCCCCCAGACCTTATTCCATACCAAAAAGAGAAAAACTATTTTCGGGGTAGAAAAGAAAAGTGAAAATGAAAATAGAGCGGCTCTACCCTTCTTGTTGCACCCACTGACAATGTTGTTATTGCCAAAAGGTATTGTAGAAATGAGTCATGAAATGCAAATGGAAGGAAAAAGAGTAAAAAGAGGAAGAAGGAACGATACATGCACATTTGCAAACTAGGCGCTTTTTCCCTGGTGGCTTGACAAGTAAAATACCAGCAATGTAGGCAGGCACCTATAGGCCCCTGGGTAGGTATATGAAGTAGGTAAGATGCAGGATTGGACGATGGATCCGGGAGATATGTATAAGAGCGTGGAACCCTTATTTCGGATGTAAAATATAAACAGTTAAGTTAATGTGGGCTGGGCATGGCGTTCAAGCACGCAGCGTAAAGGTAGTTCAGTGGCGTATTCGTATATTTTTTTTTATATGCATTGTAAAAGACGTATAAACATTAAGGCTCACGATCTGAGCAATCACTTTCTCTGAGTATGTCAATCAACCGATCTGTTAGCAGCAGTAGGGCCATAGTCTTTTAATTCGGGAATAATCCTAGTCGTGTCGACAAGGCCCGGATACGCCCTGGCAAAAGCCGGGCCCAGGGACCAGTTATTCAAGTTGCGCAGATGCCGCTCAAAGACCGGATTGATTATGAGCTCTTCAGAGTCTGAGGGTGTGAGAAGAGTATCAGTCGCCTCGTATGGCCAATTGATGCTCAGCGTTGTGGTGTACGGGATGAACCAGTTTTGAAAATCGTAGTCTGGGTACGACGCAACCATACGATCTCGCATGCGTGGCCAGGGGAGATAATCCATCCACGCTGGATGGGGTGTCATGATTTGTGAAGTGCGTGGGGTAAGCCATTCCGGGAGGCGGTCGTAGTTTTGCTGGGTTGGGTATATCTGCCATCGCATAAGGAGGAACATCACGTATAGGATGGCTACTTGTTCGGGAAGATTGCTTATGCCGGGGAATTTGCTGAGGATGTCGGTGAAAACTTTTGAGAGGGGATGAGAGTATGCGCTTTTTGCAGGGTTGAGGAGAGATGAAACGCTGGGATATGGTGGCCCCACAAGGATTTGTTTGGATGCGCCATCCGCCGCCTCGCGTTGGCGGGTGTGAAGGAAGTCCAAAAGAATGGCGTCCATGGGGCAAGTGGGATCCACGTTGCGAACCGGGACCATGTGGGGAGCTATGCACGGATCAAAGAGGTTGTTATGGGACGGGTGAAGGTAGCGAAAACGGGTTGAAATGTTGAAAGACGGTGAGGATGAGTTTCCTCGCGGTTCCGAGATCTTGGGGATATGTCGAGGGGAGTCCACGAGGAAATTAAAACCTAGTCTTTCCCCCGACCCCGAGAAGTCTAGGCCATGTGTTAGTCCCTGCCGTTGTGCATTAAAGCCATTTGTGAGTGTGTATCGGGCTTCGGATTGCTGTGTAGGAACGGAATTCCCAGGCCAGTTTGGACGGAGTGCATATCCTGGAGATCCCGTAGTCGAAGGAGAAAGAGGCTCCATGCTCCTCGGGGAATCAACAACACACATACCCGGCCCTGTACCCAAGTCGAGGCTCGCTGCTGGAGTGCGAAGAGGAGGGTCTGGGTGTGGTATTGTTGAATGATGGGATGCTGGCGGGTCGGAGTGAGAGGCGGGAGACGGGGGTTCAACGTGCGATTGGCATGACCACGAACGATATTCGGAGCCATTGCCATCGGGCACCCCTACATTATCACAAGAACGGGGAGTATCATTTTCTGAAGGTGGCGGAGGTACACCATTCACAACCGGCTGGATCATCGCCACAACGGACGAGAGCATCCTCCGAATATCCTCATTTTCCTTCTCGACTTCGCGTTTCCGGTTCAATGCCGCCTGGAGATCCTGATAGGGCTGCTGTGAGGTTAATTCTCGCACTCGCCGTTCCAGGGTCTCAATCTGTGCTTTTGTCCTTTGCCTAATCGCCCGCTGTGCCTCACGGTCATTTGCCCGCTTCTTTGCCAGCTGTTCCGGGGTGAGGTTGGCAACACCACGGGACGGCGCAGGAGTAACAGCTTTTCTTTTCTTCCCAGTTATCGAATTGGCTTCGCGTAATATTGGGTTGCCTTTGCTCTCCGAGGGAATCGAGGGCAGGTTGTAGGTTGGGTTGAGGCCAGGATAGGTCGACTCGGTAGGCGAAGCATCGTTGGATTCATGCTCGCTACTGTGGCCCGTCATGCCTCGTCGACAGAATGCGAGCTGGCCCTCCGAGAGGTATGAACCATCCCACGCGGTTTGAAAGAGAGTTTATTCCGGCGTATAGGAAATTAGTTCCTCCTTGCTTCTCCAACGAGATTCCTGGCGAATCCAGGCGTGCAAGGTGGAGGGGCTTCAGGCAGGCACCAAATATATGTCCACCCACACTCGCAACAACGAAAAAGAAAAGGTAATCTCTCTGTTTTCTGTTAGGCGGTCTGTACGCAAACCGTAATGAATGGTTAGCTGGGCTTTGGTCAGGCTATCGAGGCGACGACTGTCGAACTTTGATGGTTGTCCCAGCGCTAGAATTTGCTTGTCTCGCCCGCTGCGCCACTAGTGAGCACTTGGTGCATGCGGGACTAAATAAGCGCAGTTAGCGACCTAATAAAATCCAAATATCAGCAAGGTCCCGCGCTGGCAGGTTGGCTTGGGGTCAGGATGGCAATGTATGTGCAATTCAGGGGCACACCGGAGTTGTATCGTTATTCCCGGTCTTGGCCCAACACTTGTTCTGTCATAAATAACAACGACCAGGCGAGCTGCTGAACGAAGTCCCTGATCGACGCATCTTTTTTCTTTCAGACACCGACCTAGATCGCCAGGGTTCATACGATATAGGATGGAACTAGTGAATTAGCAGCAGTGAGCTAAATATTTACCCAAGCGCTGGAAGACGCGCCATCCGACCTGAATGATGCACGCGTCCAAATGTATCGTTAATGTAATTGCCCACAACCACGCAAAGGGATCAAGAAAAAGGAGCTCAACGAAGGTGTAAATCCTTACTTGAGGAAGATGAGGACCTGGCCTTTGTTGATATGACACAAGCTGTGGTACCTAGCGTGCTCTAGAACCGAGCATATAAACGTCTCAGTTCCCACCGTTGCCCACCGTTATCTATATCTGACACGTCGAAGCCAACCCCTCTGGATGCAAGGTTCCCCATCTGTCTGATGAGCAATGATTGACTACTGTGGACCGTTATCCCCAGCTGGTTGGCTCAGCATAAACAAAACCTATCAGCTGCGCATCTTGACACAAGTGGTTTGTTTCGGTGCGAACAGTTTGGGCATAGCACAGAGTCGGGATCCATGGATGACGCTGATGAACGTTACAACTGTCCACAGTTTTGTTAAAACTTGCCTGCAAAGGATACAGAGCATGCTAGATCATTTTGCGTCTGGCATTCCCTAAATATCAAGTCGAACAAGTTGGTACATGTCCAAATACCTAATCAGCTACGCATACGTGTAACCTTCTCATGGTCCTCATTTTTCAACCGACACGTCGGGCACAAGCCTTAGAAAAAGGCTCGAAATTATACAAAAGTCCCCAGTTGTTGATTTCCTAGTTCTTCCTTTTGAGCAGCTGTGGATATCTGCGAAATCAGGATATATCACTGATAACAATTGCTGTCCTGGTGTACGGACATTTAGATCAGAGGGTATAAAACCGGAACCCACGGCACGAAGGCTCGAGAGCTGTCTGAATATTTTCAAACCATCACCTTCAATCGATCCATTGCTCTAAAAACTACGTGGATAGGCATAAATAGCACATTTGCGTGCCGACGGGATAAATTTATACCTCGTAAGGAGAAATGATATCCCTAGATACCCCTTAGCCAGCAGGCAACCCCCGAAATCATCCAACACTGCCAGGGGCACTTGGAAGCTTACAAATTGGCCAAACTTCTAGAACCACACCGAGCTATGTAATTGCTATCATAGCGCCTTGAATTATGTGATACAGCATCCTATTGTTCTCCAGCGCAGCCTTTTTGCCCTGTCAAGCAAGTTCGACGAGATGTAAGTCTAGCTAGATCTGGTGCTAGCTTCGGAGACATATTCGACCCAGAAAGTATCCGAGTGGCGTTTTAGTTACACTGCCATTGGCCAGCGTCGACCACGATGAACATGAGCAGAATATCTACTTCGAGGTAGAGACCGAGCTGCAATTTCGTATAAGGTATGGAGACCTCAAGAGAAGAACATGGACATGTATGCGATGTAGTCGAAAGGATGGAGCTCATGGTTGGTCAGGTCTTTCATCGAAATAATTCAATCCTGCTGTAAACCGTCTTTCTCCACATCCCGCAGCATCTCGAACTGTCCAGAGGTCTTCCACCTCGAAAGATTTAAATAGGACCAACATTCCCCTCTCAAAAACACGATTCTTAGATAGATATTTGTTTGTATTCTAATTCCATTAAACCTATACTTTACATATATCGCACCTCTACTTAAACATTCCGTATCTTCCGTGCATCTCAGCCCCTCATCTCAATCTCGCTTTTACAGACCTGCACGCCGAACCATTAGTATTCTCACCATGGCATCTGCCCATCGAACTCCCTCGGACGCCCCTAGTGGTCTAGATACATTGGCTGCTGTCAACGAAGAGTTCTGGAAGTAAGCTTACATATATCACCTAGCTATCCTACACCCTCTTACCCAGTAAAAACAGCATCCCCAGGAAAACTAACCTTTAACCACCCAATATAGTAACTCCGCTGAGACCGTCTTCAAAGAGTCATGGGTGCTAGAATTTCAAGCGAATCTGTGCACGTTTCTAGAGAAGAACATGGATTGGCTGGGTATCGCTAATGATCGTACACTAGCCGCGGAGCGGAAAATGCTCGATTATGCCTGTGGAAACGGGTTTTTGACAAAAGTAAGGTTTTTTTTTATTTGACTTAAAACCTTCGGCCTGGTACAACGCGCATTATTTTCCTATATATGTACATGTACATTAAATACACACACATGTACAGTACATATACGTACATGTGATGCCACGCTTTCCCAGCTTCAAGAAACTGCAGCAAAGCTTACCATTCCCAAGGTCTACCATCCCTTCTTCACTAAATGCGTCGGCATCGACCTAGCTGCCGGCATGGTTAAGCAGTACAACGACGCCGCTGCCGAGCTAGGTCTCTCGCCGGAGAAAATGTACGCAGTGAAGGGGGACTTATCATCACCCGTGTCCGCGCAAGAACCGCCCAAGCGAGAAGATGCCACCGCAACAGACTTATCCCGTGACGAGTTTTTCAACTTCAATTTCGCCGGGGTAGCCCTGGCGCTGCACCATATGCAGAATCCGAAGGCGGCCATCGTGAAGATGGCTGACAGACTGAAGAGCGGCGGTGTGATTTTGGCTATTGATTTGTTGCAATCTGAGGCGAAAGATGGGGAGGGGAAGGGCAGTAATCACCATCACCATGATGATCATCACCATAATCATCATGGCGGTCACTCTCACGGCCACGGTCATGGCCATGGTCATACGGATGCAGCCAACGCTCCACATGCCCGCGGCCCTGCAGGGCACACCATTTCTCACGAGCACCCTACCTTCTCACTCGAGTTGATTAAGGCCATGTTTACCCGTGCCGGGCTGGTTGATGTAGATGTTATCCTTTCTGACTGGAAGTTGCAGTTACCATTTGTGACGGATCCCAACCAGAAGCTGTTTTTTGCGAGGGGGAGGAAGCCGTGAACTAAAAAAATTCTGGGAATGGACTTGAGGCCGAGTTAGTGAAGATATATGAAGTTTTAGAAACTTAGAATCAAGTGCAACGAAATTTTACTGTGAT
The DNA here is from genome assembly GCF_000003855.2 of Blastomyces gilchristii SLH14081. Classification (NCBI taxonomy): domain Eukaryota; kingdom Fungi; phylum Ascomycota; class Eurotiomycetes; order Onygenales; family Ajellomycetaceae; genus Blastomyces; species Blastomyces gilchristii. Next base: position 1,007,175 of record NW_003101677.1, on the reverse strand, counting down.
GGATCATTTTTCGATCGATTCCAGGTTGGGGCCACAATGAAGCTAGGTGTGCGTGTAAAATGAATCCTAGTGTATGTAGAGAGCAGAAACACATCAGATATTTCAAAGCATGGTAGAAGGTAAAGAATCATAGGAAATGCAGCTTCCCATCACTTGTAGCCTCTCACGTGTACTCAATAAATATAGACAAATGAATATATTCACAAAATAATATCTATATGTTAGAAACTGAGACAACATCAAAGTACATGTACTGTACAAGACGGCAAATTTAGGAACTGTGCTTAAAAGATGAACACATAAGAAAAATACATGAGAATCCACATGAAACACGAAATAAAAAGAAGCAATTGAACAAACAAACCTCATAAGTGTTCAGTGGACATAGAAGTATCATATCGTATTATGTCCATGACATTCATAATTCGGGGGAAGAAAATCATTCAAGGAAACTAAGACTGAGGAAAATTTTCAGATAATAATGGAACAGGAAAGATGAGCATAGGGATAATTCTATGGTATAAAAAAACTCTTTGAGGACTGGAAGTGGATCCTCCATCAAAACGATGTACAAAGGGCTACTCAAGCATATGCCCCATTTTCCCGATCTGAACATGGGAGAATAATCGTTAGCTGTGAAAGAACAAGGAAAGAAAACTATAAGGAGGAGAGGAAAGGGGACATGATATCACTCACTTTGGTTCTTAGATAGTCCTCAATCTCCGTACTCCGGATCCCCTTCTGCCCACCTGACCGCCATGCTAGCGGGATCATGGGTACTCTCTCCTTCACGATCACCTCACGATTGGGGCCTTCGACAGCCATGACTTTATCTGGGTTATTCGTTAACAGCCGGATCCCGCTATTGTTCGCCGAGTCAACTCCCAGCCCCAGATCCACAAGCATGGCAGTCGCCAAACCATAGCTGCGAGCATCCGCAGGATGCCGAAGTATAAGATTGGCCTCGACCGTATCGTTCCCTAGATCTTGCAAGTTGTACGCCTTCAGTTTCTCGCTCAGACCAATGCCACGGCCCTCTTGGCGTAGGTATATAATAACGCCGCCAGGGCTTTGCTCTTGTGATGCAGTCGTTTCCGACATTAATCTTGCTGCTTCGTCTAATTGTTCTCCACAATCGCACCGCGCCGACCAGGCAGTTTCGCCCGTGTAACATTCTGAATGTATCCTGACGAGAGGAGCTTGTGCCGGTACCTGCTCCCTTTGCCCTGCCATTTCATTCCTCTGCACCACACCACTCACCACCTCTTTCGCGGAATCCGCACCACCAGCTGAAGGCTCCCTCTGCACGTTTATCCCAACGCCCATTCCTTCATCAAACCGGCTATCCTGTCTCCCAGGATACAACCTCCCCATATACGCCCCGCGAATCATGCGATCCATCTCAGTTTCCCCGGGCCGCACCCTATCCAAACTCCGGCTCCGAATTGAGTTCCCAAACACAATAGCCAAATGCTCCTTATTATCCGCATCATTGTGATAGAGATGCAGGAACATTTCCGCACCCGTCGTCGTCGGGATGCGGGCACGAACAATACATTCGACCTTGGGTAGCCGTGGAAGCAATTTGGGCGGTTTGGCATTGATCAAGCGATCTCTGCACTCCGTCGTCGATGACGCCGGTTTAACCGGTAGGTGTGCATTTTCGAGGCTGTGAGGGGTAGACGGAGGGGTGAAGGAGGGAGAGATAATGGAGTGTGAGAGAGCGGGGGTTGGCGCTTGGCTGCCCGCTTCTAGGTAGTCGTGCGTGTGGTGGCTACTGCCGCCAGGGGACTGAGTGCGAGTCTGCGAAGAGGGAGACGATGTAGGGGCATTACTCAAACCTCCGGTAAGTGAGTATTCGGTGATCGCTGGGTGTTTTGGATGGAGGGGTCGGGGTGAGAGGTATGCGGAAGCGTGAGAGGGAAAATCAGGCATTTTGGAAGTTACATTCAATAAAAATGTCGGCAGTGCAGGGTAACTTTTGTATTACCATGCCAAATACAACAACGGCTATAATATTCAGAGGATTTATGGCGATACCATGAGATAGGAGTGAACACAAATATTTTGAGCCGTCATATGGACTTTCTGATTTCTATTTGTAAGTCATGACTGAGCCTCGGTCCGGCTGAGTCAGCGGTAAGGCCGGCGATGTCGCTTCCTTCGGCAATCGCGCCACGCCGAGCTGGAGGAACGTCACTATCTGACATTATGGGATAAACAACACTGTGATTGCTGCCAAAACAATTTCTAGGCGATAATCAAGCCAATCGTAATATAGCTTGCTGAGAGTGGAATTGTGCAGTTTCGATATTATTAACTATTACTACTTTTCGACACATCCATTCCTATCATGTAGTTGCTAAAACCGCTAATTAAATATCCCAATATTAATAATATCCAAGGGCCACAACAAAATGCTGGTCCAATCCCAGTATCCAACACCTGTCCAGAACACCAAGCTCAAAATGAGATCGTAGCAGAGCAAAATCCAAAATCCCTGTAGACGATAAAAAGTTGGAAATGTAAGAAAGAACCAAATAACCGCCACCGCCCAAGGTAAACCGTACGTACGCGTCCACGTACTACAAATATACATATCAGATAGAGTACCAATTACCGAGCGGCCGTTTTCATATCGGAGTAATAAGACCAACCCAATTATTTCCCCGGGATGTCGAGCACAAAACGGCGGTCGACATCCATCTCCTTGTCATCTTCCTCCCCCTCAAACTTCAACCGATACACGTCCTTCTTGGAACCCATAACCTCCGCACGGTAAAACGTAGTGGTATCGGGATATCTAGCGAGGACTTGTTTTCCAACAGAAAATAATGGCAGGGAAGCGCCGACTTGGGGAATGGGAATTAATGAAGCTGCAGTGGTTTTGTAGACTGCGCCCTCCTCGCCATTTTCACTGGGCTCGGGATCTTGGACATCGTAACTGGGATGGTTGTCAATGCTAAAAGAAAATTCAGTTGTGCTGGGAACCTTCTACGTGGACTTACCGCTTCTTATGACCCTCCCCCGCTATGCTCTTGATGATGCACTGTATACCTTCTCCCTCCACCCCCTGTTGTTTCTTATTGTGTTTGAAAACAACTTCTGCTCCAACAAACAGATGCCCACTTTTCTCTGCCGCGGTACCTTTCGTGCCTTCACCTCCATCCTCACTCTTGACAGAAACTGCTTCACGGGCTTGGCTGCTTGACACGCTTGCGCTTCTATGGGTACTGTTTTTGAGCCGATTTAATTTATCGGCTATCCCCGTAGTAGGAGAATCGGAAGCTGGGGTTTCAGCTTCTGTCTTCCGTTTCCGTGGCTTGCCAGAGGAACCGGCCCGCGTCTGGGGGTCAGCTTCGGACGCTGAGCGTAGAGCGATTAGTATCTCGAGGTTTTTAATGACGTCTGCTGGCTCATCACGTAAGATAGCGCGTTCCTCTTCACTGTGCTTGTTGATTATACGCTCGTAGTTTTCCATCTGCTCAAGCTCCGCTGGTGTTGCCTCTGAAAACCGCGTCATTAGCAAATATTAAAACTCGTTCCGGAGTGGGTTCCGCCCATGCAGTCTGAAACTAGCTACTGGATTGATGATGCAGGGAGAACAGAGTAGACAACTGTACTAAAAAGGGAACACAGCTAAAGGACCGAACGGTAAATCAATAGTTCTGACAGCCTGGGAACAGGGTACAAGCCGAACCACAGGCGCAACTCAAACAGTCGAATCCTAAAACTTGAAGCAAGGACACACGGTGGAGAGAATAAGGCTAGCAAGAAGGGCTTCTCGTGATCCAAATGGAGATGGATGGGGAAACTTCCTTAAAGGGTGTACGTCTAGGAGTCCAGGATGGCTTCGTTCATACATATGATGGCTGAGTGATAAAATAATATCGTTCCTTGGTTTGATCCAAGGTGCCATCTGTTTTCGAGGAACTGAGAGATAACACAGAAGATATATATGTGATAGTGTAGAGAAGCATATTCAAGGGATTCGGGGAAGAAATTGTAACCAAAGACCCATTCTGATTCTGGGCAAAGAGTAAATCCATTTGGTATAAAGATGGCTGAGTAACAATAGCAAGAATCCTAACCCAGACATGCCGATACAGAAATAATAAAATAAAATAAAATAAGAAGGGTAAGTTATGCACTCACTTCGGCCAGCTTTTGCGATTTTATCCCTGAGCGCGGCGAGTTGGAACCCTGGGATCCTTTGTTTCTCGTTTTTCTCCGCGGCCTTGTGTATGTCTTGACGGATTCGATTCCACATTTCGATTTCCTCATTGGCAGCCGCGCCGTTGTCCCTGGTGGGAGGGCCTCTTGGTCTGTTTCGGGACATGCTGCGCTCTTCACGTTCGGACTTCAACTGAAGGGCTTTCCCCCTTTTCTCCTTGCGCTTTTGAGCTTCGGCCTTCTTTGCTGCGGCCTGTTCTTCTTTAGCCTTTCTTACTTTGGCAATATCAACAGCTTCCCACTCCGAACCAGATAATACTTGGAATTCGAAACTGCCCTCGGTTTGCCTGCGTGTGCGTACTACCGACTGAAGGTGTGTCGCGGTATATCGCGCAGAGGCAGACAAAGATGAGTTTGAGCTTATGTCAATGCCAGAGCTGCAAGGTTCTTGGCTGAGCTGGCCGTTCTTGCGATCTGGAACTCCACAGTCCGGGGTATGTATCCGAAGTGATTCCGCCGGCAAAATTAACGCTGCTGGAGTCGCTGGGGTAGCTGATATCGGCTGGTGGAGTGGCGCGGCAGGCTGATCGTCTCCTACCGCCAACGAGACATAGGGAACCGTGGAACTGATGGCTTGGAGTGAACAGCGGTTGGGTGCAGGCATGTCATCAGCCTTATTCGGCGGCTGGTAGCTTTGATTGGACATCGTCGGAAAAGTTTGTCCCAAGGTTAGGGCTTGCCGCGGTCACGGGACGCTGGGGTAGCGCCAGTTAGGTAAGCTGGGGACGGGATCACGGGATCACTGGTATGGTGTACTAGTGGACGCAACGGGTGGAGTCAAACCACGTCACTGGATTCTGAGCTGGAGTTGGAATGAAGAGCAACATTGTTTGTTGAAGACACTCAGAATAAATAGAAGAACGACGGCACCGCTGTCCTACTCCCGCTTGCACTTTATAATCTATTGAATCGCAGTCGACCTCTCTTCACAGCAAGCGCAACTCTGTCACTTTCATTTCTTCAATATGCAGGTGCCCCTCTTCCGGTTGCAGTGCGGTGAGTTTGATATCGACTTTCTGCCCTCAGGTATTGCCAATTACTGACATTATTTGCCATTAACTAGGTGTTAATAGTTATGATTGGGGTACTTATGAGCTCTTTGTCTTCACCACTCTGTATTCAATTCTGCCGCTTACGTTGCTAATATCCATTTAGGGAAGATTGGCCAGGAATCTGCTGCGGCAAGATATGCTGCGGCGACTCCCGCAAGCGATCTTTCTATTCAGAATGAAAGGCCATATGCAGAGGTACTGTGGTTCTGATCTGGTCTCTTAGTACTTGAGTTGTCAGACCAACTGATAGTTTTACCTCCCTAGCTCTGGATGGGCACTCATCCTTCGCTACCTTCCAAAGAATTTGAAACCCAAAGGACCTTGCTGGACCTGGTGCAGGACAACCAGGAGTTGATGTCACAAGAAGTCAGTAGGCGATATGGAGTGCAATTACCTTTCCTCTTCAAGGTTCTTTCTATCCGGAAAGCTCTCTCAATCCAAGCACACCCAAACAAAAAGCTGGCAGCGGTGCTTCACGAAAAAGATCCGAGAAACTACCCTGGTTAGTAACTCATATGAATAACATAAAACCAGTAATATTGATTAATAGTCTTTATCAGATGATAATCATAAGCCGGAGATGACGATTGCCATCACCCCCTTTGAGGGCCTCTGTGGCTTCCGTCCCTTGACTGAAATTGTTCATTTCCTTCGTGTTTTAGAACCCCTCAGAGAGCTCGTCGGGTCGGAGGCTGCTGAGGCATTCGAAAATGCAGTGCGTGGACAAGAACTATCTGTAGATCCCAGTGCCACAGAAAGGAACAGAGCTGCTCTTAAGACCGTTTTCACAAAGTTAATGACATCTACACCAGGTGCCATCTCCGCTGCTGCAGAGAAACTTATTTCGGCCGCCAAAGCCTCTCCAGCCACATTCGCCACGTCAGAGTCCACACCCTCAACCAATCCTTCGAACCCAGATGAACTGGCAGTCGTAGTAACCCGCTTAAATGAACAGTTCCCCAACGACATTGGACTGTTCGTCTTTTTCTTCCTCAATTTCGTCAAATTATCTCCAGGCGAAGCGATGTTTCTCAAGGCAGACGATATCCATGCATACATTTCAGGAGACATCATGGAGTGCATGGCTTCATCTGACAACGTCGTTCGAGCTGGATTTACACCCAAGTTTAAAGATGTCTCCACCCTAACCGACATGCTCACCTACAACTACGCACCCATTGAGGAGCAGAAGATGGAACCCACCGAATACCCCTATATGACCATGAATACAATTGCATACTCAAGCAATTCGACATCGTTACTATATAACCCGCCCATCGAAGAGTTCGCCGTTGTTAAGACAGACCTGAAACGCCGCGGTGCTAAGGCGACCTTCGAAACTATCAATGGACCCAGCGTCCTCATCTGCACTAGTGGCCAAGGAAAGATAAGCGTAGGGTCAGCCAAGATAGAGGAAGTCAAGGAGGGTTACGTCTTTTTCGTTGGGGCGAATGCTGAGTGTGTGATCGAGAGCACGGTAGCAGAGGGAGACGAGGTGCCCTTCACTACTTTCAAGGCTTTTTGCGAACTCGACCGTTCTGAAGATATTGTCAATGGGAGGTGAAACGCATAGTTTCTTTGTCCACAGGATCTTCCATTTTGTTCTTTTTTCCTTCATATTTATTGTATCTCCGCAACGTCTTTATCCAATATCCCCCCCTGTTGTATCCTGAGCTATATGAAAACCACCTATATTCTGCTAGCTAATACAAGCTAAAAATGAGACTAAACATAAATCATCATGTTATATCCTGACTCGCTTCTAGGATTGTTTGAAGGGCACGCTTATATTTTTGCTGCTTGCTTGCTATCCGTGCAAAGGGCCAAGTCAGGATGACGTAATTTAGCCTGGCTCTCACTAACCGGGACTAGATCCATCTAATAACTAGTTAACCTAACCCAATCTCAACCTTAAAAAACATCCACCGCGGCTCTGCGGAGTAGCTCGAATTCACAGCCGAGGGACCAGCTCTGCGGAGGCTGCTGTTGCTGCTGCTACAATATAATAATGGCGGCCCGTTCACCAAACTGCGGGGGTTCATGGGCTTGGCTTGACACTCCAGATATTGTTTACCCGAGAATATAAGATCCTGACGATATGGATGATAGAAAGCGGGGACGGACACCAGCAATTGGCCCTTAATTCCTTCATATTTCGTTCTTCTCTCCTCCTAGGTTGCGATCCTGCGTGCTCTGGCCGGAGCTTGTTTTAGCTAGAACCGATAGCTTGAGAGCTTGAAATCCGACTTGCTTTGTTTCTTCTTCTATCTCTTGCCATTTGTGAGACTCGTGCCACAGAGTGCAGGACATTTACGGACCGACGAGAACCCTCGAGGGATAGCGACGGCAGACAGTTTATCGATATTCGACTGAGAGAGCTGTCTCCTTCAATATTGACTTAAGTTTTATTTAACAATCCGTTCATCTTTGCCTCTCAGATTATCATGGGTCCCGGTACTTATCCCCCCAAGCTCACTGTCGTTGAGAAGCTGGATTTGGTTTCAGCGAGCCTCTCGTTGGTTGCAAGCGCCCTCTATGCGGCCATTACTGGCATATTCCGCGGGCAGCACGGGCATAAGTATTACAAGAAGCATGTCAGTCATGCAGTGATAAAGACAGCTCTCAATCGAGTATCGACGCGGCAGCACCAGTAAGTGAATTCAAGCCTTTCCATGAGCATGAAACGCATTGACCCGTTCCCCTACAATAATGCTCTTCACATATTTCTCAATTGACAAACCACTGTTCTTTTTTTTTTTTAGGGCGCTCAACCCTTCTACTAATCAAGTATACGAACTCTTCGCGACAAAGAGCGGGTTCACGCCGCAAACCGTGCCACTTGATCATGGCGCCCAGGGTCATTGGATCGGCAATAAAGATGCGAAGAATGTGTTGATTTACTATCATGGTATGATTACCGAGATACACGTCAAAGAGAACCCTTGTCTTGTCCTTAATTTTAGACGAAGGATATTAACCAATTCTCCTTGAATTTATAGGCGGTGGTTTTGCAGCCGCCGCTGGCCCTGCGTTTTTCCAGCTCCAGAACGACATCCTGGACCAGCTCAAAGCTGCGGGCAAAGACATTGCCATCTTCTTCATTACATACACCCTCACTCCCCACGCCGTCTACCCGACCCAACTTACGCAGGCTGTCGGGGCGCTCCGCTACATAATTGACAGAACCGGCCGTAGCCCTTCAAACGTCTTCATCGCAGGCGACTCAGCCGGCGGCAACCTCACGCTGGGCGTTCTCTCCCACCTTTCCCATCCGCACACGGCAATTGAGCCACTGGAGCTTTCTGGGCCGCTAGCCGGCGCCTTGCCTATTTCGCCGTGGGTCTCCTTCTCGCTGGACTATCCATCCGTCGAGGAGAACAAGAATAAAGACATACTTTCGGCTTCGATCCTGAAGAGATGGTCATCGTTTTACGTTGCAGATTCGGAAGCGGATAATTACATGGAGCCGCTCCGGGCACCAGCAGATTGGTGGAAGGATCTTAAGGTTAGAGATGTGTTGTTTCTAACTGGTTCGGATGAATTATTCCGTTCACCCATCGAGGAGTTTGTTGGGAAGTTCAAGGTCAGTCCTCCTTCCTTTCCGGTTTTTATCTGAAATGCAATTGCGTCTTTTTTTTTTTTTTTTTTTTTTTTTTTGAGTCCATTGTTCTTGATATCTCCACTGCTGCAGCGTTTGTCAGTTAACATTGTACGCGCCCTGATCCCAAATTCCAGACCGCTTTTCCGAACACGACTTTCGTTGTGGGCAAGGATGAATGCCACGACGCGCCCATCGTAAATTTAATGATCGGTGATCGATCCGGAACAGAACAAGGGAAAGCATACGCTTCGTTTTTGACCTCGAAACTTTGATGGCCATAGGTTGCTGAATGGGTGGTAGGAGCGCGGCCAATTAAGCGGATAGGATGACAGAGTATTAAAGTTGCACAATGGCAACAGGCAGATAAATAGGATATGAGCTGTACATCCACATACCTAATAATTTTAATACTGCCGGTATTAATCGATGTGTTCTCCGGGGCTTATAGTAATAATCTAGCGTATTTCCTTTTGCATTGCCCTTAAAATACAAACTCAGCAAATCTCCCGTAGCAGAAGCAATTATTCAAATCGTCAAGACATTAGAAACGCAAATTTTCGTCTTCTTTTGTTTGGTTCAAGCTTAAATTGTTCGTCTATGGTTTAAACAGCATGGACCCGGCTAACGGCTAACAACAGAAATGGAAATGGAAACAGAACTATAAACCTGAAAAAGAAGAGCGAGAGCATGTAGAGGCGGATTACCTACAAGAATGATGCTAAAATAGACGAACGTAAAGGGAATAACATAACGAAAAGACGGTTAGGCTATGAAGAAACCTTTGCTGAGTATTTTGATGCTGCAGCATCAAAAAGCGCAGATTTTTCAGCTAGGTCAGTGAGGAATGGGTGGTCTGGTTGTGCCTTTTCAAGGGATCTGGAAGGAGATGGTGTGGTTAGCTTAGTTGATACATTTTTGCAAGGTGCAGCTCGTTTTCCAAGCAGTGAAATACACTAAAAGGGGTTACTCACGAAGTAAGCTCTGTCGTATCTTTCCCGCTCAAAACTCTCAGCACAATCGAATTTGCAATCAACTGAACATCGTTAGGGTATTTCTCTAGTGCTGATTGGAGAGCGACTTCAGCCTCCGGTAGACGACCTAAGTGTAGTTCGGAAACGGCTTGGCCAACGATTGAAAGGGGCGATGATGTATTGGGGACGGAGGCAAGTTCTTCGTATACGTAGAATGCGGATTGGTATTTTTCACCCCCCTATATTTTGCCCGTGATAGTTAGAAGCAAATATCGATGCCGTTGCGGGGAATTTGAAGCATACCACTCTCAATCCCACCCAGGACTCAGCCAAATTGACGAGTAATGAATCTTGAGCCCACCGTCGAGCGGCCTGGACTTCCTTCAGGGCGAGGTCGGTGCGGTTTTGTTGGAGGTGGATTTGGACAATTAAGGCGACGCTGCGAGAGTAGGATACGAGATATTAGAGTGATATTCCAAAAATATAAAATGGGAAACATCCATTTCGGCAACAACAACAACGAGATAATGTCTCTAGTCACAAGATAGAAACAGAGATCTACTCACGCTTCAAGGTTCCCCTGGTGCTTCGACAATAGCGACAAGGCGTCCTCGCTCTTCCCTTGGGCCTGCAGCACCGTTCCTACAAGGACCTGAGCAGTCGCATTGTCCGAGTGGTTCGCTATTAGTTCCTCCACTCCCTTTAGTGCTTCAGCTTCATCCCCCGCTGCTTGTTGGGCCAGCACCTTCACAGCAACTAGATCAGGCACATCTTCGCCCTCGACATCTGCAATGACGTCTTCAGTTTGTCCCAGGGCAATTCGGGCGCGCAGTTTGAGAACACGAGTAATGAGTTTGTTTTCAGGAGAGAAGGAGGAGGTATCGAAATCGACTACTACTTGATATTGGCCCTGGTGGAAGGCATTGTGGATGTTTAGGAGCTCTGAATGGTTTACGTGTCAGCTGTGAACGACCAATGGAAATGGATTTCACGAAATAGATAGCTTACCGCCTTCAGCTGAAAATGGATCCATTGCGTTTAATTAATACAAAATCTGTTGGTGTACTTGTGCGCACGGGATAACTGTCTTAATCTGACTGTCACAGTACGTACTGTCGGTCTTGTCGCTGTGAACACATTGGATGGTTTGATAACGCTCCGATGACCAAATTCGGGAAGGTGACGCGAGGCCAAACGTAAAATATTTAGGCAAGAACTGCCGAGTTATCCCAGCAGCATCACAACCTCATCGCATGAGCCTCAATCGAGATTCTTGCTTCAATCTACAGGCAAGCAGGAAAGAACAACAGCATAGAACAATAGACTGCAATTGTCGACCCTATTGCGATTTATTATACTATGTAGGCCCCTTTACACTCCCAACGTCAGTCAACAACCAAAAAACGAACGCCATAAACCTCGAAATTTCCGATTTTTCCAATCTTTCAAATATTCAGAACACCCAAACACCAAACTTGTGCGAATTCATCTCAGATTTAAAGAATTATAAGAACAACACTTTCCAAAGCACAGCTTTATCAAGCATGCCAAGGCAATTTTTCCGTACACATGTTTTTTGATGCGTAGTGCACACTCAATCAAAGTGTCATCTTCCTCTGAAAACATGACTCTCCACCTTAAGGATTGAAGACTCGAGTGGAACTGGCTGGCTGGCTGCTCCAGAGAGAATGTTAACTAATGTCGCAGAACCACGGCCGGTGGTATCAGTTGATCTGACCACAAATTTCTTTCGCCAATCTTCCAGCTCTCATTCTAGATGGGTACCGTTTGGTTTCGACTATGCTTCGTCCTTGGCGTCGGTGAAATCAGATGCTTTTTCGTGATTATATGATCACTAAAGGCTCATATGCGAAACACTTCGGTGCGGCCTTTTTCCCTTGAATCAAGAGGATAGTCTCTTCTCGAATCCTGGGTATCTCTATATGCGGAACATTCAATGTTAGTATGTTAAACAACCTAGCCAGCGCAGTAAATCCGGGGCTTACAGACACCGTGTCTCTCATTCCTTCGCCGACGAGGCTTTCGGGATATCTTCTACTTTCACAGCATCCGCACAAACTCCGAATTGAGCCCGGTTCTCGAGCGGCTGGTTTAAAAGAGAGTCTGCCAGCTCCTGAGTTATTGTCCTGCCGCATATTATAAATTCCTGCGTGATCGTTATTGAGAACATGGGTATGACGATATGAACTGGCCCTTCTAGGGTAATTTCTCACGGAGGGGTTATGGGAGAAGGCTGGGACAGCCTTTGCCATATTGACTAGGTACTCCAAGGTACTGTCCACTTCATGCACAATAGGCGGGAAGCCCCTGCGTTCAATATCGTTTGCCATGGCTTCCAGTACAGCATCTAAAGGTGGCAGAAACCTCACCTTAGCGCAGTTTTTGCCTCTACAGAACAGAGGACCCGGTAGTGGCATTTTTTCCCTAACACTGGTGGCTCCCATCGTTCCAACAGAGTGTGGGAGGCGTCTTAACATATCGTTCAAATGTTGGATAATCCCGTTCGCCTGATACTCAAAGCTTGGGTAACCGCAATTCTTAACGTCCGTGTCGATCTGGTTGAGTACGTCGGCAAGCGGAGGCAAATGGCGTTCCGCATCGATAACAGATCTGGGATTGAATAGGACAAGATCTCGTCTGCTAAAATCGGGAGCAAAAGACGTTGCCGGCCCCTGGCTGCTTCGCCTGATTTCCGGTTCCGTAGTGGAGAGAATCCGACGACCCTGCATTGATATACAAGGAGCGTCGGGACTTTGGATCATGTTCCGGCCAGAGAATGAATAATCTCCATTACGGTGCGCGGAGTTCGCCAGTAAAGGAAGCGGGCTAGAATTTGAGGCTTTATCGTCCTTGTCCTCATTCCCTTCCGCGCTGTTCTGGCCCCCCCTCTCAATTCTTGATCCCATTTTTTCTTGCTATCTCCGGTATTAAGATTTGGAATTGCGGCAAACTGTTCCAGCGGTCGATTCAACACGTTCTGCTAGACTTTGAGGGCTAGTTGCCTTTAAAAATATGAGGGAATATCGATGCTGGCTAAATACGCAGAAGTAGATAATGTGGTACAGGATTGTTGAATACCAGGGAGAATGATCCTAAAATACGAGGAAAAAAAGGAAGTACACAAGGTGATGATGGGAATGGCGACTTCTTTTCTCCGCGTTTGTTTTCCAAAGCGCGTTTATTCCCTTGCTAACCTGGCTCCAGTGATCCTGCTTAACTTTGGTGCTTAAACTCTGAGTTCTCCAGTTCTATTCTCCCTTCCTAAACGGGAAATGCAGTTGCGAAATGACGACATATATATTCTCCATACATTTCTTTTTTGTTCTCAAGCCGGCCCGAGCGTCCTCAAATCTGGAAGGCACGACTCCTCTGTCGAGCGGCATACGAATCTGGAAAGGGACGGTCTTCTAGCTAACCTTCCCTAGCAGGCATTCCAGATATAAATACTGTTGCTTCCGTATGCCGCAGCCCCCAAGCCCAAGCTCATCGCGTGCGGGACACCTTCTCCCGTCTCGAGGCAAGAAAACTATGACGGCTACAAGTGCGCTTCCCCACACAAGCTTTCAGATTCAAGGCGCCGTTTCTTTCCAGTCCAAGTACCCCGAAGCAGGTACCGCTAAGGTCGTTGTTTCTGCTACAGAACTTCTGTTTTGATTTGAAGGTCTACGCAGATATCGTTTGTTTAGATCAAATTATGATGAGAGATGCTGGCACGGCTGCTCTGGCGGGCCATTAGTCGAGTTATTCGTTTTATCGCTGCCCATCTACTCAAACGAATATCGCACTGTGTACATGTAATGTACGTGCATATCGCAGAGAAGGAACGACCGGCAATGAGGATCGTCGATTGTTGGCAATTTTATTGGACCGTTTGAGCTACAACATATAATTTTACACTTTCCCTAGAGATACAGCAGTTCTTGGGCTTTTACTTCATATCTTACACGCCTCAACTGTCGCAACGTGAGTTTGGTGCTCCCATGAAGGCCGCTAGGTACGATGAATGATATCATATCATGTATATGGGTCTTTATCTGGCTTGGGCCGCTCGAATATAATTCGTGCCATAGTAAGCGATCTATGCAGTATTTGCGGTAGAGATGCCGAATAATTCTTGGGGGATTGGACGAACCAGGGTTGATCATTTAGTCAATATATATTTTCATATCTATGTATCGATATAAAAGCACCATTCGTTTCCATGTGCCAATAAACTGAAATATTTCTTTTCGTCGCCTCAACCACCGGGAGATGCATGTAGAGCACATGCCCCTTTGGTTCATATTTGGGATACTTCTTTCAAAAATAGAGATCTCCAAGACAACTAAGGGATAGAGCTCACTCTTATATTCACAAGGAAAAGTATATGTGAAAACCCCGGCATGGAACTACCGCAATAAGAATTTAGCATTCAAGTTTGTTTCTCTTACAGGAAATTTGATAGGGTTCACGAAGTCTAAAAATAACCTTCGGAAAAAGTACTCGTCAAACGCAACACATGTTAGACTTTATAGACAGGAATATAACAAAGTTATATAAAAATAGTTATATAAAAATACTCACCACGGAGTATATATCCTTGAGATATAGAGGATGCTTCTTTTAATAATAGAATACCTACGTCTATTGTTGTGTTGAGATCAGTATGAAACCAAAAATTTCGTTGTTGACAATCGACAGGGCAGCGGCGCCAACGATTAATTTGGCAGCTCATTCAATCAATAAATGTTGAGTATTCTGTCTCTATACACTTGTTGAGAGACTGTTCTCGCTCCTAGATACATTACATGCCAGATAACTGCGAACTACATGTAGCGCAGATTATTGTAGATGTCGTCTAACCGCGCTAAATACTCCAGCTCATGAATTAGCTACGGTATGATTGTAGGCCAAGTATAGATACATATTTCACTGGAAAAGAGCTAAAGTCAAAAAATCAGCTATTAATGTATTTTCAATCCACTACTTCTTCATCTTAATATTTCTTCCAAGTCATATATTTTAAAGCTCTGAGCGGCTTGGGCCACCCACCTGCGGCATTCTCAGTGGATGAAACTTATCAGACTGATATCTTGCCCTTGAGATCCCAAAGGATATGATAGCAGACCCCAATATGCTTCAATCAGCGCGGGATTGCTTTGCTAGAGGATATTTCTATGATGGACTTACTATCAGCATGAATTGTATGAACCAGATCATCGACAGCGGGTGTGGGTGTGGGTTGTAATAGGGCAATCTTCAGCATCCAAATTATTTCAGTGGGAGAGGACAAATCCGGCATCACCTAGCAGCTCCCGGAGGTGGACAAGCTCGTAGGCGGCTTCGGAAGATGAGATATATTCAGCTTCGGTAGACAATTTTATCTGCTTGCAGCTACGCCACGCCACGGGGCCGCCTACCATATAACTATATGATCTAGTCAGTAGTCGATCGGGAACCCCAGGGGTCGTCGATGCCCATGTTACGATTCACAAGGTCGCGTTCGATGACTCCTAATATAGTAGCAACATCGGGGCACGAGACGGATCTGGTACTGACGGAGTGATTTATGTTAGCCTGAGTATTGTCACTGTTTTCCAGGTTATCACATACATAGAACAAAACTCATCGAAGGTTGGCTCTAGCATCATCGCCTAGATCGCTTCCTAAGGCTGGCACTTGTATGTACATGTACATCAGCTTTGTTAGTGTCAGATACCTTGTTTTCTGACGTCTGATGATACTGGTCTTTTTGCCAGCGGTGCTTACAGCTGGAGCTATGGACGCACTGGCATCTCCCATAGTTACACTATAATCTGTTGGTGCTAATGAGTTGTCTTATTGTATGTTCCCTAGCTACGAAGCTACACGGTGGAGGATTATGAAACCAGACGGATTGGTCTGACATGTAGATAATCACCGGGTGTTTCGATCCTTCGAGCAAACGACGGACTTATATCAGGATAGCGAAGCAGGGAGATGTCCACTGACACAATATCATCTAGAAGTAACCTCCATTCAGAGTACCCTAGCAAATTTCGTTACTAGTGAGACTTCCGCTGGCAGAGTTCAGAGGTTCTGGAGCGGAAATATGTAAAACTAAGTAACCTAACAGCTTTTGTTGAGCTTTCAATCAATGGGATTGAAACAGTCCATCTCACAGAGGCAAGTCTGTGATTAAACTTGAATGATATAGAACTCATCATTTGCACCACCCTGTCAAGAAAGAGTTCACTTAAGTAATTTCGTACTTCTAGTCAACACTCTACCCTAGTGTTTCAAAATGAAGAAAGCAGAAATTGTGTTCTTGAGTCCTTATAACATAAAGAAATTGATGAAGGACTGAATGACGGCGAATATCATTACTTCTATCCTTCATCCTTGAGTGAGAGTATGGTCTTTCCCCTGGATTCGTCATTGCTGTCATCTTGCAGGTGGAGTTAAATGTTGCCTGCAGTTCATGATAGCTTGCATGGTTTTTCTTCACCTCTTTGAAGACACACTTGCATGTAGGCAATTGTTGCAGAAATTCATTGATTGTGCAAGTGAATTCTTCTTCGTCTTGCATGATAGTGTATCTTGTTGCTGACTTTGTCCAGGTTGATGCCCATCAGGACGAGGTCGTCTACTCGAGGACCGCGGGCTCTGCATCATTTGATTATTCGAGGTCGAGCCGCCAAAAATCAGCTCACAGGGGGGGGACTGAATTGCCTGCAGCGCCGGATAAATTTTACGAGTAGAGGTAGTTAAAGGGCAGGAGGAAGGGGTTGAATGTTGATGCATAGAATGGTTTGGCCCCTTAACTACCAGTTAGCATGGCAGTGACAGAACTCTTTCCCCCAGCCCTTGCATTGAAAATGTTTTGAGAGCAAGCGGTAACTTACACCCTTGTTGTTCCGTGATTTGAGGGTCTAGGGTTGCAACCAGGTTATAAAAGCTTGGTAATGAATATAATGCTGACGTAGTTAGTTGTCGGATTGGGTGTCACGGATGAATATGTTGGAGACATATGAATCTTATGTGTATCAAGATCTGCTTGTTATATTATCCGTGCACTATCTAATCTATCTATTTCATACAAAAGATGGAGCTATTTATAGTAAAATATATGTGTGAGCCAAGAGAGCTAGCATAAGCAAGTATTAGATGAGTGTTGTAGTAAGCTGATGATGATGATGAGAAATATTGTAGTAATACAATGTTGATGACATTCAGTAGTGTATAACCTCTTTTTCCTGACACACCCCCTTCAGCAAATGTAACATGTAAATGAAAGTGTAAATGAAGCTGCAATAAAAAGAGTGTAGATGAATCTGCAACAAAAAGAGTGTAGATGAATCTGTAGAGATTACATCAAGATAGACCATTTATTCTGCTTGTGTCTTGATGATATCTGATATATCAACTAGGCCTAGCATCTTGACAAATTCTGTATGTTTCTGGCGTGGCAAAGCCTTAGTAAGGCCATTCACTGGCATCTGAGCTGTAGACACTCAATCAACTATAATATCACTGAATTGAACACATTCTCAGAGTCAGCTTTCATATATATCAACATGACAGAGTTTTGTGATTATAGATGAGTCTTTCTTCATAAGAATGTCAACAGTTTGACAGTTATCACATTAAATACAGATCTTGTGATCAGATTTAAATTGAATATGTTGAAAGAATCTATCTTATCAGATAGACTTCTTATCAGCTTATAAGATAGTAACAAGCTCAGCTTCTGTGATAGATGTAGTTATAATTATCTGTCTATTTGATTTTCAATCAACAGTCTCACTGAATAGTTTGAAGATATATTCTTATATAGAGCAGTGATTCAGATTATCTGTGAAAGAGACATCACTGATAGCTTCAATGATATCAGATTTGAGATCAAGTTGTAGAGATCTGTCAATGTTATTATTATATTGAATAGCAAGATTCTTCATATCACATAGATAAGATATCATTCTATTCATCTCTGATAAGTGATGTTTCAATGAATTTATCATGAACATAGCTAGTTTACTCACTACATATGTAATATCAGAGTGAGTCATCACTGCTGAGTAGATGCAGAAGCTGATACATTGTTAATAATAATGAATTTTTGCAGATCTAGCTGACTTATTAAAAGACTCTAACAGAGCATCAGTTAGTGAGGTATATGCCTTGCAGATGTGTATGAAATGATATATATCAACTATCTTATCAATATAGACATTCTGACATAGTCAGAGCTTTAAGTTGAAGTGATTATGTATTATTCATATGTTAAGAAATCATTTCAAATCTCTCATTTATCAGATCTTGTAGATGTTTTTAAGATCTTTGATTAGTTAATCTCTTTCTTTTGAATCTTCTCATTATGATAGAATGATAATATTATTTATATAGAAGAAGATGATTAATTGATTATTAGAGAAGAGACATTAATTCTCTGATATAGAGATGAAGTCTAATATTCTCAATATTGAAGATAGTTTATTTAATCAGAGAAGAAGTGATCTGTATAATCTATATAGTGCTCATAGAAGTTTTAGTATATGATTTATATACTTTAAATTTTGTATTCTCTTCAACTTTCATCATTCATTGAGTAGTTCTATATATACTAGCTCATCAATATCACTATTAATAAAGACATTGATTTCATCTAGCTGTTTCACATCTAGATCAAATGCTGCTGTTAAAGCTAATAAGATTTGAAGATCTCTGACTGCTAGAGTGTGAGCTTTTATAGTGAGATCTATGATTGATTGAAGATCTTCACATATGCAGATACAAGCTTTGTATTTCAAAAGAAAATCTTCATTATCAAATTTATAGATGAATACTTATTATAGAGAAATAACTGAGACATCTCTCTGTAATCTGCTAATAATTTCATATGTATTTTGCAGAGATATACTATCTCATTTCTGTTTAACAGTGTTCTCAAATTCTTTGTAATATGAGTGTTTTTTGACATCTGCTCAGTGATTCAGTGAATCTGACATTTAAGATCTATGAATTCTTGAAGTTAATATAAATGCTGTTGATGTAGCAGTATTGTTGATAACTGTGAAAACAGTATTTGAAAATAAATGTTGAGACTTGTAGAAGTCTGAGTGTAATTGAGAGAATGTCTTATTTATCATTTATAACAGATTGTTTTTAACATTTGAAACTGTTATAAGATGAGCAGCTCTGTATTTTCATATTCTGTGATCTTCAATAATATTAGCTTCATTAAAATCAGTACTGATATCTTAAGCTCTAGATACAATGTTCTGTGTTTAATTATCTATCACAGCTGAATAAGTATTAATATTAACATCAGAACCTGTTGACTCTGATGTTGAATCTGATATAGAAAGAATTGAAATGTTAGAAAGAATTAAAATGTTAGAAGGAATTGAAACATCATAATGTTTATACTCATTATTCTTCTTCTCTATTTTTTCAGAGCTTTGAGTATTTTCTTCAGAGTGAAAAACATTAATATCTGTATCTATAATCTCTTTCAATTGATTTATAGTAGTTATTGATAATTCTCAAACTTTCATATATAGAAGCTTCATCTTCTTAGATACTCAATCTCTTAGTTATCTTTCAATGTAGAGATCTTCTGAGTTGAATTTTCTATTCTTATCAAACATTATATCTCTTACTCTTATCATCTGTTCTAAGTATGAAATTCAAATTTGATAGATGTTTGTTGAATCATATTCAACTAGATATTCAATATATGCTCAGAAATCTAGCTTCTGAGAGTGATTTCTATTGAGAACTTCATCTGATATCTTTGCATAGATGCAACATCTGTAGATTCAAAGATAAGCATAGAAGTGAGATTTGATTTGTAGAAATTCTTTCAATACTTGTAGAGATAACTTTCAATCTAGAATTCTAGTAGAGGTTTAATTCACTAGATAGGTGACAGTAAGTGCAATCTCAGAGAATAGTAATTATAACAGAAGAGATTCTATCTGTAGAGTTCTTGTCTTTATTATTAATATTACTTCTACTCACTCTGCTGCATCATTTTATTCATGAATATACTCTGAAGAATACTTCATCTCTAGATCTTCATTATTCACTTAATTTATGAAATCATCTGCTTTCTTAATTGCAGTATCATTGTTAATACAAATAATCTTTATAGTATAGTTGAATTAATGTTTAATTCAATTGATAGCTTGCTTAAGAGCTTTTCAGATATCTGATTTTCAGATAGCTGTTATAGCTATATGAAAATGTAGATAATCACACATGAAATGTATGAGATAATACTCACTATTATAGCACTGTGTAGAGTCATATATGATATTCATGTATAGGTGTTCAAATGGTATTTGAGATTTAATGTGAGAATATCTAGATATTTGATTTTTTGCATTAGATAGATGACAGGGTTTACAAAGCTCAGTGATAAGCTCATCTGCAGCATCTTCTAGATTGATGATTTGAACACCAGTTGTATCATTTATAAGTTTTTATATGATGATTTTCAATGAATGTTCTAATCTCTTATGCCATGTTAATTGAGTAGCTATAGAGATCTTAGGTTTTTGAGAAGGTTTTATGCATATTAATAGGTTGAAAGAAGAATTTGTAGAAGTTGAAGAATTTGAAGATATTGTTTTTTCAGATATAGTGATGTTAGATGTGTGTGATGTAGTAACTGCATCAGCTTCAGTAGTGAATTTTTCTGAGATAGTTGAGAAAACAGTTATATCACTATATTCTGTAACTAGCAATCTCTTAAATACTTCAATATATGCAAAGATTGTATTATCTGCATGTTTTTGCAATCTGAAGTCTTTTTCATCATAATAGATGCCTTCTATATGAAAACATGGTTTCCATGTGATGATATTTGTATGGAAATTTGAGATATAAGCTGTGTTGATAAGTTTGACATTGAACTGCTTTTCTACTTTATTTATTATAATAGTTCTAACAGTTCTATAATCTTCAACTTTAGTGCTGGAATTATCTGTATAGACTTCCGCATTCTCATTCACAGGTGTAAAGAATAGAAAATGTGTTCAATTATTACATATATGCTGTTTCATGCCAGTATCAAAGATTCAGGAGTTTCAGAGATAGAAGTGAGAATATGAAGAGTTTATCAATATTTTTTGAATTTACTGATTAATAGATTGATTATTGATAGATTGATGATCAATAGATTGATAATCAATAGATTGATGATTGATAGATTGATGATCAATAGATTGATGATCAATAGATTGATGATTGATAGATTAATGATTGATAGATTGAGAAACTGATTGCTTCAGAATCATTTCTTCTATGACTACTTCATTGACATCTATTATATCTGTATTTGTGAATGAATCTCTAGATATCACACAATTAACATGTCTCTTCAATTCTTGATTTTTAAGAGCTTGATTAATCTGAGTTCTCTTCTCTCTATTTTTCTTTCATTCAGGTGGCTTTCTTGATGAATTGAGATAGTAGCACTGAGTGTATCAGTGACAGGCTCTGCAGATGCAGTTTCTGAATGTCACTGATAATAATTGCTGAAATCTTTCATTAAGAATAGTGAAGTTCATAGATTTATCTTCTTTAAGAATACTCATTTCTCTATATCATTTCTTGAAGTTCTTAACTAACTCTATCAAAGATATAACATCTTTATTACATTGAACATTCTTTGTTCATACTTATACATATTCTGCATCAATAGCTAGGTTTGCATTTAAGAAGTCTTTCTTCAAGTTAAACTGTTCAGCTATATTCATCTCTTTAATATCATCTTTGATGAGTGATCAGTCATTTAATCACTTTTCTATACCTCTATTTTTCAGTGCTTTGCAGAGATCATGATATTGAGTTCTTACATTATCTTGATAATTCACAGTTGTGAGTGAGAGTTGATCTCTTAATAAATGAATAATCTTCTTCATATCATTATTCTTGCTATATATATGTTATAGCTCTGTGACATTCACTGTTCTTTATATGATATCTCATATCTTTGTCATACCTTTATTCAATTTCTCATATTTCATATATTTGATTTTTCACACAGTGATCTTGATATCATATGCTATCTTGGCCTCTGCAGTGACTTCTTCTGAATACTCAGATTTCAGAGATTCTTCTAGTTTAGAGAAGATATCAGGTTTATCAAGATTGATGAAGTCTGATATCTTCTTATTCTTTGCATATTCTAGCATATGCTTGTACTAAAGTTTTCAATCTTCAGAAACACTAAGATGTACAGTTGCACTAGACATTGTCTTATCTATCATATCAGTTATATTGAATGAATTGAGGAATTGGTTCAAGTATTTGAGAATAGATATGATCAGAATTCAGAGTGTATAATAGTCAAGTATATCAGAACATATACAAGTGAGAATCTATTATCTCAGTTTGAATGATAGTTATCAGTTCAAATGAGGATTGAGATTGATAATCAATCATCTCAGTTCAAATGATAGTTATCAGTTTGAATGAGGATTGAGATCAGTGTATAATCATCTCAGTTCAAATGATAGTTATCAGTTTGAATAAGGATTGAAATCAGTGTATCACACTTCTCTTCAGATGCTGCTTACTGGGAATCAGGTATAACAGTTGAGTAGATCAGACTGTATACAAATGAGAATCAATTGTCTCAGTTCAAATGATTGTTGTCAAATTTGAATGAGGATTGGAATCATGGTGTATCACACTTCTCTTCAGATGCTGCTTACCAGGCTCATAACTGTTGGATTGAGTGTCATGGATGAATATGTTGGAGACATATGAATCTTATGTGTATCAAGATCTGCTTGTTATATTATCCATGCACTATCTAATCTATCTATTTCATACAAAAGATGGAGCTATTTATAGTAAAATATATGTGCGAGCCAAGAGAGCTAGCATAAGCGAGTATTAGACAAGCATTGTAGTAAGCTGATGATGATGATGAGAAATATTGTAGTAATACGATGTTGGTGGCGTTCAGTAGTGTATAACCTCTTTTTCCTGACATTAGTGTAACTAAGTTACTGACTGGGCTCCACCCGAGCTTCCCCCATGCTAGCTAACTAGTCAATGAGCCGAGCGTAGGAGCCCTCATATTACCCCAAGGAGAAGAAGGGTTCAATATGGAAAGAACTCCTAGAGAAACCCGTCACGACGCGATGCATTCGGCTACATATTCCATGATTGCAGCCTTGGGCATTTTTGCCTTGTTTACTTCGTACACGGTTTAACCTATCATTTCAACTGCGAAATGGTGATATCATCCCATCCGCATAATTCCTAGCCCATTTGCCATTGTAAAAGATAGAATTAGCTGAGCATGTTTTGAGCCCTATGCCCTAGCTCCATATCTCGGTGGAGTAAGTTATTAGAGAGGTGTCTCAGTGCTCCATGTCAACCTGGAAATCCATATCACGGTCGGTTTTCCCCTATCTGTATTTTCCAACGGCACTTATGAAATAACAGGATCCTTGAACTTGAGCTTGGGTTAAGTGAGACAAAGAAGTGTCTGTTTAAGCTTCCTGTGGCCTGGTATGACTGACACGGAGGCAAGCTCGTCCCTGAAGGTCCTCTTGAAGATAGAGTGGCTCCATAGGTGTGGTTCCCATAACGGCCTTCAACGGGAGAAAGATGTATAAACGGCTTCAGTGACATTACCATCAGGGGATATGAAGCCATTGGCAAATGACCAGAACTTGTTTGGGTATTTCCCAACACTTGGCAGCTTGCAACTGCGCGTCAGCGGCTCCTTGCGTGTAACCACCATTACCACCCTTCCTCTCTGACCGCCGCTTGGGGTTATTCCTTGAAAGGAGTCAGAGAGCAAGTAAGACAAAAACTAATGGTGTGACAGCTTTTGTATCCATGGCTTTTGAATGTCCTTTTGGTATTCGCGGATCTCAGGTTTCAACAATCATCCACAAGGGCATTGCTATTTTGATTCTGTCGCGCTCTCATTCTATCACAGAGGCGCGATTGATATAAATTTATGATCTCGTGGCCATCAATAAAATAATAGTCCATAGAAAATATCCGTAGCGCACCCAGGTTCAGATAACCATCATCAGCTTTGGATTAAACCAGTGGCGTACACCTGCACCTCCTGAAAAGTTAGCCGGAGGGTCTCCTATTTTACCATCGCGACTAGCTTTATGTATAGTTATAGGCCTCAGGGGGGAACAAGCTAGAACGGAGTTTTGTGAATCAACATCTACCGCCGCTCTGTGCTGGACGCCTGCGCGTTGGCCCCTAGAAAGAACACCAATAATGTCGATATTGATTGCTCGCTGCTGACACCCCTCAACAGTTGGTCAGATGAAACTGACAACCTTAAAAAATGTTCCTGTTGGAATTAGACGATTTATCCACTAGTAAAACATTTTTATATAGGGGAGGTTTGCAATGATTTCACTAGTGTGTGGCATTCGTTGAATTTTCTGTGGTAGTTATCTTGAATCAAAATCTCTTGCAGCACCTCCTGGGACAGGGTTTCAAGTCATCGGCTGTGAGAGAATTTCAAATGAATAGGGGGAGGAATCAAGACAGTGGAGCGATACCCATGCAGTTTATAAAATAGTCCAATATAGTAACAACACCAGCAGCATCAATGGTATATATATCTATACCACAGAGAGCAGTAGTTGAAGGGTTATTTCCCAGACATCTGGTTAAAAGTAGGAGTTCGAAGTGAAGAAATCATCCTAATTAAATGTTGCATCAATAAATCGAGAGTAAGTTAGTAGTCGACAATTAATAATTTTTAGAGGGAGGGAAAATATGGCCCAGTATAAAAATTCACCTCATACTTGAGATAAGAAAAATAGGATATAGATCTAAAGCAGGTAATAAAGTAAAAGTGCAGTTGGCCTGGGATGTCTCGATGTGGGTATTCATCAAGGATAAAAGGGAGGGAGGGAGATCTTAACTTCCCACACAAGTGATGCAGTGGTATCATGCTATTCTCGTGTGAGTGAAATGCACCAGCTCACATTTACTTTAAACCCAGTGGTTTCACCCTGAGTTCAAGAGAAAGCTTCACTTTTTAAATCACTTGTTGGACTATGACTGTCCATGTCAGTACTATGCTTGAGGATTGAGTCATGTCATGGGAGTGATGAGTTTGGTGAACGAGCCGGAAAAGTCACAACCAAACACGACAGACCTGAAACTTGATGGTCAGCAATAGCACCGGAGTCAAGCTCATACAAGCTCATACAAAGGGACTCGTTTGGGGCTTAAAGAATTACGCCGAGAGTTTCCGCATCAGAGCCCCGGAGAAACAAGCTACTTGTTCGTCGAGGAGGCCTACCCCGGATTTTAAGGTGGAGAACCTAGCATGCCTAGCCTAACCCAAGGGAAAAGACAACTGGGGACGCCAGTGCGTAGGAGCAATGAGAACAAGGGAGCCAGACTCCCCAGTTGCTCTCAACCCCTCATCTCCACGATGCGCCGGATCCGACCCGCCTCGTGAAGTTAGTGGCAGTTAAGCAATTATCGTACCGCTTAGGGAAGAGCTTCTGACGATCCCTGGCAGGTTTCGGGCGATGTTACCCTGTCTATCCTCATGTCAAGCTGGATGCAAATTAACCAGGGCCTCGTGGCACAAAAACCATCCGAGCCTTGAGCTCTGATATTGCATCCCTGCAGCAGACCATGTTTTTCCTTGGAGAGAATAGGTTTTTGGATATCGATGCACGGGGAGAGGAAGCCCTGCTAAAATAATCGTGAGCCAATCATCCCAGAATATTCCACAACATGTGTTAAAAGTGTACATCTGTACGGAGGACTGAGTAAGTTGCAGGTTCACATGCTGCACCTGTGGTACCGGTACCACCAAGGAGAGTCACCAACGAGGTTACACAGCCCTCGTATCTGATAGTGAAAAGAGGAAAAACTGTCAAACAGTTATTTTTGGTTTTTGAAGTCAATAATCGCTCTCAAAAGACGCTGGCTCTGAGATGAGATGAGGCATTTCCGCAGTTGGGGCGCCGTCGACTCCGAGACGCCAAGTACTCCAATGAAGGACTTCAGCAGATGCCAAACAAGACCAGGCCACTGGGGCAAAATTGGAATCATCGCTCGCGAACCAGGGATTAGGTTAACTAAAATAACTCCCTGCCATCAAAGGCCATTGTTTGTGCATAATTCTGCACAGTAAGTACTCCGTAATTGTTCAGGAACTGATCAGTGGCCGCATGTCTGAAAGCTCGTATTTTCAAGATAAAAATAGCGAAACTGATCGCGTCGGACTGTAGCGCAGAAGTGAAGCTCTTCGGAGCCATTATTAACTATAGTAGTTAGTTAGGCTTTGTCGTCGTATGATTATAATTTAGCGTTTGTACTTTATGATCACGTGATATCAATACACTTCAGGCATTTCATCAGACTCAACCCTTGGTTTGTGTATTAATTCGGTGCTCATGATGATGTCAACATGCCAAATTGAGCAAGAATGGATATTAACCGTCGCTCTAACTTGAGCAAGCTGATTACTGCTTTGGGATACATGCATCGCCCGTGCTTGTGTTATGAGGATGTGAAAGAGCTTCCTCTAAGGGGTCAAGCAGCTACTTAGGGATTCTCTCTGTCCATTGGAATTAGGGCTGAACCTTGTAGCATCTGGAGGCATCGATCAGCCATCGCCTTACGGAATTTCGTACAGTTTTCCACTGTCAACTTCAGCATGTCACCAAAAAGGCGCACCACGGCGCACTTAACAGGTTCTCTCAGAATGCATTCCCAATATCTTGACTATTCCACCACAAAATGGATCGGTATCTCGGGCACTGCTGATAGCCTTGGCCAAATATACACGAGTTAGACGCACATCCTCTAACGCTCAGGGCAACATTTTAACAGACCAGGTCAACATGGATATCTGACATCCAGCAAATCAGAGCGAGAAGTGTTTACCCATTAGGCCAATGAGCCTCTAGTTTCGCGACTCATGCACAGCCGGGGTAACAATATCGCTTCGTATCCAAACCCCTCGTTTCACTCGGCAAAATTACGGCACCACCGATACCAGGACAGGCATTCAGGGCATGTTTCGTTCCGGTTCCGGGACGCGAAAGATTTCAGATATCAAAAATCATGATGTATACAATGGACTCATGCTCCATGTCCGAAGATGGGGTCCGACACTTTCTTGCTGCCAAGACCGCCAAGTGGGCCAACCAATGCGTCCTCAATATCGGCAACCAAGCCTTCTGAAAAGCTTCGCTTCGAAAACAACGAAACGCGCATGCAGCTAGCGGATCCTTACCGTTGCTTTGTTGAAACCAAGATATGGTTGATGACACCACTACTTCTGAACGGGGATTCGACAATGTTCTGCTCTGTGGTTGGATCAATAACGGTGCGTGCGCGATTCCGCGGACCAGAACCTGAACGAAACACATGATAAATCAATCAACTCCAGAATCTTTCTCTCTTGAGAAACTGAGAGGGTTCAAGAGAAATAACTACACATCATCGGGCTACATTTTATCTCCAAGTTACTATTTTCCGTAGGTTCCCTAGTTTCCTAATAGTCTAGCACGACGTAGAACTCTACTAAATGATATTTCACTTTCCTAACAACGCAAGGGCCGTACCAAACGTAGCAAGAGAAAATCATCATTGTCGCGATTGGTTCCTGCTGTCATTATCGGAAACAGGCACGGTTGTCGTTTTGATATCAGAGATGATAGCGTAACTGCCTAGAGTGTAACACACTTCATTCAACCTTAAACCGCAAGGAGAAAACATAGGTCGACAACTGCAATGACACAAGTACTTAGACGACGCTCACAGCTGGCACAAGGAATTATTGACAAGCTTCCAGAGGAGTGCGTTTGTGGCTATCAGCGATACACCTGAAAACCCTTGCGCTATGCCTTGTCAAACCGCACATCCATCTATTCGTTGTCGGTTATGAAGTTACCGCCTTGATTTCAGAAATGGCTTCGTTTCTAGATATGATCGGCTGCTCCCCGGAGATCGTTCACTCTCATTCGTCAGCCGCACTTGGGCAAATAGGCTGAGAGGTACAGACAATGACCGCAGGCCCAAGCCCCCAAAATCTTTCCCCGATACAGAGACAAATACAGGGACGCGAAAATATGGATGTTACATACTTCCGACTTCTGCCCTTTCCCGACCAAAGCTAATTGACCATTCGGAGAAACGGAAAGTAAGAGATCGGTCTAGGAGAACTCTAGAACTAGGAAGCAAGGACAGAAAGAAAAAAAATAAACAGATATTTGCAATTTTGGCCATGGTAATTATCATTGCTCGCATCAACAAAATGACAAGACGAGAAGAAGTATCCAATAGGAAACATTCACATGCTCCCAGTCGCCAATATCGCCCTCATTGGTACCCCGTATCTCAAGGGTAAATATTTGGTGATCTATGTCTATCCTCGTTGACCTGCAGCAAGTACCCCAAAACGAGGTGAGGCCAATCAGGTTGGAAGGAACAGGGGCAATGCAAAAAGTTATAATTGTCCCGCAACAATCCAGAACTGTAATTGCACAAAGCTTAAGATCACTGGTGTTGTCTTATTTCCAGCCCAAGTCAAGGTTGGTTGCTGCTTGATGTGGCTAGGGGCTACCCCAAAAAGGTCCGCATTTTTTGCTTGTCTGATATGACAGGCCTGGAAAGGTGCTAGTACATCTGGGGTACTCCCCACAGCTTCGATGCAATCGAATAAGCAGGGTCCTTGTGTCGTCAAAGAGGGAGGACAATGTTGCATGTCGGCTGAGCCCTCCCAACTCACTCGCTGCGGACCTATTTGAACTCTCCCGTCTCCCTGTTTTCCTTTTTGCCCCAGTTCACTTCCGAACTGATGATGGTCCCTCGTTCAGTTCCTTAAAAATTCTGCCCTAGAAAGCGAACGCAAACGGACCGAGCCTGGCGAGGGTGAAACGTCCCCCAAGCTAACCTTCAAACCATTGCGACACTCCTTTTTGTTACGCTAGGCGATTTTACCCACAATCGCAGCCCGCCATGTCGAAAGCGGAGGTAACAGAAGGAGGAGCTCCTCCTTATGGTGAGGTCACAAAGGAAATGGATGCCAAGAAGCTGCAGTTCAATGAAGCTGCTGGCCTCTACGGCGATGCTGAAACTGCTGAACGCTATGGTTATGTCACTCGTGGGTGAGTTGTTCTCATTTAAAAGTTCATCGCAAGTATATAAGACTCAAAAGATAGCCTAGTTGGAATAACCTGCTGACAAACCTTACAGACTGAAATCTCGACACATTCAGTTTATTGCCCTGGGAGGATCTATCGGCACAGGCCTTTTCTTGGGGATTGGTCGAGCTCACACCCAGGGCGGTCCCCTCAGTATTCTGCTCGGTTACACCTTCACTGGCGTCGCAATCTTCGGAATGGTAAGTAAAGCTTGTTACACATCTAGATGGGTTGTGTCTGACAGTGGATCACAGATGATGTCTCTCGGGGAAATGGCGACTTGGCTTCCTCTTCCTGGTGCTATTCCTCACTTCTGCGGACGGTATGTTGATGAAGCTATGGGATTTGCTGTCGGCTGGAATGTAAGTGCCCTAGTTTAATCTATTCGGGGAATAAAAAAAGAAAATAAAAGAAAAAAGAATGGGGCGGAGGGACAGAGTGTAAACATCGCAGGTGCTGATTCGCGTGAATAGACCTGGTACCAATGCGCAATTACTGTCTGTGTCGAGATTGCTGCCGCTGCCCTTCTTATTGAATACTGGCCAGGCGCAGAAGGCATAAACGTCGGGGCATGGATCGCCCTAGTCTGGGTTCTCATTATGTTCTTGAATGTCTTTGCCGTAGCGATCTATGGTGAGGCAGAGTTCATCTTTGCCAGTATCAAGATTATCACCATTGTCGGTCTTCTCATCCTGTCGCTTATTATTGATCTCGGCGGCGGACCTGATGGGGACCGTCGAGGCTTCCGTTACTGGAAAAATCCCGGCGCGATGAGAGAGTATGTTGCCACCGGCGATAAAGGGCGCTTCCTTGGATTTTTCTCGACGCTTGTGAACGCTGCATTCTCTTTCGGTGGTGTGGAAATGGTCGCTTCTGCGGCCGGGGAGGCAGCAAACCCTCGACGAAACATTCCCAAGGCTGTACGAAGAGTCTTCTGGCGTATCATTACCTTCTATATCCTGGGATCCCTGGCTATCGGAATGCTGGTTCCTTACGACGATGAGAATCTGTTGAATGCTCAAAACTCAGATAAATCGAGCACTGCTGCCGCCTCCCCATGGGTTATCGCCATTAATCGTGCCAGCATCCCAGTCCTCCCTTCCATCATCAATGCTGTCATTTTAACATCCGCCTCCTCATCGGGCAATGCATTCTTGTATACCGGTAGTCGCTACCTCTATGCGTTGGCCCAGAACGGCCAAGCACCGAAATTCCTTCTCAAATGCACTAAATTGTGAGGGGACATTTGAACATCCGTAAAGTTGACTGTTTGTTGGGTGTTGCTAACCTTTATTGCCATATAGGGGTGTGCCGATTTACAGTGTTTTACTCACCGGATCTGTCGGGCTACTCACGTTCATGTCCACCAGCACCGGCGCCAACGATGTATTCCTCTGGTTCCAAAATCTGACCACAATCGCCTCGTTGTTCACCTGGTGTTCCATCTGTATCGCCTGCATTAAATTCCACCACGCAGTCGAAGCGCAGGGCGTTGATCGAAGTACAATGGCTTTCCGTGCCCCCTTCCAACCATATCCCGCATACTTCGCGCTCGCTTTCTTCGTTATTATTATCGTTTTCAATGGCTTCGATGCCTTTGCCCCCAAGTTCGAGTTCCAGAACTTCTTCACAGCATACGTTGGCATACCAATCTATTTCGGACTGTATCTATTCTGGAGAATCTTTAAAAAGACTAAGTTCGTCGACCCCGCGGAGGCGGATATTTGGTCAGGAAAAGCTGCTCTTGATGCTGTTGAGTGGCCCGCAGATAACCCGCGCAACACTATCGAGAAGATATGGTACTGGATTGCATAGATAGGGAATAAAGTGATTTGTGGAGGAAAACCCCCAGCAAGTCATTGTTCTTTTATTCCTGAATGTAGACGGGACATAGTTTATGCACCCATCATGCCTTTGCCGGCAAATCCCGTACTCAGGGGTGCATATTGACTCTTAATCTCCGCATATACTCATGTATATCTAATGCATTCCGCCTCCTTTGTTCGTCTTTCCCTTTCTCCATCCTCTTTCTAATTCAGTCAGCATTATCTTTTTAAGCACTCTGTCAGTGTATATATCCCATACCTTGTTTGAACCACCCATGTCCAACCACAAAGAATGATTCAATTCATCTCGTCCCATATGTACTATCTGATATTCCCAGCCCCTCATCTTCCGGGTGCGAGTTAAATCGACGTGGGATTCCCGGGTTGTACCATCCGAAGACAGGAAAGGAATATACATGTGCCATCCTCAAATAGGGACGCAAGATGCTTTCGACAACCATTCCTCATACCCAACTGGCGTGGCCAATGTTAATTGAGCATCCCATTGGAACACCCGAACGATTTTCACGCAGGACGTAGATAAGAAGGCGAGGCTAGTGTCCCTTTGTAGGGTATAGTAGCTGCTAAAACAGAGAACGAGAGTCGATGATGTTTACTCTGTTATCAGATTGTCCTGGAAGGTTGCTGGAAAAGCGAGCAGGCAAAAGGGAAGGGAAAGTAAGGCGAAACGAGCGCCCTCCAACAATGATCTATATATATATATGCCGAGATTCCGTATAAAAACATGCGCTACAGGCCTGCGGCGGGGTCATACGTATTTGTCTCTTTAGTCCAAACTAGCGAGATCCACTGATCCCAACTGCTTTTTCCCTTGGCTTCCAGATCGGAACTTTCTTCTCAGAGATGTGTTTAGTTGATTAGAAATCTATGCTTTAAATTAAGTCTTCTACGGATGAGAACTTTTTTAAAAAAACAAAAGTTGACCTCCTCTCTCCGCCGTGGGGGTTATGAGACACCCCTTAGGGCGTAGACGCTGGTCTTTTTAAGAATTCTCCGCTATCATGATTGGATTTAGGTTCAGAAGCTGAGGCCTTCTCATTTTTTCCCGTCTGACTTGAAACCTCTACTGACAATCAATTCGGAAATTCGGCTCGATGCGAGACTGGTGACCTGGGCGGAATATTCGTTGAGCGCTTCACCTACGCGGAACAGCGCGAAGTGAGGGATTGAAAGAGCGCTACGACAATTACAGTATGACTTGCACCGCGAAGTTATGCTGTATCAATCTGAGGTGTGAAGAGACTTTTTCATCTTCCTTGGAAACAGACGGAAAAGGAGACACATTAAATCTCAAGTAGTATATTGGAACGTAAAAGATTTATATCCATGAAACAGCTTCCGGGAAGGTACCAGTCGCCTGCTGCCGACGAGAGAGGATATGGGGGTCGACACACTGGACCATGAATGTATGAACGGAACAGAATATGGACATCAGCGGCCAAGGAAAGAGAACTAAATCGAAAGGGCAAAGGAAATATTAGGACATGACCCGCCCCCTGTTCCATCTTAGGATGAAAAAGAGAAGTAAATGCACTGTACTTGTGAGAAATGGGCCCTCCTTAGAGGCTTGCCCAACCATCTTCCACGGGGTATATGCCAAAGAATACACATTGCAGAGATAGAAACGAAAAGGTAGAAAAGAAAACAAATCTGAAGAAAACGAAACTGAACCAGCAAACTCCATTCCCAGTTCCTGAACGCCATGCATGCTCCATACCACAATGTATATCATCTTGTCATCGCACTCGTAACGAAATCTGAGAAATCCCAAACCGAGCTGTGGGAAAAATACGAATTAATCCGCACCGGGAGGGAGATCCTTGAGAATTTCCCACCCATACTCTTCCTCCGGCTTCTCAGGCTCCATGCCCAAAGCATTGCGGTACGCACGAACCTCATTCTGTAAACCGGATATAATCCGAATGGGGACCTCTTCCTCCTCGCAGCGAAGCCGGTATGCGGTACGGATCATCTCGGAGCATCGCATTGCTTTGGCGTGCCAATTGTCTCTGTCCAGGCGGCTCTCAAGGTGGGCGTCGCGCTCGGCCTGGAGGAGGTTGTTGTAGTGACGTTTCTGGGCGAGGTAGTGCATGTTATTGTTTTGGCAGTAGTGACGGATCTGCTCCACCATGATGCCGACGGCGGTTTCATATTCCCCAATCAGCTTGGTGTTTTCGACCTGTTCCCGCTTGAGGGCTTCAACGAGGGATTTTTCTCGTGCGAGCGAACGTTCGAGTTCTGCGATTCTGGCGGCTGTTTGGATTGATGGTTGATTGGTTAGATATATGGCAGTTGTAGTCGCGTTAATTATAAGAATAACCTACCTGTTACCTCTCCGTTGACCTGTTGCAGAGTTGGACTTGCACCCTCGGTCGCAGCACGTTTCTAGAAAAGAAAAAAAGCGAGGAATGATTAGTTTTAAATTGGTTCTCTTTGTGTCGCTGACGCCAACAAACTCATTGCAAGGGCAGAGACACCCACCATAATTTCTTCCGCGCTGTCAATAATGCCCTTCGTCATGTCGCGGTTATTCTTCAATACATCGCTGAGCTCCAGAACCATCTCGTAAAGATGATTGAGATCCATCTGGTGTCCGGCATTGACTGGCATTCCAACATGCATCGGGCCCATGGCCCCATTCTGAGTGGAGGGGGTGCCCGGACTTGGGCTCTGACGAGACATGCCCGCCATAATGGGGCCAGGCGAATTGAAGCTGTTGCCGTTATTATTGATATTGTTGGGATCGTAGAAGTGGGCGAAGGGGCCTGTACCGGCAGCAGAATTGGTTTTGTGAGAAGGGGGCTGGACTGTGGTGCTGGGGCTGCTGGAGCTGCTGGTGATGTTGCTGGCCATTGACATGCTTGCAGAAGAAAACGCGAGATTAAGCTCCGTTAGCTCGTCGTCCTCGTCGGCGGCGTCGGGCGCTTTGTCCGCTGCTCCAGTTGCACCTCTGGGTGGAATGCCCAACACCTCAGCGCGAAACCGGACCAGGTCCTGTCCGGACACTAGCGACCGGGCTCGACGGTGTCGAGGGACAAACGCTTCTTGGCGATCAACCGACGTATTGGAGATTTCGACAGCACACGCGGCGCTGTCTCCTCTCTGTCTATTTGTTCTTGTTGTTCTAGTAGTTAGCGATTAATGGGCTTTTCGTGAATCGGCTATTATCCAGTTTATTTTTTTAACTTGACAACTTGGGGGAACTTGAGCCGCAGTTCAAGATTCCAAGCTCTATTTATTTGAGTGGCTGCTGACTAACCTGCGTTCTCGGCACTGTGATTCCTCCATGTCAACAATCACTGAGAGGGAAGAGCCTATATAACTAGAGGTTGTTCTTGGGTTGTGAGTAGTTGTTGAGGATAGATGTCAGGCAGTTAACAAGAATATCACTGAATATCACAGAAATAGAGGTGAAAAGGATTGAGGAATTGTTTACAACAGTGAGTTGGTATAGAGGCATGGCCCATGGCGACAATCTATGAGATCACCAGCCATTTCAGTGCAATAACAAAGACAGGATTCAACTTCACTTCTCTTTACTATTATTAGAGTGCGCTTTGAAAGAAATATATGACTCCCCTCTAAACAGACATACAAGTACACTCCCATTGAAGTCTGAGAGCTGTCCTGCAAGTTTAGTATAACTCCAGGCGACCCAAAATCGAAGGCCGCACATAATAATACCCTCTGTACATGTACTTACTGTAAATGAACCTGTCTATCCAGCATCGAATCCATCCATCTGCGACAATCCCACGAAACAAACTTGAATGGGGATGTAGTGTTTGCTGCAATCTCACCGCCATACAGCGTGGAGAGCTAATCTTGTCAAGATACGGTCGATGAAATAGGCTTGATCTGCCAGCCACTTGAACCTTAATTCAAGCAAACATTCTCGACTTCTCGCCAGCCGCAATATGGTTGTAAAATTCTTTCTCCATCCTTTCCCAATAATGAATGGTCCGTCATTGCAAAATTGAACTCGTATGATTTGAGCTTCGGAGTGCCCTCCCGCCGCCCCAAAACCCCCATTTGAAAGAAATCATGTCAAGTCATATCCAACACAGATGAAAGCTTTGTCTCAGGGTCATCCATCGGCTGGGAATTCCCTTCAAGCTCAACATTCCTACCCGCCCTACCAACCCGACTTGTAACCTTCGCAACAAGCATTCTCATCCTATCAATCTCCTGGCCCAGCGGACTATCTCTGGTAACCAGGTTTGGCTGGATGTTCATTTGAGGATCCTTGAACGGCTCCAAAAGTTCTGCAAGCTGTTTATACTGCGCAAGCCGTTCTTGCTGCTTTTTGCGCTGGTTGTCCAGTTCTAAAAGGCGCTGGTACAATTGTTCGTATCTGTCCACAAGGCTCCGTTAGGGATAATATGTAGATATTATGTTATGCGCGGAGGGTTGCTGATATCGAACCTGAGTTTATCGTCCTCATCAATGTCGGCATCTTCTCTCCATTGTTTTGGGAGTCGAGCGATACTCCTGTACTCTTGTCAGTTTTGGCGACATCCACCCCAATGGCATCCCTCATGGACATATGCTAGCAAGTTAAAGTCCATACCTCGAATTTGTCAAATCAGTACCCTTTTCTACGACAAGTCCTTGCGATACGTCCCCAACAGTCTCTGGATCAATTGAGTTCCAATAGAGACTTTCGATTTGCCGGGCAACGTGGTGGATAGCTTGCGACGGGAAGACTGCGCGGGTATGTTTTTTCAAGACAGCGTTTACTTACGATGCCCAAAATTAGCTGATTGGAAGAAAATACAAGGAAAATAAAATAAAATATGCCCCAAACCTGTTTCAGAGGGTGTACAGGATAAGTCATACATTTCTGCAATACGTCCTCTACCGTCTTATTGGGGATGTCATCTTCGCAAACAGGACCATAGTCGCGCCAGTCCTCGGATGGTGTGAGAGCTGCAGATAGAATGCGGATTTGATTTCTGACGAAGGATGATTTTATCTCTGTGATTGTTTTCGTGGAATCCATTTCTTATACGCGCAAAGGCGGCAGCGGCAAAAGTATTGTTTCTAGTATTCATATGGAGATTCTATGCTTGATGCCTGTGCAATTGATATTGGGCGATGTCGATGGATAACTTTACACGTGACTAACCTGGCCTCCAATCTGATAAGATAAGCAGTTCGGCTCAGTAGAGTAGTTACGGAGTAGTTCGCCCAAGAAGCATCTTCGATAACTACCATGCATGATGCCCTAAAGGCTCGTGGGGGACGAAGTGAAGCCATATCGGGACATCTAATACAGTCATGGATTTATGATATCCAAAAATGCCTGAATTCCCTCAGAGAGATCGAGCAGATCGCAGACTGTCCCGTGGTTCTACTCAGTTATTATTGCCATTAACCTCGGTAAAAAACTCACGCTTCCAGATCACAGCTCTGTTCCGGGACTCGGGGAACAGATTGGAATGATAATTGCCTTAAATACTCATTTATCTGCATCCATTCACATTCATTAAACCGACGTAACTTTCAGCATCACCGGCATTACGTTTTAAGATTCGAAGATGGCGGGTAACAAGCGACCACAGGGGATTCTATTCGACATTGGCGGCGTTTGTGTAGGGATCCCGCAAAATCCAACGACGACTTTGCACTTTATCTAACTACTTCTAGGTCGTCTCTCCCTTCCAAGCAATCCTAGACTATGAAATCGCAAACAATATTCCGATTGGCTGGGTAAATTACAGCATCCAACACACCTCTCCCAACGGTGCATGGCATAGAGTTGAGCGCGGGGAGGTGACGTTAGATGAGGTTTTCTTCCAAGAGTTCAACAGAGATTTCCAACACCAGCATCTATGGAAAGCATTCCATGCCCTGCAGCAGAGCAAGAATAAACAATCCTCCTCCTCATCCTCACAATCATCGCGCCTCCCACCCCTCCCCAAGGTCGATGCAAAGTACCTATTTTGGGAAATGATGCGAGTGGCCCGCAGCCCAGATCCATATATGTTCCCCGCTTTGCGGAAACTACAAGCATCGGGCCAGTTCATCCTGGGCGCGCTGTCGAATACGACAATCCTCCCCGCAGACAACCCAGCAGGCCCGCCGGTAGATGTGAAGCAGTTCTTCGATTTCTTCATCTCTAGCGCGCATGTTGGGATGCGGAAGCCGGATCCTAAGATCTATGCGCTGGCGTTGAAGGAGATGAATGATGCGGCGAAGAGGAAGGGGTTACCTCCCGTTGAGCCGGATGATATTGTGTTTTTGGATGATATTGGGATTAACCTGAAATTCGCGAAGAAGGCCGGGTTCCGGACTATCAAGGTTGACCTGGGTAAGTCGCAGGATGCTGTGAGGGAGTTGGAGAAGGTGACTGGTTTGCAGCTGTTGGAGGGTGATGGGAGAGCGAGATTATAAACGCGGGGAGATCGGTATTTTGGAGCAATTTGTTTGATTTTGTCTTTGGATAGACTGTTCATTACGAATGTAGACACAGATACTCTGTAACTAAGCCGGTGCTATTATGACTGCGGAGTCGGAGTTAGATATGATACCAATAGAGATTCATGCAAACGAGCTATTCCTTGTCAATTACCAATTCCGTATCCAACTAATTACAATATACAAATCCATTTGTTTTTTTCATAATAATAATAACAATATCCCTTTTAAAATTACCTGATTGCATCTCGTGTATACTTTTTGGCGGCCCTCGTCGCCGACCCCAGTTCCGCCCTCAGCTTTGGGCTTGTCGCGCTAAGCGAACACACAAAACCAGCCAACAAAATCCCACACAACCACGCTGGAAACGAATCTTTTCTCCTCGTCCCCGTCCAACTCGCCCAGCATCCAGGTTCAGTAGCAACTCGACGCACCAAACCTACCGGCAAGATGGTAAGTCCTGCTTCGCCAGAGCTGGCGTTTAAGAATCGCTGCTGCTCATTCCCTACCATTCCTTGAAAAAAAGATGAGCGAGACGAAGAAACAGAAATAAGGCGGGGAGAGTCTCTGCAAGATGCTTCGGAGGGAGGACAAATACATAAAAAATATTCTGAAGCGCAAATTGCTGACTCGGGGTTTGTCTTTCTTGGGAAATTCTAGCCTTTCACCAAGCTCGTCAAGAACAGCGCTTACTACAGGTGAGTTTCCATCTCTTTGCCCTCGCCACAATGCCGATTTTCCATCACCTTTTTACTCTAGCGTATGGAGAAAATGCAAGTCTTACTGACGGCAAATCCCTTAATACAGCCGCTACCAAACCAAGTTCAAGCGCCGCCGGCAAGGAAAGACCGACTACTATGCTCGCAAGCGCCTGATCACCCAGGCCAAGAACAAGTACAATGCGCCCAAGTATCGTATGGTCGTCCGCTTCACCAACCGCGACATCATCACCCAGATTGTTACTGCCGAAATCACCGGTGACAAAGTCTTCGCATGTGCTTACTCCCACGAGCTCAAGCGCTACGGCATCGAGCACGGCCTGACCAACTGGTCTGCCGCCTATGCCACCGGCCTCCTCCTCGCCCGCCGCACGCTCAAGAAGCTCGGCCTCGATGAGGACTTCGTCGGCGTCGAGGAGCCCGAGGGTGAGTACAGCCTCACCGAAGCCGCTGAGACCGATGAGGGCACCCGCCGTCCCTTCAAGGTTGTTCTCGACGTCGGTCTCCACCGCACCTCAACCGGTGCCCGCGTCTTCGCAGCCATGAAGGGTGCGTCTGACGGCGGCATCCTGATCCCTCACTCCGAGAGCCGCTTCCCCGGCTACGATATCGAGACCAAGGAGCTGGACGCTGAGACTCTGCGCCGCTACATTTTCGGTGGCCACGTTGCTGAGTACATGGAGACGCTTGCCGATGACGACGAGGAGCGCTACAAGTCTCAGTTCCAGAAGTACATTGATGCCGAGATCGATGCTGGTGATCTCGAGGAGATCTATGCTGAGGCCCACAAGGCTATCCGTGCCGATCCGTTCAAGAAGGATGAGGATGCTGGATCCAAGAAGACCAAGGAGGAGTGGAAGGCTGAGAGCTTGAAGTATCGTACCAAGAAGCTTACTCGTGCTGAGAAGGAGGCTCGTGTACAGGAGAAGATCCGGGAGTTGGCATAGATGGGGTGTACCACATTTTTCTCTTTCACCTATCTCTGATTTGTTTCTTTTTAATGTGAAGGGATCTGGCAAAAAATCCTTTTACATACAACAAAGCAAGCGTCAGATTTGAAGAGCAAAAGCAACAAAAAGCAGAATGATATGACTTTGGTAATGAATGAAGTGCTCAGAAACACCTTATGCTCAACCTTTTTTTTTATATGCTTTCTCATCCCCAACGGCAACACTTAGCTGGATGGACGGGTCATGATTTTAATTGGAGTGAACGGGCTGGGCTATGATGCTATTTTTCTTCACTCTTTTGTACTCTGGGTTCATGGAGTTGCTTTAACTGCTACAAATGGTATCAAAGATTTTTTTTTTCCCTTTTCCACTCCGAGCCAACCAAGAGAAAAATAAAAACACAAGAAGCCGAATCTTCATGTTCAGGGCTCCATGGCAAAGAGAAAGAAAAATGAATATCTCCAGCGCCCTGCTTCAAATCTGAAAATCCAAACCTCTTCATTCATCCTTCAGCCAATACCCCTATAACTTCTTCGGCCTTTTTTCCCCTTCATTCCACAATTTACCGAGCCAAGCTATCATCGTTTAAATTTCACAATCATTGAAACTGTGAACTCTGTAGAGCTAACAGCCCTCTGCCAACGGGACCGCACAAGGAAAATTAGGTCCTTTCCATCGCTCCTTGAAAATGCATTTACTATTGACGCTCTATTATTGCAATGCCATTCCAACAACCATGCTTTACACAAAGAGAAAACTGCACCCACGATCTGATTAACATCACAAAACCTGTAACATCACAGAACCTGACTGAAAACAGCTTTCTACATACCAGAAAATGAACAAAAAAGTTTAGAAGGAGAAAGATAGTGCTGCTGATTGATGCATACAAGTCAGCCAGTTTCCCCACCTTTGCTTACGTAGCGTAGTCCGGTTTTCAACGCCGTTTTAAGCCCATACGTCATTCACGTGACCCTCAGCTTACTCATAAACGTGCCTTTGTCCGATATCGACAACGAGTACTGTAATGAGCATTCGGAGAGGCGTACAGCAGCTCTACATCAACTGAAGGCGGTTCTCAAAGAAAAGTTAGGCAGAGAGCAGGTGCCACCTCCATTTTGGGCCTTCTGTCAGGTCTCGGACGTATCCAGACTGCAAGAGATGGTCTTCATTGTGGAGCAGGCCCCCAACGCCAAAATAGCGCAGCTTTGCCTGGAACCGACAATTAAGGATTGTGATTCGGCTGTAGCCCGATGTTAGTTTTGCGCATCCTCATACTCATAGAGAAATTCCATTTCTAAACTAAATTCCCATCAGGGCTACAAAACCTAAGTGCGATTAATACTACAAGCTCCGGTACAGATCGTTCAACAACAGCGAGCTTAATGTTTGTTAATCTTCATAGAGCTAGATTGGACTTTGCTAACGGGTTTGTTACAGTGCAAAAAGCGCGATCAGAACAAGTGCGTGCTTACTGGATGGGAGGAACCAGATGCTGCGCATATCTATCCACAGTGCCTTATAAAAGCATCTGGGCGCGAACCAAGAGCAGTTGAGAGATTCTGGGATATCCTTGGCTTCTTTTTGGGAGGAAGAACGTGTGGAGCAGTGGAAAAAGGAGATATTCAGTGACCCACAGAACTTGAAGGAACCAAATGATGGTTGCTTTAACATGGTCAGCCTTGATAAGCATCCACACGCTCTCTGGGGAGCTGGTCGTTTTGCACTGCGACTCATCGAGATCTCTGCAGATCTCAAAGAACTAAAAGTTGAATTCCATTGGCAACCGAAATGAGACAGAAGAAATTGATCTTCTTACAGAGCCAACAACGTCCGGGGTTTGTACAAGTATGGGGGACGAGGTTTGCCAGTCCCTATAGGTACCTACAAGGAGGATGGTGAACCGGAATACAGGCCTATCGCTTCAGGGGATGTGTTTTCTCTGACCACAGATGATCCTGACAAACTGCCACTGCCCAGCTGGCCCCTCCTTGAAATGCAGTGGCATTTACAGAGGATTGCAGGGATGAGTGGGGCCGAAGCAAGCGAGGACTTGGACCACAATGTTGATGATGATGATGATGATGATGATAATGATGCAAAAGAGATAACCACACATGATCGTGACGCCACTGTACGGAGTGTTAGAGCCATTTCTGAGTGGCTACGGCTTCTACCAGAAAAAGAGCAATCTACATCCCACCCACGCCTGTCAATCCCCGTGTAGGAGCCCGGTTAGCTCCCGAATAGTGACCAAGAGAGAGAAGGCCAAGCGGGTGCTGGCCGGAGGTTATGGCTCATTACGCTGTAGAGCTAGCAAATGGAGGAGGGCGAATTTCGAGAGAAGGTTGCCACGACGGATATAGGAAGAATTGCTCCGGGTGGGAAAATAGAATTCATTCATATTGTCAGTTGATGTCCCGTTTCCCGCCACGGCGCCACGGCGCCACTGCATTTGCATTTGGAGTTTACGGACTTAGACCGTCTATTGCTTTCAAATCAAAGAATCTCTCCTTAGGAGTCTCCATCCGGCCTCCGTGAGGCCGTGTAGTTGTGTGCGTGCCTTGTGTCAGTCGAATGCTGCTGTGCAATAATACTTTTTTTTTTTTTTTTTTTTTTTTTTTTTTTTTTTTTCTTTTTTTTTTTTTCCAGCGCACCGCATACGAGCAACGCCCCCTAGATTTCTCTTCCGGCGGAAAAATATCGACATTGCAGCTCTATCAGTTATTACTGTTGGTTATTTCGCTAGGCGAGTCCACCTGTATGACGGCGAATTGCGGGCGCCAGAGCCAGTCTGACCCTGCAAGCTGAACGGATTATTTGCTCAGAATGGCTTGGCAACAACCTAACTGTTCCTGTCGTTCGACTGGGCTTTTTATCCCTTGTGTATTCGGGAAAGGAACAAAAAACCAGGAGGCCAGCGGCGGAAAGGGTTGTATTGAACTAGGAACGATCCTTTCTCTTTAAAAAATAAAATAACCGTGGGGAAGAGGTTGAACCTCGGTCTTTTTTTGCTGCCAAATTGGGCTCTATATTTTGCCGTAATAAATTCAGCTGCGGGAGGACATGCATTGGAAATTCGCCCTGAGACAGCACTGTAAGGACTAGGAATGCACTGATGAATACCGCACTATTTTAATAATAATAAGCCTAACAATGTAGAAGCAGGAAGTCTGTAGGGCACTTATTAAGGTGATTAGGGGCGTTGCACTCATTCATTAGGGCTTTGAACAGGGTCTGGCGCGTCGCCGCCTGCTCATATCTGATGATGACGTCATTTGAGTTCCCCAGACTTCATCGATACATTCCATATTCGATACTGAGATACTTACAATGGAAGACCGATAGCTACCGCATCTCTCAAAGATATGGATCCAGACTGATACTAACCTATTGATGATTCTCTCCTCGCGTCCCCCTTTCCCACAGCCTTATGCGACTGAGCTTCTAGAGGCCTCCGGTTATCAGCTTTGCATCGTCAGGCTGGCAGTTTCAACCAAGATGTTTAATGGGGGTGGGGTGAGGTGAGGTCATTTGTAGGGCAGAAAGCCTGATGTATTGTTTATAATCGCTAGATACACGATTTAGTTACAGATGGGTGATAGGAGTGTCTTGCTCAGAGGCTGGATTCCATCCATGTGAATCCCTTCGATGAGGCTTCAACCAATATCCCGCTACCACCCTATCATTTTCCATGAGGCTCATTTCGTCTCCATCAGCCAGAGACTATAAGGCTATGGGAGAAATCCCCGAGCCAATGCCAGCGGTCAAATTGTCTTTATAACCCTTCCCTTTCTCGTAGCTACTCTTCGTAGATGATGAAAGAAGAGGAAGTGATGAGTGATGAGAGGACAGACACTGAACAGGTTCTTAGATGGTAGGTACTTGTAAGATTAGGACGCCAATCGCTCACTGGAGATATTATATCATCAATGTCATCCCCCGATTATAGTGTTGTGAAAACCTCTTGCAATATCATAAGTTTTACTACATGCAGTCGTATACGTCGATATCGACGTTGGGGGCAAAGCTATGCCCATGGTAGCTTAGAGCAGAGGCGCACGGGTACAAAAAGTTTGAAGATTACTGCAGCTTAGGAAATTTGAACAGGTTATATCAACATGTATTCATGCATTTTCTCTGTGATACATGATGAACCCAGTTGATTTCAGACTGAAAAAAAAAATGAAAAAAAAAATTCCTGTGATATCCGCAAGTTTGTTTAAAGCTGTGGAATGACACCATAGAGTTAACTATATTTCATAGCTAAAAAAGGATGTAGACCGGGCAGTGGAATAAGAAATAGATGTGTCCCCAACTGATTTACCGAGCTTCTGACTTGAGCTAACGTTAGGAGCTTGGCAGTCTTTCCAATCAGGTTGTAACTATTGTTTTTTGTTTCTTGAAAGGATGTTTGTAGTCTTTTTGTTCAGGAGCATGTAACTACTCTGTACTCCGTACTGTGCATACTATGCTGCGTAGATACAAAGAAATTAGTGACGTACAGGATACATAGTTCTTGGCGACTGATCTTTTATTTCTCTTACAAAGACTGTATACTCTACTCCGTATACTAAAGTAAATTATCCCCCGGTAAGCTCTAAAATAAGCATTATTCATGTCATCAAGGATACTTCAGATATTTAAGTTTTGAGCGTAACTTAAATACGAGAGAGCAGGGAGGGCACTTATTAGTGCGCTAAGTGGCTACACTGTCCCCTGCTGACAAAGAGACGTCTCGATAGTTAACTATGTATGGTATGTAGTTGCCATACCATACCATACCATACCCATACACATACACATTACATATTTAATATTACATACGCCCAGCCCAAGCCCGCATTCACCGCAACCAGAACCACAACACAACCACCACAAGGTTCTTGTTCTATATTCTTATTATCATTAGCGACCTCCATCATCACCATCACCTCGACTTATTGCACCCGCTCTATTGTCTCTTTCCGTTACAATCACTCCCCCGTTATGTCGTTTGTGCTCACCTACCTCATCCTCCTCTCGATGACGGAACCCGCGCAGCAGCGCGGCCTTTGAGTTCAATAGTTCGTTGTCCACTACTCCTCCGCTCGCTCCGCCCGCTCCGCCCGCTCCGCTTACCGGCCATATTTCTATAACAAATCCCCCTACCTTCCACCGACTCTTCCTCTCGCGGGTTATAATTGCCCTTCTTCTTTCATCTGTCACCTACTGTTCGCCTTCAACTAGCGCAGCAAGACCTTGCTACCCCCGCTCCCATACACGATATCTCCGTTCTTATGCTCCCTGTCGCACGCCAGCGTCGCCCCACTCCG
Source organism: Blastomyces gilchristii SLH14081 (assembly GCF_000003855.2). NCBI lineage: Eukaryota > Fungi > Ascomycota > Eurotiomycetes > Onygenales > Ajellomycetaceae > Blastomyces > Blastomyces gilchristii. The sequence goes on along the minus strand of NW_003101677.1, from coordinate 962,910 downwards.
TGCTCGTGTGAGCTTTTGCCCGGATTCTTGCCTGGAGCTCTTCCACTGCGCCCATTCCTGTGACACGCTGTAGGCTGCGATATCATTGTATACGGCCTCTTGTTACTATTAGTAATAGTAATAATACCTTCGGGGGACTTGCATTCTTTGCTTTGGGAAAGAAAGAGTTGCTGCGAATTGTCCAACCGTCTTTGCGAAATGGAAAAAGCTGACACTGTTGATGTGAGCTGGTTGCATCATTCTCAAAAAGGTACATCCTCTTCCTTCTCCGGAAACAGTGATATCGGTGAATTTGCTTGCTTTATAGACTGTCTTCTGTCTCGCCATCTTTTTTTACCTCATTCCATCATGTTGGGAGCTTGATAAAGGCTATAGAATTTACGTTGAATAACCCTAACTTGATTTACTATAGACAATCTTCTTCGAACCAAATCTGCGCCTTCAGTTCCCATAAATTCCTCACAACCAATAACTCCAGAGCCACCAGTACTTGCCAGTTCACTCCCAACAGAAAATTACGAACCCGCCAATGTCGTTTCGTCTACAGGTGTATCCAGGTCATTAACTCCTCCGGTGATGAACCCCCGGCAGCCACCGACACAGCAGAGGAAGGGGACCTTGAATGCGGTAGAGCAGAGTGAATCTACGCCTTCGCCGGCACCCTTGGCTACCAATGGGACCACAGGCAAATCATCCAGCGCAAAACAGCCTACGACCGGTCGGCGCAATTCATGGATCTCCAGTTTAAGCCAGAAATTATCTTCGAGCGGTTCGGTTTCTCCGACGCAAAGCAATGTGAAGGATGCCAATGCGAAGCAACCAGCTCAGAGTCCTCGAACAGAACTCCACAACCCATTTGGCGCATCTTTCTCTCCCAAGGAAAAGACAGACAAGCAAGATGATACCCCGACTCCCTTCGATTCTCGTTCTCCAAAGAGCCATCCTTCCTTCTTTCATAATGCCCTCCGCAAACTTTCATCTTCCTCTTCGTCCGTCGGTGGTGCGTTAGGAAAGATCGCGACACAGGGAGTGATTCCCGAACGGCGAGTTATGAATGTCGATCAGCATCGCGATAGATGTAAGATTGCTGAGCTGAACCAGGCTAAGCTCCGGCGTGTTGCGTTTTGTGTCGATGTGGAAATTGCGGGGACTTCTCGCCGGTCTGAATCCGAAGAGGAAGCTACACCGCAACAGCCTACACAGCTGTCGTCGCAACCGCCACCGCAAACGCCATCGCAGGCGGCCCCTGCGAAGAAGAAATCCACAATGGCCGATCAAATCAGAGTTTTCAAGAGACAAGACTCTAAGCCCGCCGTGGAGAAGGCTGAACCATCGCAACCGGGTGCTAATGGCGAACCAACCGAGGTCCCTTCAAGTACAGCTGCTAGCGAGACGACACCGTCGAAACCCGCTAAGGAAAACGAAAAGCCCCCTGGTACCAAAGAGCAAACAAGAAAGCAGGAAAAGAAGAAGAGGTCAGAAGAAGAGCGGAAAGAACGCAAGGAGAGAAAGAGAAGGCAGGCCGAAGCGAACGGGACCATTCCACTTCAGTTTACTCGTGACAAAGGATCGTCTTCTCTCCGTCCCACCCGAGGTCAGGATCAACCAACGACTGACCCTGTACGAATATATCGCCGCTGTTGTCAACTACGGGAAACCGGGGTTTTGAAGAAGATAGTTGAACAGATCTCTTCACCATCTTCGGGCCTTGCAGAGTCTCCTGGGACTGTTGCTGTTCTAGATCTCAGTGGCCTTTGCATGACCCTCCCTGATATTGTTACCTTCGCCGACTGGCTTGCCATCGTTCCCGTCCGCAAGCTACTATTACAAAATTGCGGCCTCACTGATGAAGCGGTGCGGGTGATCCTATCAGCGCTGCTGTCCACAAGGACGATCGAAGAATCAAGGTTACGAAGAAAGAGTGGCAGGAAACACGGCGACGATGCATCCCAGAGGGGAGAGAGAGCGGGCGTAATAGAAAAGCTGTCTTTGAAGGATAATCCCAAGATCGGCCACGATGGATGGCGGCACATCGCGCTCTTCATTCATATGTCAAGATCCCTCATCGGAATCGACTTGTCTGGAATCCCTTTCCCGCAAACTCCGGCCACCACAACCAGACCAATTAGTCCCTTATCAAAAGCCAGTAAACAACCTGCGACAGTATCCACTGTCTTCGCGAAGGCATTGTCTGAGCGACTTGCGGGAAACCACTTGGAAGAGCTAGTAATCAGCGAATGTTATCCATCTTCTGAAGATCTTTCCAAGATTTGCGATGCGGCGACAGCTGTGGAATTACGAAGATTGGGAGTTGCACACAATAACATGACGGCGGAAGGATTGGGACATGTCATTCGCTATTTGCAGGCTGGTTACTGCGAAGGACTTGACTTGGGAGGAAACAATCTGGGTGACCATCTAGGGCCGCTGTCGTCCGCCATTCAAAAAGCAAAGGATCATCCGCTCAGTGCTCTAAGCCTGGCGGATTGTTCATTGACGCCAAAACCTCTATGCTCTGTCCTCCAAGCGCTGACCTGTTTGCCTAATTTCCGATTTATCGACCTCTCCCATAACCCGAACCTTTTTGCAAGCCAGCCGGACTCTTTAACGACCTTACGACGCTATCTTCCCCAAATGGCTGAATTGAAACGAATACACTTGGCGGGTGTCAGCCTCTCTCCAGATCATGCCATAGCTCTTGCAGAGATATTACCCGATTGCCGTCGGCTATGTCACATTAATATCTTGGAGAATCCCACCATTGCCGCTTTGGCTTCAGCCAAGGACGCACCCACCCAGGAAGAAGCTTGCGCATTGTACGCGTCGTTGATGACAGCCGTTCGCATCTCACACACCCTCATCGCAGTAGATATCGACGTCCCGACGGCAGATAATAACGAAGTTGTCAAAGCCCTCGCATCACAAATTGTGGCCTACTCTCTTCGGAACCTCGAGCGTGGTGAACTTGTGGAGGAGCTTTCTGATGGCTCAACACCGGAAGAGTACCCAGTTCCCGTCCCCGATATCCTTGTGCATATTGTTGGAAATGTGGATGATGTAGGAGATGATCCTACGAAGCTGGCTCCGGATGAAGACTACGTTATTGGCGGTACTGGGCTGGTAAAGGCTCTTGGGGTTTGCCTTGGTAATGCCGACCACCATTCCCTGGAGACTTTGGGCGATATAACTCCCCCTCCCAGCGGCACTTCTACGCCACTTCGGCGCGCTAGCAGTGTTGGAAATAAAAAGCCACGGGACATGTCGAAGAACCTTCTCAATTCTGCACGGAGAATACGTGTGCGATTACAGCCGGTTCTTGTCAGGGAAGACAGGGCCGGTAATGAATCGAATTATCGTAAGTATTCCTTTTGTGTTTTTATGCTTGATTGTTACTTCATTTATTCAAACGACCATAATTTACAATTATATTTCTCTAGGACGACTACAATTCCTTGATGTTACCCTACAACGGATGATCCAACGTTTCGAAGATGAATTTCCAGATACCCGCCTTTCTACCGACTCAGACACAAGGGACACCCTTCCTCAACGGACCCCGTCCCAATCATCCGCGGGCGAATCTGCAGAACGGTCTAAACTAGATGATCCCGCAAACCTGGACGCAATTCAATTAAGCCAAAGCCCGGATCAAGATCAATATCCAGACGCAGCCATTGACGACGAAGACGGGGACCGTTACGCCATCCGCTTATCCCGTACCAGCTCAAACACATCCCTCCACTCCAAAGCCCTGACCTCCGAAGAAGGCAGGGTCCACCGTTTCCAGCAGCATGTCCGCCGGGATATTCTTAGCACCGATCTCGAGGCTGAGCCGGATACCCCCTCCCAAGGCCCCGACGAGACGCAGATCCACGCCTTACGCGAAAAGCTCGAGCGTCTCCGGAGTAGTGAGATGCAGTCTCGCATCGAGCTTGTTGGACCTGACAAGGCGCTTGAAGAGCTGGGGGCGAATATGGAAGAGTTACTTGCGCTGCGCGAACGGGATCCGGAGTCGTTTGAGAGCTTCAAGGCGAGCCAGATTGCTGCGCAGATTAATGCCGGGTTGGTGGGAGAAGGGGAGGGAGAGGGTGAACGGGAAGCAAGTGAACAACCCCCTCCCTAGATTCTATTAACCCCACAGTAAGCCCTCTTTTTTCCTGTAGGGGTGGGAGGGGGGATAAACAAATTACACTTTGTCTGCTGCAAATCTCACTCCAGGCTACGAAATTTCAGCTCCCTCTTTTCCAACTTTCCGATTTTGAGTGTGACACTTCTATTTTATTCATTGACAAATTTTTACGAAATCTTTTGCATATTTCCTGTGCGATTTCCCTCTACGCGCGAAACTTGGTCTGTACTAGGTTTGGGGGAGAACCAAACAAAGAGATTAGCCCTGGGTGCTGTTTTTCTTTTTTTCGTTTCCATTCTCACTGCTGCTAGCCGTTTCTGCGGAATGCCACTCTTCGTATATATATGTACATGTACATACGAATTGCGTATATGCACCCAACTGAAAGCTCACACACCTGTACTGTTTTGTTTCATCCATGATACACTCTTCTTTGACTCGCTTTTTCTTATTTTTATTTTTATTATTTTTATTTTTATTATTTTTTTGAGGGCAGAGGCAACCAACCCTCTTGCATTCTTCACACTTAGCACCAGGAGCACAGCGAGAAGCGAGAAAAATAACGGCCTTAACTTTTTTTCTATATTTAATATATTTTTATTCCACCTATCTATTCATGCTGATGATTTCTCGTTTTCGTTTCTTCCTCCTAGTCTCCTTTTGTTTTCCGACTGCTGACTTTCTTCCATTGTATGTCCTTGCGTTTTCAAAGGATAATGCGGAATTTTTTCCTGTCGTGTTACACATATTTAGTAGTGGAAGCGGATGCTTTATTTCACCCGCGAGATGGAATTTGCTTCAATATTTAATACGTTCATCATTCTCCATTCTATGTCATATTCTCTGTAATTCATCTTCAACAAACCTTCCCTTTCACAAGCTATTCCTAATGGGAACAATCCGGGGACGCAGATTATGTAACCCGGCAAAACCTTCGGCCCGGTAACATGATCCACCTGCCATTTCACATGCAAACCGGCGAGTCAAGTGACTTGCTTCGTCCGGGTTCCATCAACCATCTATCTGTCCATCTTCAATCCAGCTTCGGCTTCGTTCTTGTGTTTTCTTTCTTCTTTCCAGGCCTCCTGTTCATTTACCTAATTAACATTTGTTTAATTCCATACTTAATTGTTCTTCCTTTTATTTCATCGGTTTTCCTTTTACCATAATAGAGCAAAAAGCGGCACATAGATTCCTTGTCCGTCCATGACGCCATGGCATCTTAACTAGGGAGTCCCTCATCTCAACCCTTTTTCTTTGTTCAAATTAAAATATAGAGGATAGCTCAAGAAAGATAGGGCAACCAAATAATTGATTCCTCTTTTCCCTCTACCCCTACGTTCTCGCAACGTATTGACCAAATACCAGCGCCGCCATCGTCTTTCCAAAAACTCCCACCCTCCCAAAAATGGCCGCGCTATCCAAATTCTCTCTCCCAGACGCATCCCTCAAATCCCTTCTCTCCTCCCTAACCACCCACTATGTCGAACACCGCAAACTTATCTCCCGGGGCGTCTACCTAACTCTCTTCCTCGCCCTCATCAAGCGCATCCACAACGCAATCGCGGAACAAAAGGCGGCCTCCCAGCGCATAGCAGAGATCCGCGGACGACCTGGCACGAACAAGATTAACGGATCTGATAATGCCAATGGCAGCGGCGGGGCAGCTAACGGCGCGGGGCCTAAAAAGGTAGAGCTGAATTGGGAATTTGTCAAGAATCTGCTTCGTTTGTTGAAGATTATTATCCCCGGGTCGAAGAGTAAGGAGCTGCGATTGCTGATTAGCCACTCGGTGTTTTTGGTGTTGCGCACGTTGTTGAGTGTGTATGTTGCGGAGCTGGATGGGAAGTTGGTTAGTAGTTTGGTGAGGGGGAAGGGGAGGGAGTTTTTGCTTAGCCTTACGTGGTGGATGGCCGTGGCGGTTCCGGCGACGTTTACGAATTCAATGGTACGTTTTTTTTTTCCCTTTGGCGGATCTGTTCCGGAATGAGTGGGAGGGTTTATGCGGATTGCGCTTTGCTAACGTTTCGTTTGTTGTAGCTTTCCTATCACCAATGTCAACTGGCGCTTCATTATCGGAAACGGCTGACGGAATATGTGCATGGCCACTACCTGTCGAACATGTCGTTTTATACCCTATCCGCCCTAGATGACCGTATCAAAAATCCAGATCAACTTATAACAGTCGACATCTCACGATTCTCAAACAGTTTGGCGGAGCTCTACTCGAACCTCGCCAAGCCTATCCTTGACATGGCTATATATAATTATTCTTTGTCGAAGAGCGTGGGTGGCGAGGGCCTTTTCATCATGTCACTCCTTGTCCAATTATCCGCAAACGTGATGCGCGTCCTCACGCCGCCCTTCGGAAAATATGTCGCTGATGAAGCACGGCTGGAGGGCGAGTTCCGGTTCCAACATACGAGACTCATCGATCACAGTGAAGAGATCGCCTTATACCGTGGCCATGAGGCGGAGAAAAATACGTTGGATAAGGGTTATTTCACACTGATCAAACATGTGAATCGCATCTTGCGGAGGAGGCTGTACTATGGTTTCATGGAGGACTTTGTGATTAAGTACTTCTGGGGCGCGCTGGGGTTGATTTTGTGTAGTGTCCCAGTTTTCTTTAAGCTTCCTGGACAGACCGCCGAGACGATGGGGGATAGAACGGAGAGTAAGTTTCATATACACACCTCCAGGTGCTATAAATGATTTCCTTGCTAATTTTTTTTTTTATGAAGGCTTCGTTACAAATAGGCGCATGCTACTCTCTTCCTCCGATGCCTTCGGACGGGTGATGTTTTCTTACAAAGAAATTTCACAACTGGCTGGCTATACTGCCCGCGTAACATCTCTGCTGGACGTCATCGACGACGTCGCAGCAGGGCACTTCGAAAAGAAGCTCGTCTCATCTGCTTCAACGGACGAGAACGTCGCCGTCCTCAGCGGCCGTGGCACCATCACTGAAAGCGACTCCATCGAATTCGTCGATGTCCCCATCGTGTCTCCCAACGGGGACGTGCTGGTCCAGAAACTGTCCTTCACCGTCCACCCGGGCGATCACCTCCTCATCGTCGGCCCCAATGGGTGTGGGAAGTCCTCCCTCTTCCGAATCCTGGGCGGCCTATGGCCTGTGTATGGCGGGACTGTCAAAAAACCTTCCTTCGAAGACATCTTTTACATCCCGCAACGCCCCTACCTGTCCCGCGGCACGCTGAGACAGCAAGTCATATATCCCGACGGCCTGCGCGAGATGCGCGCTAAAGGGGTCACCGACGAAGACCTGTATGAGATCCTTAGCGTCGTGGAGATCGCGTCTATCGTCGATCGACCGGGAGGGTGGGATGCGGAGGAAGAGTGGCGTGATGTCCTTTCCGGCGGTCTACAACAGCGAATTGCCATGGCGAGGCTCTTCTACCATAAACCCAAATACGCGATTTTGGACGAGTGCACGTCCTCCGTGACGTTGGAGATTGAGAAGGTGATGTATGAGACGGCGGAGAAGCTTGGGGTGACGCTGATGACTGTGTCGCATCGGCGGAGTTTGTGGAAGTATCATAAGAAGATCTTGCAGTTTGATGGGCAGGGGAATTGTATTTTTACCAGCTTGGATTGGGAGAAGAGGCTGAGACTGGAGGAGTAAGTACTTCTTTACGCTGTGAAGTTCTTTGCTTTTGATTATTATGTTCGTTAACTAACTACTCGAAAACAACAGCGAGAAGGAAGAAATTGATCTCCAACTCCGTGCAGTGCCGGAGTTGGAGAAGAGGCTTTCCGAGCTTACAGCCTCGTGAACCTGCTTTTGCGGTTCACACCTTACAGTGTCCATCTACTAAATTTAACCCAACAATTTAAAATACCCCTTCTAGCCCTATCGCACAAACTGTCACATTTGACCCTCTAGGCTTCCCGTATCCTAATGCTTGGAAGACAACTGATGCTATTACGACTATTTCACGGCGTATGTGCATGTTCGGGCACAGTTGATTTACTTTATCTTCCTTTCTTATGGTTGCCATATTTCCATATCACAAAGCCACCTCCCACTTTTTAAAGCTATATATACCTGTCTGTATATTAGCTATAAACTTGGGACAGGCATTTTTATAATTTCAGCATGTTATTTTCTACCATATTTATTAGATATGTCGTGGTTTGGTGATTGGTCTTTAGTTCACATTCCCTTATATCTTTCCAGCACCTTTCAAAGATGGTAACGGAACTTTGGCAAGGAAATTCTCTCTCGCGGCAGCATAGTAGATAAAATTCAGGCATGTACATGTACATGTACATGTAAGAATTCACACAAAGATCAAATTTCTATACTCCAACAATATACAAACCAGAAGCAGGGAAACATCAATATGCCTAAGGGCTTAACACCACGAGCTTCCCGAACTGTGGATTCTCAATCGCGGCCTTCCCTGCCTTCTCATGCTCTTCCAGCTTGAACTCGCCAACCACCTCCACTCCACCGCTTTTCCCGAGCTTCAGGATGCCAGATTCAAACAGCCTCAAAAGACCCCGAACATCGGCCGCATGATACATGAATTGCGCGCGGATTGTTAAATTGTTGGCTACAGCATGGCTGTATGGAACAGCAATGTTGTCATCAGAGATGAAGCCCATGAGTACAGCCCTCCCGTACGGCCCCAACGCCATCAAGCCACTCCTCACTATCGTCGACCCGGACGCCTGAGGGGGCGAAACGTCAATAAACACATCAACGGGGCGACCTAATTGCTCCTTAAATGCGGACGAATCTGCCTCCGCGTCCCCCTTCAACTGCACAATCTTCACCCTCTCACCATGGGTAGCTCTTAACTTCTCCAAAACGTCGACGTTTCGGCCTGCAGCAATGACATTCGCGCCCATTGCCACTGCAAGCCCCACAGCCGCGCCGCTATACGACCCCGTCGCCGGCGCCACAACAACCGTCTCCCCTGCCATAAGCTTCACATTCCGAAACCCGGCAAACGCAATCGGGTAGAGAGAGATGGCAGACAGTTCCGCAGTGCTATATCCCAACTGAGTGCAGAGAGCCTGCTCATCCAGGGCCCAGCAGTTCTCCAACGGGCACCGCGCGTACTCTGCAAACAAGCCTTGACGCCAATTGTCCTCTATGAATTTCCTCCCTGTGGACGTCCACCCGTCATGGAAGCTCCAGAGGTAAATGACGTCCTTGTTATCGCGTGACCGCAATGCTGGTTCGAGCATCACCAGCTGGCCGATGGAGAAGCTGGTAGTGTCAGGCCCTGTGGCTGCCACGCGCCCGATGGCACGGGCCCCAGGGGTATTGGGGAATGGATATGTGAATGGCGTGTGGCCGCTGATGATGCGCGTAACGCTGACATCCATCGTGGCGTGAAGGATTTTGACCACGATGCTTCCGTGGATTGGGGTTGGGGTGGGCACCTCTTGGAGCTGAAGAGGTTGGGCATTGCCGGTGCGCACGAGAGCGCGCATTGTTGCGGGGAGTTGGGGGTTGGTGGTGATGGTTGCCATTTTTTCACTTTATATTATAGAAGAGAACTAGTTGGAAGCGCGTCTTTCCATGCTTTTGGGGAACTGAAACGGAATGATATGCTTTTAAGGATGGCGATTTGTTCAGGATATCAAAAGCACTTTGGATTCAGTGGGTTCCACGGCATCTTTTATACTTGAGAGAACGGAATTTGAGGAGGACATTGTTCTTTCGTTGCACAGAGAGCTTCTACCTCCGGCTGCCCCAGCAGACGGGAGAGATTCTACCCGGGAAGCATTCATCAATGCCCTAGCTTGCTTGTCTTTGACCTTCCTTTTGCAAAACTTCGCCCGTTGACGCCTGGCGATAGCTCCAAATCCCATATGCAATGCATCCGTCCTTTGCGTAATTCGTCCCCTCTGTTGTCTCGACACATGCATCCTGGATAGAAAATCGGAGCTCATGAAGAAATACGAATTAGGGTTAGACTGCGGGAATACGAAAGGAGGTTAGCGCGAAAACCTTAATTGTGGGCCTAGTCAGGCCTTCCAATTGGCGGCTGCGAAGTCATTCCTACTGACTTTACAGTGCAGTACACCGGACGTTTTTCAATTGATACGTCTACTTTAGACGGGAAAGGCCACCGTGACATCAAAAGTGGGAAAATGTTGATACAAGGACTCGTTATCAACATGGCATATCGCTTGGACTGGATGCACCATTTCCAGAACTCTTTGAACTCCAGTGATATCTGATTCATCTTGAATACGGCTCCCGTATCCTACCGATGCAATACAACAAATCAAAGAATCGAACTGATAACCCCACCTCCTAAACATCACTATGACGTCTGTTGTCGCGAAACAACACTCTGACGCAAAAGGGCGGAAGCGCAAGGCGCATAGAAAGTCCCGTCAGGGTTGTGGAAACTGCAAAATTCGCAGAGTCAAGGTCAGCCAGATGAGCTCCGTCGGTCAATAAACCAGCCTCTGCATAAAATTTACCCCAAAATATCCTTTTTCCGGTCTCTATTTTCTTCATCTAATGCAATACTTATAGTGTGACGAAGGCCGACCGGGGTGTCAAAAATGTGCATCATTCGGTGTCTCTTGCAGCTATGAGCCCGGCGCTGCTGATTTACAGCCTTCTCGGGCATCCACTTTCCAATCAGATGGCTACGGATTTTTGCAATTTCAAAATCTGTCAGCGCCAGTACCACGGAAGTCGCCATGTTCTTTGAATGATACAATCCTTAGCATGATCAACACGTCGCAAGCAGCGGCATTTTCCCCTAGACCTAGAGACTATGACAGCATACATTCCGCAGTACCCCAGCGTCCGTATCAACTGCGCGAACATGACCTGGAACTGCTCTCCATATTCCAGGCTAGAACAGCTTGTTCCATTGGGACAGATGCAACACTGCCCATCTACCGTAGAGAGTTTATTCGACTGGCATGTCAGGTATGTTCGAGTTATTCTTACGTCCTACACCGCATTCTACACCACCTAGCCATCCAATCCAACACCCCCTGCAACACTGGATTAACGAATGCGTCAAGCACCCCTTCCTCCTCCACATGGTATTAACTATGACCCTACTACACGACCGCTATCTCTCCCACTTCCCCCCCTGGCCACGCTCCTCATCACCATCCCAACTACACCTCACATCCTCACCCAAAGCCCTTTTTCACTGGTACCTCGGCACCATCCTCTTTAACACCAAACTCGCAAACCCCAGCCAAATCGACCCAAGAGAGCGCGACGCCATCTGGGCAGCCTCCGTTCTCCTTGGTGCCATTACGTTTTCATTCGTGGATGCCAGCCGGGCAGAGGACTCGTGGCCGCTGAAGCCTTCTTCGCATCTGGATCCGAACTGGTTAGCCATCAGCAATGGGAAGAGGGAGGTTTGGAAGCTAGCTGACCCGCTGAGGGCGGATAGTGTGTTTCGGGAAGCGTTGATAGGTCCTGTTCATGGGGAGACGGATCATAGCGCCCCTTCTACTGTCATTGATGGTCCTGGACTTAATGTTGATGACGGGTGGAGGTTTTGCTTCGCCTGCAGCTCCAATTACTACTCCGTGATAAGCTCAGTATCAGCATCAGACACAATCTACACCCGCACCCCACCCCACGAATTCCTCCTCCTACACCACTTCATCACCACCACATTCCCAGACCCAGACCCCAAAGTCAACCCCTATCACACAGCCCTCACAACCCTCCACAGCCTCTTCACCACCCCCTTTAAACCACATACCCCCATCGCCCCCTTCATCGCCTTCATCACGCATATAGACCCCGCCTACCGCAACCTACTGCACCACAAGGATCCGCTAGCGTTACTATTACTGGCCTACTGGTACGGGTATGTTTACGAAAACGAGAGCGAGCACGCACCCTGGTGGTTCTGGAGCCGTGCGATGGTGGAGGGTCGGGCTATTTGTATGTACCTAGAGAGGAACGAGGCGGTGTTAAGCAATAGGAATGTGATTGGGCGGGATGTAGGAGGCCTGGTAGATGAATTGACCATGAAGCAGTTGATAAGCTGGCCAAGTAGGCAGTGTGGTCTTGTATAAAACTCGAGAGAACTTGCAATTTACGGGTTTACAAACCCTATATGATTATAATCCACAGTCCCGTTAAGACAATACTTGTGTGAAAATAAATCCGAAATCACATTTGCGAAGCATTATCAGGCCAATTTCCTCGTCAGGAAGACCGGACAAGAAACTCTGCAAAATGACAAAGCTCGACAATAATAAGAATGGAATGACAAAGAGTGAATATCCAACACCACCTTGGAAAAACGTTCATCTTCCCTCTCCACCGTCTAATTAACCCCAACCAAACATCGCCAGCGGCCGCCCTACTCCGCAACGGCAACCGGTTCCACATTCCAAATAGTCTCCGCATACTCCGCAATAACCCTATCAGACGAGAAAAACCCCATCCTCGACACGCTCAAAATGCACTTCTCAAGCCATCCATCCCGATCCCGATACGCCTCATCCACCATATCCTGCGTCGTGATATAAGAATGGAAATCGTCTGAGACCAGATAGTAATCGCCATGGTCGGTGATTGCTGAAATGAGGGCTGAAAATGAGCTAGCATCACCAAAAGTTCCCGAGCGGATACTGTCGAAGACGGCGGCCAAATCGCTATCTATGGTGATGCTATCCTTCTCATAAAGATGGTTGTGACGCAGATCATCAACATCTTCAGCCAGGGTACCGAAAAGGAAGATATTCTGCTCGCCGATCTCGCGGGTTATTTCGATCTAAGGGCGGTTTTAAATTAGAGTTTAGCTCATGAGAAATCGTGGTTAAAGTAGACTCACATTTGCGCCATCACATGTGCCAATTATCAGGCCTCCATTAAGGACGAATTTCATGTTGCTTGTCCCACTGGCCTCTGTACCAGCAGTTGAAATATGCTCGCTGATATCCGAAGCAGGGCATATAATTTCCGCCTTGCTAACGTTATAGTCTTCCACAAAGATGACCTTCAAAAGATCTCCAACATCCGGATCGTTGTTGACAACTGACCCAACTTGGTTAATAAGGTGGATAATTGTTTTCGCCATCCAATATCCTGGTGCTGCCTTTCCTCCGAAAATCGAGACACGAGGAACAAGCTTTGCCCGTTCTTTGGCACTCATTGCTTTTATTTTAAGATACCTGTGTATCACCCCAAATATGTTTAATTGTTGCCGCTTGTATTCATGGATCCGCTTGACTTGTATATCAAAAAGAGCTTTCGGGTTAACAAGAACCCCAGTGGTATCCAAGATATGGTTCGCAAGCCGAACTTTGTTAGCATGTTTGATATCCGCCCATTCCTCCTTGAAATCTTCGTCGTCAATGTATGCCTCAAGCTTGTCGAGTAAAGTAAGATCCTTCAAAAAGTCGTGACCTCCTAGCCTCGAAGCAATGAGATTAGAGAGGCGAGGATTAGCCTGATGGAGCCATCTTCTAGGGGTGATGCCATTTGTCACATTGGTGAATTTGTCCGGGCCATATATCTCAACAAAATCCTTGAAGATCGTCGTCTTGATAAGGTCAGAGTGTAGCTCTGCCACTCCATTGACTTTGTGAGAGCCAATAATCGCCAAATGGGCCATACAAACCATTTTTGGCTGAGATTCTTCGATTATTGAAACTCGAGTTAACAGGTCACGATCTTTCGGAAACTTTTTCTCCACCATCTGCAGAAACTGCAAATTTATATCGTAGATAATTTGCAAATGTCTTGGAAGGAGGCTCTGGATAAGAGGAACAGACCATTTCTCCAAAGCTTCGGGCAAAACCGTATGATTCGTATAACCGAACGTTCTGGATACGATATTCCAAGCCTCGTCCCATTCCAGCCCTTCCTGGTCAATGAAGATACGCTGTAGTTCCACTATTGCAAGAGTGGGATGCGTATCGTTCAGTTGGATCGCGACGTAGTCAGCAAACTCTGACCATGCACGTTTGGTCTTCTTGAATCGCCTCACAATATCGTAGAGGGAAGCCGCGCACCAAAAGTATTGTTGTTTCAAACGTAGTTCCTTTCCACGATCGAGGTTGTCGTTGGGATACAGCACTGCTGATATGCTCTCCGCACGCTGTTGGTCAGCCACGGCGCTTTCATACTCGCCTGCGTTGAACTTTTGAAAATCGAACTCCCCACTGGCGGCCTGGCTTGACCAGAGACGGAGATTGTTGGTTGTTGGTGTGGCATAACCAGGAATGGGCATATCATAAGCCACCGCTCGAACAATCTCTCCATCTTCCCATGAATGAATAGTCTTCCCTCTTTCATCTTGATATTTCCTAACCGACCCATAAAACTGGATATCAACGGTGACATCGTGGCGTGGGAACTCCCATGGGTTGAAATCGAGCCAGTAATCTGGGACTTCAATCTGATATCCGTTGATTATCTCTTGCTTAAAAATGCCGTATCGATATCGCAATCCATATCCCCATGCAGGATAGTTAAGAGACGCCAGGCTGTCAAGAAAGCAGGCAGCAAGTCGCCCCAAGCCGCCATTTCCCAGAGCAGCATCATGCTCTTGGCTAATAACATCTTCGATTCGGAAACCAAGGTCTTTCAGCCCATCTGTAACACTTGCATTAGCAATGATGAGTTAATTAGAGGAGTAAGAATCAAACCTCTTGCAACATCCTTCATTCCCACATTCAACATAGCATTGTCCAGAGCTCGTCCCATCAAAAATTCGAGAGAAAGATCTACAAAGTCAGTACGGTCGCGAAACATGTCCAGGGTATAAATACATACAGTAAACTCGCTTCTGGTCTGCAAAGGTCTGTCGCTGTTGGGTTTTATTCCATTCAATGACAAGTCGGTCTCGAAATGCCAATGCGGTGCCAGAGTATGCCGCCCTATCGATGCAGTAAGTTCACCCGAATTGCGCATTAATCACTGAGGTTTCACCAGAGCACCTACAATTCATCGCAGTTGAAGAGAGACCGAGCAAGAGTGGTCTCGACATGGCGAACAACTTCTTTCTATACCTCCCGTTAGAAAATTTTAGAAACCCCAAACATGTTTCAGGCAAAACCAAGTGAATCAATATAGAAAAATTTCAAACAAACCATACCCCAAATTCATCTTTCGTCTCGAATTCTTTCGCAGACTACCGCCAGACAAACTATTAGAGCTCACTCAGCTATTGATAGAGGAAAGTAACCATACAAACTTGCGCCAGCTGCACTTCCAAACACAATATTAGCACAACTTTCTCTCTAGAAAATCCAATGTATAGGTTCCTAGGGCAATGGGCCATTCCGTGATCCTGAAAGATCAGTCCGTTCGGAAGTGGGGAAGTAGTACATACGCTTCTCGCAGTGGCTCCGGGATACTAGCTTCTACTTTCTTGATGTCCTGAGGTCCCAACCCGGTATATGTGCGTTTATGCTTAGGGCGGCTAAATCCAGGTCCAACGGGCCCCTGAAGATCTGATATTGGGGCTCCGACTGACGGACGACGTTCACGCGTTGGGCTAGCCATTACTTAGGAGTTAAGAGCAAAAGGAACTGCTGTTCGAATTAGATGATCTGAGAAGTTCTCTAGAGAACGCTCAGATCTACTGCGTATCTTGAACAACTTTGTTAAATGGATTCTTCTGAGAAATTATGCGGGGAAAGTTGCAAATCGCGGGGCCATTCTGACGGGTTTGTGCAACGGGTAATATAGAGAGCAATGCGAGGAGGAAGATGTAGCATTTACCTTGAAATAAAAATAGCTCGAGTGAATATTCCCGACAATTTGGAGAATATAGAAATTAGAAAGCCGAAGAAAAGAGATGCTGTAGAAACTGTCGGTGGAAGAGGTTGGTTGGCGGCTACTTATATATGAATGAAGCTGGTGGGGAAGTAAATAAGGTTCCGAAGAGGTGCAGAAACAACAGTCAAGTGCGACACACTGCTTCAGTCAATCAGTCATCCAAGAGCAATGGAGCAGAAGAGTTAACTAGTAACTAGTTATATGAAAAGCAATGTTGAATAAAATACAAAAGGAAAAGCAGATGGCGTCCTTCCTTGCAACAAGAACATATCCGGGTGGGTTAGGTTATTTAGGTTGCGATCAGACACCAAATGGGAATCCTTGGAACAAGCCCAAAGTCACTTTGAGGCCATTAATAAGCTCAGCGAGGATTTCGCCCCTCTTGGAGGGAGTAAATATGTTCCAGATCTTGTTCGAGACAAAACCCAGCTCTATCTAAGCTTCCTTGCAAAACCAGGTCGAGACCATATCAATCCTGATGATCCAATTGGATGAGAGATAACAGCGGCATGAACCTGCATTGGTGGTTTCTGATTTGATAAAACGTGCTGCCACTGGTTGGACATTGTCATGTAGACCATTCTTGAACGATGCAAGAAACAGATTTGAGGCTCCGAGTGTGAGATGAGAGCCTTGTGGGGAATTGCAAGTCGGAGAATGGAAAAAAAAAAATAATAAATAAATAAATAAATAAATAAATAAATAGATAAAATAAAATAAAAAAATAGATAAAACAGACAATAAGTAAATCTGATGGAGGTGGAAGGTTGGTTGATTGTACACTAATCTAGCCGCGCAGCATTCTATGGATAGGTGTGTGGGTCACGTGGCCTCATATAGGGCATCCGGCCAACAAAATCCATGTAGAAAATAATATATAAACATACATACAAACATACAAACGTATAACTAAAATTGAATCGGGAACAAAATGAAGTTAGAAACTGCTAAAACATCGAATTTCTCATATTTATTACAAGCAGAACTTAGGCCCCATTTCCCACCAACACCAATATGAGGGTTCACCAACCGGCCAACACTGGAACGGCGGACACCTCGGACTCTATCTGCGCTTGGAATTCAGTTACAGATTACAATGCGTTCATCTATCTATTATTCTTCTAGTTCTACAAAATAAAATCCAGGAAAATGATATAAACGCAATATCTATCCGTCGAACCATTTCATGTAAACCGAGCTCCCCTGGGCTTGAAAACGCACACCACCTCTTTAACGGAGGAAAGGTCCTTTTCGATAGGGCCAAGACTGCTCTCATCTCTCTTTTTGACCACCCGTTGCACAGCTCCCATTAGCCAATAGCCAACTCATTCCACTAAACATCACATCCCACAAACTATCCCCTGTACCTCCTCTTCATAGTTTCTCAGGCCTGAACACCGCCTTATCATGTACACAACTAGCACAAACCTTCCCATCCAGCGTCAACAGATTCCCCGTGAAATTAACAAATTTCTTCCCCGCCGCCACCAAGTGAACCACAACCCTCACCGTCGTACCCACAGGCACAGGCCTCAGGAACGTCATTGTCAACGTCCGACTGAGCGTCCCTAGCGCCAGGTCATTGTCCGGTAGGGAAAACGCCGCTGTCGACGTTAGAACGTCTAGGATCGTCGTTGTGCAGCCGCCATGCAATATCCCCAGCGGATTGCACATATTTTCTGTTACTGTGAATTCGAATTCGACGGTACCCGGTTCGACTTTCACAAGTTTGATGGCCTTCATGCATGACACATCCCAACTGGAGTTTTCGGGGTAGGCGGAGGCGATGTTGAGGAAGGACTGGACCCTTTCCCAGGGGGTGTCTTCGTTGCTGCTGACCATCTTTTGGAGGTTCGAAACGAACGAACGTGCGTGTGAGGGCTTATGTACAGGGTCGTATGAGAGGTACGGGGAAACGAGTGTGGATGTGATTAAATGTAGAATTCAGAGCTCTTCGCTTGTATAATACATCGCTTGCTTCCCTTGTGATATAACGGTAAGCGCGGCAGCCGACTTGGCGGGAGTTAAGGCGGGATACGACGTATCTAGTCGCAGGATAGAGGTTGAGTAAAGGGCCAAGTTTCTATTATTTGTTCAGCATATAGAGATTCTTTATAAATGTCCCAAGGTCTAAGAAATCAAGTCAGTGTCAGTGGGTGAACGGGTCTGTCAGTTTATGTGGGTATTCGTTTGAGCCCATTTTGATTCAACCGAGGTAGTTTTGCTCTCTGGATAAATATCCTCCAGCAAGGATAACGTTATAAGCATGGCCGAAGCGTCCTGAAAAAAAGAAAAGTGGATTCAGGTCCGCATATATCAACGCTGCTGGGCTGTGGAGCGATATATTCCACGCTCCAATAAAAGAGAACATCAGATGTGCGGGGAGATTCAGCTGAGTAAGCGCCACAGAGTTGTTTAACTTTAGCCGACTGCCGCGTGGGATTGTCAACGACAATGTTGATGGTGATGGTGATATCAAAGAAAAAGAGGGGATAACTAGATTAATTCGAGGAATTATATTCATATGTCCTGCTCACCTACAAACCCTGTTCGGTGGTTGCTCCATCAATAAAGCAATCCAACATAAATTACCAGTTCACCATGAATAACCATTTGTAACGGTGTTCTTAAAGGAGGCGAAGGATATCAAATATGCTATACTTTATCTAAATTGCACTTTAACATTTTGCCAATAGCAAGAGAATTCATGAACCATTGGAGAAAGGGTCCTTAAGTGCCTCTTCTGAACATTTGAATAGCCACAGCAATAATCTGATAAAGCTGATGCATCGTCTTAGCTGTGTGGGACTTAGCTGCGCGGGCGAACTGGGAGAAATCGACCCACAAAGAAAGAGCAGATCCAGCCATAATAAACTTCCTGTCAGTTGGCGGAGACCTTCAGGACCATGACTGTGGAAGTACATAGTGTAGAACACCTGGATGATATGGTTCGAGTGAGAGTACTCCGTAGTTTCCAGAGAGGCGTTCACACTTACACCGTCAACCACGTCCCCTTCCCGTCATTAGGAGCCTTTATTTATTTACAATAAGGCTCCTTGGTTTTGGAGTGTTATGTTAAACCCTCAAGAGCAGCCTTTTTTCCGCGTTCGACCTGGAAAGCAACCTTAGCACTACAGACGATGCAGGAGCCTTGTTAGCAAGGTATACCGAGCGTACTTGGTATTCGTTTTATCAGTCTCAGCCTAGTATAGAGACAGCATTGGTCCCGTTTTGAACTGTAGTTTGAGGCGTTTTTTATGTCTGGTTTGTGGGCTGAACAATGATAGATAGGTGACAACAACAGAGGGGTCACACAGGCTTATTTAGTTAAATAACTAAATCCCCGGCCATAGTATAGAAGCCCTTTTCAATAACTGCATCCATCCATTCAATACGACAGCCTGTCTGATAATTTTGCTGCATTTTTAATTTTATTCTCATTGTTACCTGGTTTTCTTGTAGCTATTTAACGAAATGAGACAAAAGCTAGGTTTAAATACTGCCGCCAAGATGAATCGCTCTGTGGACATTCCTCAACCAACCTCCAACCACACAGTTGTACCGAAGGCAGGCTGGCTTTTGGGACTGGGCTATATCAACAGGCCAACTGCAATCGAAGGACGTGAGGATTAGCAGTCGCCTCTCTCCGTCGAAACGGCTCCAAAAGTCAAAACGTGAAAATGAGTTCGCCCGGCAAGGAACCACATACCAGGACAAGGGGATCTTATACGCGCTCTCAAAACGCGCAGACTTCGACATGGACATTGCGGGCCATCCTGAAACTTACGACGTTCTTGGCTGCCTGTGTTGCTTTTGCATTGGGTGTGATTTTGCGTGTTCAAGATTCTCCGAATGGGTTGCGCCTCTACAGGTGGAGGGCAAGCAATTGGGAACATCGCCGGGGAAAGGTTAAGGAAGCATTTGTGAGTAGCTGGGATGCTTACACAAAATATGCCTGGGGTTCGTTATATCATGTTATTCTTTGTCAATGAGTGTAAACTTCTAAGCAAAAATGCATGGGCTAACTAGCAATTACGCATTCCTCATCCTCGCGCTCCATCAGGCCAAGACCAGTTTCACCCAATCTCCCAAAAAGGCTCGCAGATGAGCCCAAAGGGCCTGGGATGGATTATCGTTGATAGCCTGGACACTATGATGATTATGAACCTAACCTCTCAGCTGGGAGAAGCTCGTAAATGGATCCAGCGTGAACTTACATATGATCAAGATCAAGACGTCAACACGTTCGAAACGACAATTCGCATGCTAGGTGGCCTTCTCTCTGCACACTATCTTGCAGGCCAACTCCCAGACGTCGCCTCTCAACGAGACTTCATCTACTTGTCAAAGGCGATTGACCTTGCAGATCGACTACTCGGTGCATACGAATCCCCATCCGGGATCCCATATGCAAGTATCCACCTGGAGACCAAAAAGGGAATTGTATCGCATACTGATGGCGGATCTTCCTCGATGGCAGAAGCTGCGACTCTCCAGCTAGAAATGAAATATCTCGCCAACCTAACTGGGAATGAAGTCTACTGGCGCAAGGCGGAGAAAATCATGCAAGTGCTTGATGACAACGGCATGCAAGATGGCCTTCTCCCCATTTTTGTAGACCCGCAAAGCGGCCACTTTACAACTCAAGAAATCCGACTCGGGAGTCGTGGCGATTCATACTACGGTATTTCAGACAGTTATCCAAGCACACTCTAGAAGAACCCCAGGCACTAACCACACATCGACCTATTGACAGAATATCTCCTAAAGCAGTATCTGCAGACATCCGAACCCATTTATCTCGAGATGTGGTCTGAAGCTCTAGCCGGAATCCGAAAGCACATGGTCACCAAGACAAAATTCTCAAACCTGCATTTCGTCGCTGAGTTACCCTCCGGAATTGGAGGCAAATTATCCCCAAAGATGGACCATCTCGTCTGCTTCTTGCCAGGCACGATTGCACTAGGCGTAACCGGCGGACTCACGGTATCTGAAGCGAAAGAGATCCATGGCTGGAGCGACAAGAAGGAGAAGCAGATGAACCTTGCCAAAGAACTCATGAAAACATGCTGGGGCATGTACAAAGTCACGAGTACAGGGCTGGCTCCCGAGATCGCCTGGTTCAATGCGCACGATGCGGACCTGCAACCTGTTCCCGGGGAAAAGAAATCTCCTCTACCTCCGAGCAGAGACTCCATCTCCGCCTGGAAACAAGATTACATTGTCAATCCACTTGATGCGCACAATCTACAGCGCCCGGAGACGATAGAGAGTCTCTTTATGATGTGGCGCATAACTGAGGACCCCATCTACCGGCAATGGGGATGGGAGATATTCGAGGCGTTTGAGAAATATACCATCCCGCCGCATGGAGAAGGGTATGTGTCTTTGGACAATGTAAATAGTATCCCGCCTAAGGTTAGAGATAACATGGAGAGTTTTTGGCTGGTAAGTTGAACAGTTATTTATTCCTTCAAACAACAGACGCACCCACCCCCTGGGGAGAACTTAAAGCAAAAACGTAGCTGGATTACTAACGTCTGTCTAGGCCGAGACTCTAAAATATCTCTACCTCCTATTTTCGCCAACCGACCTCCTCCCACTCACAGATGTAGTATTCAACACAGAAGCCCATGTTTTCCCTCGGATTAACGCCACAAAGTTTCAAACAGGTTGGACAAGGAAGCCGAGATAGCCTTGAATTGGGTGGACTATTTGGTTACGCCTCATCCTATTATTATACTTCGCATATCACTATTAAGTTTATGGGGATATAAAGGAATCTACAGCCTGGCTATGCATGAGCAACGGTTACGTTTTTTCTTCTGGGAGGACTGGGTTGAATATAATTGTATATAACTTTCCGCTAGCTTCCGATTTGGTCTATTTCATATATCGTTTCTCTGATTCAGAAAGCTGAATGGCCAGGAATTGTATGTGACTTGGCGACCTAATGAATATGGATCAAAGGATCATAGGAAATCAAAGGCAGGTTGGTGATAGTAATGGCGATGAAGGAGATAAGGGTAAGAAAAACCAACCAAGCATGGTATAATGTAAGAGAGAAAAGGGAGAGAGAAGAGGTTTTAACCACATCAACAAAGAAGGTTCATCCCGCATGTCAATTTGTAGATGGCAGCTACCAAAACAGGTATCCTGAAAACAAAAATGTAGCATAGATATATATACCTATATAGATAAGACACATTATCCCGGACCTAAACATAAGCATCAACATAATAAAAAATAAAAAAGCACCCGATAATTCTCTGCAAAATTAGGAGGGAAAAGGAAACGAATAGTAACGAACCACACCCCATGGAAATTTTTGCCACTGTAAAAAGAGCAAACGGACGATATCATCAAAGGTTCACACAAAAAGACCAAAAAACAGTGATGAAAGAGCAAATGAATTCTACTTGAAGCCCTACAAACAGAAGGGACGTGAGGAAAAAGGGTATTATTTCTTGGGCCACCATCCCTAAATTCTTTGGTCGGCTCCCAAAAAAAAAAAAAAAAAAAAAAAGAGAGAGAGAGAGAGAGAGAGAGAGATAGGAAGAAAAGATAACGCCGAGATGGGCTGACAGGAAGAACAGTATGGTAATTTCAGGAACGGAAAATGAAGAGGGAGATGTTGCTGCATCATCTCCCTCCATCTTGAAGCTAGAAACCAGGGGTAACCAATAAAAGGTAGATGAACAAGGGAGAGGGGGAAACAAAGAAAAGTAGGAAGCAAGGCCTTCTAGCCAGCTGCTACCCACCCATCTCCCTTTTGCCCACAACCACGAAATTATTTCTACTCTGCCTTCGTGGTAGCCTCACTAGTCGACGACTTCTGCGTAGGGCCCGACAGATCCACGACCGTAAAAGGGTCGCAATGAGCCGACTCATCAAGATTGAGCGGGGAAATTGCTGGCTCGTGGGTGTGGTAGTTTACCTTCAGTTTGTCGGCGGCGGTGAGGGTTGGTGAGGATATGGGCTGGCTTGTTGTCTGTGCATCCATTGCAGACATGGATATGGCTGTTGATGGTGCGAAGGAGTCCTTGTTTTGCGACGGTAATGTTGGTAGTGGCTCGGATGGGGGAGGGCTGTTTTTCGCTGTAGTAGCAACGGCATCGATATTGGTATTAGAATTATTGTTATCGTTATCGTTCACGTCATTAGTAGTATCGCGTTCCTTGATCTTCAAATCTCGGCTTGTTCGCTGGCTCCGCGCTGTATTATTATGATTAACATTATTTTGAATATCCGGGTCAAAGGTGTGATTGCCGCTACTCCTCCATAACAAGTTGCTCCATGCCTTCTTGTGGCTAAGGTTCGTGCTCGCGCTGGACACGGAGCCACTAGGGTGATGCGTGCGGCCTTGAATCTCCTCTGAGCCCCTTCCAGGCAAGTGACTCGGATCGTCTGAGTTCGTTTTAGGAGTGATGGTCAAGCTCTGGGGCGAAACCACTGCAGTAGGCGATGACACCGGGCTGTTGCTCCCGCTGGCTTTCTTCTCCTGCCATTCCTTTCGTCGATCGTTTGCCCAGGCGCCCCAGGAACTAAAATAGGAAGATGCACGTTGTCCCGCGGCAGCGACAGTTGCCTGCGCCTGGGAAATGTCAACTACCGGCGCTTTTCGGGGGCCAAATGTCCATGATCCTGCACCGGGAGAGTTTGCAATCGTTGAAGTCGACGTCCGGGGAGATGCTACTGAGTTAGTGTCCGCTGACGCAGAAACTTCTTCGGAGTATCTCCGCTGTTGTTCGTTCTTCTTACGCTGGTTTATGTCAGCCCAGAAACTGTTGAACGCGAAGTTAACTCTCTTTTGGCCAGTGGCTAAGTGTTTGTTAAGAGCTTCGCGGCCCTCGCGAACTCGCTCATCCAAGTGTAATTCGGATATCTGTTGGGCCAGTCGTCTTTGGATATCTTGGATACCCAAGCCGCCAGCACAGGGATGGCGCGGTTCCACGATTGAGAACAAATGAGAGTCAGATGTGAGCTTGTGAAACAGAGCGTAGTTGGACGTTGTCCTCCAACGCTCGAGGAAATGTGTGCCAAATTCAGATGCCGGGTCACTTTCAACATCCAAACCTGGTGATAAAGTTCCCGAACCGCGACGCATTTCATCGTGGAGCTTTTCACAAGAGAGAAGCGCCAATAGATACTCTTCAAATTGCAGGCGAATGAACTCTTCGGAGCCCAAGTATCCATGAGTGTTAGGCCGCTCTGGCTGGTTATCATCCCAGGTTTCATAGATTGTTTGCGTCAGAAAATCAATCCATCGCCTGTCAGCTGCGGAAAGCGAAAGAGCAGATCTCAAGGACGGCGAGGTAATGTTGATTGTATCTTCGTCAAGCTACGATGCAGGTACCCATGTTAGTACAAAACAAATATTTCCATGCCAAAGACCTGCAACCCTTACATTAATAAGAATATCGCTGTACCGGTCTTTCTGCTGCAACAGCAGGGAGTTTGTGGATCCAACCACGTAAGATTTCGTGCCGTAATCCGCGAGGAGATCCAGGCGCTGGAGGGGCGTGTAGGGACCAAATATACTTCCCTTATCAAAAACTTAGTACGGAGATTCAATCTGCTGGGACGAATAAAAAAAATGGAGTGGGAAGCAAACCTTGCCGAAGATCTGAAGAGGTAAACCCATATATGCGAGTACTAAAAATCCGTCAATGAGAGGATATACAGATTACCAGTCGCTGAATTTGCTTACATGAGCTCCTCTCACTCGTTTTGAGAGACGTAGGTTTAACAACAGACTCTGCGTAGCTATCAAAGGACGGGTCTGCGCAATCTTCAAGATGGTGAATAAGGCCGGGTATTAAGGATATAAGTGAGAATTGGATCATGCAGAGTCGTTCGCAGCGGGTACCAAAGAATAGCATCTAGTGGACTGTAAGCTATATGTTCAGTCTCCTGGGGCGAAGCCAATGTCCATGAAGTACTTTTGGTTGCAGTAAAAGACATTTAAACAAGACCAGAGTCTGGTGCTTGAATTCATGGATCATCTCTCGTAATGAAAGGCCTTCCCGTAGAAAATTAGCAAGGTTGAACGAAAAAAGGAGCATTACGGAGCCACTCACCCAAGTTCTCATCTTTCTGGCCTTCATCATTATCTAAACTTTCCGCCAAGTTTTCCTGGAATATCTGCACCACGAAAGACTTAAGTGAGCTGCACATCCTAACCAGCAATCGACGCAATGGCAAAACCCATACCTTTAAAATATCCGTATCCGAGAAATCTCTAACAATTCCCAAACAGAGTCAGCAAACCAAAAAGAAAAGAAAAACAATTCCCGACCCTTAATCCCCATCTCCAACTAGTTCTGATTTCCCCAGCATCAATCCCCCCACCTTTGTGCCTTCTTGAGATCCAACTCCATCCACTAACCACTCCAAAACACATACCTCTGCGCAAACCACGCGGACGTAACAATAGACAACTTCTGCCTCAACTGCCCGAAATGCCTTGGCTCATCAATCACAGCCACCACCGCTTTCTGAACCGTCGACCTCGTCACGTCAGGGGGTCGATTGATCAGCGATGCCGAATCCATCTGGCGTGTGCATGATATTCCGAAGAGGGAAGTGGCGGGCTCCGACTCTGTTGCGCTTTGCTTGAGTGTAAAGTAGGAGAAATCTTCGGTGGAGCTGAAAAATAAATAAATAAATGAAGATTAGGGGGAGCTCGGGTTTCGGCTAGGCAACGGGATGAGTATTTTGGAAGACGTACGCATGCGCTCCATCGGACAGTGCCATGAATGGTAATAGAGACCAATCATTCTTCACAAGGACATCAGCTCCTTGCTTGCAAAAGCAATGCTCGACCTCGGGACCTCTGCGATATTTTTTATTTCCGTCAGGTTAGTAACTAACCAAAAAGAACATGCCATGAACAGAGCAGGCGCTTTTTTCGACTTCAATGCACATGCTTAACAAGAATATACAGCTATAAATATGATTTCTCCCGGATAAAGCTCGCCGCATAGCGGCATATTAAATTGAAACAATCGAGAGAAACGTCATAGAAAAGGGAAGCTCACTAACCTTGCATGATGAAAATCTATAACCAGAATAATAGGTTCGCGATCTTTTCTACGGCGCATTTTATATCCTTTTTCAAATCTCTTCTTATTTTCCGAGCAGGTTCCCCTCCGATCTTCTTTCCCTTGTTCTCTCCTTTGTTATCCTGTTGTATCGAACGACCGGGGGGGGGGGCGAGGGAGCTTGGGTAAGGAAGGAATTTTTGGGATATGAACAAACCAAAAAAGACAATCAATAAAGATGTGAGGAAGCTAGATTTTCTATCTCACTGGGGGATTTACCCTCAAATGGCAAGCTGATGATGGTGATAGATACATATTCAGCTCCAACAAACCCGGGGAAAAAGGCTGAGGATGGCCCGTTTGATGCTGTCATCCGAATCTTGGCTGGGGAGCTAGTAGAGTCACGTGGTGTGACTTAACTGCGAGATCATGAGCCGAGGATACAAAAAGCCGGACGAATATTCATCAAAGCATTTTTAAGAAACTGTTTTTTGAACTTGAGCTTGCCATTAGTAGTTCCTTTCTCCGATACGCAAAATAAGTCCCGCCTTATCTATATAACAGCAAACTAAAGCCTATGTACAGACTACAATACATACAAATAATAAATATCCTCCGTAAATCAATCCGTCCGCTTCGGTAGAGGAGAACTTGAACTAGCCGGTTGCTTGTTGATCAAAGGGAATGAAAACATGAGTAGAATACTTAAAACAACAAAACAACAGATCAAGGAAATAATCGTAGGAGGAAAAAAAATGGGGGAATTTGCCATACACTTTTTGCGGTGTGCGTGTAGGAACCGTATCATTCGGCAAGCGAGGCAGGTTTAGTGCCTAGGCTTTTATGGCTAAGGGTAGGAGATAAGAAGGCACGGCAAGCTGAGTAAGGGGTCGAGAGGATAGAGGAATAATACAAGAAAGACGATAGACGAGCATTGTAATGAGACAATCCCTTTCGCCCCGAAGTACTATCCCTCGCAAGCTCTTTAGCAAGAGAAGGTCTCAACCAACCCTATCATTCCCCAAGTAGAACATTTCAAGTTGAATAGAAGCAAAGCAGGAGGCAACCCCAACGCTTCCCAAACCACCCAGAATCAAGTGAACACCGAAAATGAGAGCTTAAGAACCGGACATGTTAATGGAGAAAATAAAGCATAGGGATAAGACTTAGATTGGAAAGGATGTGCGCAGCAGGGAATCCATCCACAAAGGATATAAAAATGCAAAATATGACAGCCAAAGTATTCAGAGGAATAGCACCATCAAATAGAGAGTTCTGTTATAAGATGTGGCAGCAAAAATAGAATTCTTAAGGCCTGCTCGCTCGCCCCAATGAAGTATATATAACGAGGCTAGAGTGTAGTGGTATATGAGCTTGTTTTTCGTTTTTGAATATATCAGGATGTATTATATAGCAATAAGACATGTCGAGAGAACAAGGGTACTTTCCGAATCTCCCAACTTTGGTGTATCTAATTTGTTTATCCTTAACCCGGTTTTCGGATTTTATTTCTCTCTCGTTTCAAAGCCCCTCTTGGAAGTTAGGACATGACCTGTTGGGCGGTCCCTTCTACGGGGTCGAGTGGCACTTGATTGTTCGGATCTTGTACGAGCTGATCAACATTGTGGTAATCGAGAATTTCAGAGTACCTAAATATCACGGATGGTTAGTTAGGTTCGTCGACAGCATTCGCTTGCTGCAGGAAATCATGGCTTTCGGATGTAGGTTATTCGTCAGAGTAATTTAGATGATGGACTGGCGGATCAATTAAATAAAAGGACGTACATCATAATCTTCCATGTGTCGACAGGGAGATCGGCGTCATTAAATGACCAATCGAATTTCTCATCTGCTACAGGCTCGTCGGTTGGGTCGTGGTATGGTGAGAGGTAGTCGTGCGCAAGAGACTCGCCAGCTGTGATACGCTTCTTTGGGTCAAAAACTAACATTCGCTCGAGGAGATCGATGGCTATTGTTGTGGTTGTCAATCAGTATCCCGTACTTCCAATATCTAAATGTGGCATCTGGTGTTTGGAAAGATAGTCTGCGTTCGTACCAAGGGGGTCTGCGTTCTGGAACTTGTTGCTTAGCGGCTGTCGCTCGCGCTTCGGCAGGGATTGGACGAATTGCAATGTCTACAATGCAGTTAGATACTTTGAAGCAGACACAAAGATAGTGGGGTCGGTAGTTCTCTGCGTACATTGACACTGCAGATGGTTTCGATCACATCATCTGGGGGGGTGCCTAGCAGCTCTGTGATAATAGAGAACTGGTTCACGTGGTCCTTGCCGGGAAATAGAGGCTTGCCTTCCAACATTTCTGCAAAGATGCATCCTGCGCTCCATACATCTACCTCAACATCATACTTTTGCCATGTGAGCATAATTTCAGGAGCACGGTAATATCGTGTCGACACGTAACCGGTCATCTGTGGGTCTTGGATACGCGCAAGACCAAAGTCGCAAATCTTGAGGTCGCAATTCTCGTTGATAAGGATGTTACTTGGCTTGAGATCTCGATGGACGACTCCTGCGGAGTGAACGTATTTCAATCCTCGCTGTATGAACGTCAGTGGGATGATATCCAACAGGCGTCTACCTCACAGGCGGCGGTGGCCATGCATAGTGAGGGCGGTGAGAGAACTTACAAGGATTTGATACAGAAAGTATTGAATGAACTGCTTTTCAAGTGGTCTTGACGTGAGTAATCTATGTAAATCTGTTCCAAGCAGCTCCGTGACGAAATATCTGTTATGTTCAAGTTTGCTCATCAGCAATTGTCCAATATGGAATTCCGACAGAGGAGTAATCTTCCGTACATATCCTCCAGCGGCGAGATGAAAATATCGCTTAAACTGATAATCTTCAAAGCAGTTAGCGTCGAAACACTTTAAATCATAGACCGTAGTAGCACCAACGTTCTCATGCCTCAAATGCTTGAGCAGCTTCAGTTCCCTATACGTTCGTTTCGCAAGCACGGGGGTACTGAAAGGTTTCATGATCTTCTTCACGGCAACAGCCTGTCCCGTCAATTGATCCTTTGCAGAGCTATACGGCGAATATCAGCGGATGTCCTATATTATTTCTATTCTTATGCCGGAAGGGCTTCCGTAGAGCGTGATATCTTTCCCGTATTCAACTCTCACTAAACGATGCGGGGGGTCAGGGGTTCAGCGTACCAGACAAGTCCAAAGGCGCCCATTCCCACAGGTTGGAGATCAGTGTATCTATCAATCATCGCTGTTAGCATTTTTTATCCCCCCCCCCCCAATCAGACCAACATAACTGATAATGACAACCAGGCGAGCAACATGGTCAGTTCCCTGCGTACCTGTTTGTGATCTCGAATGTGGTGCCAAAGATCTGAGCACGAACAAACTGCGCCATTTTAAACTGGTCCATCACTACGCCCAACTCGAAAAAAATTCAACCGGATTAAGAGGGGAAGAAAAAATGGACGTAAAGAAGAGATAATCAAGATTTGGAAGTCGATATCGTTTTCGTCGTAATCGTTAGGAGGGGGAAAATCGAGCAGACTGGGTATTTATCGGATTTCGCGTGTGAACCGGAGAGATGGGCTCAGAGATTAAGGGCGATGAACTCAGCGGGCATCAAATTTCGTTGACTGATGTCAGAAGACTGGACTCGTCGAATTCAAGCCGTTTAATTTCTCGTAGGAAAGGAAGTGTTGTGTGCCGGGAAGAAAGCGATAGAGGAGGGAGGGAGGGAGGGGTTTGCGGCAAGATAAGAGAGAGATGCGCAGAATTAGAAGCGAAAATGCGAAAACGTGTTTGGCGACGGCAGAAAAACGAGGGGCAAGATCAACCTCAGGCTCCAGACAGACACCGAAATAAAGAGCAGCCGCACCGGAGGAATGGACGGGATAAAATTACTCCTCTAACAGAGCGGGAAAAATAATACTACTAATAATAATATAAATGAAGAGTCAGGATCAGTCCTAGCAGTTAATGCGTGCAGAAAAAGAAAAGGGCAGAACTAATAGCTCCGCTTCCTTCTTCTAATATAATATGGAATGTTCTTCGAAGGCGGGACGAGGCCAAAAAAAAGAAAAAAAAAAAACTTGTTTGTCCATGCAAAATTACTATGGCTGGGCGTATTAAGGGAGGACTTCTTATAATTTACCACCGAACAACAAACCTAGACACAATTCGCCCGCTCCCCCCTAAGAGATCGGTTCCTTCTAGGATTTTCCAGGACAGAAGAATTGCGCTCGAAAGTCATCCCATGCAATGGCTGTAACTACGTCTTCTGGTCAAGGTGCCCAAATCGGCTAACGCCTCACTTGCGCAAGGATAACGGCCAAAAATACCAACGGGCTGCTCGCTATCTACCAGCGTTACGCAGTCGTCATGGCTTCTACCGCTCACGATTCAATAAATAATAAATCAAAGCAGCAATTTCCCGCCGCTGAGTCAGAATTAGCATGAATTGTCATTCGTCTCTGGCTTGGCCCTGCAATTTGTATACCTCTAGGTCGTTTATCCAGGCGGGAAAAGGGCCATTCATTCCCTGCCCCATATCTTGCTGAGAAACATGTACAGGACAAGGGCTCCGAGATAGCGGCAAGTTGGAGCTTGTACCTTGGGAGAAACAGTCCATAGCGGGGCTCAGTTGGAAAACCTGGTTTTTGCTACATAGCAAGGATGATGATGCCTTTTGCTATCTGGTGCTTCAGCTCACAGTTTGGTGTTTGCCGAGACACATTAGGATCCCATTCTCATGGGTTTTGAATGATTCTTCCTGCAGTGTGGTTCCTTGAGGTCCCTAAGTTTTCAAGAAAACCCAGCTTCAAGCCGAAGTTTCTCTTTTTTGTCGGCCTTTGAAACGCGCCAATGTCCGCAGTAAACAGACAGAACCAGCAACATCGCGTAAACAACCTGGAAGAATGAGATGATGACCTCACTGTGGAGACTGGCAGGGGAAAGGGCATGATCAGACAAGGAAACTTTCGATTCGATGATTCCTCTGTCAGACGAGACGGACTGCCTTATATTATAATAAGGCGAATTGAGTTTTACCTTAATTTTGACTCCCTTACCGTCCGTCCGCATGCCACTTATTAAACACTTGACTGGCAGCGATTTCTCCCCGCCTCGCAGCCCAGGCCATGGTCCAGAGTACTTAGGATATCAACCTTCTATCCCAATAATGGCTGACATCCGCACACTGAGAATATCCCAGGCGTGATGGGAAGAGGACCACCTTCCCGTATTATTTAAGACTGATCTCCTATATTGGTTATTATCATTATCAACTGCTTTCCGCCGCGGTACTAGCAACATGATCATGGAGAGTGATTCCGAAAAATGATCACCAGAAATCTTCTTCTTTTCATCGGATTTCATTCTGGTGTTCTACATCCAGACCTAAATGATGGAGTTCCGGTCTTCTCTTTGCTACCCAGCCCATCCCATTCCATTCCATCATGGCCATTACATCCCCGGATGTACACGTCGTATATTAGCAGGATTTACCTCATTTCTGTGCTCTTGCCTCTTGAAATCTAGGTGGTGACGGCCCCTTCAAATGACCCCTGTCTGATTCTTCCTCCTCTTCTCCTTCTTACATACATACCTTTTGATCCGAGATATGAAACTGCCCTGTTTGGGGGCGTGCGCGGTATTGCTGAGAACGAAACTTGAAGTTGACGGATCAAATGTGAGTCAAATGTATGAGGTGAGTGAAACAGTATTCCCGAGGTCATTCCCTTCCATCCATATCAGGGCATGCAAATAAATGCCGGACCATTCTCACAGGAGAGAAAGAAAGGCTTATTTATTATGAGTCGTATTCACCCTTGCTGTTCATTAATATCATGTGTTGACCCAGTAGAAAGTTTTGAAATTGCCAGGTTGCCAGCAAACAGATATCGATACCAATAGCCCCTGAGCTCAGATCATATGCGGTACATAGTAGTTCAGTCAAGAGAATCTTTTTTTTTTTCCCCTTTTCTGCCAGTTGACCTGTGTATAGAAAAGGTCATCACTGTATCCATTATCACTATCAGGAAGTGGTGGAAATAAAATCTTAAGAAGATGCTCACATTGGAACAAGAAGCAACTCATTCTATACATGCACCGATGAATTGTAGAAATAAGCAACAAATTTTTATGAAACAGCAATAAAATGTTATTTACAATTTGTAGTTAGTCACCCTTACACTTCTGATGAAATAATCTATATTACTTCATTCTATGTATGAAGTTCAGACTTCACTGAATAACATTGATACTAGAAGATTGAAGATAAAAGTGCTTTATCAGTACTTCTCACTGACATTGATATCACTGCTTTTTTTGAGTAAATGCACTTATCACAGTGAAGAGTTGAAGAAGAAAGAAGAGCAGCAACATAGAATCATGATTGAACTCAACACTTCTCTTTGAATAAGTTGGTATATAAGCTCAGAAATGGGCATGAATGATAAAGAGAAGGCAGATATGTGAATACCTAGATAGTTATATATATATATATATATATATCATCTGATATGAAATAAAGAGACATGTAGATAGCTGAAGCAGAGCTGTTAGATAAACTCAAGAAAGTTTGAATTAGAGAAACACTTCTTTCAAGAAAAAAAAGAAGATTAATATTTTCAATTTCACTCTCTATATATGAAATTCTGATCAATCTCAGACACTAATTAATAAACAGATTTTAACTAAAAAAAGCAGTTCTTCACAGCTTTGTATTGTATTTTTGAACACTCACCTGCATCTCAACATAGATCAATTTCTCTCTTTTTCTTTGTTTTTTTATATACTCTGCAATGTCGCAGATTACTGTCTATATATACTCATCTCAACTATTATAACCATACCTGTGTGTGTTGGCTATATATTTAGCACCCAATATATTCCCCCCTTCTTCCTTCGGAGCTCTAATGAATTTCCATTGTTTCTCTCCCAGGTGTGACAAGACAGAGCTAGAAAAATATTTCCGCCTGTCAAACGTTGTTGGGCGGCGGACCCCAAGCGGCAGGTGAGCGGCTGAATTCGGTGCTTAGCTCCTCTCCCTCCACCCCCACCCCACCGTAACCTAACTCCCAAGGTTTGCTTCCAATGTTCTGTCTGCTATTACACTTTTAGCCCATACTACGCTGTAGCGTATCTGTGCTGAGAGATGAAGGTGATGATGATGACGATGATGATGATGGCGCTAATTATGAGCGAGGTTAAAGTTCTCTTGTCTCGGTGACGAAACACTCATACATAGTTTATGAAAATAGTTAGAGATCTCTGCCACTCTGCCCTCTGTCTGCCAATTCTCTCTGAGACCTCTGCCTGTAAAAGGGGGTTGAAGATTGAAAGATTTACTCGCTTTTTTTTTGTCTGCCTGCCTGCCTACCTTGTAGCTCCTCAAGATGTCTCAAAGAGATCTATCTATATTATACCATCTCAAGCGGATATATAATCATATTCCTGCAAACCAAGCAGAGCAAGCACTTTCTTTCTCAGGCATGGGGGCCAAATGTGAATAGTGAGCCAATTTAGGTATGCCTGCATCAACTCAAAACACATTGAGAGGCCCCGAGTAGACAGATTGAAACTTTGTGATAATATGAAAACTTCTAACAAAAATAGCAAGAGCTAAAACAAGTGCCATACACAGTTGATGTCTTCAAGGATATAGAGAAAAAGAAGAAACATCAAACAGATTCAAATCATCATCATCACCATCACCATCATCATTATTCACATTTGAGAAGCAGCAGTAGGAGCAAAATTATGAGCAGAAGCAGCAGCAACAGCAGTAGAAGTAGGAGCAGACAGCCCAGCAGCTGCCTTATCAAACCTCGTGCTGGCATAAGGATCTGGAGATCCGCGTACAACACATTGA
Organism: Blastomyces gilchristii SLH14081; assembly: GCF_000003855.2. Lineage (NCBI taxonomy): Eukaryota > Fungi > Ascomycota > Eurotiomycetes > Onygenales > Ajellomycetaceae > Blastomyces > Blastomyces gilchristii. Next base: position 929,109 of record NW_003101677.1, on the reverse strand, counting down.
TAGTAATAGAAAAGGTACCCACAAAAGATTCTGGTCGGGTCATAATGGGCTTTTACCCTGCAATCTTCCAGCTTCGAACACTCTTCATCAGTCTTGCAGAGGAAATAGCTCGCGCAGAATTGCACCTGCGGGTCCAGATCGGAGAGTCCCGTGCGGTAGGGTGGTTGTTCTAACCCTTTTGAGTGCGCGGCAATTGCGGGGGTGGCCCATGCAAGGGGCGCGAGTGCGGCAAGTGCGCTGAGGGCGAGGGGGAAGGGGAACTTCATTTCTTCATTTATTTCTTCCCCGTGGTCCGTGGTATGGTATGTCCTAATAGGTTCTCGTAACATGAGCAGTGCTTGGATTCGTGTGTGCGGCGAGAGGACGGACCAGATAACCTATTATGGCAGACTGTATGATGGAACGATAACAGGAGGTGACCTGGCTGAATATAAGATTGGACAATGGGGGAGGGGGGAAGAGGGGAGGACGACTTCCTTTATGCAACTTATCTCTTACAACTTAGATCTTACAAGTCTCTTCAATATCCTACAGATGAACCAATGGTTCAAAAACTCTGGGTGTTTTTGTTGGTTCCGGGTCCGCTGGAGAACCACCAGCAGTGCAGATGAACGGATTCTCTAATCATCATAGCACTCCCGAAGCTTCAACCCCAACCCAGCCCTGGGGGGTTGCATATACGGCAGGCAGATATGATGATGAGAGGACGAGCCGTGGCAACAAAAGCAACTGTTAGTCAGCCTAGCCCCTGGCCAAGCAATAGTGGAAGGAAAAAGCTCTTGAAGGCTTTTTACTTTCTTTCTCCCTTATTATGGGGATGAATAGCTTTTCTTTCCATTATTATTTCCGTGTTCCTGTTCCCGAGGTTCTTTGCTTCAGTCGTGTGAGTCGTTAAGCTGGTGACCAGAGCAAGTGCGAGAACACCTAGGCAAGCTGGGAGACACTTGAAGAGCTGCTCTCAATAGCTAACTGATTCTTAAAAGGTTTCCTCTCCAGCACACACAGAGAGAGAGTGAGGTGTGTGTGTGTGTGTTTGCTGAAAACAGAAGAGAGAAGTAAAAAAAACACGATGAGGAAACAAGTGCATATGAAAGGGGAGAGGATAAGCACACGACATGAATTTACCATGAGCCAAGAAGAATATTTCTTTTTGCGCCATGGCTCTTGCTTCACGTTCCCGGCACTTGTTGAAACCTGACGCAGTTTAAGTTCCAAGCTATCATAGATGGATAGTGGGTGGGGCCGGGAGTAATATCCCGGCCTGTCTGCGCACTAAGCTACAGTCCGTAGCTCGGATGCTCCGTACTGTACTGTCACAGCCGATCCTGTTAATTCCGAAGGCCCTCACGGCTGTCCAATTACATAGTACGACCCGCGTTAACTACTTCTCGGTCGGTGGAGACTGCCTAGTTACTCCGTAGAGAGACATGCATGATAGGACGCGGCTGATACATGCCATGCCATGGATGGCTCCTGCCACCCACCAGTCTGAGGAATCTCCCGATTGGCTCAATAATCGGCAAAGCCCGCACCACCCGCTAGGTAGCCGGGGCCTAGATGGTTTGTAAGCTACCGCTCACCGGCAACCTCTGGTCGGACCCTCGGTTAGGCTTGCCTTTTGTACGTGGGCAAATCCTGGGCCCTAGGGGATAGAAGGGTCTTTGTGGGGCAACTCAGGGCTGGCCATAGGCCATTTAGAGGGGAAGATGTGGTAATTATCATTATTTATTAATATTATTATTATTTCGATGAGCACGGGATCTGCGGGTGGATTTTAAGTTTACATACCATTTGTGGATTATCTGGGGAAGTTGAACCTGAAGATAACATCCATGGTCATATTCTCTTATACGACGTACTTAATCAAAAAGGCGGAGCGATGCATTGTTAGCGGACAGGAACAGCGATAGTAACCATGGTTTTTGCCCAGTGTCTGCATTATTGCTTGCAGAAAATGGCCTGCCGGACGGATTGATGTTGTGACTTGGTCCGTGTATGTATGTATGACTGGCAGGCAAGGGGAGATCACTATTCCGTAGTTGGTTGAGCAATGCAGACAGGTTTCAACATTGATAGATTTCCTGCTGCAACGTGCATGTACCCAATATTCCTTCCACCAGATCACTTCCATTGAAGGTTCCATTTGATGATGATATATGCTTAGCTTATGATGGGCCAGTGGAGGATTTGAGACCACGTGAGATAAAACTTCAGGGACTTATTATCTGCTGAGGTCTCCTTCGACCTGTCCCAACGGACCCAACACGATGAAACATTGAAAGGTGATAAACTGCGGCTTGTTGGCTCCGGATCGGATAACCATCCCATATGTATGTACATGTACGTCAAGTTCATGTGCTGCTTTATCTTCACTTGATTGCCAGCGAGCAGCTAGTTATTGGCTCTTATTGACAAAGTCATTCAGAGCTACAATTGATGCCAGCTTGATGTATTGTACAGTATGTACTCCGTATTTTGATTACGCGGCGTATTCAGGTCAGACGGGGTCGAGCAGCTCATTTGCTCTCCACAAAAACGCATCTGTGCGTAAATCAGATCACTCACCCACCCCACAAACCTTGAGGGGGCTACTTGATTTACCGTGTGGGGTATGTTTAGGCGCGTTCAACGGGAAGGGAAACCATACGCAGTACATACGGAGTACAAGTGCCAGGACGGAAACGACCAGAACGCACCCGCAGCTCGCCATCTCAGTTCCTACGGCAGCCTATAACCCACATTTGAGTCAAATGGAATTTTTTGGATGTTTTTCAGTATAATAAGCTTAATTCCACATAATACTCATTATATAGACACACCCCAATTACACTAGTTCTACTGTAGTTAGTATATTACAATATATGATTTAGTTCATCTTGACTTTCTGTCTATAAGCTTCATCTCATAAATCTCTCAAATTCAGGTATAGAGATACCCAGGTATAGAGACTCTCAGTATAGAGGCTCTGGGGTATAGAGACCCCCAGATTAATAAAAACCACCAGATATAACTCAGAGTATCTCAGGCTTGGCAGAATTAGCGCGAGTCTTTCTGCCCCTCTTTTCTGATTTCTGATTGGTGCCTAACTGCCATTGCGAACTTTTGATTGGTTCAAAAAGGCGGCCAGGAAAATGACACTAATTGTGCCTGGCCCCGATAGAGAGGTCTCTGAGTCGAGGCCTTCTCAATGTGGGGTCTTGATTTCAACCTTAATTACTAATACAATCAGCTTCAATCAATGCGTGCTCATTGTAACGCTAATGCTGCAGTATAAAATACCTATGTGACCCAGATGTCACTCTGGGCTGCCGTAGTTCCACCTCAGCTCCAGGTCGTAAATCGTAGACCCTGTTCAAGGGCAGAGTGAGTCGTGGCCGCAGAGTGGTCAGTCCGCTGTTTCAACCTTGTCCAGCGCATGGCCTGCAGATCATCACCCAATAATAATCCTTCTCAACCTGCTTGTCTCGCCTCACACTAAAGTCAGGAGTACGTACTGCACATATACAGGGGTGAAGCGAGGTACGTACCGTACACCTCCAATAATAATATAATAATAGTACAGTGTACAGAGTAGTTGGAAAGAAAAAAGCCCGTCGCGAGTTGCCGCAATTTTTTCCCCAATCCGATCCGTCCTAGACCCAAAATAGCGCTCGCTCTTGACGGACCGCTTCTTTACTTCCTTGTGAAGGCGGAGGCGGAGGCTTGGGGTTGAGTGAATTTTTCAACAATAACCCCCACAAGCAAGCTGGGGTGAGGAATGAGACAGTCCAAAAGTCAGGCAGGGTTCACGGACATAGTACCACTTTTTTTTTTTTCCGGGTTACGAAGCAGGTACCAGGCTGCTTTTTGAGTGAGAACTCGTGTTGGGATTTTTTTTCCCCCCCCCCCCCCCCAATTCCCTTTCCCTTCCCCCCCCCCCCTCAGCTTCCAAGGCCCACCCCAGGTCTCTTGCTTCCACGTGATGGATCCCTTTACTCCAAAAGGTGCCGTATATACCCTGCTTCCATTTTTCCTCCCCCCCAGCGCGCGCCTATTTTGTTTCGTTAGGCCTGTGAGAGCTAATCTCTAGGTCTGATATCCCTTATTAGCCGGCTATGGTCATTATCTCGCGCATTCGTTCGTCGGTGTACCGCAAGTCACTCGTCTGGACGAGCACCGGGTACTGAAAGAGAGCCGCCATGACCGCCGCGAAATCGACACCATGCAATTTATTGCAGCAAACACAACCATCCCCGTGCCGAAAATCTACAACACAAAGTTCGACAAGGAGAAACATATCTCCTACATCGTGATGGAATACATAGACGGCGAACCCCTGAACAAAGCCTGGATAAACCTAACCCAGGACCAGAAAGTCTCCACCTGCAACCAGCTAGTCGATTACCTCACCCAGCTCCAAATGTTGACAGGTGAGCGCATTGAAGCTGTGAACAGCTCTACTGTGCGCGTTGGCCTATACGAATCCCGCTGGGGCGGGCCCTTCGACAGCGAAAAGGAATTCAACGACTTCCTCGCCCAGGGCCTGCAGCAGCACAACCTAACGGACAACCACGCCATCCATTTCGCACACGGCAATCTCAGCCCCCGGAATATCATGGTCAACAAGTGCGGCCGCATCACTGCCATTCTGGACTGGGAGTGGGCCGGCTGGTTCCCGCAGTACTGGGATGTTGTCCGCATGCTCGTGGATATCCCGGGCAAGAGGCAGATGCCAGATTATGCGGAGCATCTTCGGGCCACGTTACCGTACTTGTATAAGGAGGAGTACTCGGCAATGCTGGATGTGTTTCGGGGGAGATCTTCGGGCCCTCATGGGGGAATGCCTGCTCATGCCACGTCTCGTTCCAGGTGATATCGGCCCCACCCCCCTTCTCCTGGTTTTCATTCTTTAATGTGATCATGATGTGCGCACCTGAGCTGTGGGAAGGCTAGGCCTTGTAGGTTATTTATTAATTAAAACCCCTTTTTGTGCATGAAGATGGCTTCTGGTTTTTTTTTTGTGTGGGTGGTTGATCTGTTGCATCACTGCGTTGACTTATCGAGGAAACTGCATGTTCTTCTCTCTTACGATCTCTGCTGTTCGCACTGCGATTTTGATGCTGTGAGGATTGAGTGGCGTTAGGATATTTTACTCGATTTCATGATTATATGATAGCTAAAAATAATTTTGTTCAAGATATTTTTTATTATCTCTCTCTATATATAATTTTACACATAACCATACATAGTTAACAGTAAACTAGCGGGATTACTAAAATTCGAGCCAATGGATGTAGAAGTGACAAAAAGCAAAAGGCAGCAAACAAATAGAAGCATTGTACATATTTATTTATCGTAGAGTATATACCAATGTTGCCCAATCGTCCAGACACAGCAACTCAACAAAACAAATCCTTGAAAGATAGACCCAGCTTTGGATCGGGAGTCTATATTTAGAGCCCATGCGATATTTCTTGGCGCGATCTGCATACATGTATAACTCTCGGCTCCCGCCTGTGACAATCAGGGGACCGGCAGGCAGATTTATCATTTTGCCATTCCAACCGATCAAGTCATTGGAAAAGATTGTTCAAAGGATTTAATATTTTTTATTCTACTCACTCTTCCTCAGTAATATTCAGACAATAATCGTACTGTACATGGATATAGGGCGACGACACCGGAACTTGAAAATGTAAGTTATATGTGGGAGGAAAAGGGGTAAGTAAGTAAAAGGGGTAAGAAAAAGGGGTTTGGGGAAATAAAATCAACCCCCGCCCCGCCCCGCCCCTCATCTTATTCCGAATCGAAACCCGCCTTTCACCCACGATAATCCACCGTCAACTCCCCATTAAAGACATCCCGCCCATCAAACGCAAAACTCCCACACCGTCTACACCCATGCCTATACAGGCCCCGAACATAGTGGCGCAACTGCAACACCGGAATCTCCGAGTTCGTATGCTGCGTGTACGCACACAGCCGGCCCCTGCCATTGCCATTGCCATTGCCATTGCCATTGGGGGTGCCGGGAGTGCAGCAGGCGATTTCCTGGCCCGGCTTGAATTTTTTGTAGGTGGGCATTCTGGCGATTGTCGCCTCGAGCTCGCTGAGCTGGCAGCCGGTGGTGTTGCATTCGTCTTTGCCACGGCAGTTGGTTCCTAGGGCTGTGGTGGAGGTGGAGGTGGAGAGGAGAGCGAGGGCGGCGGTGGAGAGGATGGTGGTGATTTTCATAGTTGGTTGGTGGTTGTTGGTAGCTAGCTTTCTGCTCTTATCTATCTGTGGTTGGTTGGTTTGCAATTGGTTTGATACAGTGTGTGTGTGGTGTAGGTGTATCTTTCTTCAAGATATCGTTTCTCGTTTCCTGTTCTTGGGCTTTTCAAAAAATCACTCAATCGAATCCCTCAATTCTGCTTATTATACATTCTGAATAAAGAATCCAGCCATGGAGGAGCCGTTCTCAGTATCGCATCGGCTGTATTTATACCCTCTTTTCTCAGTCCTCGCCTTCCCCGAAGAAATCTAGCCAAGGTCATCAACAAACGTTCAAATGTTCTGATTTTACAAACCTGTCATTTCCCGACTTCTCGCTCATGCACACAGAGTATACTGAAGGTTAAAAACGCTTGTATATTTATATACCTATGTCCGACTATCGCCGGGGTAGCTGCTGCTGATGTCGTTTGTTCCTTCGGAGATGGGGTGGATATTTTTACAACCAGAGCCGTGCTAAACAGTCTGGTTCGGGGAGTTGCTACCTTTTTTTAAAAGGAAGAGACAGATTCGTAGGAAAAATGGGTTATTGCAGCATTTCGTTTGCTTTTTATTAGGTTATAATCAATTTAGAAATATTACTGATGTTCTGTCTATGTCCTGTCCTATGCTTTGTATAGAATAGAGATGACTAAGTGATCTCATGAGCACAGTAGAAATTTAATAATAATAATAGGACTAGATCAGACATTGATAGGCTAGTTAGATAGGTTAGTTAGTTAGGTTAGTTAGATCTTAGTTATTTCGTCGATTAAAAAGATCATATGTGAACTCGATTATCTTGTCATCTGCTGCTTGATATTGAAAGTCTACCTTCTATACTTAAAGTTAGTCTCTTACTGGGGGAATGAATGGGGGAAAAAGGTAAGGTGGAGATAATCAAAACTTGAACGGGATGAGGATAAAAGCTACTGTGATACGGAATTAATGTATGCCAGATATCAGTAAGTATAACTATTGCTCTCAATTTCAAAGCAATGGACATGCCCGATGCTCTCGCAATTGTAGAAGCAGTACGCAATTTGTACCCGCATCGAATACCTGGCTGTACTGGGAGGGAGGCAGTGGGTGAGTGTCAGTTCAATTTTGCAGTCTGGTCTGAGTTTGCCGTCGAGCTGGCCGTTACCTCACTTTCTCGGAATCAGCTATTATTTTTACAAGCTGCACCAGACGAAATGTATGGACCTTACCTCGTGATAGACCGTCTATATTCATTCCATGTGATTTGTTTAAGAAAATCTCGAAAAATCCGAAACACATAAGCCTGTCGAACACCTGTAAAGCGTAATGAATATCCCCATTGCAAGAACCTCCTGGGCATAGTTGAAGGGAACAATGCGTTTGAGATAAGGGAAATAATCCCGTAGCCCAGGGTTTTCAGAGAGTATCCTACTACGATCCAGTATTCAGGGTACCAGCCTGCCCGGTCCCAGTCCAGCACGGCTTTAACCTCCCCACTATCCACATCAACCATGATATTGCGTGGTGAGAAATCGCCATGTGCAAAATGGATCTCATGGTTATCTTTCATTCCAGATCTTGCGTAGTGTTTAAAGAGGAGATGGATATTTGGGATCATTTAACCCAACAAGGAAGTCGTTGAATTCTTTCTCAGAATCGAATGGTCCACCTCGACGAGGAAATCGAAGCCCGACTGTTACCGGACCGCCATTTGCAGACTCAATCAGAGCCGGCGTTGTCGTGGGTCTAAGTTTTTGCACGTTGGGAGAGGAAGCCGCGGAGCTGATGACAGATGAACATCTGCTTATTGTGTGAGAGTTTTCCCCAGACTTTGCCAAGGGGTTTGCTGGGGATGTATTCCATGACAATTTGAGAAGCATCAGTCCGTCCTGTTGCCAGATCATATGGTCTTGTAGACTTTTGGGACTGGGATCGTGGTGTTGGCAGCGACAAATTTCATGGCTTCAGTTTCAGTGGAATTAGTGATTGCAGATTTCAGTATCCTGTGCTCATCGAGGCGGATGATTTTGGGCATGTCTGGAAAGAAAGCGTAGATCACTTGTCCGTAGCCATCTGTTTTATGGTTATCAAAACTATCCTTGAGATAAAGAAGTATGGAGGCAGATGCTAAAGCCCAACAATACGCACCTTTGGGAGTGAACGGGTCTGGCTCCATGTTTGCTGGTGAAGCGCTTATGTCTGAATCTTTGTCTGAATCTCTGTCCCTGTAATAGCTGAATGGGAGACAGCTGGTTACTTGGTTGTGAAGGGGATGTGGTCTCAATTTGTAGGCAGTTTTGGTTTCTCGCTACTTGCAGGTACCTATTAATAGGTTGGTGCAGTCGCACCATTGTACGGAGTACGGAGTAAGAGAAAGGAAGATCAGGGCTTCAAGAAGGAGTTGAAGAGAACAAGGAATGGATGGCAAGAGGTAGAGCGGACACGTGAACAAGACGGGGTGGAAGTAGGGGGGTGCGCTACAGACAGTATCAGAGTGGTATATATATAAATACGGAGTATACATGTACATGTACATACATATATATAATATGTTAACATCATTATTGAAAATTGTTATTCTGATAGTTAGAGGTTGAACCATGGAACAATCCAATATGTGTCAACAAAAGGTACTCAGATGCTTGTACGGAGTAGAAACTTATAGATATAATAGACAGTGAGAAATCCCAGAATTTAAAAGAATTTATATTTAATCTGACTATTGACTGTAGAAAAGGTGAAAACCACACTAAAATTTAGTATGATTTTCCACCTATTAGATCTGGAATATATTTTCTAAGTGTTTATATACAGTTTGAATTGCTGAAGATATTCATGTTTTTTTCAAGAAGTATCTTTTCTATTGTGGACTCATACAGAGTACTCTGTACAAAAGGTACCTTTTTCATTACAGTGATATTTTTAACACACTCACTATTAATAATGAGACAAGTAGTGAGTGCACTTAGCACAGTTATTATGTATGTTATCTCTGTGTGAAGCAAGTAGGGATATAAATAGCTTCTTTTCTATTTATTTTTAGATGAAATAATGAGGTGAATAGAATCATTCATTAATATTCACTCTTTTGCATATTCTCTCTTCTCTAGAAGCTGTCCAGGCATTTGTTTTGCTTTGCTTTGCTTCTTCAGACAAGACGAATTACATGTACCATAAATTGAGTTTGAAGTTAAGTTTCGAGTTTTGTTTTCAGCGTCGTTACATTATAGATTATAACTAGCTACTAAGTGCTGGGCATCTTACTAAAATCCACTCCCCGCCGCCGCCTTGCTTGTGGTGAATTTTTCTTTCGGGGTTTGGGACGGGATTTAAATAAAAATCTTCTTCTCTCCTCCAAAGAGGGAAAGGAAAGCAAAAAGAAAAAAGAAAACCATAATAATATACCCGACTCAATAACCAACCCGTTTTGGTTCTTTTTATAACTCTCTGCACTTGTCTGCAGTCACTCAGTTCCCCCCCTTCCCTCCTCACCTAACCCCACAGCTGCATGCAGCCAATTCAATAATTCATCGTCTGGCTGAGAGGAACAGGTTACAAACAAGCAGTCAGCCAACCAGTTCACTATCTATCTATCCATCGCTCGGTCCATCCCCGATAGATCTGAGTTTGACTTGAGGGCTTTGGCTAGCGTGGGTTGGCTAGCTGAGGGTCTGGGGCTGGGGGGGACGGTTGTTTGATTGTGTGCGTGTGCTGAAGAAGCACCGGCTGGGTGTTATTAGTGATTATTCGCGGGAAGGGGAGCGAGATAGGCCAAACTTTAAATGTAGTGCGCTGGGCGGCTGGTAAACTAGGGACCTGGGGAGTTCGCAGTAGTGTACTCCGTACTCCGTACGTACTCCGTATGTGTATGTATGTCCATGTACCTTGATACCCGGATTGCGTTCGAGGGCTCAAGTCGAGTCGCGGATACAGGGAACTACTATATGTACCCGGGTAGTACCAGGACGCAGACGCAGACGCACACATAGGTGCAGACATAGGTGCAGACTCGCAGGGAGAGAAATAGAGCAGATAGAAATAGAGATGAAAATAGACAATATTAATAGAGAGATACGGCGACGAGGACGGCGGGTCCGTGCGTAATTTTAAATACAAAATCTACCGCGATAGATGCAGAATACGGAGTACGGAGTACAAGGGTTGACGGTTTCATGTACTGGTAACTCTTCATGCACGAAGAGTCGAGACAAGACGAGACAAGACGACATGACAGGGGGGCAATAATCAATCGTTAGTTATTTCTACGGAGTACCACCAGGGAGGAAAAAAAAAAAAAAAAAAAAAAAAAAAAAACGTGGGAAGAACCCGCTAGGGTTGTGGTGGGTTGTGGGCCGTGGGCATCACGGCGGGCCACGTCTTTTTTTTTTTTTTTTTTTTGCGGAGTGTGGAGGCGGATGATATCGCATTCAATTGGGGATTGATAATAGTTAAAATCAATAAGTAAAAAGGAGGAGTAAGTTATGAGGGTGAGTATATTATTTATATTTATTCTTGCTATCTTCCTTTTCTTCTTCTTTCTTTTCCATTCTTCGCCTTGCATTTGCGCGATTGAGTGGCTATTGTTCGCCATAATAATCCGAATCCCGCCGCATTCGGTGAGATTGGGGGGGTGGAACACAAAAGCTGAAAGCTAATAAACAACCTAGCTAACCTTAACGGATAAAACAGGGTCTTGTCTGGCACTGCCACGGCCGCGGGTCTTGGATGATGATGGGATGATGGATGATGGTGGTTGAGGGTGCGGCTGCTGCTACTGCGACTCCAGCAGAGCAGGCATGCTCAAGCCATAGTGCAACCAGAGCAGATAATAATCTCATAGATTAAATTTTTACTGTTGCTGCTTGGTCCAATTAATTTTGCTAAATTTGCTGTGCTGGTGGGTGGTGCTGGAGGTTAGTTGTTGATTCTCTCAATAATAGTTAAACAATACTAGCAATAATTATAATATCCAAGCATAGCAAATAATAGATATAAACATCTCTCCAGGGCAAACCCAAAGCGGCGGCCTTGCCTAACCCTTCGCCCTTGGCCAGCCCCGACCGACAGCTCATCCGGGGCATCGCCAGCTTCCACACCCACCACAACCACAACCACAACCACTATCACCACATCCTCCACATCCTCCACATCCTCCACATTCCTCCACATTCCTCCAACTGCCAGTCAGTTCCAGATCATCCTCATCTATTTCCATCTCCCCTCTGCTGCTGCTGCTGCTCCCTCTCTCCCAGTTTTCGCCCAAGCTCTCCAAGCCCAGCTCGCTTTCGTCATTCCGGAGCTCTCTCTGCCTACCCTCCATCTACCCATCCATCCCTCCAGCGAGCCGTCCCAACAACCTCCTTTCCTACCTTCTCCTACAGCCTCATCTCTGCCATAGCCCATTCACTACCACTCAGTCCAACCCTGGCGTCTCTTCTCCTCCCCTCCCCTCCGTTCGCGGATTGTCCCGTTCACTCCGCTCTTCCTCCTCTTCCTACGCATCACCACCATCGTCCGTCTTTCTTCTGTCACTAGCTCTATTCGAACTGTATGTAAATTACCTCGCCTCATCCATGGGCAAAACATGAGAGCCATCATCGCCGCCTCTGCCTTCAATACCTCACCGTTGCTGACCCTTGCCTGCCCTTGCCTTCCCGTGCCGATCCTTTGGCCCCAAAACCATCTCCCTCTCTACCTCTCTCGTTCCATCGAAAAGAAAACCCCAAGAAGGCGAAAAGAAAAAGAAAAAGAAAACGAAAAAGAAAAGAAAAGCTTCCTTTGTACTAACCACCCAGCTCACTCTGTTTTCTCTCGTCTCTAGAATCCGCCAGCTTTAACTCTTCCTCCCCCAGTCAGCCTCCGTCCCGTGGCTTCCTGCCCCAGGTGGCTGGCGGCCCTTGTTTTTGCACATAATATACTCGCAATATTATATATACATACATACTTACATATCCTACCCGGCCAATCCCGACCCAATCGCGCCTATTAGCCTTCTCCGTCCTTGCTACCCGAGCCTGTTGTCGACGCCATATACCTCTTTCCACTCAAGGCCGTGGAGCGCGTTTTTCCTCCATCTTTTTCTATCTCCATAGCATCATCCGGTAAAAACACACCCCGTCTCCTTCCTCCGGTTAGGTGGTTGGCGTCATCGTCGCCAATAGTGTTGGTTTTGTCAGCGGTACTCGAGTTCGGATAAGGATGGGCGGGTGTTGTAGCTCAACTTCCGGCGGCGATGTGGAACAGAAGAAGAGGAGTCAAATGATAGACAAAGGCATTGAGGATGATATGAAGCGATTACGGAGGGAATGCAAGATTCTACTGCTTGGTCCGTAATTTCTGCCTATTTCCCCCCCTAAAACCTATGATAGATTGCACGCGGCTTTGTCAACGGTTGCGATTGATTCCGTCAGTGAGACACACACAGAGAGAGAGAGAAATGCAGAAAGAAAGAGGCAGCGAGGGAATTGTGTTCTGACGGTTCATTTTACAGGTTCGGGAGAGAGCGGGAAATCGACCATCGTAAAGCAGATGAAGATTATTCATCAGAATGGGTATTCTGTGGAGGAGCTTACCATGTGCCGCTCGACAGTTTACAAAAACCTGTTAGATTGCGCAAAGGACCTGATAGGCGCCCTGCACCATTTCGAATTACAACCCTCCAGCCCGAAAGTCAAAGAATACATGGAGTACCTAAACTCATACCAGATCGATCCCGACCCAAACACCCCAATAGATCCGAAAGTGGGCGATGCTGTGACGTATCTGTGGAACGACCCCATCATGCCAACCGTATTAGAGCACCAGAACGAGTTCTATCTCATGGATTCAGCACCTTAGTATGGCCCCTCGCCGACGTTTAGTGGCCCTACCTTTGTTTTATTTAGATGGGCCGTATAGTCTAATAATTTCTCCATAGTTTTTTCGACGAAGCGAAACGTATTACTGCGCCGGACTACATACCCAACGAGGCCGATGTTCTTCGCGCCAGAACTAAGACCACCGGTATATATGAAACCAGGTTTACAATGGGTCAATTGAGTATTCAGTGCGCTTGATCTACCCTACTTTTAACTTGGGAGCGCATAGGCGTTGATATTGACATATTTCTTCCTTACTTTAGCATGTTCGATGTTGGGGGTCAACGGAGCGAACGAAAAAAGTGGATTCACTGTTTTGAAAACGTAACATCGATAATATTCTGCGTTGCATTGAGCGAGTATGATCAAGTGTTGTTGGAAGAAAGTAATCAGGTATGTTGTTTTTCTCCTCGCTCCGCTGCTTTATTTGTGATTTGTCAATTGGTTCTAACCGCGAACCGCAAAAGAACCGCATGATGGAAAGCTTAGTGTTGTTTGACTCTGTTGTTAATTCCCGGTGGTTTATGCGAACGAGTATTATCCTTTTCTTAAACAAGGTCGACCTCTTCAGACAGAAACTCGGCCGGTCCCCGCTTAACAAGTACTTCCCTGATTACTCTGGCGGCAACGACGTTAACCGAGCTGCCAAATACCTCCTATGGAGATTCAATCAAGTAAACCGGGCGCATTTGAATCTCTACCCTCAGTATGTTCTCTTCATGATTTTACGTTCAACATCGATTTTTATATTCCTTTTAGGCGCGTCTCATACCTTTCAACTAACCCTCAATCCCTCCCTTGCTAGCCTCACACAAGCTACCGATACCTCAAACATCCGGCTCGTCTTCGCCGCCGTTAAAGAAACCATTTTGCAAAACGCCCTCAAGGATTCGGGAATACTCTGAAAAACAGAATGTCACTACCACCACCCCTTTGCCTCGATCACGATAAACACCTCTCCCCAACCACCTCCGAAACCAGTCTCAAAATGAAAAAGCCCTAATGCCTTACATGCTTCCATTGATTGGCACTTTAGCGCCATTTTCGATTATTACTTATTTATTCATATTCCTATTTTGCTTCCTCATCTGGGAGCTCGGACGGCGTTTAACTGGGTTTTTGGGAATATTCCGTTGACAACTTTCTTTTTCTTTCTCCTATTTTTGCTTTTTTGGCGCTGTCTGGTATGGCATAACAAACAACAAACCTTCCCCTTCCCACCTCCTTTTTAATCCTTTTACTTCTTTATATTTTTCTATTGCGACACGGCACAACGACGGCAGTTGGATATTTTCCACGGCTTTTTATTTTATTTTCATCTACTATTTATTTTTCTTTTCTTTCCCTTTTTTCTTGGATATTATTTCCATTTCTTCCAAGAAGCCTGCTTTTGATTTCTTAGTCCGATTCTTTGCGCAACCTGTAGTCAGCTTCGTTCATTTTTGTTCCTTTTTCATTGCTCTCTGGTCTGTCTTTTTTTTTAACTACTGTTCTCCTTCCAATTTTCTCTCGTCCCTACGCCTTATTGCGATTTCATTGCGATTTCTTGCTATTTATCAATCTATGTATGTGTCTTCCTGTTACCCCCTATTCCCGATCTCTTTCCTTGATTTCAAATCCACAGACATTTGTTGCGAGCGGTGGGCTGGAAAGAACGGGCTAACCTGGCCTCCCTACCCGTCTTGATATCTACTTCTAGTGCAGGTGTGTGTGTGCAAGTGGTGATTCAGCTTGTGTCCACCACGCCCGGGTTCCTGTCCATGTCCCTTTTGCGAGCAGGTATACTCGAGCGATCGCGCGCATCGTGATCGTGGGGCAATACCTTTTTCGCTGTTACAATCTTCCTTGTCTATATATGTATATGATTTTTATCTGGGGGAGGGGGGAAGGTGGGGTTTTTGCACCCACCATCGATTTCCCGCTGTGTTTGTATAAGCCTATATGTCCGAAGATAACGTTATTGTTCTTGATCCATTATGTAGGAAATCATTCCTATGTTACCTGTCCCTAACCCCTTCATTCTCTGGTTTTTTTCCTCTTTTCTTTTGCTTTTGGTTTTATTTTGCTCTTATGACATTTTTGCCTCGAAGCTGATTTCTTGTTCTGCCTGGATTTGTGTGAGAGTGTGTTTTCTACCTCTGGGCTTTTCCTATTGGGGGCTTTTTCTTTTTTCTTTTTTCTTTTTTTCTTTTTTTCTCTTTTTTGATGGTTTATTTTAACTTTTCTTTGCGCTCTTGCTTGTCTGATATCACTATTTTATGTATGCTGTTACAAGTTATTTACGTTTCGATTTTGCTTTGATTTTTTTTGGCCCTTTTCCATTTCACTTCATCTCGTACCGACACTTGAATTTTTTTTCTTTTTGGCTTGCATCTATGTCAATGCAAGTAACGGCTCTGTTTCTATATTCCTATATCTCCCCACCATATCTCTCTTGACATTTCTACATATACTAATCTTTGTTCACCAGAAAAAAAAGTTTGACCTTTATTTTACTGCTCTCAAACGCTTTTGACTCCCATTTCTTTTATCTTACGTTATTACTTCGCTATTAACTGACCTTTTTTTTTTCCATGAGATATATGTGTGGAGGGTTATTCATTGATTCAGTTCTTCTCCTTTCCATCTGGTTCTTCATCTATGGGTAGATATTTTCTGCTTTGTACCTATTTTATATCGTGATAACAAGAATTTTAATATCATAGCTGATTTACTCTAGTTTTTGGCAGAGTTCAGCTTCTCGATGAAGTTTCCGCTGGCTCACTCACATCAGATACGATACATGCATGGCTTCCTCAGGGGCATTGATTATCCTTATGATCAACTGGCATTGAATTGACGTGCTCCGGAAATGGGTATTCATTGAAATGGTTAGCTTTGGGGTACGCTCGCCGTTACTCTGTCGACTTAAAAAGGTATGATTCTGTTTCCCTATCTGCTTCCGCCTTTTCTCAAGGTCACTACGCTTAGAGTACGTAGCCTTTCACAGTTTCATCCTACCCGAGCTTCCTTTTACAAGTGATTTAAACCCTCTAAAGTCTTTCTCAGCCACCATCTTCAGCACCTGAATATAACTCCTCAACCCGGCGAGGTAAAACCGCACCCCCGACTTCGTCCCGCTTACATTGCTACCAAAAAGCCATGACGCAGTCCCACTAAACAGACTCCCTTCCGCAATCTTCTGGAACGTCTGCAACCACATTTTCTCACTCTCCGCCGTTGCAGTGACTGTACCAGCGCTTCCTCCACCTGTCCCAGCAGCTGCCGCAGCTTTCCTGCTCAACTGAGCTTTTCCAATCAAGAAAGAAATGAAACCTCACTTGCGTCTCGATGGCCGGAGGAACATTAGTGAACGGACCCTGTGGTCCCGTAATCACGAAGAGATTGGGGAAATTGGGGACGGAGATTCCCAGGTAGCTCGTCTGGCCTCCTTCAGCCCAATGTTCCTGTAATGTCTTCCCGCCCACGCCGCGGATTTGTAGTCTGGTGTAGCTGCCATCGACCGCGTCAAAGCCGGTAGCGAACATCACAACATCCAATTCATACTCCGTCCCATCCTGTGTCACAAGGCCCCTTTCTGCGAAGTGTGAAATGGGGTTTCCCGCACCCACGTCGACAATATGGACATTGACCCTATTAAACTGCTCGCAGTAGCCACTATCACAAAGCGGGCGCCGCGCATACCGGTCCGTGGGCATGAGAATCCTCGCCTTCTCCGGACCGTGGACGATCTCTCCAATCTTCTTCCGAATGAAAGTACACGCCGCCTCGTTCGCGACGGGGTTGGTAGAGATGTCGCTAAATCCGCCAAACATGAAATGGAACCCGTTCCCGTGTTCCCACAGCTGCTCGAAGATAGCCTCCCGCTCCGCCTCCGGCACAGACTCGTAGGCGCGCGTCGATTCCTCGAACCCGCAACCGAACAGGGAGTTCTGCACCTGCGCCATGATCGCGTCATAGTCTCGATTGATCTTGGCGCGGTGAGAGGCGCTGACGGGCCCGTCGCCGCTGGAAACAGGTCAGCCTCTTCACTTGGCCCGCAATCGCCGTTATGACCTGTTTGCCCGTGAACCCGGTGCCGATGAGGCCAACGCGCTTATCGCGCACGTCTAGATCCACCGGCCAGGCGGCCGTGTGGCATAGCGTACCCCTGAAATCTCCCATGCAGTGTATGTTCTGGAAATTCTTCTTGGAGAGAAAACCCAGCCCCGTCACTCCACTACATTAGGCGGGGTTTATTGGAAGGGTAATCTTTCTTCTCCCTCTCCCCCCCTCCCCCCCTTCCCCCCTTTCCCCCTTCCCCTTTCCTCTTTCAATTTCCCCTTTAAATTCCCCTCCGCACCTCTCACAGCCAATAACCCTCCACACTCCCGTTCCCAGCATCCTCCATCCCGCACATTCGGCGACATATGCCGCAACCAATGCCTGCGCACCACATGCGGCAGATACGCGAGTACGTCCGGCTGCGTCAGATACCGGCGGTGCCAGGGGTAGCTGCGCCGATCGGCCCTGGCCCACGAGTAGCTGTAGACGACGCTTTCGGTGTCGGAGAGGGCGCCTGGGTAGCGGTTCCAGAACCCGGTGCCGCCGATGGACCCTTCCCCTTCCCCTTCCAGGGGTTTCGTCGATTAGGTGGGCTGTGGGGGGTTGGTGGTGGTGGTCGTGCTGCGCTTGTTGGGATGGTTGGTGAGGAGGGAGTGGAGTTGGTAGGTGCCGCTGAAGCCGGCGCCCATGATGAGGGTGTCGTGGTAGTTGTGGGGGGGGGGTGCATATTGGTTTCTTTGTCTGTTTTTATTCCCTCCCCTTTTTAATAAATTTGTTCTTTGGTCGTTCTTTTGATAAAGCTAATAGGGGGGGCGAGAGGGACCGCCTTTCGCAGTAATGACCTTCCTTATACAGTTTAGCTCCTTATAAGCATGGCGTTCTGGGGCGTATTTAGTGCAACAATTAGCGTAACTTTAGCGTGTACATTAGTGTATTAAATACACGAAAACTCCTGGATAATATGAGAGCTCAGCTGGATTGATGTGTTTTAATATAATTTTTGTAATCTATTTGATCTAGGTAGCTCTAATTAATATCATTAGAATACGGAGAATTCTCTCAAAAGTTTTGATTAGTGCTAAGAATTTAAGCTGTACTTGCGGCCTCACTCACTATCCTTGCTAAATCGTTCGCTTTTCGTAATTTCCAGGATGTCGACCAACGAACATTTAGACGGGCCATCTGAGGAACGAAAGGGCTTAGTCGGTGAACTAGCTAAGGCGCTGAATAATGAGCCAGTTTTACCCGCATTCTGGGCCTGTGCCCATGTCTGCGATCTCGAGAGGTTGAGATGGCTCGTTGCGAATGCACAAAAAGCCCCATATTTTGTCGCCGCATTTGCCGACCAATGCTTCAGACTCGCTCTCGCATGGCGCCAGAGCCCCGCAGATGACCAAAAATCGCAAGTATCGGACTCGGGATCTAGTGATGGAGGGCGTCCAAGGAAGAGACTGAAACGTGCAGGAGGACCAAGAGCACTTGCTGAAGAGCGCGACAGAGAAAGATGTGTGTTTACGAAAGCAGCCCCCTACCAAGTGGCACATATCTATCCCAACTGCCTTATCGAGTCTTCAAATACACGTCGAATTTCCCACTTCTGGAACGTGCTCCAGGCCTTCTGGACCCAAGACAAGATCAACTCCTGGCGGTCGTTGATATTCCGTGATCCCGAAAACCCGCTGAAACCATTTGACGCCTGCTTTAACTTGATATGTATGAACAATACTATGCATACCTTGTGGGGAGATGGCCATTTCGCGATTCGTCCGCTAAACTACAACGACGATAAAACCAAGCTGGAGGCTGAGATCCATTGGCTGCCGAGATACAACCATGGACCGCTAGATTCCATTCCTCTTGATACTCCAACCCTGTCGAGCAGAGGTTTACAGAATTCTTCTTATAGGAATGGCGTTCAGACTGTCCCTATCCATATCGATGGCCAGTCCATAACTTCGGGTCACAAAGTCGTCTTCGAAACCACTGATCCTAAACGACTGCCGCTCCCTAGTCGAGAACTACTAGAAATGCAGTGGGCATTGAACCGTGTGTTATCTATGTCGGCGGCTGTTGAGTACCAAGGCTACGATGAAGACGACGACGATGACGACATGCTAGTTGGAGAGGCAGCTCCCAGTGTGAGGGATTGGCTTGGTTCCAACGACTTTCAGCAAGGACCCGTAGAGCGTCACTCTGAAAGCTCCTCAGACGAGCAAGAAAATTCGTTTCTTACGTCCCTCGATCCCTCTCCCATCAAAACGACCACCGCGGTGGATACTAGTGAGCAGTCTGAGGTTGAAGCGGGTGGTGCTACGGCGGGACTTTAAATTGGGTGTAGAACATAGGAGGCGGTGGTATTTGTTCTTCTCTTCTTTCTGTCTCTCACTGATATGTGTCACAGTCTACTGCTGTGTTGTGCTCTTCTATCATTTTAATCTCTTTAAGTTGCTTTACTTTTTTACTCCTCCTCTGTTTCGCTGCTTGCTCTAATAATCTGGCCAGCGTCAATTCATCGCGCATACATCCTCATTTTGTCCAAGGTGAGCATCAGTTTGTACTTCTACATTATCCCTGCCAGACCTGGTACAGCTTCAATCATCTCTATGACTCTTGCTTGCGTGAAGAAATGAAATCTTATATGCTGGTTGTTATAGGGCTGATATTCTTCTGGTATTTTAGTTTCTCTATCATGCTATTCTCTGCCTGTTCTTCCACCATGCATAGATCATCTTTAAACTCTTTAGAAAATGCAGCTTCTTGCTGATACCAGTGAAAGTGAGACATTCTATAATACACACTCTGGAGCAAGAACCCAGCAGTCTTTTATCTCCTGTAAGTTGAAAAACCGAACACTGTCTCTTCACCTCAGCAGAGTTATTCCATCCAATCTCTAGAGCTGAGTGATCTGAACGCGTTAGCCTTCAGCTGAAAATGGATCCAGCAGTCTCAAGAGCCGTCCCCTGTCAAGAGAGAGAGCCAGTCCCGCTTCAAGGTGGAACCCAGCACATGAAGATCAATGCCACGGCTTAGCAACGTAGATCTGTGAAGTCATATCAAGTAGAAGGTGCAGGTGACTAATAGAAGTCTTCTCCGGGGGAGAGCTGCAAGAGAACATGCAAGTAGAGTAGAATCATGGAATAGATAAAACAGGCGTAGAAAAATAAAGGTGGGGTGATCCTGTGACTATTTCTAAGTTTTTTCAGAGCAGTTTGACTATATGAAAATATTTACATATTCTTTGAATTAGTTTTTCTATCAGATGTTATCTCAATTAATTTAAAAGCTTTTATTATTGTAAATAGTTTACAGAGTAGTGTTAAAAACTTTGTCGGATTGCCTTCCTTGCGGGCCGACCGCTTCTGCCCACACACTCGCTACAGCCGCCGATCCACGTGATCGGCGATCGCAAGCTTCTCATAAATTATAATAAAACCAACTACTCCAAGAACTCCTCCATCAGGTTATGTCTCTCTTGTGTATAAGAATCCACTCTAATCATTGCTATATTCTTTCACTACATGCTATCATTGCATACACAAGCTATTATTCAGCTTCAAATCGCCTCATTCAGTGATTCTGTGATGACTTCACTCTGATTATTTGACTCTGTTGACTTTCCATTTGACTGCTAACTCTGCAGGCTTTTCATAGCAATGATTATCTCTGTTGATTATTCAGCTCTGTTGATCTTTTATTTGACTGCTGAACTTGTGTGTAGCCCAAGGGCTGCTAACTCTATTGGTTATGTGAGAGATAGGAATAGGGGTAAAGGATCCGCGAGGAGTGGGTTTCTTACATTTTTGAAAAATGATCATCTTTCACTGTTTATTCTGAGAAATTACTCCCATTTCACTATTCTTGAATTAAATCTGGTCATTTTTCACACCATTTCTGAAAAAAAATGATCCATTTTCAGAATTTTTTGATGCTCAGTCCTGGTGGGACTCACACCAAGAAATGTATGGGAGTCCCACCGGCCAGTCTAGTCAAGCCTACTCATACAGCTTCTCACTAGATACTACCTACGTGACGCTGCTGTTTAGCTACTGCTTCGGTTCCGCCACGTTACACCTAGTGACTCCACTAATTATTTTATCTTATATATAAGAAGCCTTTGAATCACATATATTACAATAGAAGACTTCTTTTCATACTTGAAGAATTAGATGAAAACGGCAAACAGATACTAAGCATATCAAATGAGCTAAGTCAATGTCTGCTCACATTGTATACAACAGACTGACTCTGCAGATAAAGAACTCGACAGACATTCATTTGGTTTGAAGTACAGAGTAGAGAGATCCGAATCAGCAAAGAAAATTAGTACTGTTGAGTTGGTGTTATTGTTGATGTGGTTGGCTGTCTTCTTCGCGTTTTTTTTTTTTTTTTTGCAATTTATTACTCTTGCAAATTGATGCCTTCCTAACCCCTTCTCTCCTTATTTTCCTTCTCTTTCTTCTCCGTCCGGCGCTTTGGTATCGTTTCATCCGCCTCTTCCCCCTCTTCCCAAATATATCCCCTCACCTTCGCCGTATGGATACATAACTTCTGTCTATTTCTACCTTTCACTTCCCTGCCGCCCCTTATCCTTCGCCCGCTTCATTTGTTGCTGCTGCTGCTCGTCGAATATGATTAGAAAGGGAAAAAGAGAAGAGAACAAGGCCTTTAAGCAATATACGCCAAATCGTCCCCATCCAGCCGCTCAATATACTCCTTCTCCATCAGCGCTTCGATATTCTTTTTGATATCCGGTACCTTGGGCGGGAAGCGGGCTTTCACTTGTTGGATCACCTCCTGCACGAGTTGGACGTGTTTCATCTTTTTACGGGATTTCATGATACGGACAATGGCCGACTAATATACAGTTAGCACCTAATTTTATATGTAGATAGATGAAAGTCCGGGGAAAAAAGAGAAAAGAAACGTACCTGGAGGAGAAGTTTCCTATCCTCATCAATAGTCTTGTGCGTGTCATCCGTCTCATGCTTTTGTTCCGACTTGACGGAGATGTTAAGGTTGACTTTAATCTTCTTTGCTTTGAAATTGTAGTTTAGAGAATAGGAGGTTCCAGGACATGGTTTGCCGTTCTCGGGTGAAGGGATCACAACTTTAGCTTTGACGAGGATACCAAGGTTAGGTTCGAGAGCCTCCGGCGCGAGTGCTGTCCCCTTTTCGATATCGGAGAAGCTCAGCGTGTCGCTTTCGTTAAACAGGAGGAGGATTCCCATCTGGTAGGTCGATACCTGGAATGTATATGGTACTTTTGTGTTTTTGATGTAGTTCGCACGGATCTCGCCCTTGCATAGATTCCATAGCCATGTAAGTTTGCGACCGTTGTGTTTGTCAAAGTAGAAGTTCTTAAATCGCTCTGTTGTCTTGACGATTTCCTGGGGGGGGATGAATTGGGTTGTCGGAGCGGTAAGGGGCCAGAATCCCGTTCCGAGGATCTGGAAATGGGGGTCCACTAGCTTCTTCCTGTCCTCGTCATCCAGGACCTTCTCTTGCCAATCCCGGTAGCTGGCGTTGAGATCCTTCGAGATTTGGATGTCCTGGAACATTCGCTGGAGTTTATTCGTATATTCGAAGCCACAGGCCTCTTTCAGTTTGCTAATCATGCTGGTTTCCGCATCATCAGAAACGGAGCTGACATGCACGAGGCGTTTGGCCAGCATTCTAGAATAGAACTTCTGGAAAACGTCCTTGTCTTCAATATACTTGAAGACAGTCATGATCTGAACAAGCATCTCTTCCAATTCCGACTCTTCTGGAGATTTAACTCCCTTCTTCAGAAGGGAATCAGTGTACCGAGCAAGCAGTTCAGGAGACTTCGTCGAACTTGTGCTGCAAATTGTATTACGGTTGACAAATTCTCGACAAGCATTATCCAGCGAGCGGACAAACTCCGACTCTCCCGCAAAGGCATTGTTTACCATAGATTGGTACTTGGTATGAACCTGTAACAGGGCATCAATGTAGACCTTGGGCTCGACCGCATCTCCATTAGGCGCCACTTTTTCGACAGCCGCAAGCCCAGCTTTCCGAACGTGGGTCTCAAATTTGTTACGTAACGGGTCTAAACCGTCCTTAATTCGAGAAAGCAATCGATACATACGGGCAAGATCATCTTGACGTTCGGTATCTAGAAGAGCTTGGAATTCATCCCGCAGTAGCGGGGAATGAGCAGTCACCAGGACATCCAAGCATGTTTCCGTTAAATTTTTGGTGATGTCGGGGTGAAGGTAGAGGTCAACCCGGGCCCGTTCTTCTTCGAGGCGAGCTTCCGCCTTTTTCATGTACTCCACCACGCTGTTTTCAGCTACAAACCGCTTTGACTCGTTTTCATAGTAGACTCTGGTAGCCTCTATGAAAGGCTTCTCGAAGTAGAACTGGTATACCACCAGCGTGGACTTTGTACTATCATTCTCATCGAGACCGAGGGAGACGAATGAGTCGACGATACTTTTAATTTGGGACTGTTCAATGGTTTCGCCATTCCGTTGCTTCTCCACGAGCTTCAGTACGGCATCCATGACGCTCTTTTGCACCTTCTTGAAGAAATCTTCCTTCCATTTTACCAGATGGAGGGTGTAGACGTCGTAAATATCTTTCTTCCCCTCATCAACTTCTCGTTTTACCCAATGACGGTTAAGGTATTTGAAAAGATGATTGATATATTGTGCTGCTGTGGTGTAACGAGTCCACTCGCGGATGTAAAATGCCAACAGAGATTCATCAGAATGGCTTAGGGAGGATTCGTAAACGTCATTGAGATGACGGGAGAGATATATGCCGAGGAGATTATATAGTTCCTCTCCAAGAAGGTGGGCTACACATTATACAGGTTAGAAATACTCATTTAAATTCGCGGTACAAACCAAATCACAACTCACCTCCACGATGGCCACCATGTGACGCTGGACTGCTAGGGGTTGAAATGGCTTTTTGGGAGGTGCAGAAGTTGTGAACGGCCCTATTGACGTCGTTAGTCTGCTAGGATAGTCTTGATTATTGAAAACAGGCACGAGTGTTACTGACGTGTAAACGCCCATATACTAAAGAGAAATAGCATATCTAGTTAGCATTTACTTCTTGAACTAATCCCAGGAAGGGTTAATAAACACTAACCGTAAGCATGTCAATCCCACCCTCCAACTGGGTCATAACCCGCTCGACACCCTTTTCCAGATACGCCCATCTGCCCTCAGGTTAGCTCTGATGTTCCTGAATCCTTGCTTGAAATAGCCCGTGTGTAAATTCATAAACGGTGGCGCAAAAAAACTCACGTTTCGTCAATATCATCCTTGTGGGGAGTCTGAATTCCTGAAGGAGGCATGGCTGCACTCTTGGGATGTGGTGATACTGGACTGCGAGAACGACGGCCTGGGAGTTTGAGGTGGGTTAACCTCATCGACGGAGGGGGGGGTTAGGGGGTTTCGCAGCGTCACGGTCACAAAGGCCAACCTGTTCGTAAGAGGAGAGGGAAGGTAGATAGGTGTCCAAGCCCAGTGGGTGAAGGGCGGAGGGGTAAGAGACGAGCCGGTCAAGGGAGGTATTTTGGATGTGCTATCACCAGTAGTTTGAAACGAGCGCTTGAGCTTCTTGCAAACCAAAAAAAAAAAAAAAAAAGAATAATAAAATAAAACGAGCTACCGATTGAAGGAAAGGCTCCCAAATCAAAGATCAAAAACGGGCTATGAAGCTGACAGGACAAAGAGAGAAAAGCAGAGTAGGGATGTGTCGAAGGTGCAGAAACGAGGAGAAAGGCCGTGTTTTGCCAGGCAGAACTGGCGGCGAGTTGGAAGCAGCCCGGGGAAGGGTGCTGAGGTAAGCAGGCGGAAGTTGGACAACTACGCCTGGTCAAGACTAGCGGTCATCTTTGGTCTCTTATCGATAAGGGATAAGGGACGGGATTATTGGCCGCCTTGGGATGACGTTTAATTTAATGACAGACGACGGGAAGCAAGAATTCCCTTAAATGCTATATCATGAGTAAAGTAAAAGGCAGCACCCTGCTCGATACAGGTGTTGACGAGAATACAATGCACAAATTGATATCCTATCACCCTATTTTAGCAACTATTATTGCTGGAGCCTTATATATACCTAAACCATTACACCTTCACCTCACCCCTTTTACTGAAAATGACAACCAATTTAACACCCCTATCCTCCCTCCAGGTAACCCGCCAACAAATCCCTCCCTGGCGCCACAACCCCAACACCTCCATCCAGCATAAACCCCTTTCCATCTACCACGGCGCCTTCAAACCCACCGCCACAGCGTTTGAAATCAGCCAACATCTGACAAAAATCGGCGTTGTTGAGCCCCAATGGATCTATTCCATGTACCCTTACAGCCACTTGCACACCACAACCCACGAAGTCCTAAGCATCGTCTCCGGCAAAGCAAAGCTATGTTTCGGCCATGAGGACAATCCAGAGCGTTTCGAGGCCGTTGTTGCAATCGGAGATGTCATCGTTGTCCCCGCTGGACTGGCTCATAGGTTACTGGAGGATATCGAGGGTGGGTTTAAGATGATTGGCGCGTATCCAAGAGGTAAAGAGTGGGACATGTGCTATGGGAGTGAAGAGGAGGGGGACAAGTCTGCAGAGATTAGGAAAGTGAGTTGGTTTGAGAGGGATCCTCTGTATGGCGATCGTGGGCCTGTGCTTGATATGTGAAGAGGGTTGAACGGGGTATTTTTAATTATTAAACTAAGTAATTTAGAATAAGGGAAAACAATAATGAAATCCATGCCTGAGAACGCATGCAATGTTTGTTGTATATACAGGACAAAAGAAATACACTTGGGGAAGAAAGAAAAAGACCCTTTGTTGCACTCATCATTTTTCGCCATCCCGGATCCGGCCAAAAAGGGAAAAATGTGAGAAGGTGAAACTTGAAATTGAATGACAAATGAAGAAGTGAAAAAGATGAAATAAGCCAAAATAAACGTAATATAAAAAGGATCTGAACAAGAAAGAGTGAACCAGAACAAGGAGATCAACGAGACACGCAGGGATGCATATACAGCCCAAGTATGGGAAAAGCAAATAAAAATATGCAGGGTCAAAGATGGAATTAGGAAGAAATAAAAAAACAAAAGTATAGCAAATGATGGTCAGGAAAGGAAAAGGATATTTGAAATAGGAAAAGATTTATTTTCCAGTGACTCGCTCCACAACCCTGCAGATTGCAGTTAGTATGGTTCGTCTAACAACGACATTTAAATGAACGGACGGTAATGCGAAAGGAAAAATGAAAACTTCTGCACGAACCTTAGAACACTAATAGCGAAGGTCGTAAGCCATGCAATGAGTACAACCAACAATACAGAAGCCAGGGTTTTCTGCCGGTCACAGAGAAGTCCGTTTCTGGGGTCAAATATTCCATCTACCTCCCCAGCTCGACACGCGCTCTGAATATCCGACAAACTTTCAAACGCCAGACTAAGATTGGCTGACGCAAAGACGATAAATATTAGGTCGAGGAATAGTAGTCGCAGCTTAGCCTTGGCAGGCCGGAGCCCTAAAGGTTTCCCAGTGTATTCGTCATACGTGATATAAACCAGATAGACCAGTGCTATCGAATCTACAATGATAGCCATATCTGAGGAGGGGCCTTGAGAGTGATTATATTTCGTAGCATAGTAACGGATAGAACCGCCTAGAGCTAGGGCGACGACCGAAAAGATAAAAACCGTGAGGCGGATCAAGAGCGGGACAATAGGGCTTCGTAGTAACTTGGACTGGATTTTGCTGAAAAACTTCACTTTCCGCTGTCTGAAATCCAAACTGGGTTGGCCGCCACTTTCCAAGTCCTTTTCGTTAGTGTTATGGCCCTGCCAAGGAGTCGAATAGTCCCCCAGATTCCTTTGTAACCAGTCGTGGTCAACAAGCTTCTGCTCTAGATCTGTAGACGACCGTGGGTATGCACTGGTTTTGGCAAATGTTTTCCATCTTGATTCTCGCGGAGCTGCTCCGGAGGAGTCATAGCTAGTATAAGAATCCCGCTGTTTCTCGTGCGGGGCGTAGTGGTGTTGGGCGATTCGCGCACCTGAGGGTTCTGGGGGAACCGAATGGGACGGCGGCGGGAGGCCGGTGGTCTCATCATGGACACGTACCCACGCTATTTAGAATTTTTTTAAACGTTAGAATCAGGCGGGAGGAGATGGAAGTTCGGGGGTTGGTTGGACAGGGTCTATACCTGGTATTGTTCTGGCAGAAGGGAGCGGGTTATTAGATTGAGTCCCGATGCTTGCTCCCTTCGACGGAGCTCTACTAGTTGGTCGAATGGAACCCTTGTCGTGTGAGCATCGAAATCCGGAGCGCACCTCATCACCATTTACGCTTGATCGCGCAACCGACGTGCCCGACTTCTGTCTGACAAGGGGATGGTCTACCAGGGACAACTCCGATTTCCTTCGGGGTGACACTCCACTCTGCGCATCTGGAGGCTGGGGGCGCAGATGAGTGTCTCCATAAATTGCCATAGCCTTGAGCTAGAGCTTCTGTATCCAGAGCGTGGCTGTGGTTGAAGGCGGGTGACAATCAATGGGGGTGCCGATTGTTGCCTCCCATGATTTTGGCCGCAATGACGGCGGCGAGGGAAATGAATCAATTCCCTTTTGACGTTCACCTGGGGGAGGTTCTCGGGTGGCAAGTTAAGAGGAAACGTAAAAAAAATGGCAAAAAAAATATGGACGAATAAGGAAACAAGCGTCGGGCAGTGGATAGTATGAAGGAGATGAATTGAAGAGTGACAATAATGTTTGGCGCTCAGCCTCGCAGTTTCAGAGGGTTGTCGTCCTCGTCGCGCCAATGAAGACGCCAAGACTCGCGGCTAGCTCAGAAGCCAGGCGAAAGAATTCCTGCTGGAAACCCTGACATGACGACGTCTCGACTGCGCCTCCATCAAAAACATTTTTGACTGCACAGCTCCAGCTCCAGCTCAACAAAAATATTCTACGCTAGGCTGTTGGGCAATACAGCTGAAAAATGCTTCTTCAAAAGGTGACCCGCAGCCGCGCAGAAATAAACTAGCTTCGTTCTTTTTCTCTCATCCCATTAACATCCGGAACCCAACCCCTCCCACCTCCGTGGCTTTGCGATGCGGCTGTACCTCATCCCGATTTCCACGGGACGATCTCTCCTTTACTGCAAAAGAATCGACACACGAACCGCAAAGGAGTTGAGCCGGATTGACCGTATCACCCAAAAAGCATCGGATACCTGGGCGAAGTGGGAGGAGGCGGATAAGGGCTGGAAAAAAAGCCTGGTCACCTACGGAAACCGTGTGCTCCAGCGCATACCATACGAAGAATGGGGTCTGAAGAGTGTGCCGCCATTGAGCACGAGGAGACAAACTGAAGAGCTGCAGACCCATACCCAGATTTCGCTCGTGTACCCCAAGAATGTGATCCAGCAGGGCAAGGTACTGGACTTGCTGAGACAGTTGGCTACCGAGAGACAAAGTTTACACCGAAGTCGGATGTTGTGGAGCATATGCATTGCGCCATTGACAGCTCCTATCGCTCTCATACCTCTGTGAGAATTCCACCTAGGATTCGCTAGTTCCTTGTGCAATGCTGCACGATACTCCCGCTAACTTTGGAATGTTTTCTTTTCTTTCCTCCTACGTTCCAGCATTCCTAATATCCCATTTTTCTACTTCGTATACCGCGGATGGTCGCATTGGAGAGGTAAGTTGGGCCTGTAATATCCCTGTTTTGAACAAAGCTTAGATACTGACCACACGAAAACCAGCATTGAGCGGCTCAAAACACCTGTGTTTTCTACTTGATAACAACCTGATAAAGCCGAGGTCCCTCCCGGCTTTAGAAACATTTTACGCGAAACGACCGATAATCAACAAAACTGTTTCTTCCGAAACAAATCCCAAAGACCCGGACACAGCCGAAGTGATCTTATTAAAAGAATCGGATGGCAAGCAGCTGGCGCAAATCTTGGGGCCTCACGAGCTCGTCGCGGAGGTAGAGCGAGCCGTAGGTCAAGTAAGATATATTCTTCAGGAGAAGAAAAAGGCGTGATTCAATTGGAACTATGGGCGGCCTGGCTCCGGTGGTTTGTTCGCTCTGACTATGTCGATTTTGTGCGGGCCAGCATGCCAGCTCTGCCTGACAACCGAAATCGGGACAGAATCATTTTAACAGGCGGAGCTTTGAAGCTCATAGCCGTGTTTACACGCTCCACGGATTGCGATTTTACTACAATATTTTTTTCACTCTTTTCGACAATTCTCCTTGACTTTACTTGTATATTAAAAATTAGAGCGATGATATTGATTGGGTTCCAGGGGTTTCATGTGGTATGGTTTGCATAGAAGATATTTGGTTTTTTTTCTTGGAAGTGAGGTGTGGGTTTTCCAAATTTCTTCATTTTATGCTTGATAAATGCGCTAGCCATCTCCATCCCAGGGGGTCTAGACTCCTACATTTGTTTCAGTCATGGATATGTCTCCTTTTTCTTGCTTTGGGTTGTGCTATCCACGAAGCGCCTATGTTCGAGCATCCACGAGAGGGAATTCATGATCTCACCTCACTCATATGACACGGAGCATTAATCACTTACCATTATGTCGCTACTATACTTACGGACTTTGTCTTTCCGTTTCTACAAACCAACCGCCGTCTTAATATGTATCGTCGAGCTTATACCAGCCATTTAAATTTGAATTCAGTGTGGAAAACATAAAACTAGTGGATGACTGGGAATTGTTTAAATACCAAAACCCACTCATGCACTTAACCTGTATATATCATCAGACCCAAATTCTTTTGAATATTTATCATTGCGCCTGGTGCTTGCCCCTTGCAACTCAGGGGGTTCATCCGGATGCCATCACCGGGAAATTATTTTCTCCGATAGCCGCCTGCCACACGTCGCTCTAACCACCACCACCACCTGCATTGACTAGAACTATATGAACTTTCAACCCAACCCCAACCCCATTCCCAGTACCATCTTATCCCCTGCTACATGCTCATCCATTGCTATACAGCATGTCCGAAAAGAGAATAGAGCAGTGGGAAGTCGAGCGATACTGGGAGATCTTCTCTTCCCTCTCCAATGGCCAGCCACATCTGAACAACGCGCAAGCCGCTACAGTCCTAAGAAACAGCCGATTACGAGATGAGCAACTGGAGAAGGTGTGGGATTTGGCGGATGTGGACGGAGATGGTGAGCTGGACTTTGAGGAGTTTTGCGTCGCTATGAGGCTTATTTTTGATCTTGTCAATGGGGTATGAAACCGAATCTCACACGGGGACTGCGGGGGCGTATACCATAGGATGCAGTACTGGGTGGATGCGCATTATTTCACGCAGAATCCAGGTATACATGAATGGTTCTTGCTAATTTGAGACTTTGCTTCGTTTCTTCTTTGATGGCTCTAGGAATACGCCGATGTGCCACATTCATTACCAGACTGGTTGATTCCAGAGTCGAAGGCACATCTAGTCCAAGCTTCGCGCGCCCTCACGGGAAGGCAACCGCAATTCGAGCGGGTGGAGGAGGAGGACGATACCCCTGGCCTCAAGGACGGGTTTGACTGGTACATGAGCCCAGGCGACAAATCCAAATACGAGGAGATATATTCTGCGAACAAGAACCATCGCGGGGAGGTAACATGTAAGTATAACCTATCTATCTGCTCTACTTCCTGCTAATAAAATCCCTAACATTCCAACTCCAGTCGAGTCCCTTCAACCCCTCTATGACTCCCTCGCCGTACCCGACACCGACATCCGCTCCGCCTGGAATCTCGTTAACCCTTCCGCCTCCTCCACAATCTCCAAAGATGCCACACTCGCCTTTCTCCACATCCTCAACAACAGACACGAGGGCTACCGCATCCCACGCACTGTCCCCGCCTCCCTCCGCGCCTCCTTCGAATCCAACAAAATCGACTATCAACTCGACAACGTACGCCCCGCGCAGCGATGGGGCACTGATACTGACATAGATACCAGCACCGGCCGCAAGGCTAAATTCGGCGACGCATATCTGAGCCGCCTAGGCGTTGGCGGGCGGACTACGTATCGTCCGCAGGGGACTGATTTCAGCAGCACGATACAAGATGAGGAGTGGGAGAAGGTGAGGCTGCGGCGCGAGCTGGCGGAGTTGGAAAAGAAGCTAGAGACTGCTAATAGCGCTTTGGAGTCGAGGAAGAGGGGGAGTGGCGCTGTTAATGGCGGGCCTAATTGGACGCTTATCAAGAAGGAGGCGTTGCAGTTGTTGGAGTATAAGGAGAGAGAGTTGCGGGAGCTTAGAGAGGGTACTGGTAGAGTTAAGGAAGGGGAAAGTCTGGAGAGGTTGAGAGAGGACGTGAAGACGGTTGGTGATCAGGTGGAAGGGTTGAGGGCGCATTTGGCAAGGAGGAATGAGACGTTGGCTGAGTTGAAGGACCAGATTCGGGAGGAGAAGCGGAGTCGGTGACGTGGTGTGGTGTGTGATGTTGAGACCTGCGTGGATATGAAGAGATACATTTTTTTTCCTCTTTGATTTGTTGACTTGAAGGCCTTTCTCACCCCTTTTCTATCTGTAATACTTACTATGCGGCGTCTATCCCAGCCCGTTTGTTTTACCCTATTTAAGTGTCGGGTCCATTTGCGAGTTCTTTTTTATATGCATCTTTTTTGCTTAGCGGGAATGGAATTTGGAACTGCCTGGAACATATCCTATATATAGGCTTTTGGATTTTTGATTTGATCTTTGCTCCTCCAGCGTTGTTTACTTGCGTGTATGCTCCGTTGCAGATAGATGTGTATGGCAATAGAGCTGGCTACCAGGATGGCCAAGCCATCACTAGGGACTTTGGGAATTATTGATCTATATGAGAATGCTTCATGACTACAGAAGCTTTAAACAAAAGTGGTATGGCATACCCCTGAGCAGCAGCAGCAGTCCCTCCGAAAAGTAAAGGATAAATGGTATCAAGTTGACGCAATTCGATCCTCCCTCCCCCCTCGCTAGTCACCTACTAGTAATCTCAGCCATCATACCTTCCATCTCTTTCTTCGGCTCCACAGCAAAGAAGCTATCACCTCCCTTATCCAACCCCTTCTCAGCCCTTTCATACGCCTCATCACTGCGATCAGTCAGTATATCCAGGTCCCGCTGCGAGAGGACCGATTCTGGCGTTTCCCCTTCACCACTTCCAACATCCAGGACTTCAAACTCAGCATCTCCGAGGACTTTCCGAAGCTCTTCCGCCTCAGACGACGCAGCTGCAGAGCCAGGCTCTAGCAGGCTTTTGAACTTCCCCTTTTGAATAACTAGTTTCTCCAACCTACGCTTTGAATCTGCCTTTTCGAGCAGGGTCTGCTCGACGGTACCCCTCGTTGCAAGTCGATAGACAATCACCGGCTTTGTCTGGCCAATGCGGTGCGCGCGGTCTTGCGCTTGTAGATCCTGCTGCGGATTCCAGTCCGAGTCGAAGAGGATAACCGTATCCGCGGCTGTCAGGTTGATGCCCTGCCCGCCGGCGCGGGTGCTTAGGAGGAAAATCCTATAGTCCTGGTTTGTGTTGAAGGCTTGGATTTGCGCTTGGCGATCAACTTGGCTGACTGCGCCATCGATACGACAGCAGTTCCACCCGCGAAGGTATGTCGCGTAGTCCTGCAGGAGGTCGAGTTGGGTTTTGAACTGGGAGAATATGAGGATTTTGTGGCCCTTGGACATTAGGCAGGGGATCAGCCCGTCGAGGAGAAGCATCTTGCCTGACGAGGTTATGAGGGACTCGTCAATGTGAGATGGGTCATCATCCCAGGGCCAGTAGAAGTTATGTGGAGAGTTGCAGGCTAATCTAGCCTGCATGACGGGGTTTTGGAGCTTTTTCGAAGCAATTTCCTTTTCTGTAGATATTAAGAAGAAAGATCAGACCTGGGGTGGAACTGCATCTGATAGTACGTATGCAAGACGGAAAGATAATACTTACTGGCAAGTTGAGCCGTTTTGGTTTTTTCAATCTTCTCCAATTCACACTCACTCAGCTCCGATTCCTCGGGCTCTGATTCGATTCCCTGTTCTAGTCGCCGCAACTTGGCGTTAAATTCTCGATCGCTGACCTCCTTATAGCTCAGACGACCCCTTCTACGGCGTCCAGAACCCAAAGTACTTCCGGGTGTGGATTCACGGCTGGATTTCAGGCTTTTGTTTGGAGTGGAAGACCCACTACTGGAAGGTTTGCGCTTTAGACATTCAGGTCTTGACGTCTTTGGAATTCCATTTCTGGCATTGATCCTCTCAACTGCTTTTTCTTCCAGGTATGCCCTGCTCGAACCATTCATAATTTCAAGATAGAGATCCTTCTGCTCGGGAGTTAGCGGTGCGTACAACACATATTCCCGTTTTTTTGGTAAAGATGTTTCAACATCTGTCTTCACTCGTCGGAGCAAGAATGGTTTCAAAATTGCGTGCATGGTAGACACGAGGTTACGTTTGCGCCGCTCGATCACAGTTTTTTGACCTTTGTTATCCAGAACGGAAGAGAAGTCGAACCAGCTCTCAAAGCTACCTAGATCGTTGAACACTTCGGGAAGGAGGAAATGAAGCAAAGACCATAATTCAGCAATGTTGTTTTGCAGAGGTGTTCCTGTGATGAGGAGACGGTTTGCAGAATTATAGGTCAGAAGTTCCTTTATCAGTCGACAGTTTAAATTCTTCAATCGATGTCCCTCGTCCTGCGAACCATTCTGTCAGCGTGATACATCTACTAAGGGCCATGATTGATGTAAACTTACAACAATGATGTATTTCCACTGATACTTCGCCAAAAATTTCCGATCGTTCATGCAAATCTCATAGGAGGTGCATATAACAGGAAAATCCGGCTTTTTCTGGTCCTGCAATTTCATCCGCCGCTCTCGAATCTCGGCGCGTTCATCTTTAGTACCATGATAAAGTACTGTCTCAATACTGGGTGTCCAGTGCGCAAACTCAGCAACCCAATTGCTTACTGTGCTAAGCGGAGCGGAGATCAAGAATGGGCCAGAAACATTGTGCTCCTTGAAAAATGCAATCAAAGATATAGCCTGGATTGTCTTTCCGAGACCCATCTCATCTGCAAGGATCCCACAAAGACCATTCATCCATAGGGATTTCAACCACTCCAGGCCCTCAAGCTGGTATTCCCTCATTTGGCCACCGGTTACCGGTGCAGGCTGCTGCGTAGCAACTAACTTCTGCTCGCCTATTGCGGTCGGTTTCGCTTCATATTCTTGTGCAGCTTCTTCCAATGCCTCTTGGACCGTAGGATTATCGTCTGGGATTTGTACATCGGCTTTCTTAAAGTAACTCGAGATGGTATTTCCAGCAGTGCTTTTAGTAGGACGACTTCTCGTCGGCAACTTTGTTTCTTTTGGCCCCTTTGCTACGTTACCATTCTTCAAATCATGGACCGATGTCTGCTCCATCTGGGATGGTTTGCCGCTGCCTCGAGTGGCTCTCTTCTCGGTTGTTGTAGTAGGAGCCTTGTCCTTCGTTGTCGCTGCAGCTTGTTTTGCCAGTTTCCGCTTGGCTTCTTCTTGCTGTTTCCTTTGCTGGTCCTTCATTTTATCTGCCATAATCGCCACGAATACCTAATGAACGTGATTAGCGCCGGTCTTTTAAACTGGCCTCCAAATAGTGGGTACCAACAACCACAAAGGAAAGGGGGGGGAATGGAACTTACAGAGCTTGTCTTGAGCAGATTGGTCAAAGCTTTAGCTTTGACGTCCATGCCCTCCTCATCGTCCTCCTCAACATTTTTGTTCCAGGCTGCATGCCCTTGAGCGGAATCTACTTCCATCCCGGACATGTCTCCCATATTAGTATGGACAGCGAGGGGAGACGATAGTTGTGTGGATGCTCCGGGAAATTTTTCTAATGAATCAATCGAACTATCAGACATAGGCGGCAACGTAGCCAGTCCACAGACATCCGCTTGTCGAAGTGATATTGGCGTTAAAAGTAATTGAAGGGGGCTGCGCAGAGTTTTTTCTAAGGACGCACAACAGTTAGCATGACTGTTATATTGAGCAATTATTTTAAATCTTCAATCCCTGAACTGCAATTCCCATTCTAAGACGGGAGTAGTGGACGCTATGTTCATACTTCCAAGCAAAGTACTTATTGTGGCTGCGGTTGATATTGATAACCGAACACGGGTAAGGGCAAACAGAGAGCGATGCTCTTAGGATAAGGAAGTAGAGAAAGAAACACTTACATACATTGCATGGAAGGCTCTTCACAGAATGCAACCAACCTCACTCTGTTGATATGCAAGCTGGACTGACCAAGGCATGCTCCCGCCCTTCCTGTTCTCTCCCGGCGTTTTTCAGTTGGGGCCCACTTTACGCGTGTTGAGGTCAACGGCGCGAAAAACTCGCGTGGAACTACTGCACTATTACGTCAGCGCCAAGACACGCGTGGAGACCACCTGGATACGACTTTGGACTTTGGTCGACAACATCTTTCAAGTTTTACATCCGTACTTATAGCATCAGTTGCGATTTTCACTATAGGTTGCCGCAACTGCGCTCATTGATTGTGTAGTAAGTAATCCGTACACTATCCCCGGTTAGGGTTGGTGATATTAAAGCCTCAACTTAACCTCTCCCTCTCCTCAAGCTCCAATCTGGGGCTACTTGAGCTGGTTTAGCTGAAAAGAGAGACGCATTTCTGCACTGGCACTTGCCCGCGCTACACTTTATCAGTACATTGAGGCGGGTCTTATGCTTGGAACCACCGTACTCAGATACACCCACCGACCAGCACAGTTGAAAGAGGTCGAGTGGTATTACACTGCTAGACAGAGCAAATGTGACAGCCAGATGGCGGGCGGCAATTCTAGCTTCAGGGGAGGCAAAATCTTTCTAGAAAGCTAGGCCGTCCCATATACAATCGCAATTCGCTTGCTTTCGGATAACTGTACTCCAGATGGTGTCGTGGGGACCAAAGGGATGCCCTGTTAGCGTGTTGTTTTCCTCCTAATTTACATGGCAGGGGAAAGGAGATTTGCCTACCCAAGCCATTCTTTTTTCGTGGGATGCAGGCAAAATCAGCCCTACCTACCGCAGTCCCAGTGTGCAACTTGACCTTGTCTGGGTGCACACTGCGCTCTCGCTTTGAACTACAATGCAAAAGGTATACGAGATCCATTGTCGAGCATCCTTTATGAGTTGGACATAGCCTGTAATTGCGATAGTCTATGGCTGCATTCTATATTCCCCATTCTTGACTTCTTGGAGAACCATCAATATTCTTGCCCACATTGCTGATGGGTCGGGACTTCCCAACTTCTTTTTCTGTATCTTTGTGAAAATCATCATGGAAATTCCTAAGATCTTGCCGGTTTGCCATTTTCCAGCTAATACTCGTTAACTTCGCGGGGTGGTATGTGCAGGAACAGTGTGATTATTCGTACAAGAACGCATCCAACACGAGGGGACGAAGAGATATATTTCAAGCTCAGGCGGATGTTGGCTGCTTTTTCATACTCTGGAAGAACTTCCCGTCGTGCCCATGGGTTCCATTTGGCGCCTTGACCCACACGAGTGGCTTTATATCGGTGATTCTGACGAACGGAGACTTCCCTACCATGAACTCTAGAAAGAGTTCCATACCCTTTCTCTCAACTCGAAAGGGAGGGGAAATTTTTGGGTAAATCAAAATTTCGAAGTCGATTTAGAATACATCCTGACTGCTGTCTCCAAACGCAAGTCCCCTTTCTCTTAACACACCCGAAGCTGAGAACCTACGATCGTAGTTTCACAAACAAGGCGAGTGTCCCTACCAAAACCGCGCATATATGACGGCTGTATCCATAGGTGTCTGGGTAGCACCACGCAGATCCTGATAGAGAGAGGGGTAATGCTACAAGGAGCTTGGTTTGATTCCTCTGGTCTCCCATTTCTCCTTCCACTCTCGTTTAGCCGCAAGCATTTTAGAAGCAGGCATCCTCCATGATAGATAAGTCTTCGACAGGAACCTACAGCAGTTGAAGCAAAAGAAGCGAAATTACGGCGAAGGTTGTTCGCAACTTACCAGTGTACATTCTTATGGAGGCACATTCTTTCGAATCATTGTGATTCATTAATTCGTTCATTCATTCATTCTTTAAACGAAGGATTCCTTTATCTGATAGTAGATGACGCTGCTACTAGCTAAAGGATCTAAGCACTTGAAACTGAAACAAAACGGGAAATCAAAAATCCTAACCAGAGAGAAACAAAACAAGAAAGAAAAGTTGGGAGAGGAAATAGAAAAGAGGGGAAAATCCGGAAGCCCACCCAACGGGCAGTGTGCATCCAAGTCCAACACATGTTCACCTTGCACCAACAAGGGAAACTTGGGGGGGGGGGGGGAAGAACAAAGGAAAGAAAAAAAGGAAAGAAAAAAGATTGGCCAGCTTCCCAAGCTTCGCCTATTCATCCCATTACATCACACACCTAACAAACAAAAACATTAAAAGTCAGTGGCTATTTCTTGCCGCCTTTTTAATGACTCTTGTACTCCTCCTTCTCCCACTGTTGGTTGCCGCCACCCCAACCGCATTACTGCTCTCAGTAGCCTTCTTTGTAGACTCTTGCGCTATTTCAGTCGATGGCGCTGCCAATGATTCCATAGGTTTGCTGGAAGGCCTCTGCTTCCTCTTCGTCCACCCATTCCCACTTCTCCTAGTTTTTCGTTTTGGTAGCTTTTCCGTCGTTCCCGAGTTGAGTGGGTTTAAAAGTTTTCCTTTGGGGCCAAAGAGCGCAGTGTTCACGTCTGGGGTCGAGGGAGCAGGTGTCTCGGTTGACGATGAAGCGTGCTTTTCCTGCACACTATCTATTTCCATACCCGTGTCTTCGCGATTCGCCTCTGTCATCTCCAGTTCTGGGACAGGTGAAACTGAGCTTTGTGCTGTATGTAAGGAGTTCTGTTTGGCGGATGGTTCCTCTGGATTAGTAGGTAGTGAGTGGGATGTACCTATTAAATCACCCGGGACTTCCGCATTATTTGGGCTAGGAAAACTGGTCGGGGTTAAGAGTGGCAGCTTTCTACTGCTGTCTGCAGGTAGTGTGGCATATACCTCCGGCTTCTTTGTGTGTGGTTGGTTTTCGTTCTGCTTGCATTGGGCTTCGATGGAAGGCGGTGTTATTGGTGAATATTCCGGCCCTTCTCTCTCCATCCTTGGACGATTGCTGAGAGACATATACTGCGGAACAGAATTTGCTCCCACGGTGGGGATTGTTTCTGGATTCCCAGCATGCCCCGCTGGACTACTTCTCCATCTTGCCAGTGGTTCCATCCTCGCCCCGTCGATCTGGTATGTATTACTGGGGCTAGGTGTCATTAAATTCGTGTATGGGAAGATCGGGTTTGATATATGACATGCTGATTCTGTCCGAAGTTCAGCTTGCGCATCAGCTCTGGCTGCCGCAAGGCTATCTCTGTACATCCGCGAAGCTCTAGAAGCAGCCTCGGTGTCTTCCCAATTTTGTTGATATAGCCATGGCCCCGCCAATGTTCTCTTTAGGGCTTTGGAGGGCCCGTCTTTACTCAAACTTGCCTGGCGAGACCATGTTGGAGGTAGCTGATTTGCACTGACTGTGTTATCATCGGCAACGTTTACGTTTGGTTGTGACGGACCCTGCATAAGGTCTCCTGATCTAAATATATCTTGCTGTATCCGAGCAGCGCCTTGCGCTCCAACTTTAAGTCGGACCACAGGCTCATGAGCTAGAGGTGATGGCTGGGGAAAGGTGCCAAGGAGTGGCCTAGATGATTGTAACCATTGGGGACTTCCAACTCTGTCAGTGGGAGCTCGACAGGGGAGGGGTCGGGATGTGCCAGGCCGAGAAACAGATGATTCCCGACGACGATGACGAAGTATATGCTGAGCAGCATTTAGACTGGGATCGAGGATCTGCTGCCGTTTCGGATTCGGGGAACAATCGGATTGTGAACTATCATCGGGTACTGTTTCTGAATCACAGCTACTCTCGTGTTCTGTACCACCATGATCAGAGATAGTAGTATCTTCCTCAGCCACTGGTAATTCCCCGGTCCATTCGAAGTCCTCGTCAGGATGTGCCAGGCCAGTAGTGGTGATCGTCACAAGGTTATTACTCCATTCACCAGCAAGCTTCGGGTCCAAACCAAGGCTTCTCAAATATTTGCGGGCGATCAGAATATCGCTAGCCTGGCTCATGGAGTAGTCCGGATCTGAACCTATAGCCGTGTCGAGAAATTTCTTTGAGATGGTTCGAAATACCAGCTGTCCTGGCACCTTTTGTGTCTTTAGGTAACTATTGTCCATTCGCAGCAACGCCCGGAGTTGTTTCGCTCTCATCTCTTTCAACCTCGCGTTCTCATTCCGGACTTGTTCCTTGCGCGCAGTGGAGTGTGCGAGCATCTTGACTTGTTCTGAAGGGCTAAGTCCCAGCCTTTCGGCTGCATGGCGAAAATTATAGATAGAACGGAGATTCTCGAAGATTTCTGTCTGAAGGGTTGGGGATATATCGCTCCATTTTACCTGGAGGAGGGGCCTCTAATAATAATAACAACAGTACATTAGCAGGAACATATATGCCCATAAAAACTTTCATTTGCACAGAAAGTATAGTGAAGAGGATAAACTCACAGCTGACATCTTCGCAGCTTCATGAGCACCTATTCCAACTTCGTTCTCATCGTCGCTTATATGTAAGTTCAAGCTGCTCCTTAGTCTGTGCTCACTATTCCCGAGTTGATACGGATTATTCGCATAGCCCCAGCCAGCCTGAAAATTGAATGCGGCAGGAGCATTGTTGCCAAAGTCATAAACGGCATCGACCATGGACACATCTCCATCGCCTCCCACCTTCTGCTCATGGTTGGTTGTAGTCTTATATTGGCGATCAGCCACATCTTGACGACCGAAAACACCACCGGTTCCAGCCTGTTCCTGCATGGGCTCTGTAATGTTGCTGGAACCCCCAGCGGTTTCCTGTGCAGGGCGTTTGTGTAGCTGCTGGCAATCGACCGTGGGGAATGCTGCAGGAGGTAAGTCCGGGTTGAACTCAACGATAGGGGATGGGAACGCGGGACGTCTAACATTCGATTTATAGCCACGAGGTTCGCTGCACGCTAAGGGCGGTGGAGTGGTACACTTATCTTCGTCATACCGTTTGGGTGGTTTTATAGCGTCCCTACTCCTGAGATTCATTGTCGTGTAGCGATATGTGGCCCTATCGTCGTAGAACTAACTAACCATCGGATAATCTGACGACAGGTTGTTGGGGACAACGTTTGTGCTAGACTAACGCGTTTCTTTCTTCCTTTTCTTCCTTTCTTTCTGTATTCTTCTATTAGAAGGAGTGGTGGAGTGCTGTTGTGTTGTGTTATTCGTTGCTAGGCCAAAAAGTGAAGTGGGTATAAAACATCCGAAAAGGGATGGGGGTGGAGCGGAATATACAAGGTAAACTTGGTCAAATGGCCGTTCTAAAATTTTAAAGGAACTGTACAAGGTCATAAAGAAGTAAGTGTATGAGATTGAAGATGGCGAAATCAAAAACAGTGAAGATGCTTTGAGTTCTTCACAGTTTGAGATTTGTTTATCTTGAAGTTGAAGTTGTGGGGTGATATAGGCCATCTGGATACCATTAATGTGGAGCTCCTCAGTGAATATCCACCAAGGGCTCCAAGAAGCCATCTGGGCTGTTGTTCCCTGCGCCAGGAGAAAGCAATACCACAAAAGAGCCATGGACAAACGACAAGCGCAGTGAATTCTGCTTGGGGGCCAAGAAGAGCAGGCAGGGAAGGAAATAAAGAGAAGAGACGAAGGAGATCAGAAAATATATTCCTCATAGGAAGCTTTGAAAAGGTAAAAATATTTTATGAGAAAATATTTCTGCAGTCTTTTCTTCTTTTTGAGTAACTGGACAGAGAAATACCAAGGCCCCAGGGCACGTTGTGATATCCTCTCAGGGTTAAAACCGTTAAACTAAATAAAATAGAAACAAACAGAAAGAAACGACGCAATCACAAAAACCGGATAAATCCAAACGCCTGGCGCTTATCATGTTCCATAAAAGAAAAAAAAGAAAACTGGGATCCGCATTGCCTCGAGTAAACGCCGCTTTCAACGCCGAATTTGTGGTCCACGTAGTAGTAAAAGCAAAGGAAGAAAGAGAGTTAAAGCCTCATTGTGTAGTAGTCTTCTCAATCTCTTTCAGATACACCTACCAGTGACATAGATGATTTCTGGTAGCCTTTTCCCGGGTATAATATCGCTCGCAATGGGTACATATCACGTGTCGGAATTAGCCGCCGGGTACATCGTTGAAAGGAGGTTGAGGGCTTCTAGATATGAAGCGCTCTTGGTCTAAGCGGGCCAGAAGCTCAGAATCCGGAACGTCACCTACACAATCTTCTAACCCTTGCATGGCGTCAATTGCTCTTTTCTTAGGGTTGGATAATCCTGCGATGGTGGCCGCACTTCCGTTGGAACAGTTGGTTGCGTTTTGCGCTTTGACGACATCTCTTTTCGCTGCAAGGATGGATTCAAATGTCTGGAGCACGTGCTTCATGGATTCGGGAAGATTGCAGCAGAGTCTTCTGCCCTGGACATTGATGAAGGCGGTTAGAACATCGTAGTTGAGCATGGCCATCAAATAGGCGATAGCGACAGCTGCTGAACGCTCGTTCCCCGTCTCACAGAAAATCAGAACCTTCTTCCACGGCTGGCTTGGGGCGACCTTTCCGGGCATGGTGGCTGCATCCGTGTGGTGGACTGGGCAGCAGCATATGTGCTCGTTGATTTTCTGAATGATGTCAGGAAGCGTTTTAATAAATTCTTGGTCATTCGCGACGACAATGTTGTCAGTTTCAATGCCTAGGGCGGTCGCACATTTGTCTGCATTGACAACACGCGCGTGGTGAGGGAGAGGACCCCTAATTCCGAGGAGGCACGTAATTCCTGCGCTTTTCACAAACTCAACATCTCGCGCGGAAGCTGTCGGCCCCACGTATAGGTACGGGAGAATGGCTTGGGCCTCCCTACGCTGATCATACCGCCATTTCATAAGGCTGAACCCGGAGCGGAAACTTCCTTGCCCGAGCGATTTAAAAAATCCATCACAGGCCAAGTAGCCGCTTGGGAAATCATGAGATGTTGGTGCCTCGAGATTCCGAAGCAGGGTGTAGTCCAATGAGTTTGATATCCCCGTCCAGACATGATCTAGGCCGGAGGAATATGGTTGGGTGGGAATATAAGAGGGTTCATGATGACCCATGACCCAAGTCGCTGCCCTCCCTTGGTTCAAGCCCTGTTCCACCATTACTGGAAGAAAGGGCGAGAAGCAAGAGATTACAATAACACCGCCAGGGCTTCCAGGGGTATGTTTTGGCTTAACCGTGTCGAACTATTGACGGAAAGGGACGGCCCTCGAAGCAGGAAATCTTCTCCTAATGAAACGGCTTGGCTGTGGAGATGTCAGAGGACATGAAATATCAAAACACGAAGACAAAACAGTAAAATCAATTCTGTCTGTGGCATGGCTGTGTCTACACGAGGCAGCGCGATGCTTTGGAAGTGTTAGATATATCACGTGATATTAAACTGTAAGCAAGAGGCGAATCTTCGTGAAATCGTAGTCCAATGTTTTCAGCAGCAGTCAGATTTTGTCTACAACAACCAACAAAATATGAACTATTGTGAGCTCGATATATATGTGTATATATTTTTTCTTGTACCCTTCTCCTGAGAAAGCCTTGCAGCATTGAAAGTATTTCATACAAGTTTAATGTGGTTATCTTTTGATATGAACAATATTTATTTTAAAATATAGAATGCTCGGTTGATTTCGCGTGGCAGTCAGAAATTCTACAGAATGACTTCGGGTGCCTCAAAATCCCCCTCCTTTGCCGACTGGTGACCTCAGATGGCAGCTTGAATGAAATTGAAAATTGACAGCCCCCTGGCCGACGAGCGTGCCGCGTTAAACTTTCGAGACAACCCTGTGTGTCGTCCGAAAGGAGAGCTCTGACACCCCCCAGGCCACCACCAGTCCGTCCAGTCCATGAGTAACCTTGCATTCCCCAACCACCATTGGGAGGCAGCCCAGACAGAAATTTATCGCCAAGATCCACCCAGGTCCATTCGAACTTGTAGCCTGGCTATACTCGGAAAAAAGTTTGTCAAACCCAAAGGATTCCAATATGATTCGCGCCTTGCTCCCCGCACATGGATGCCTTCGTAGCCACCCACACCAGAACACGATGAAGCCAACCGGCATTTTAGCTTGTCTCGTAGCTCTCCTCACCCAAGCTATCCAAAAAGCCTAGGCAGAAAAGCACTGGCCAACAACTTGGATGCAAGGCAGCGTTCTCGAAAAGTAGTCCGGAAAAGAAGGTTTCATGCTGGCGGATTCCGTTTTCGGTTGCCCAGAATCTAGAGGAGAGTTATCGCCTCATTGATGAGGCCATATCGATATTGGATATCTGGGGATGCCACAAAGAAGCCCGGGGGCCATTAAAATCCAGCCCTGGGCGAAGCACAGGCACCAATGAGCGGTCCTTGGTCAGCTCTCACTGAGATCACGCAGATATATCTAGCTCTGGAAATATCCACCAGATCCACATACCCAAGAGGAGAGTTCATCTGACACATCCTGAACGACCCAGCAATTCCAGCGTGTAGTTGTCTAGGCAGCAAGAATTCATAAAGTGTTCGTCCAGTTGTCGTCAGAATCTTCCACGCAAAACCGTTCTTCCGCTGAGTAAAACAAAAGCCACTGCAGCGACGCGTCCTTTTCGCCTCATCGCCCAAAATTTGTCAAGTTATCTATCCGCGAAACAAATTTCCCCCCTCGCCACATCCTCATGTCAACAACCTCCCCCGATCTCGCGTGCGGTTTTTCAACACAGCCCTATGAAGGCCGAGGAAGCTGTCACGGAATACGCCACCGGAAATATCGTCCACGATCGGCATTATCACCCGTTTCAGCTCGACAAAGTGGTGACACGACACGACGACTCATTGATGGTGCGCCTTTTCTGCGTTGACGGCTTCAGGAGTTCGGACAGCGCGTGGAGGGATTTTGACAAATGGTGACACTCTGGAATCACATGATGCTTCGCGGAGCCACAGCGCTAGCTAGTTAGTGCATTAGAGCTCCTTTTAGGCGTGGCGCGGATTATATGCAGCCGTAAACCGAATGAGCCGATCAACCGTGCTAACTGCCTGGGTTTTTTTTTTTTTTTTTTTTTTTTTTTTTTTTTTTTGTTGGAGAGTTGCTCCGGAGGCCGATTGCGGATTTTCAGACTTTAGGCGTGTAAAATATAGGTAAAACGTCATTCCGAGGGGAAAGCCATGGATCCATACGAAGTATGGGGTACTGCTCCATGGGTGCAACAACTGT
Organism: Blastomyces gilchristii SLH14081; assembly: GCF_000003855.2. Taxonomy (NCBI): domain Eukaryota; kingdom Fungi; phylum Ascomycota; class Eurotiomycetes; order Onygenales; family Ajellomycetaceae; genus Blastomyces; species Blastomyces gilchristii. The sequence goes on along the minus strand of NW_003101677.1, from coordinate 884,609 downwards.
CCCTGACACGATTTAGAGATGAATGGCTACTGGACCCAATTCAGTTGCTTAGCTGGCTTCCATTGGTGCTGGATAACATGGATGATAGACCAGGAACATTGATCAGCTAAGCGGGGTTCCGTTGACGCGTTCTTCCTTTGCACATTAAAATTGCTTTTCGCCCGTATGTGGCTTTGATATTCTTCTGGTTATAGGATTTTAGATCCCCCTTCGAATACACAACATGCTGCCACTTATCTGGACAGTAAGCTCATGGAGATTCGGTTCACATTATTATATATTTCTGACAGTCAGTTCGTGCGTTATGTGTATGAGTGATAAGCCTCAGCCACAATAGATAAGTAAAGAGGTTAAGACGCTAACGTTTATATGACATTAAAAACTAAGGAATGCCGTAATCATCAATATTTATATAGTAATGGTATATGCCAAGAGAGGAGACAATGGTGGCGTTAGAGGGGACGCGACGTGGTGCTAGATGGCAAGAGGAAGTGCCGCGTAGGAAGAAATGATGCGTTAAATAGCGGGAAGAGGGCAGTGATAAGTGTAATTGAGGAAATCGGACCGGGGGAGAGGGGGGAGGGGGGAAACATTCTAATGTTTATGCAAAGTAGATCTTAGATTTGAAAAATGGGGAATGGGTATAATGATAAGTGGAGTAACGCAATGAGTATGATCAGCGATAGAAAAAGTGTAGATAGGGGGGTATATGGATAGCATAGAGTCTCAGAGAAAGTAAAGAAACGTGATGGGCTCTGGGTGGAATTTAGAAGGATAAGGAAAATTCCATGCTCCCATAACCAAATAGTATAAAAATATGAAATCTGAGGAAGTTGAAAAGTACAAATTTGAGCCTGTCGCTATATGCCAAAAACAAAACTATGCTCAAACAAAAAGTAAAATGAAACAAAATGGGGACATCGCCTCATAAAATATTGAGTTAAATTTCCACGGTTCAGAATGGGCCGACTCATCTTGCCGGGTGCTCTTGGTTGTGCAGATATCGCTGCTCTGTTGTTTCGTCGTTATATCCGTATATACTCCGTCTACCGTTCAACCGTTCTGGATCAGTTGTCGTAGCTGCCTCAGCTCTTTTTCCAGTTCATCCAGCCTCGAGTCTTTTTGCATAGCTTCCCGCCGAAGTCGAGTAATTTCTTCACGGAGATCGGGAGGATTCGAACGCCCTTCATCTGAGGAAGAGTAAGATTTGCTACTACCGCGTTTCCTTTTAGGAGGGTGGAGGGGCGATAGCACGGTGCCGTTCTCGTGTGCTTCTGGAGAAGCAGGATCTTCTGGAGATCGACCGTCTCCTCCTCTGTGAAGGCGACGCAGATGTTCCTTGAGGTTTTCCTGTCTGGTAAATCCTTTCCCAGAGCTACGATTACAGTCTGGAAAGGGACACATCAACTTCTCCCCCTTGCTGTTCATTTTATGAACTTCACGTTGATGGCGGAGTAGGCCCCCTGAGTAGGTGAACCCTAGCATCTTGCCACAATCTGGGTTCGTGCACTTGTATGGACGGTCATGCTTATCCATGTGCTTGCTGATAAAAAAAATAATTAGTACATGCATGTTCAAAGGAATAGGGACTATAGAAAAGAAAAAGAAAAGAGTTACATACTTCCACTCACAAGGCCTCTTGAAGTAGGGGATATGATTGCGGCAATCAGGATGGTCACAGTATATCTGACCAGTAGCAGTTTTGGGTGGTTCTCTCGTCCGCCTTACAGCTAATCTGGGTCGAGAACCATCAACCACGGCTGGCGATACCTCTTGGGCCATTTTGGGTTCCATAGGAAGGAGAACACCTGTCGTGATCTCTGGGCTTTCGCTTCTTTGGGGACTTGGATATCCGATCTTATCACCCATAGCGGAATATTCAAGCAGTCAAATTTGATGTACAGAGTAGTGCAAATAAGGTACAAACGCCAGAAGGCGTGGAGGAGGGAAGCACCAGTTATATATGTATGGATGTCGATTCGTGAGGCTCTGCTAGGAGTAAGCAATCAATTATACCCCCTTCAACGATGGTCATGTATTGGGGACTACCGAATATCCGCGCCAGGCCAGTCATTCATTGGACGATTCCCATAGTGGCAACACCTGTCAGACAAGGAGTCTCTGACACTACCTAACTATATCAGTCAAACGGCGCCATGACTCGGGCTGTGGCCTTGAATAGCTGGATATATTCATCCCGTAAACAGCATCCAGTCGCAAAAGGGCTTGTCCTCCAACCCAGAATGGGTGGCCGCAGGCTACCAAGGAATGTGGAGATATGTGTAGGAATGACTCACCAATAACTAATCGTAGACGCCTGGAGCCCAGCAGGGATAATCCGCGCCACAAGCACACGACGTGAGCCAATCCGTTGGTGTTATTCGTATTTTTGCGATTGCTGCCGGCTCCTGAGGCAGCAATATTAATTCGCGGAGTATTTGTGGCGCATGTAGTCTATATTCTGCAGACACCTCGCAGCCTTACAAGGCAGCGTTATCGCGGTCACGGGATCTCTGAGCCCCGTGATTCGGCTTTTGCTCAAAACGGAAACGTTAGGGCTCGACCACGGGATCCCCAATGAGGAAGATGGATATCAAACAACAAGTGCTTTTTTCCTCCCAACTGGGCCTCATATGAAGCAGTGAGACTCGAAGCCTGCTCAGCAGGTTCTTCAGCTGCCTTATAAAGCAGTTGACTCCGTCCTCCTCGCTCAGGGCAACCGTCTGCATGGATGTTCTTGTCGGGTCGGCTGTCGTGAATACTGTTGGTTGCTGGTTGCATATTGCGAACTCAAACCCAAGTGTGTTGTTACTACTAGGTTAATCGCACAACCACCCCTTTCCGAAGCTTGGTACAAAATGGCTGTTCTACCCTCCCAATGACAATGATATCGAACGGTTTGCTGAAGCCCGCCTCCCTTCGGTTAAGCGTGATTCTGTTGGCCTGGTAGCGTTGAGCCTGTCCATTTTGAGGTTAACTTCCTCCGCAATGCACCTCTTCGTTGTCACTTTTGCAACATCTCCAGAACTAGATATTCTCAATATGCAATATCTTCAAAAGGAGACACGTCAACGTCAATTGGGGAGACCCCAAGAATACTGCTGGAGGTCGTCGAATGTTCCACGGCCACGTCGCTCCACCGGAAGTCGCTCATTCGTGGAACCAATTGGCCCCCAACCCGTCGCCTTGTGCTTCTGTATGTACTTGGCAACCACCCTGCAGATATCCCTAAATTTGTATGAGAGGCAGATCAACGAACCTGCGAGGGCCCTTAAGCCCGATTTCTCGTGAACGGATGTATGCCGGGTGAGGAAGCTATGATATCAGGCCCCCATCAAGTCGATTCACTTGTGCGGACTGTCTTCGCAAATATCGCGAATACAGCTGATATATATGTGGGGCGTATGGTATCGATGCATCATTTTACACAAGTCTGCCTCCAATTACACCATGGCTCTACTTGCGCAATAGTTACCGCACGCATCCTGGGCAACTTTATTACAAGCTTACTTGATGGATTGCAATATCAGCTCACATAAAAAAGCCTAATGTGCGTTTGCACTTCCTTTGGGGATTTATGTTTTAACTTCATTGTGATTCTCTATGTCTACATTCCTCGGAAATCAACAAAAGCTGTCTCTACCTGGGCTGATGCCATTCGAATGGAAGAGCACAAAACTCATGATCATTTTATTTAACCTTTGATTCCTTGGCTGCCTTAACCCTCAAGGCAGCCTTTGCTTATATTATAGGGAAATCCTGAGCTATTCCCTTTCCCCTTTTTCGTCGGCATACATATCCTATCAACCATCGAAGTTTTAGTTGGCCATGTGGTCGCTCTAATTTCGTTAGTTTTCTATATAACTAATCATGATAGCAGGATTATTGAGCAGGCATTGTATTCATTTGAGTGTGCTAACTTGTTGTTCAAACCTTTCTCTTTGCTGTTATAACAATGCATAACGCTCCTCCTCCAATTCATGTGTTCATATCCAGTCAAAAATTCTTGGCTTATCCTCTATTGCCTAATAAAGCTATTTATTGATGAGGATTGAATAGATTTGAGACCACGTATCAATTGATGCACTCTTCCAAGATGGCCCGGCAAAGTGAGGCAATTCACATTTACGGGAGCGGTATTGTGTTTCCAAGCCCCCATTGGACTATCAAAAGCCCTGCTCCGGCCACTCGCATTTTAGCTGCCTGTGAACAAAGACATGACCGCCTGATATTGTTGCTTCCCCAAGGTTTCTCTCGCTCAAAACTATCCATCAAATCAGCCATTGAGGTAGGATGAGGTGAGATGTGGAAGTAAACTTTTTTTTTTAAATCTTTTTTTAGTTCATGATATCCAGGAGCGACTATTCTATTCTATTGATATGGATTGATATGGAAAGCGACGAATACTCCGTGTATGACACCGGAAATCATTGCTCTTCTTTGATATCGGCCCGGCCCACGAGGATCAGGACATGAGTTATGCGTAACACAGCCTTGGAAAATTGTATATTTCAGGGCAATTTGAGCAATAAGGGCTAAAGCGGGAGGTCGAGTGATTGTTTGCCATAGTTCATTCCTAGTGTTTTTGCTTCGAAAGATAACTTAGTTATATCAAAGTTCATCGATTCGGGTCATGATGCAGTTGTTTTACAATAATGAATTTCAAGCCGTTCGTTCCCCTAAGCCAGCGACGAGGCTGTGAGTATACACAAATTGGAAGTATATAATATAGAGCCGCTTGAGATGGAACATGACCGGGAAGCAATCATATTTACTCTACACGCTGTTGGTTGAGATATTTAGTAAAACGAAAACGCGACAGAAAATGAAACCATTAAAACAAACAATCATTTTTGCCTTCTTCTTCCCTCTGCACGACAAACGTGGGATGCATATGAAAAGCTAACTCGACATGCGCCACAGTCTGCCCCATTGCATTCGGCCCGATGGTCTGCGGCTGTTTCAACGGACTCCGAGGTTGAAGATATTTTCCTGGGGTTTGCAATCTGAGAGTACGTTACTAATTGACGTGTGGATCTACTTGGACAGAGCAAGCCTTTGAGAACGAAATACGAAAAACGAAGATCCGGGGTTCTGATAAATAAATACAGGAGAGTAACAGCGGCTCACACTTATCCGACGAACGATAAGTACGCTCTAGACGAAGCAAAAAGGCCTAGGATAACGAGCCCTTGCTTGCATTCATCTGGTGTGAGTCTCCCGTACGAAAGGCGGACAGAGCAACAGTTCTTTTTACCCTTGGAAATTTCGTTTCATTCATTTCGTGAAGGTGAGCCTGCAACCGGGATGCGGGGGTTGTTGCTGCTCACTTGATAAGAAACGTGGCCTCCAAGCGGACATTTATTTATTTATTATAGCCCTTGAATACTATTTCTAAATTTCCTCTCCTGCTCAGGCTGTTAGCGAAAACCTGGACGTCCAACCAACGTTCTTGGATTCAAAAATGGAGTCATCGAAACGGATAGACTTGGCTTTTACTAAGGCATTACCCAAGATCGAGGTATTTAACTTTCCCCTCTAGCTAGAGAAACATATTTGGTCTGTTCCAGCAGTATTTATCCATGCATCAAGGGAGATATGAGATATCAACTGCTGGGCTTCCACCCAGACCAGCATTGACAACTGCATTTTTTTGCACTTTCCAAGCCATTTTACATGTTTTCCATTTAATATACATTTCAATCGCTATTTTTTCTAATGCAACCTCGAACAGCTCCATGCCCATCTCACTGGAAGTATCTCCCGGGAATGCTTGCGAGAAATATGGCTGCAAAAGAAGGCAAAAAACCCAGATTTGGATGTAATAGATCCTTACATTGCAATGCCTCCAGGAAAGGTGGATTACACGCTCAAAACGTAGGTATCTAGCCCCTATTATTCCTTGCAATGGTCCCGGTTTGACGACTCTAATTGGATGGGCCTATCCTATTAATCTTTTCACACGGTGTTCCTATCGTCTGTTCTTGTTTTTCATGTCCCTGTTCTTAAGCATTGCTTGCCAATTTATGCGCATCACAGAGACTAAAGGGGTGCACACAGGTTCTTCCAAGTATTCACAAGCATGATCTACCAGCTCTGTACCGATTTAGAAAGCATTAAATATTCAACAAGATCCGTCCTAAATGATTTCGAGAATGATGGGGTTCGGTATCTTGAACTACGCACCACTCCGCGAGAAAGCCTGGAGAATGGAATGACAAAAGAAAAGTACATAGAAACGACGCTTGATACCATCTACGAATGTCGCAGCGACCAGATGTCAACCTACCTTATCATATCCGTGGACAGAGCAAAATCCGCCTCAGATGCCTATGAAGCGATAGATTTGGCCATAAAATACAAGAGTCGAGGCGTGGTAGGGGTGGAACTTGGCGGTAACCCAATGCGAGGAGATGTTTCTATTTTCAGACAGGCCTTTTCGAAAGCGAAAGCCCATGGTCTCAAACTGACTCTTCACTTTGCCGAGACGACATTTTCCTCGTCTCCTTATGAACTCAACACACTCCTCTCTTACGAGCCCGATAGGCTGGGCCATGTTATCCATGTTCCCGAAGATATCAGAGATGAAATTGCCTGTCGGAAGATCGGATTAGAGCTTTGTCTCTCATGCAACGTTCATGGCAGATTGATTGAGGGAGGTTTTCCGGACCATCATTTTGGCTACTGGAGACATCGAGACTGCCCGATTATTCTTTCGGTGGGTTCTAGCTAGGTATACCTCGCGGGATAGCCTTCCCGGTGGTGTTCTTCTTTTCCTTCCCCTCTGCGGTTTCTTCGAGCTAATACAAGGTAGACCGACGATGTTGGATTCTTCTGCAGCCCCTTGTCAAACGAATATCTTATTGCAGCCGAGAGCTTTAAGCTCGACCATGCCACGGTAATCGACATGTGCAAGAAAGGGATAAATACAATATTTGCAGGACCAGGGGAAAAGGAGAGGTTACATAACTTGCTTACTGAGTTTAAAGCCAAGTATATGTGAATTTTTTCATTTGTTCCATAAATTTATTCGTGCGATGAACCTCACCAGGGGGCGAGCACGGGATATGCTAATCTCGCAGGAAATCACCCTCAAAATGAATTATACTTCAGATTTTACTAGCTTTCATTTATTTTATTCATTGAAATGGTCTCCTTCTTGTTCGTCTCAGTTCAGTGCTCGGATATTCCACCTATATATTTGGCGTATAAATCACGTCTCATACTTCTGACTACACCCTTCCCTGGTTTATTTTCGCCATGCTCTCTTCCCATTTTTCCTGTTGCTATTGGAGCAAAGAACTGACAATGGTCCGTGGACAAAAATACGAAATTTAGCAAGGATTAGTGACATAATTTACTGTTGGAGGTTCTCCACTGGCCCTCACCCACGTGACCCACACATATATTAGTTGTACGAAGTCGTAACTTCTCATTCATTCTTCATTTATGTTTTTAGAACCCCGCATCAACGTTGGCCTCCCTCATATTTACCTACACAAACGGGATATTTGTTCCTCATAGCTTTGATTAAAAATAAAAAATAAAAATAAATAAAAATAAAAAAACTAGCTCTTTTCCTTGATTAATATCTGGACTCTCGTCCACGTTGGGTCGCTTAAAGTTAGTAGTGTAAGTTGCCATCTCTGTGATTGGTCAATTTAGATCGGCTCCGGTCCGATCCACGGCTTGCCGATCGGTTCCCCCCCAGCTTTTCAGTGAGATGCAAGGAAGGAGACCTAAACTTGGCCCAATTATCTTAAAATGTCGCATGAAATGTCATATCTAGGCAACCGAGGTATGTTGCGCACTGTTCGAAATAACTGTCATAACATCTGAACTGACTCTCAACTGCGCTGCGCAGCGCTTCGCTTCGCGGGCGCGCAACAAGCCTTTAACCACGATCACAGCCAAGATGTAGAGGCCGAGTACGACCGTTTGCGCGATGCTGCTCGACGTGAAGCTGCACAAAGGGGCTCCTGCTTTGAGAGGGTTCGTCTGTCTTATATCAATTCGCGAAAACTGGAGAGGCCTCGTATCGGCCGGCTAACATAAATTCCGCTTCATAGTCTCGTCAGGCATACGAGAATGGCGATGGTCAACTCGCAAAAGAACTTTCTGAACAGGGCAAAGCACACGGCAGGAGGATGGAGGAATATAACAAGCAGGCCTCTGAGTTTATATTCAGGGAGAATAATGCGCCTGGCCGCGTTTCTTCTGATACCATTGATCTGCATGGTCAGTTTGTGGAGGAGGCAGAGGATATTTTGGAAGAGAGGATAAAATATGCACAGCGGCATGGCCAGACGCATCTCCATGTGTAAGTGTTCTTGCATGTGGATTCGACGGATTAATTGGCCACCCTGCATCAAATGCGATTGTGCGGAAGATAAATTCCTCTTCGTTTCGTTTTTGACTAGAGCCCGATAAATAACGATCGTGTGCGGGAAAACAGGATTGTCGGGAAGGGTAACCACTCCGTTAACAACGTGCAAAAGCTCAAGCCTCGAGTGGAGCAGGTTTGCCGCAGTTTAGGCCTGCAGTATACGACAGAGGATAACGCCGGACGAATCTACGTCAATTTAATGGGTGGCCCAGCGCATTTGCCCGCAACCCAACCCCATCACGCGCCTCCTCATCAGCAACAACAGCAACAACATGATCAACGACCTGACGAGATCCAGCAAGTGGCGAATACAGTCGTTCCTCGCTTCATGCGGAGACTAGAGAAGGCCTGTTGCATAGTTATGTGAATCTAGTTGGCTGGCTTGATACTGCTTTCTTTGCAATTGTCATATTGTTTTTACCTCTAGATATCTTCTTTGGCACATAGGGTGTGATACGGGGATTTATAACGGTCGGTTGATACCCTGATATGTTGAATATGTCTCAAATAAATAGACAACACTTAGATATAGATCCTTTTCGCTCGTCCATGCGCTGCCTAATCTCCTAGATTCGTTGTCTCTACTTTTACACTTTAGAGTATTAAAGTTGTCAGCAACTTCAACCTTCCGAGGTAACTCAAACCGCCATTCTCGATATGACTTGTATTGATGAAGATATAATCTAATCAACGTATATATATCAATATTAGCTCCCAGTGAAGCGGTGATCTCATAAACATGAAATATAGTCATTACATTAATATTTTATATTCTCGGACTAATCCATCTATTATTTTGTTTGTTTCTATCATATCTCTCGTTAAGTATTCAGTGTTCCACCACATCATCCGCATTCAAGATCAGAGTAGCGAAAAACAACGGCTCTCGCACAAATTCAGCCGCACGGATAAACTCATCGGTGGTATGCGCTCGGTTGAGGTTGTGAACCAAGTTAATGGGTGTGAATCTATAAATGTTCTTCGTCAAGGACCAAAAAAACTTGGTATCTGTGTTCGCTGCCATCAAATAAGGGGTAACGACAAGGTCATCGTAGCCTTCGTCTTTATCCAGCGGCTTAAGAGTGTTTCTGATAGTACCTGAGAGGATACGGAAAGCTTCAGACTCCACGGGAGAAACGGGTGCTGGTTCCAACGCATCAATGCCTCTCAAGCTAATTTTCCGGGGATCTGGAGACTCTCGGGTCGAATGAAAGCCTTCGAAGACCATTCCATGTTTGCGTGCAATTGGTCTGATCAGGCTTTCGTAATGTTTTTCAATTTCGGCAATTGAAGTCTCAACAGCAAGACGTAGATTGACCATTGTTGACACGAGCTCAGGGATCGCATTGATTTTGACACCGCCGTTAATTGTCCCAACCGACTGACTTGTCCTGAAATAATATCGCATATTGTCCAACACCTGGGCTAACTGCTTTTGAGCTCTGGAGTCGCCTTGTGCCACTTTGCTAAGTTTATTTCGAATCTCCATTGGGAAGCTGGCTTCGGGAGCATGTATAGCTGCGCATTCCAAAAAACCAAACACTGGGTTCTCGGTAGTAACTTTGCCTGAGAAGGGGTTATTCTCAATTGCCGTGACGATCTCTGACATGATACCAATGACATTGTGGTCCGGTGGGTTTGAAGAATGTCCTCCAGTGGATGTGACATTTATGGCCACATCCAAGTACCCCTTTTCTGCCATGCTTACCATGGCGAACGATCGATCAAATTCCTTCTGCACGCCAGTTGACCCTTCGTCCATAATCATATAGATGCCATCGTCGCCATATCGCTCGTGCAACAAGTGCGAAATTGGTCGTCCGCAATTTTCACCACTGACTTCCTCATCGCATCCAAACGCCAGGATCACAGTTCGTTTCGGCTTGAATCCGCTCTTGATCAACAAGTCCACGCTTTCGATAATGGAAATCAGATACCCCTTGTCATCGGTGGACCCTCGACCCCATATAATTTCGCCATCGTAATATCCTCCGTAAGGTGGATGTGTCCAATCCTTCACTGTTTCCGCAAGCACAGGCACCACATCCTGATGAGCAAGCATAAGAATCGGCTTAGCTTCCGACGCTGGAACGCTGCCTTCCCAAGTCAAGATCAACCCGTGAGTATTGGCATGATCTAGCTGAACATGCTTAAATACGTTGGGATAGTTGGCTTTGATATAACTCTCGATTTTGTAGAATACATCCCAGCGTTTGTCTTCGCCAATCAAGCCCAGGTCGTCATAGCTTTCAGAGGGGATCTGAATGATCCCTGTAAGCTTGCGGATGATATCTTTATGATATTCCGGCGATTCAACCTTTTCTCGAATAAAGTGTTCCACGTTTTCGTTCTTTGGCGAAAGTTTTGGTCCTTGTTGGCATATCCCCATATCAATGTTTGGGGAATACTTGTCGAGTCCGGGCGACCCAAACAACCTAAGTCGTTCAGTAATTAACGGTTTCCATAGCGGAACAGCTAGCAATGCTGATATTAGGCCAAACACAAGCGCACTTCGAACCACCAGAGATTGGAAAACGCCCTTTTCCTGAACCTGATTGCTTTGCCCGTGCATTGTATTTTTCTTCCTTCCTCTCAGTTTCCTTTCTGCACTCGCTGCTCTGGAGGTTTCGATCAGGATGCGAGAGCACCAGCAGCAGGAGCAACAACGCTCTTTCACACAGTTTGACGGAGCTATTGTTAGAGCTTGCGATAACAGAAAGCCAATGAAGACAACACTAAGGCAACATTCGGATTAGCATGTCCAGGGCTTCGGAAGTGGGGGTTCTCAGCATCTCTCAGACTCTCATCGGCTTGTGGCCTGTGGGGTTTGGCGTATACGGCGGGCAATTTGCAGTCTGCAGTCTGCAGGGCTGGGATTATGCCGTGTTAGGTGGCTCAAGCAAGTGATCATCCTGGTCCCCGCTGCTAGGCAATTCCTCAGTTTGGTTTGGGATGATGTCGATACGATACAGGGCCAAGAATATAAATGATTGGTGTTGGTCTGAGAGGTTGTGGGGATAGGGATCGAACCCGATTTTCGTATTTAGTTCGCGTTAGCGCTGACGCTTAACTAGCTAGTTACTCCACGCCAAGATATCACGATGGACTCCTCTCTCGAGTTGATGAAAATAATGCCTCAATTCATGCTTGACATGCCCCATGCCCATTTACGCTGTACTTTATTTAATTCCATCCCGGACCTCGGGCGCGGAAAAGATAATGTAACCTCCACGGAGTTCAGCTGTTCCCATTGGTCATCGGAAAAGTTGAAGATATCCAAAAGAGGCGTCTCCACAGGATTCACAGCGCTTTCGCAAAATCGGAGTTTCTAAGATAACTTGGGCCGCTCGGATATGTTCTCTCCTCTCCCCATTGGCGCTGTCACGGACGAAGGGGTTTTATGATGTTGGAAACATTTGATAGATCTTCCAGGCATTGGGTTTCCTATACTGTGTTTAGCGATCGCTACCCAAGTACAGCCTGACCTGTCACAGACCTGTGTCCAAGGCAGTGGTTAGGAACTTATTAGGGCAAGGGGTTCTTTTAGGTAAGGGGTGATCTGGGAATTGGTTTGAGATGAGAAGAGAACAATTCTTGATTTATGCTAAACTAACCTGCAGAGAGCGATCGCGCTATCAACAGTTCCAATTTGCTAACTAAATTTCGAAAAAGCTAAAGAAAGAAAATTCCCAAGCCTCAAATTCCCAAACTAGCCAATCGCCAAAATATGCAGGAAAGCATTGAATTACTCGAAAAAGCCGTTCAGATAAGCAGAGACCTTCCCCCTTTGCTTTGGCTCGTAGAGAGTCTCGTACAGATCAATATCGTCCTTAATATTGCCGAGACAGATATCTGCTGTGCCAGGCCAAACATACTCTGTCCGCTTTAATACCTTCCAGAATACAAAGGCAACAATAAAGAAGCCAACCATCGTGTAGTTCGTAAAGAATGCAGTGATATCCCAATTCCCGTGGATAAAGAGATTGTACCCCAAAATGAGTGTCATGATTGTGGTACCGAATAGAGCGTACCATGCGGTGTACGGCTGAAATAGGCCTTTGTAGGGGAGGGTGTTTCTGTCAATGCCCTGACGACGGAGTGCCGCATAAAAGTGTAGGTACGTAATGATAGTTCCGAAGTAGTTGAGAAGGTACGAGGCTGTGCAGATTCCAACAAACCAGCTGAGAACTGTCCCGGACGATTCGTTAAGTTGCAGGAGGGCAAGGAGACAGAATGTAAGTGGTACAACAACTGAATAGTACGGTAGCCCACGCTTGCTGCACGTTGAGAAGAAGGCAGGAGCCTTGCCTTCAAGTGATAGCCCATGGAGAGTGCGTGCAGCAGAAAAAACGACGTTATTGCCGCAAGAGAGGACAGAAGTCATAATCAAGGCGTTAACTAGGTCAGGAACGCCCTTAATTCCGAACTTGACCATGGAAATAACGTAGGGGGAGCTATTTACATTTGTTAGCAAGGACGTATAGAGGGCATATTGGAGAAAGAAATGAAAAGTGGGAAACCTGGAGCAAGAAAAATGACAAGAAAACTTACGCAGCTCCGGTTCCGCTTCCTTCCCGTTTCCCTACAATTGTGTCAGCAAGAAGTTGGTCGTCATATGGAATGACAAGTCCAATGCAGAGTGCGCCACCGATAAAGAAGAACATGAGGCGATACACAAAGGAAGAATATGCCCTTCGTAGAATCTTGCGAGGATTCTCTGCCTCTCCCGCAGCCATGCCTATATATTCCGGCCCCACCATGCTGGAAGGAGAGAATTTTAGATCAAAAACCGGAAAAGTCAGGGGTAAAAGGGGTAGTGCGGCAAGGTGCCTTACGTGAATGAGCCTTGAATCATGCAGGATAGCAGCCCACAAAAGCGACCAAGGTCTCCAGGAACAAGATACTCGACGAATGATCCCTATTTGAACAAAGAAAAATTAGTTTTAACCGATGCATTCTTTTGGAAAATTGAAAGAACAGAAGCACGCACAGGGTTTTTCCAGTAGCGAAAGCCGTAAACGTCGCCGCGTGGATTACCGCCGACCATTGTGATAAATGTATACATCATTAGGCCGCTGTTTATGTATGTTAGTGTCCTCATATTTAGCCACAACATTTCTAAAAGTTGTACACTTATCCCCATTTAATGAAATACTCACATCATCAGGAAAATTTTGAACATGGACATGTAGAACTCAGAAATTGCGAAGAATCGCACTGTAAGTCCATTGAGCACCCTACATAAAAAGCTCAGTATTTTCGATATCCAATTGAGCAAGTTATGACAACTTGAGAAAGGGGCGAGGAAGGAAGAGAAGGGGCTCAAGTCGCACGCGTAAATTACCAAGCAAACTATCACCACTGCAGCCACAGGGATTTTGTCGGTCCAGTACGTGAGAAGAACGTTGATGGCAGTAATCTCATATGGGACACTGAAAGCTATAGTGAAGAGATCAAAGGGAACAACCCGTAAATCTGGTTAGAGATGGGGCAGAAAATCCTGAATACGACAGATGGATGCCCTACCCATAAGAAAGAAGTAGTCCCACCCCATAGCAAAGCTCAGGGCATCATCAACCCAAAATCCAGAAAGTCGGACGAAGGGTGATGGTATAGGCATGTAGGTAACCATCTCCGCTGCAGAATGGCCCGCGTCTGTCAGCTGGCTCGAGTACCAAAAGGGAAGTAGACAAAAAAATGACAGGAAAATCCATTAATGAATTGAACGAACCAAAGCACTGATTAGTTGAAAAGATGATTGTCCCATATACTATAAAGCCAAGCAAGAGACCTGCAGGACCGCCCTTGGGTAGGACAGCTCCCATCTGCACAAAGAGAGCTAAACGAGACAATCAAGTCAGTATCGCATAACTATCACCAGCCAAACCACAGCAGCAAGAGCTTCGAATGAACAACCTCTTTGTAGGGTACTGGAAGAATTGCATACATGTGCCAATTGCACCTCCTACAGCAAAGAGCTGTAGCTCTTTACCTCCAATTTTGCGGTGCAGATGCTGAGATCCGGCGGAGATGAGTTCTCCAGGTAAAGTATCGCCGCCATGTTTCTCGTCGATGTCAGAAGCAGCACGGTCAACCACGACTGAATTGGGTTTCTTCCGACGGAAGGGGTTGTTAGACTCCGTTTGGGTGTCCATTGTTCCGTTTCTTTTTTTGCGATAATCAAAAATGCCGTCTCTGTTTCTGAAAATGACAACCTACGAAAGCAGGTTTCACAGATATCAAAACGAGCCAAACCTTGCTCTTTTGAACGGAAATAGGAAATCGGAAAAAGAAAAGAAGCCACGGAGAAACGTCAGAACTATTCCATCCCATTTTACGAGCAGGGGACCTTGGCTTTACTCGTGTGTGCTCTTGTTAACTCCGTCGCCGCCGAATAGCACCGCAACTTCGGCAACAACTAATCCCCATTGGAAAGTCATGCTCCTGACAAACAAAGTGTCGGCCCGTCATACGATAGATCAACGTTTTTTCAGGATGATAAACCATGTCTCCAAAGTAGATGGTGGGCGATTTCCGCCCATCTCAGCAACCCTGTGCAGGGAATATACGAGCAGGGGAAAAAGGAATGTTGTTTGAGCACTAGAGCGACTTGATCTCCATGCGGGGAAAGCGCCACCGAAGAAACAGTCCCCACACCACATCGCTATCTTAGCTTAGCCTAGTTAGTGCGGCGGTTGAGACGACACCCCCCACTCTTCTCGATGCAGGGAGAGGGAGAGACCGAGATGCCCGCGATTTACGCCCTCCAGACCCAATTCTCTTAATTCGCTTGAGTAACAGAAATCCCCGGACAACCCTCTTGGACCAGGCTGGAACAATACTGCCATCATGTGCGCTCAAAAGCGTGTGGGTTTCATTCGAAGCCCCTCGTCAATTATTAATCCAAGTGGGATGAGGTCAAAATTGTATAAAGAGGAAGGGATGACTCTTCACCCCAAGTTGCAAGACGAGAATATCACGAAGCGATAGACATAGAAATTTTAACTAGTTCAAATCCAACACCCCCTCAAAAGGCGAAAATGGCCACTGCTCTTAAGAAAGCCCAACCCTTCAAGAAGGCACTCTGGTTCTCCGAAGCAGAGCTGCTAGAACGGCGGAATCGGGCCGTGGAGCTCTTGAAACGAGAGAACCTCGACGGCTTTCTCTTCACGAAGCAAGAATCCTTATACTACCTAACCGGATACGACACCTTTGGCTATGTCTTCTTCCAAGCGATGTATTTCCACATTGACGGAAGCATGCGTCTGATTACTCGAATCCCGGATCTTCGACAAGCGCTTTACACGTCTATTTTGGAGCAAAAGAACATCCTCATTCGGTCCGATGATGTCACTAGCAACCCAGTGTCCCTAGTCTCGAAAGTCCTAAAAGAATTCGGCATTAACGATTCTTCGAAAAAGCGGATTGGCTATGAGCCAGATTCATGCTCCCTGACGCATAGGCTCGGTAAACTGCTGGACGAAGCAGTCAAAGACCTCTGCACGTTGGTCGACTACTCGAATTTGCTTAACCAGGAGCTACGAATGGTCAAATCCGAAGCTGAGCTACGCAAGGTCCGGAAAGCTGCTTACCTTGCTGACTTTGCCCTCGTTCGAACGCTCAAACTGGCCAAACCCGGTGCCTATGAAGGTGATTTATGGCGGGAGCTCATTGGAACTGTATATGAAGGTGGTGGTGATGATCCGGCGAATGAAAATATTCTTGTCTCTGGGAATAAGTCGGTTCTTACCCGGTATTCAACTGGAAAAGATACGATTGACAGGCAACTTACCCTCGAATTTGCATCAGCTTATAAGCATTACCATTGCTGCCTGATGAGAACAATCCCAATTGGGGGAATCACCAAGCTGGCCCGTCGGATGTTTGAAATCACCATCCTCCAGATGAAAGCTTGTATGGAGGCTCTCAAACCGGGGCGTGAAATCGGTGATGTATTCGAAGCCTATGCACGGGTTGCGGACGAAAACGGATTTCGGGACCAACGATTCAACTCCTGCGGGTATAGCTTGGGCGCTACTTTCTCCCCAACCTGGATGGATTTCCCAATGTTTGTCCGAGGCCAGAACGTTGTAGCCAGACCAGGGATGATCTTTTTCATCCATATCATTTTGATGGACAAAGCAACCGATACTGCCAGCTCCATTGGTCAAACTGTCGAGGTGACCGAGGATGGATGTGTTTCGCTGTCCAAGTTGCCATTCTGCCTTACTCGAAAGCAAACCATTGCTGCGTGGAAGAAGATCCGCAAGGAAGAGTACGGCTTCACGCCTGAAGAGGAGGACGAGGGTGAAAATATTCAGGAGGTTGACCTTTCTGACGGTGAGATTGATGCGGAGGACTATGATGTTGAGTATGATTTTAGCGATTATCAACCTGCTGCTGCTTCGGGAGATCCAACGCAGAGCGCGTAGAATTTTGTTGCAGGTCAGTCACTGCGGGGTTATCAAATATCTGAGTGTAGTAATAGCGAGCCCCTAGATTGATTCCCTAAGAATAACCCGAGCCATGATGCGGAAAATCCTTCACAGAATTGCTTAGGCAAACAAAAATTACAGCGCGCGCCGTCGGTAACATTGTCTCTCTATATACAGTCACCTTTTATAGCAAATTCTAATTCAGTTGTACTCGTTCATTTTCGAGGTGATCGCATAAACCCCCGTTTGAGCTGTAGACACGTAATCAGGAGACAGGGTATTCGTAATTTCCACCGCTGCTGCAATGGCAGCTTTCAGATTTTCGATGGCCTCATCGCTTATTTGATGGTGCATAGAAATCCGCTCATCCATCAACTTGACATTGAACTTCTGACACTGCTCCAGCAATACTCCCATGTCAATCTTCGATTTCCCCGCATCGATAAAGTAAAAATTGGTATCAACCGGAATCTGAGGCACGACACCCAGCGTCTCCAGATCCTTCGCCAATTTCTTAGTCTTCTCGTGCGTTTCCTTCATCGTGGGCCAGACTTCATTCAAGGCCACGAGCGCCGCAGCCGTCAAGATACTAGCCTGTCGAATCCCCCCGCCCTGCTGCTTCCGTAGCCATCTCGCATGTTTGATATTCGCCTTGGTGCTGGCCAGGACCCCACCGATGGGTGCCCCAAGCCCCTTAGAAACACACATGGAAACACTGTCAAAGTACTGGCAATAATCGGCCAGAGAGTGACCAGTCGCCACCGAGGCATTCCACAACCGAGCCCCGTCACAATGGACCTTGATCCCATTGGCGCGTGCGAACTCGGAAATCTTCCTAATCTCCTCCATCGGCGTAAGCACGCCGCCAATGGTAATTTCTAGACTGATGACTTTGGTGGGTGCGGTGTGCACGTCGTCACCCAATGTCACCCACCGTTTCACGTCGGAAAGGGTCATATAGATGCCGTTTGCCGGATGGACTGGCGTCACCATGGCCTGTGACAGGATTGCTAAGCCGGATCCCTCCTCAGCATAGACATGCGCTCGGTAATCGCAGAGAATGGAGTGCGGGGGTTTTTCCAGATGGACTCGAACCCCGATTTGATTGCCCATGGTGCCGGAGAGCGTGAACAGGGCAGCCTCCATTCCGGTTAATCTTGCGATTTCATTTTCGAACTCCGTCGTCGTACTGTCTTCTTGGTATACGTCGTCGCCGAATGTAGCATTCATCATAGCTTGCAGCATGGCTGGAGTTGGTGTACTGAATGTATCGCTGCGGAAGTCATTGGCGGCTCTGGATACTTTAGGATTCGACATTTTTTAACGGTCGTGGGTTTTAGTGTGGAGAGAAGTTGCGATATGTTTAAACAACAGAGGAACTATTTGGTGGTGGGGTATTCGGCTAATCAAATATGAACTGTTCATGAATTTAGGGGGGAGGGGAGGACGATTTTATATCCAAATCGCCAGTACGTGGTCACGTGCGTTGCTGCTTCTCGAGTATTATGACGCCAAAGCTAGCACTTCCGACCTTGTGCGCCCTATGGATTCTAGGGTTACAATCCGAGAAAGCAGGGGGGGATGGCCTTTTCCAAATCGCCAAGGTAAACCGGATGAAGCACAATCACGTAATGTGCGCGTTTCAGTGAAATTCCTATTTCAAAATGACCAAGATTCCGACTTGCTGCTAAATAGTATTCCTCTAGAAACCTAGATAAGTAATAGATAGAAAGCAGTCGCTTAGAATAGGTACATTAATTCATCATCTCGCCAAACAAAAACAGGAACTAGTAGAAAAATCAGCAAGGGATCATTCGCTTAAGGGAAGAAAGAAATACAAAACATATCAGTGGCGGTCTGGTTAACCAAAATGGCACAGTGGGTATGGATGCATCATCACCTCGTCAAAATATTAAGTTGTCGTCGAAATAAATAGATAAACGTTCATTAGCTGCGGGTTTATCGCCGACCCTTCACTCAGCCCTTTCCGCCTCCTCACGCCAGGTGTTCACCGTTGTCGCAACCATTTTGTGCAAGATACTCCGCACCATGTCCCCACTCCGTTCTCCTTTCTGACTAGCACCTTGGGTCATGTCGGTCAACTTCTCCAGCTCATCAATCAAGAGCAAAGCCTTGTCTCGCAGCTCCACGACTGTCTTGCGCGTATAGGCAAAACTTCCCGTGCTCTCCATGTAATTGACGGCGTATCGCTTGACTTCCTCATCAGTCGTCTTCTGTTTCAGAATATTGATAAGTTGAAGGTTATCGGGTTGGGAGCGGATGCTGTGGATTATGGGGAAGGAAAATTTGCCTTCCGTAAGGTCTTCGCAGGGTCCCTTGTTTTTGCTGTATGTTGAATTGGAGAGGTTGAGATAGTCGTCGCAGATTTGGAAGATGAGGCCCATGAGGTTCACGAGGGCGACGCAATCACTGGTTATTCGCCCATCGTTAACAACTTATATATTTTAAAAATTGTGGTAAGGTGATTGTGGCTTACATTCCACTGTCGCTTTCCGCCTGCATCAGTTTAATGGCAAGTCTGAAAAGTCCCCCTGTTTTATTGCCGACCATTTCCAAATAATCCTCCTCCGTTGGGCATGTGAGGGTGTCCCTCCAGAATACATCCATGCCCTGGCCCCGGTGCAAGTTTAACAGTTCTGTTGCGTAGATATTTATCACATTCGGGCTTTTAAGTTTCTGTACCTCTTCCAGAGCCAGAAAGTAGACGTAGTTGGCAGAATTTATCGTCTGAGCCGTCCCAAATATATTATGAGCCACTGGAACTCCTCTTCGAAGATTTGACGAATCTTCAACGTCATCAACGCTATGACAACGCGTATAATGTATAAGTAAGGGTTTCCCAAAGGGCTGCAAAGGGGCAACACGTTTTCCACTGAGCAGGGAGGGCACTTACAGTAATGAAGCAGTATGCAGCATGGCAACAACCTTGGTGATTATCGCAATACTGTCTTCAGGAACATGCAACCAACGGTTAAATGCAGTAATGAACTGTCTCCGTATATCCTTGCCGGGCTGCTGGACCATGTAATCATAAGGGCCTAGCAGTATCTTCTCTTTCTCTGGAGACCATGTTCCATCTTTGTATTTGGTACCATCGACGCTAGATCGGTTTCGAGTATGTCCTGATGAGTACTTGTGAGGATGGGATGTCCGCCTCTTTCCCAAGGGCGCAACCCACTCTGCCTCGGGGAGTGGTTTAAAACCTGCGCTCCGAGAACTCGAGCCGTTGGTATTACCGCTCATGGCGGATTCTAGGTTGCCATTTGTAACCCCCGTAGAGCTGGTACGGGGTGGGATTGGGTTGGGGGATGCTAGAGATTCCATCATGGTTGCAGACGGACGTTGAAGATCCCCAAAACAAGGTAAAACAGAACAGATGTAACAACGAAGCACTGCGGCTAAGCTGTAGGACAATGCAAGGAGTCGTTTTCTGTAGAAGGTAGTATTGTGTTACGGGTATGGGGATGGGAGTTTCAAATTGTTGAATAGTACGACGCCCGGTCGGGCACCTCCCGCTCTTGTGGAAGGAGCATGCGACAAAAGGGCTGGAAATTTATATTTCTGGCCTGGGTATTTTTCGTGCAGTTGGCTTTTCATTCCAGCACCTCCGTTTTCCGTACCTCTGGTCGATATCGAGGGATAGAGAGAGATTGTTGGGTCGTTAAAGAAGCCAGGCGAGAGACCAATATGATATTTCAAATGTTGCGGTTCGGCAGGCGGGGCCCAGCTATCCTCGTTTGGGACTAGTTCATAATCACATGCGCCAAGAAAGGCCCTGACATCATCTTTTAGCCTTCATACTATACTTGCGTAGTCATGACGTTGTTATAAAAAACAAATTATTAAATACTGCCCAATATTGCGCTGTGATTAGACGTGGTGGTCTGTCTGTGATGCACTCGCCATATTCCTTGAGAGGGTCCAACCGATCTAGGCTAACTAAACTCCCGTTCACCCAGCAATATTCACAATCCACGGGAGGCAACTCAATGGTTCATCGCCCCTTTTAGCAAGAAAGTAGCTACCCGGATAGCTGTCTATCGTCAACCAAGAAGATTCCAAATCGATCCATCTATAGATAAACTCCTTTGCCCTCTACCTTTCCGGGATGAATGAGGCAGTTTCTAATCCTCTTGCTCAAAACGCTGGCGTGCTCCGCCGTAAGAGAGCGCGCATGGGTTTCGTGCTGCCAACGCAGGGCTCTTGTTGGGAAGCACATGTATATGGGCTTTATTGCTTTTTCTATGCAGCTTATTGCTTATTCCGTATTCTTCTATCCCTGCAGTGCTAGCATGATGCACTGTCTATGGGCTTTCGGTTTTGCGCCTGCAGGATATTAGCCCGCAAATGGGGGACGTAGTAAGATGAGTTGCTATTTTCAGATATATACACACACAGCAATAACTATGTTATTTTGTTCTGATTCGTTCTGAAGGGGAACTGTTGAGTATGGAGGAGGACATGTTTGGCCTGCATACTCAACCAGATAGATGAAGTGCGCCGGTTGAGCTACACTTCTTTACCTCCAATATAGGGAGCATATCTCTTTAAAACGCAGTTTATTCTCTTTCAACCTTCCTACTTCCTGCTATGAGGAATGTTGAAGTTGCAAGAGTCTCTAGTGATGTGGCATTCACTCAGAAACACCCTCTTGAAGTTGGGGACATTCCCCGTGCGAAAACAACCATCCGCTACAACGACGACCATACTACCGCCAAATATATTACCAACCACAAGCAGAAACCCTACCCAGGTAACCAGAAGGGGAAAAAAATAATTCCAGTAGCAAAAATAAATAAAAGAAAAAAAAAATAAGAAAAAAAGAAACAAAGAAACAAAAAGGTTCACACCGCTCGCCAGCCGTTGCCGAGCTGGGGCGGTGCTACGTCCTTCTTTCCTACTCTGCCCCTCGCGAATCGCGGGGCTGGATCCAAGCAGGAGTCGAACAGCCGGTCAACCCAAGGTGGTAGTGGTCCTGCAGGCGGCGCCTCTCCCGCTAGACCACGGGGATCTGGCTGTTCGTACCAGCGCAGACATTAATCGGGGTTTTGAGGTCCTTTCTTTTTGGCTTTTGGTGATGGCCAGAGAGTGAATAAGGTGGCGGAGGCGGAGCGGAGTGGAACAACTCAAAACGGATAGCGGACGGATAACACCAGACGAGACGAGACGAGACTGGCTGACTAAACCTTAGGACACTGGGAGCGCGGAGAGTTCAGTGTCTGTGGGCTACATATACTGCTACAAATGAGATACGGGGAAAATTCATCCTCCAGTATATATATATATATATATATATATACCAAGGGTGTTGTTGGGCTGGACAGAGCTTCCTCCAACGGCCAGGACATGACTTCTTCATGTGTGTGGTGTATATGATCCAGGTCATGATCATGAAACCAAGCCACCAGTAGATGCTGCAGTGCAGTGATTTGTTTTAGCTCTTCATAACCTCTTTTTCATTCTGACAGAGGAAAGGAAAGCATGAGGACATGCCTGATATTGAACTCATCAATCCGTAAGGGAAGGAAACGCCCGCCCGCCACTTATAGTGGCATACATCATCCATCCGCCCTTGCCGGCGAACGAGACAAGAGAAAAGAAAAGAAAAAAACCATAAAAAATTTATAGGAGGAAGAAACGATGGTATTTAAACCTCTTATTGTTATTTCGCTGGGTAACAGTGGTATCTTTGCTCGCAAAGGATTTGCATAACAACATAAAACAAGCGATGGGACAGAGAGGAGACGAAAACAAGAACTGCAGCTGCATGGGCGAGAAGGGGCAGATAGATAGATATACCTATACCAGACAGAACCGGGTTTAGGCCGCATTGGCATAAACGAGGTTGCTTGTATGTATGTCATGTCCACCCCCTCCCGTTCCCTTGCATCCAATTACCCTTCCTCCATTTGCAAACGAAGTACGGTCAAAAGAGGAGAATAAAAAATATATATCCAGGGTTAACCAAAAGAAAGACTAAACCCTCCTCCCGCGCTCCTCCTATGTATATAGTGACCAGAGGCACCGTTTATACTGCTAGCAGTTAAATAGGCGTCCTCGGTAATCGTCTCCCACCACATCTTCCAAACCACGAATTATATATACATACATACATGTAGGTATATATACGTCCTGCTAAACCACCCACCTCATCCCATACACCGACAATCACAAAACCAAAATCACTACGCAATCTCCGCATTCGCAGCCCCAGTCTCACGCGCAGCAGCCCTCTTCCTATTCTCCGCATCTGACGCAAAGTCCAAGTGATACAGCTCGGGGCACACCGCATTCTTGCGGAAAAGGATATACCTGCGGATCCACCATGGTAGCACGGTAAAGAGTTGGTACTTCGCGTGCGTACGCGTCGGGACGGCGAAGACGTAATCGAGCTCTTCCAGCGTCCGCTGCTTGGTCTCGGGCATAAACAGGAAGATCAGGATCAGGGCTACGATGTTCATGCCGGCATAGAAACCGAAGGCGCCTTGTGGCTTGAATGCGCGCAGCAGGCGGCGGAATGTAAGGGCGAGGACGGCAGCTGTTGTTCATGGTTTCTCACTGTTAGCCTTTATGAGTTCAATGGGGCTTTGCTTGTTTGGCTCTGATTTCTTACCCCAAAAGTTGTTCGTGGCAACAGCCCAGCTCATTCCCATCTCACGATGGGAGAGAGGGAATACTTCTGCAGAGTATGTGAAAGGTACGGGACCTTCTCCCGGCGAATAAAAGGCACAGAAGAGGTAAATGAAGAAAGCGATGAGGCCTATATGAGCATTATTTTCCTCGGGGATGTAGAAACACATTCCAGCTGCTAATAGGGTCCAGAACATCTGTGGGAAGGTGAAGAGTAGCAAGCCACGCCGTCCAAAGGTGTCGATGGTCCAAACCGCCGGCCAAGCAAAGGTGAAGTTGACGACGCCAAATCCGAATGAGGCCAGAAGCGCGGCGATGTTACTGGCACCGGCTTGGATAAATATCGTCGTCGAATAGAAGGAGATGATGTTGACTATGGTTGAGTAGTTCAAGGATTAGCGCTTGCAAGGAAACGGCGTAATGTAGACAGGGAACCAGGACAAAGGTTGGCTACGAAAATGGGGATGGGAAAATTGGGGGTTCCCATATTATTTGCACTTCACTGCCAATGTAACTTACTTCCGCACATCTGCTGGGCAATCATCACAATTCCTGGAGCAGACAAGCCAAGTTAGCAAAACGTAGCTACAAGCGCCACAACATATGAAACAGCACAGGATGAAGGTCAACAGTGGTTGTGTACCAGAAGCTTGTGTCGCACGGCGAATACGCGGGATGGTAAATAGTTCAATGAATCGAGTAACGAAATTGTCCGTTTTCGCAAGACCAGTTTCTTCAAGCATAACCGCTTCTTGGACAAGCTGGGCATGGATATAGTAAAGGTCTCTCGACGCCTGAAGTGGTGTGTTACGAAGACGAAGTAAAGACTGATACGCTTTCTTATAGTTCTTCTTTTTCAGAAGCCATCGCGGGGACTCCGGGCAGAAATAGATACCCATGACCAGCGGGACAGCTGGGATGAATGCCGATCCCAATTGCAAGCGCCAGGTAATATCGCCAGCGTTGACAACCGCAAGGTTGGCGCTGGTTCCCATTAAAATACCAAAGGCTGTCCAGACTTGCCAGGACATGACCAAGCCACCACGCACATTCGCCGGGGTATTCTCTGCGGAAAACACAGGGACGGTAACTTCTTTCAGGCCCATTCCAATCCCTAAGAGGACACGGCAAGCAGCGAGTTCGCCCCATTTTTGCGTCACAGCAGATCCCAGGGGGGCCAGTAAACTGAAGATAGCTGCGATGAAGATGGTTCCTCGACGACCCATCAGGTCATTGATAGGGTCGCTTAACCAGCCAGCACTAGCGAAATTGACAAAACATGAAACGATAGAATTAGCCACTCTCAAACAAGCCTTCAGTGGGGGAATAGGGTAGAGTTGGCTTCTTACAAGATAGCAATGGAAATATACGGCACTGAATTGACAAATCCAACGATCCACGAGTTCCTGTCGCAAACTGCGGCATTTGCTGCGCTAAGCTCGCACCACTCGCCGCTATCTTGGATTCCAAACTCTAGAGGGAAGGAAACATTTGCGCCATTGGATCCTATCAAAACAGCTCTGTTAGAGGGAAGGAAATCACACTGCTGAGAAATATTAACGCAAGTTACATACCTGTTTGATCCCATCCTTGAATGGCCGCAGAGATAGAATTGAGAATGATGGTATAATAAAGTGGCCAAGGTAGCCTCCATCGGTGGAGGACTTCGTTCCTCAAAGGTTCCTTGTCTGCCTCATCCAGCTCCTCGAGGCTCTCGAAGTCGCGGGGGCTCTGTGCAACAAGTGCCCCCTTCTTCAAATATGGAAGGATATCCATAAGGTCATTCTCCATCGCGAAATTCTCGACATCCTCAAGTAGCTTATCTTTGGGAATGTCGGACAGAGGATTTTTAATTCTGATAAGGATAAATTGTGTGAGCACGACACGCAAGAAAAGCGGAATTAATCTTGACACTCGCAAATGCATCAGTCAGTATACTCACTCTCCCTCGACATTCTCGGTCATAGCAGCAATGCTTTTTTTGCGGACATGCGGGTCATCGAAGACCGACACGCGCCTTTCACCCGCGCCAACGGTCCTAAACACCGCAGACAAAACAATGGTCAGCAATGAGAAAAAGCCAGCCAAGGGTTCTGTAACGTTGGGGCAACATACACTACATCACCTTCCTTCGACATGGTTGCGAATGATAGAAAGTAGAATCACAAAGGCAGCTAGCTAGTATAAGGAGCTATGCACCTTTGAGCGTGCAAGTCGGTATGAAAACGAGAACGGCGATGATGGTTTGAGGGGCGCATCTTGGGTATAAATATAGACACAGCCGAAATTATCGAAATTATTCCCAATGCGACGGGGCAGATCAGCGCCCTCCATCCCCCTAGCTGTACGACGCTTTGCGGCTTCTCTCATAATTCCGTTCCCGGCGACGGAATCGTATCAGCGTTTTAGAGGTCAGAGTCCCAATGCAGCAGCACGGGCAACAAGGGCACTTGTAACTCTGTATGCAAAATAAACCTAGGAAGTATTTCCGTTTCTGTTTTTCGTCCAGGGTACTCTGTATTGTTGCATCGAACGGCTGCTTTGGTTTCTTTCGAGAGCTGTTGACGTTTCTAAATACCGTTTGCGCTCCGAGTAAGTTAACCAGAACTACCGAGATAGCCTGCCCGCTCCCCCCCATAAAATGCCGCGCTAGGTTAGGCTGAGAGTCAAATCCTTGGGACATATTTTGGGGATAATCGCTAGGCCGAGTGTTTTTAACTAAAACCCCGCATCCATGATTCGTGAGGGAGAAACCAGCACGCACGGGTTCAGCCTGGGGTTGAAAGATTTTCCCCGTCAGCACGGGTAGGATTGACAAGCCTGTCTTGAATAATACGTTGAGTGTGTTCCCAAGATGAAAATAGTAAATGTAGTTTCTTTAGATACTCTATACTCTCTCCAAAGAATGAGAATGACAAATGTATGTATATTGTAACTATGTACGGAGTATGTGCTTTTGGATGCCGTCAAATCAAGGCTTTCTCCTGGTGGGGCTCTTGTGGCCACCAAGGAAACGGGCTTGGTCCGCTATTTTAGCTCTTATAAGAGAGGTATCATCCATTTTTCTCCAGCCAAGCTTTGGATCATCACAACGAGGCCAATTAACCCGATCCGCCTCTTTCATGCCCTCTGTTTGTGGGCTGATCGAGGCGAATCCCAGGGCTCCTCCTCCCCAACCGAGCGTTAAATTCTATCTCGGGGTCGAAGGCATGCTACTCCTACCTCGAAGGAGACTTCAGCTGTTAATATTGAGCTGTCCGGACTGTGCAGCTCCGCTTGGCTGGAGTGCATTTTACAATTACGGACTCTTCGTCGCTGACTTGCTCCTCCCGTCGGCAAGGATTCCCTCTCTTGATGAGGTCCAGAGCCCAAGCGACAGGTGAAGGGGTGAAGATACTGTCCCCACCACGCCCTTGGCCCGCTCACTAAATAAAACATTAGGAAGAAACATCCCTCGTTCTCTGACAATTGCACACGCAAGAGGCTACTGATAATATCTACTGGAATCTACAAAATGGAAGCCCTCGGTTCACACACTACTATCATTAGGGCGACAGCAGGTGAAAACAATGTGAGCAAAAGAGGTTAAAATAAGAGATTGCAGACGGCCAATAATCTAGCACCTTCACACCTCAAAAGGCTCAAATGCCTCGCGCCACCACCCGCCCCATCCCACACAGGCACCGGCTTGGGGCCTTGGGGGGGGGGAGGCTTGGAAAGGATGGCTGCATGAGGAAAAGAAGGGATGGATCGTTTCGAACACTTGCTTGGATCAAGCCCACCAGACTAACTTAGTGTCCAAGGTCAAGCCTTACGAAGGCGTTTCCGTGGCTTTCCACTGGCATCAACCAGACACTTGGCGTACGCCATTTTCTTTGAGCACAGGTGAACATGAGCTCAGGCTGTTTATAAGAAACAAATAAATAGTAGATTGTTTAGATGCTAGTTGCCGGTTCGATACGATTCAGCAGACATGTGGACGTACCGAGAGGAGTATTAGCTTGCAAGTTCATGGAACAGGACATTTAGCCAGCCTCAAAAGGGAGCTTACATCTGAAATCTCCCAGACCAAACCAAACGGACCAGTCCTTTCCTTTCTTACAAAGTCGCCGAAGATAGGCATATTTCAGCAGCAAAGCGCGTGCGTCATAAGAGTCATTCGTGACTATCCACTGGCAGGACGATTGATCACCAGTCAGAATTAACATGGGTTAAACGGAGAACCCCCTGCTAGTCGTCGAGGTGTTTGCACTGCACAGGCTCGTTTCGACAGGGTCCAAAGGCTGCATTTGGTGAATCTTACGGCTGCGGTGTACGAGGAGTCAACTGGAGTCATTTCTTTTATATTCCATGTAATATTAGGCGAGCTGCGAAAAATTTCCTAAAAAAAAAAAAGAAAAGAAAAGCCCCTGTTAAAATCCCGCATTTTTGATTTTGAGAGCAAAAAAATGTGGAGATGTCGATATCCATTGCTTTTTTCCTCTGTGCAGTGCTGCTGGCAAGGTGGGAGTTCACTGGCCATTGAAATTAGAAACGCCCGGGTCCCCGTGGGGCAAGCTGAATGCTGAACAGTGTTCTGCTAGACTCAGTAAGTGTTCGCGTGCGAAAGCATGGGGGAGACAGGCCGTATTTCTTCCACAGCTAACAAAGATTAACAATAGCAAAATTCATATGCAATACTCCTGGTTAACCTCCAGTTATCAAAAACCGAGACCCACGCAGTTGAATAAGGGGGGCACACTTTTGATAAGTTAATGATGATGAGAGAAAGTCCCTCGCCCCCAATTCAACTATTCGCAGCTCAAAAAACCCAGCAGTCGATCAGGATCGATCATCAAATGAGATGTTGGTATCGATAGGAAACAGGAAAAAGAAAAAGAAACTCTCTAGTTTTTCTCCACATTCTCCACACATGGGTCCATGTTCCCGTTTTTTAATGAAACGATCAGAGTTATTCAACTGTGTGTGTGAGCTCTCTGTACCCAACACATTGCCTTCTAGCGATATTCTAGAGAGAAGAAGATGCAATATCCATAGCTGCATCCATGCATGATGCGCATGGGATTTTCTCTGCATATCTTTGAGACGGAACATCCCTGATGTCATCAGGGATGAGGGCTCGGAGGGCGGATTCGATCTGTTCCTGTCAGATCTCACGATTCACGAACAGGGTAACTTACTGGACCCTATATATTTAAAGCGCACAGCTCGAGAGCGCCTGGCAAGTTACAATGCAGATATGTCCAGGATGGAGGTCAGAAACTGACTGACTGGTGGTTAAAATTGGGCTATTATTCCCGCACATTGGACATGGAACAACCCAGTGGGCGAGGTCTACAATTGACGAAACTTTTGAGATAATTATTTTCAAAGCCAATAAGAAGGGAACGAAGGGAGGAATCCATCCCTCTTCTGCTCCAGCCAGCTGTCCAGGTGTTCCCTTCTCATTTCCTATTTCAACAATCCTAAAAATATATCTTGGCTAGAAAAAAATGCCTCAGATTTACTTAGTCACGACATTATCCACGAAATGCCATAGCCTACCTGTTTTCTTATGCCTCATGAAATCAGAAACTAGTAGGGTGAGCAGTTGCGCTTGAATCACGTACGGTATTTGTTCACGGACAACAGCATTTAAAGGCGGATTCCTACCTACTAGTAGTACTTCCTGGGTCATTTTTAAAAAATATATAAATATAAATAAAATAAATTTTATTACATTTGCCTGTTTAACCTTCTCTATTCTTTGGTAACAACACCCTGTTTCCAAATTAAGACATGGAAGGTTTTCTGTGTTTTATGAATCAATGAGAATCACACAATCTCTCTCACACACACACACTCTCTCTCTCTCTGTGTGTGTGCCTCTCCACATTCAACCCCTTAAATTCCCCGCGAATTCAGTATGTAATCGTTTTTGGCCCACTTTAATCGTTAGATCTTTTATCCAGGGGAGTTTAAAAGTTTACATAGATATATTTGACTCAGGGATTCTTGCAGAACAAAGTTTTCTAGAAGGTTTTTCCGGTGCCCCCTAAGTTGGGGTTAAAATCAAAACATCCCATGGGTGGATTGGATGTGAATGGAATATGAGAGGCTAATTTGGTTGTATTCAGGGACCATTCTTGGCCGGTTGCATCTAAAGATTGATTGACTGAAAACCATTTTCGTTTTCAGGCGAGATGAGCCTGTGATAGTTATCGTTTCAAATCGTGTGGGCCTCTGATGTACTCTTCAAAATCAAATCATGCTAAAGGAGGTGAATAATTCTGTCTAGCCGTAGTATCCATGTATTCAAATCGGTCCTGCGGGGCAGGGTTCTCTCTCTTCTTTGGCGTTTGCGTATCGGCTTCATAGAGACTGATATCGGGGCGTTGTCTTGCAATATCGGGGCCCCTGTTTTTCTTTGTCTCATGGAGAAGCGGACTGTCTCAAGGGACCATTCCCTGGTTTGTTGAGGTGCCAAATGCCCGCCTTTTGGTTTTTGAAGAATTCAAACCAGATGTTTCGTTGCCGAATAACAACTGGTGGGGATGGGATGGGGTCTTGCAGCACGAGTACCGGTAAAGGACGTCCACGTCAAGAGAAAAATTGATGAGGTTGCTCAAGCGCAACGCAAGCTTGGTTGTTGCAAGAGAAGAGGCGCTTATTAGATCCACCAGAGCAGCCACAAATGTGCTTACTCATCACATAACCCGCCAATCACAGTCCATGAGGCTGCCACGATTGCCAGGACAACCACGCTTGTTTACTCGTGGCCGCGATGTTCGTCGATGTCTTGATTCATCGTCGCCAGATCAAGCTCCATCGAGTCTCCAATTAGTTAGCGGAACTGCGGTGTATCGTATTCCGGACGGGAGATCGCGAAGAGCTCTCTTCCAACGGAAGTTCCTGGAATTTCTTTTTTTTTTTTTCTTTTTTTCCTCTCATCCCTACATCGCTTTGTTTACACAAAGAGTTAACGGCCGCCCATTGTCTTCTCCTATATCTAAGACGACCGCATTTTCTTTCAGCAGGACAAAGCCCCGTTGCTTGATAACTGCGACCAACGTACCAACCCAACCTCCTAAATGGAGACCCTCCTGGCCCACTCCTTCGACTACCTGTCATCCTACGATCAGGGCAAAATTCGCAAAGGACTCAGACAAGTCGAAGGGCTACTGGCGCAAATATGTCTGTCGCGATCCAAAGTCACCACCACCGCTATCGACAAGCGCCGCTCAGAAGTGCCATTGGGCGCAAATCCAACACCTGCGAAGCCCCTAAGTGAATTGAGTGAAGACCCTGCTTTCAGAGAATTCTTCAAGTTACAAGAGGGATTCCAATGGAATGGTAAGCGACAAAGAACCCTTAGGGGAATTTTGTCCCCCAATTATCAATCGCGAGGAATGGAAATGAAACAGAGTTGCTAACATGCGACAAACAACTTCCCAGTCGCCATGCGTTTAATATCGTGTCTTGAACATCTCCTCGGCCGCGGCAGCAATGGCACAAACGACCTCCTCATCATCTCAACCCTAGATCTAATCCAAGGCACCCTCCTCCTCCACCCACCCTCCCGCTCCCTCTTCGCCCGCGAGATATACATGAACCTCCTCCTCGACCTCCTCGAACCCGCCAACTGCCCCGCCATCCAATCCTCCACCCTCCTCACTCTTGTAACAGCCCTCCTCGATAACCCAGCCAACACCCGCACTTTCGAACTCCTCGACGGCCTCCTCACCGTAACCTCCCTGTTCAAAATGCGCACCACCTCGCGTGAGGTAAAACTCAAACTTGTCGAGTTCCTGTATTTCTACCTCATGCCTGAGACGCCGTCGCTGGCCTCTGCGAATTCCACGAGTGCGCCGAATACGGCTATCCTCGGCCTCCATCGCAGCCCAAGTAAGCTTGCTGGTGCGTTTTCGCGGAGCTTGCATGGGCCCGGTGACGGTGGGAGGGATGCACGTGGAGGAGACACGAAGACGACAGAGGAAAAGCAGGCGTTGTTGGGAAGGTATCTGAGTAATGTGGAGGATTTGGTTGAGGATTTAAAGGAGACGGCTCCGTTTGGAGGCACGGTTTATTAGCTCCTTTCTTTTTTTTTTTTTTTTTTTTTTTTTTTTTTTTTTTTTGTATCTCCTCCATGTTTGCGAATGATATGTAATGGATGCGCTGATGTCCCTTTGCCCTGTGTTTCCCCGATTACCATATTTTCGCGTGTGGGCTTTCTAGAATCGTTTCTTTTCCTTTTGATTTTGCTGAATTCTTGTATTCTTCCTGCTTTGCCGTAGCGTTACCTGCTTGTTCGCATGGCGTTCGTGGCGACTCCTATCTCTCTTAATTCTCTTTCCGTGTATTACTCTCAACAGCAGATTCGACACAATCCTTCGACTACATGTATTACTATTCTTATCATACCCTCACCCTTTGCTATCCTGTCACTCTCTCGTGTCTGTTTCCTTTCCGTTCAGGCCACCCATACTTAATTTATCCCTTTCGACTTTGAGTGTGAGGGTGAACTTTGCTTCTTGTTTACCTGGTATTGTTAGTACACTTTGCGCTAGACACCCCATTAACAGTCTTTGTTTGTCCTCCCACTATATGGATATGTATATACGTATTTTTATGTACACATATATATATAAAAGATCTACTTGGGTATGACACCGTGGGATTTTAAAGCCGTGGTTGATATTATTTTTGTCGCAAGCAAGCTACTGCTACTCGGTCATCAAGTGGGCATCGAGATGCTCGCGGCAGAACAAGTTCTTATGCGACGCCACAGATCTGCGGGAATGACTGTTTCCCCCCTCCCCGCGGGATGAATCGCGCAGTGATAATGTGGGGTTCATGTAGCACATGGCTGGTAGTATCATATTGGCCTCTCAAGCTGGTGTGGTGCAATGCATTGAAAATGAGGAGTTAGCGGTAGTGTATATGTGGGTTAGGAAGTGAGATGAGTTATGACTCGAAGCCACAAATCCTCTGCATGAGGATAAGTCAGGTATACGAGCTTTCCCTACCAACGTTACGTTACGAACAACTTAAAAGAGGAAGGAGATTTATAACAGTTAAATAGCTTGATTACTCCATACTTATTCCATTTATTCTTCTTACTCCCCGTAACTAAAAACTGCTTAAAGGCAAGACAGTTCTTACCGACAATACACAGAAGTTGGTCCCTATTCGACATCCCCGTCAGTATAACACAACTTTACAATCCAGAACCAGGCAATGACCAATACTTCGATTTCCATACCCCCGATAGCTACGGCAAGAAAGGGAAACAGATTCAGTATATGGATACGATCGATGCGTATGATCGGTGGGCTGAGGTGAGAACCCCCCCTTTTTCTTTCTATTCATCGGACTATGTTTCTCTGTTCTAGCTTCGTGCATTCCAGCTTTATCGTTGGCATATGGGGAATGGGATAAAACTTGCATAGCAGGCAGGGCTTTTCGTGTCCAGCGAGATTTCGAAGGCCAGGCAAAAGAAAACATACACACAAAAAATAAAAAAAGAAGAAAAAAAAGTCTATTCGTTCTTTCGCTATGCATATTTATAGATCCTCTATAGTTTTTACAGTACATATCCCAGCCCGAACAAATGGAAAAGGCACAATTAATATACACAATACATTGAAGCAGACACATAAAACACATAGCTTTCTAATCCCCTCTCCCCCTGAAACACGCAAAGGGATCAAGGCAAGAAGAAACCAGGGAAAAGAAGGAAAACCACTGGCTGACCAAAGTATCCCTTCCATTTCCCCTTTATTCCCCTACAAAACCAGGTCTACGACACAGATGGAAACTTCCTCCAAGCCCTAGACACGCTCGAGATGCAATCACTCCTCCCGAGATTCCATTCGCTGCTCGAAACAAATAAGAACGGGAATAATGATGACGTTGGACCCAAACTCATCGATCTTGGCTGTGGCACGGGTCGGAACACCGTCCCGCTCACCCGGACCGCCAGAGCCACGGCCATGATCGTGGGGTTGGAACCGTCGAGCAAGATGCTTCAGACTGCTCGGGACAGGGTATCCAAATTTCTTGGAACCAAGAGTACGGAGAGCTTCGCATCCACAGCGGTAGAAGCAACCGAGGAACAAGGTGTACAGTCGATATAATGAAGAGCGTGTGAGTTTCCATCTTTATAACTTGCTTGACTTGGACGCTACAGGAGCTGGAGGAGTGTTGTCAGCCGCCATCGGGAATGCGGACGGCGTCATATCAACTCTTGTGATGGAACATGTACCGCTGGACCAATTCTTCGGTGCCGCAGCTGGAATGCTGAAGAGAGGTGGCGTGCTGCTGGTGACAAATATGCATTCGGAAATGGGGTCGATTAGTCAGGCAGGATTTGTGGACCCGAACACTGGGGTTAAGATTCGCCCGACGAGCTATACACATACAGTTGAGGAGATGGTTGAGGCTGCAGAGAAGGTTGGATTTGAAGTTTTGGGTGACATTAAGGAGGTGAGAATTGATGAGGACTTGGCGGGGAAGTTGGGTAAGAGGGCGAGGAAGTGGTATGGGGTGTTGGTGTGGTATGGGGGAAATTTTAGGAAGAAGTGAATAGCTATGTATGTAGTTTTGTGGTGAACAAGAGAGTTGGATTGTAGAAGAGTGTTAAGGGAAGGAGGGCGAATATAACTAGTATGATACTTTTCATGCGTGCTTAAAGAGTTGAGGGGCAATAGCGGTTGGAAGTTGCCAATATTCTCCTATTGATATCGTAGTGACATCATCGGGTATAGGTAAGAGATGTCAGTCCAACACAAACAATGGAACTAAACGTGATTGGCGACGATGCTCTAAAAATATGCATCCAATAGCCGTTGTCGATGTTGTACAAGATTGGTATGCCTTCTTAGGTATCGTCCAAGCGGGTTCTGTTTCCAATTCAGGTGCTCGTCCAGTAATAAATGAGTATAGGCGAATACGCTGGCATCGAATAGACCGGGATCCTGTCTTCCAAAAAAGTAGGCATCCTCTCCTAGTAAAGAAGACAGCGCTTGGAATGCGCTTTTGGCTTCCGCCTCGAGATCGTCCACGTCTATGAAGGAAGATGATTTGAGGAGTTCGTTTCGGGCAGCTTGCTGAAGCTGGTGGGCTAATACAGCGCGAACGAGAGGATTTGATGTCGATGGATCTACATACAGCTTTCGTCCCATGTTGTTAAAGTTTTGGCTGTCTACGTAGAATGTATACAACTGTTTGGGGCTCTGATTAACTCCTAGTTCTCCGAACAGCATTCAGAAACTATCGAAGACTAGAATTGACGTACCCACGCATTTCGTATCCTATGATCTAGAAGAGACGAATACACATCAAATCGCATGGTTAACTGTTGTTCCTCCTCAACATGGGATTGCTCGATAGCCCACTTTTGGAGCTTATTTGAAGGGATTGGCGCCATAGGTTCCCCTGGAGCCGCGACGGAACCAGACCCGGGTAGAAGGAAGGGAAGCGCGCCGGTTGGGGAGGCATGATTATTGGAGGAAACAATCTCAAAAGGAATCCTGACAAATTTGAGATATGCCTGTAAAGTGTTCCGGATTATAATGTCAGCTACATACATGAAGAGGGTGAAGGTTCAACACCACGGGATTCGACAGAGCTGGACTAACCTGCCACTTCAGACACTGCGGGTTAAATGATGGAGTCCCCTTTTCCGCCCCTCTGGCTGTAGTAAATATATACAGAGTATGCTTGCCCGCGTGGCTTGCGATACGTCGTGGTAGCTCATGCGCCGGGTAGGTTTTC
This sequence comes from Blastomyces gilchristii SLH14081, assembly GCF_000003855.2. Lineage (NCBI taxonomy): Eukaryota > Fungi > Ascomycota > Eurotiomycetes > Onygenales > Ajellomycetaceae > Blastomyces > Blastomyces gilchristii. The sequence goes on along the minus strand of NW_003101677.1, from coordinate 849,383 downwards.
CAAGGAAATTTGTCAAAGATATGTTTTATCGGGACAGGGATGGAGGGAAATCGGGTTGAAGAATGCGGCGGGGTTTGGGCCTGGTGGCCAGTCGCGAGATGCTCATCCTCTGGCATGATCCGAATGGCATCCAAAACAGGCCAATTGAGCCCTGTACTTTGTTGCGTAGTTCTGGGGACGATAACTATCAATGACTGCGCCGCAGTCCTTCGTCTTGATAGTTTTTGCGTATAATAAACCTTAGCAGCAGTCAAACCGCTTACATCATCTGCCAAGCAGTAGAGACAAAGTTTGGAAATGTCGCCATGCGAATTTCAGCCGACTTCGAGCCGGACTAACCGCATCGGGAATCCGGAATCTTACAGGGCTGATACGGTGTAATGTATCCCATCCCATCCCTCCCATCCCATCCCATGCCATTTGTAGGCATTCCATCTCATGCTCACTACCGTCTGAAGACCTTACATCAAGCATTGTGATTGACAGCTCTTTCTCGTTCGTTCCCCTGAAGCTAAGCTACAGTCCAGTCTAGTCGAGTCTACTTCACTACACGCTCACTTTATTCCGGCACTCAACCTCGATCTGCCTTGTAGAACTACCTGATCTCAATCTTCCTCTCGCTCTTCCATCTCCTCCAGACCGACGACTTTCCTCTTGTCTCCAGTTGCTTTTTCCCTTTCCTATCTAATTACTACTAGCTGGTGTACCGCATGGGGCCCTTTAAATTCGACCGGGGGATTGTGTTGCAGCTAGTTATATCTGTCCCGTCAAAGATAGCGGTCTCACTGTTGTGGTATCATTCCTCCAAATTGCCTCCAACGTTCTGACGAAAAGGGTGGAATAAAATATAAAAAAAAGCAAATATAGCCCTTGCTTCCAAATTCGCCTGCACAACTAGCGGGGTTGGGGCGGGGCTGGGCCTAAAACATTTGTTGTCTCGCTCTTCCAAAGCTTCGCACATTCTTGTCGGGGGTCATCTCATTGCTCTGGAAACAGCGTTGGATAGACCAAAGCTTGGATCTTGAAGAAACTTGTCTCCCGAGTGCCAACCGTATTTATGCCACTCGACGAACAGGGAGCTAAGTGGTCGTGGTAAGTTGCTTTATCTTCCACTGCTTGGATCATCGATTTACATTGCCGTTTAATTTAAAGGTCAATTTGCTGACTCGACTGACTGGTAGTGAGCCATGCGTCCGCGGCCACCGATCATCAAAATGTCAACATTTCGACCGCCTCATGATGAAAGTGCCCAAGGCTGGGCGTCCACTTGCAAAATGCCCGCATCCTAAAGGCACATGTAGTTGCCAGAAGTTATATGCATTCATGGTCAGAATTCCAAAGGGTAAGGCTCAAGCGCGGTAATCGGGTTTACAATGGCAGTGATGGTCCTAATTTTTTTTGTCCATGGACAGGCTCAACATGTTTATGCCGGCCCCTTTATCAAGTTCCCATGATGGTGACGGAGGCTGGACCATCTGCACAGCCGACCCCTGGCGCTCCTGCCCAAATTCCTCCCACGACATCAGGTCGAAATCGTATTCAAAAACGCTCAAGACGTCAGAGTAGTCTCCAGAAAGCCCCAGAGTTAGTCACAAAGAGTTCAAACGGAACCGATGTCCCGTCGCCTGGGTACAAAGCAGAGGATCAAGGGCCAAGCCCAATTGTATCGAATATACAATCCCCATACAACGAGCGGTGTTTGGAGTCTATCCCTCCTCCAGCTGCATTTCCCCAACATCAGAATCCAAACAGTGGCTTAAACGGCCAGGAGACTTATCCAACCCTCCAATCTTTGCCTCATAAGGGTAGAATAGAGGTTCAGCCCGCCATCAGCGGTGGGTGCAGTGGCTCCCAACCAACGAGTGAACCGTCTACCAAGCCGCCCAAAGTATCCTGTTGTACTAAAAACTCGAAGGCATGGAAATATAATGATGCTACTCCTCAACTCAAGCGAGAAGACGTCACACCTTCCGAACGACCAACCAACCAGAACTCCGTTCACTTCGTACCTCAGTATCCAACTACCGAGCAACAGTCATTCCCAACGATAGAGGTAGAAAAACGTGACCACGATCAAAATAATACCTCACCTCATTTACCGCATACTAATCCGTTTGCCAACTCCCAATTGCACGAGGCCTCTTCCGCCCCTGTGACGGGCTATTCGTCGCCGAATCCCATGAGCCCCTACGATTCATTAACCCATCCCATGGGTGGATTTCCTTCTTCGGGAATGCACCCTTTTGAATTTCAAACAAACCAAATTTCAAATGATTCTCAGCCACATAACTGTGATTGCGGAGATGACTGTCAGTGTTTGGGTTGCGCCTCCCATCCCTACAACAACACCACCCGACAACATATCCAGCAAATGGGTTACATGATAACATCCGGAGAAGCTGATCGGAGTCCTGAACCAAATAATTCTCCAACGCTCAACAGCCACGTGGCGCATGGAAGCCTAGGCTACAATAATGATTGGCCACCAAGTAGCCTCCCATTCCACAGTCCCGGCCAAATTCAATGGAACTTTCCACAATCTGGTCCTCCTTTTGACAATCCCGGATCTTCTGTTGTCGCTCCAGCTATCTACGACCCTAATCATAACCAATTGTTGATGCAGCCCGCGGCGTATTACGAGTTAGAGTACCCTGTCGGTCTATTGGACCCTTGCACGAACATGACGGGAACCTGTCAATGTGGAGCCAACTGTAGTTGTGTCGGTTGCTTAACCCACAATGGCCATGATGGAATTCCACTCGAGCTTCCTCAAACCCAGGATAACCAAACAGAACAAGGACTTCCAATCATGGATGCCACAACCCCTATTTCCCCCATTTACAATCCTAGTCATTCTGACCAACCACCCGTCTACACGAACCACTACAATTTCGCACAGCCTCCTCAAAGCCCTGTACCTATAATGCCGCTTCCGGTATAGCCATTAAGCACAGTATTTCCCATCCGCACCTCTTGCTCATGATTCATCTTTCGTCCTCTCTACTCTTATCACAAACTCGAAACGATACGTCATTAACGATATCAAAGATACCCCACTTATCATGACAACTGGAGAGGCCTGTCATCTTGTTTCCGGCATTTCCCAGTATTTTCCTTATTTCCTACTACGCATTTTCTGGCCCCCTTCTTCCGATTCTGCTTTTACCTATATACGTAACAGGAGCGACAGGTATCGTTCTGGCGTGTATGCCCCTCATGGTAGAACACATATTTTTCGTAAGTTTCACATTTATCCCCTTTGTTCATTTGTTTATTTTTTGTAATTCTTCCCCCTTGCTCGGGACTACAATACCATACATACACACAGATAAGATATATACCTTATGTACTGTGAAGTTGTCTTGTCGGTGGCTCAGCATCATTTCAATCGGAGAAAGTATATGATTGGACCGGACATCTTCACTCTTCGGGATTCGTTTTGCAAATTCTTTAACAAGGCGAAAATGTTCATAAACCAATGTTGCAACTCTTTTGTTTGTTTATATATATATATATAGATAGATAGATAGATATGGTTTTTGGGCCCTTAGAGGACCCCGCGCGGCAGGTCTTCGGTTAAAGCTGATCCTCCCTGCATCCTTGATAAACAAATTAAAAATAAATAAATAAATAAAACCAAATGGACATGTGTTAACGAACGGGACATCGTACTATATTAAGCTCTACTGTAGATGTATTTGCTACGAAATTTTTGAAAAGGCTACAAGACTCTAGTTAAGGGTTAGAGAGCAATGTAACAATTAAAGATAGGAGGGATTAAAAGGGAGATTCTTGCTTTATTGATTCTATTTTATATAGACAGCAAGCTCTGTGATGCAGCAGATTCGAACAACATCCCGAGCAAATTCTAGCAATCAGCAAATGTTTGTTATCTCTCGCATCGGATTCTCGCAAGCTGCAACACCTCGGTCGGCCCAAAAGAGAAAAGGGCCGCTAACAAGAGGTAAACTTAAGAGTAATAAGCTGCGGACGGGAAAGTCGATAACGCAAGAGAGGAATCAAACACGAGACAAGGACAGAAAACACTGGTGAAATTTCCAAAGCCCACACCATAGATGTGGTCTGATGTGTAAAAAGAAAGTACCTTTAGAGTACTTGAAGTGGTTGTGGTAGTATAGTTTTAACGTAAATTAGTGGAGGTATATTATTACATTTCCCTCGCGCCCGGCTCTCTTTTATACATTTGGGCTCTGTCTGTTCCATGGCGCAACTTTTGTCTTTCCCGCTTCTAGGAACACTTCTCCCCCCTCAATTCTTCACCCTTTACGATCTCGATTGGCGGAAGGCATTTGTGTTATAGAGGGGTTGGTCGCCCCGTCGGAATGATGCTGTGTAGATGTATGTAGTTAGCACGGGTGCTTCTCACATTTGTTCTAATGGGAGAGGGCGGTGAGCTGGCTGTATGGTCCCGGGTGCCGATTCGGATGAAACTATATTCATTCTATCACGCAGATGGGCCTTGATATGACAGCAGAACCCTTCCGTTGGTCATGTAAAACAGGCGTGTATATATAATCCGGGGGAATTGAATTTACCATCTGCTTCCTCCCAAGCCCGTCCCGCACCGAATCCTAGACCAACCCACGCTGGCCAGGCTCTCCGCTTGAATAAGAGGACTGAGAAAATGACACCGAATGAGAGACCGAGGGAGGAGCGGATGATCATGGAGGATATGGCGCGGTCCCACTATGATTTTTGATTCTATTGTGTTAGCGACTCGGTTCCGGGAGTTGGGTATGTAGTTTGTTCGTTCTGGATGAGGTCACATATATTGACGGGGGGTGAATGCGTTGTAGGTATTTTTGGGAACTAATATCCCGCCGTTATTGTATCTCTCTATCCGTACCTTATCGTTCAATAGCGCTTCGCTGAGCGGCTTGGTTGATCGGGGTACTACGGAGCCGGTTTCTTTGGAGTCCGTCATGTTTTCTAAGCCTTTTGTTAGTCAATTGCTCGCATTCAATTCGGAAGTTAAATTGGACTTACTGGTACGTATCTAGGAATCAATTGGGCGACAGGCGCAGTGGATGGGCTAACGGCCTGGTAATAGTTATATCGGAAGTTTACATCTGTTTGTTTCTTTTCCCGGAGGAAGGCCCGGATTAATTGCTTGGCGATGCGTCCGGAACGGAAAAATATGAGAGCGGCGTGGGCAGCAATAAAATAAAATCGGGTTTATGTAGAGGAAAAAGATGGTGAAGGTATTATTATTATACAACACAATCACAACCCTGAGAGGGGGATTATATTTTTTTGTTATGGCTCCGGTTCTGGAGGTGAGAGATTCCCGTCTCATGAATAAATTGAGCCATTTCTCCTTTGCGTTCAAATGCACCTGAAGTAAACCTAGCGCTAACATGTTCCTTTGCTAGTCTCCGCCTTCCGCGCATCAGGCTCTTCTTGAGCTTGAGAAAGGCACCAGCGGCCCAGCAAGTCAGCTGCAGGAAGCTGCGCGCATAATTGGGGTGGATTTATCTTCTTCATATAGTCGTGAAAAGCTAGACATCAGAGTGGTTCCGGATGCGGAGAAGGAAAATCAGAAGCATTCCGCACCCAAGGAGGAATGGGTTCTTCGCTGGCTCATGAAGAAATTGAAGGGATCTTCACAACAACACGAACAGTTGCAGTCAAAGTACTATAGACTAGACACCAAAACGTGGATTCTTCTTCAACAACTTTTTGATCGTATACCCACGAAGCCTTTGGCGTTTGTTCTCAATGAGAACAAGTTTTTGCTAATATTGAAGGATGTGTTGGGTGCTATTTCGGATGCCTCGAACTCCTGCCCCGAGCGTCCTGCGTTACAGGAATCCTTACATTCTGAATCCAGTGTGACGGTACAAGAATCTCCTGTTTCGGGACCCTCGAAAAGGGGCCAAAAGCGGAAGAGGGCGGAGAATGGCTTGGATTCAGTGGTACCGGTTGGGGGCTTTGCGGGGTCATGGGTTGATACGTTTTGTACCGTTTTGGACTCTGTGAAGGCTCTTGTTTCGCTACCAGATCAGGTTTCCGGGGTTAGATCAACTGCCAATTCACAGCTGAAACTCGTCCTGAGAGGGGAGCCCCAGATAGCTGCCACGATTCTTGGACAGTCATTAGAATTGGCACGGAAAGTCGTAGAAGAGCGGGATAGGGGGTGTGTGGAGTTAGATGCGCAACTAATGCCCGCGTTGCCTTCTGTTTTGGAGATTTGGAGACTGAGTTCGGAACGGCTTGGTGACGCCACCAACTTGTCTAGCGATGTAAGTTGCCTGAAGTTTTTTTCTCCCTTCTTTGTGGGTATGCTGACTTACTCTCAGACACAGGATCCTTTTTCATCACATTGTCTATCGGAAGCACTACATCTACTTATGGCTCTGAGAGAAATTAGAACTGAATCGCCTGAGAAAACGAATGTGATACAAAACTTGGAACGCATTGTCGTTCTGCAATTCGTCCTTCCACTTCGCCAGTCATTCTTCTCCACCTACTCAACTGAAACCATAAATTCGAATCATAGTCCTGATTCCACCCAAATCAAGCGCGTACTAAAAGATATACATTCCCGCTGGAAGAAGTCTAACCACAGCTCGAATATCAAGTTGCTGCCCACGTTACTGGATATTGCTGTTCGATCTGTGCCTCGGGACACGTTCAGGAGACAAGTGTATGAAGCGCCCTGGCTAGAGACGCTTTTTGTGGCACTCTCAACTATCGCCGGCTGCCCACCAGTTGATGGCATGTCATGGAGCACACCTCATAGAGACATCCCGATTCTCGAGCGTCTCTTGCAAGTGATCCTCGAAAGGGAAGTAAGCCTTTCTATTAACACAGTCAGTCGATATGCGATACGATTTTCTGGGCTTGTGGAAAATGAGGCATACCAGGCTACCGAGTGGTCATTAATATCCAAAATTATACGGACGGGTGTTGATGTGTTCCTCCCCAACTCCGGAATTGATGGCACGGAAAACTTGCTCAGCAACCTTATCGGTCGAATCACATCTTTTTCGCTAGTTTCAAGCATTATGCCAAATGAGACCTATGGCGTCATTAAGAACGACGTTGTTATACCTTTGCTCAAAGGGTTTGCGGGTGCAAGGGCTATTGGTTCATTCCTCAATATCTGGTCCGATCAATTAACTTGGATTGAATCTACTCGTTTAGGCGGGGCAGATATACTCTACTTTTTTGTTTGGGAGGATGACGACCTTGCTGCTGCATTTAGACCTTTGATAACGGATCTATTCTCTGAGAATCAGACTAAAGATCGTCTGCAAACTATTTTAACACAGCACTCATTCGACGACGAAGCGAAGATCTCTGAGTACTATGCAGACATCGTATTGCTTGACGCTATCTTGAAACCACAATTACGAGAAGGCGACGCTATGTTAGAAGGCGAATCCTTGGCACAAGCCTTCGGTATAATATCCAACTTAATCTTGTCGAGATGGAAGCTAGACTGGGGATGGCGGCTATGGCGTCTTTCCCAGCGTTTTGTTAATCGGCTTTCCTCGTACACAGATGATAGTTCTATGGACCTTAGCAGAGCCCTGTTACCTAAAGCAGTTGACCTGTTGCAGAGCTTCCATAATCAGGGGTCCACCACCAATATATCTACGAATGATTGTCTTGAAGCATTCGAGGCTTTTAAACTTGTGGTACTGGTTGCAGGCAGGGCAGACAGCGCCAAACACAGCCAGTATTTGAATGAAATAATCCCGCGAATTGCACCCGCGTTTAATCAGGTTGTGAAATCTGCAGGACCAGCATGGGACGGTCGAGTGGACACTATGACCTCTCCCGAAGCTGTTTGTGTTGGTTATCTTGTTGTTTTACAGGCAACGCCGTTGGCTGTTTCCCGCCTAACATCCGAGAACCGAGCCCTGCTATTTAACGGCCTTCTCACGTCAGTTGAACGCTCCGAGCTTTATACTTCGACACCGCTTTCGAGGCAAGAGACAGTGGGTTCGAGCCTCGAAAGTCAGTTGGTCGAAATATGGCAGTCGATGACCTCTAACGAATGGCTACTTGAGACGCCTGCAGCGGTTTACGATCTTGTCAATACAATTTTGCATCATCTCAAAGAGAAGAACAGCCCCCGGCATCTCTCAATTGCGAGCCTCCTGGGCGTCCCAACTCGGTTGATCCCACGCCACCAGAGGGGAATGCTCTTGGATTTCCTCCAACAAACGATTGTTACAGGGCAATTAAGCTCTGGGCCATTGTGTACTGATATTCTAACCTTGATGACAAGGCTGGCAGATTTACCTAAGTCCTCAGCCCAGATTACCAGCGATTGGGAAGAACCATGGAAACTTTCAAATGCTATTTCCCTCTCAAAGGGGGATTCGTCGTCGACAGTGCTCCCATTTCAACCATTCCGCCAGCTCCACAAAGTAATCATAGATCGGGTGTTAGTCTCGTCCGATGCTCAACGACATCTGTATTTCCAGAAAACGTTTGACAAAGCATCCTCAATGGTACAAAAATACGATAACGCCAACTTCAATAACATGGAGTTTTCTATGCTTGTGTTATCTCTAGGAACACTTCGCACACATCATGAGCACTTAGGCGGTAACCTTAAAGTTGAAACTTTGAATGCGCTGCGCGAGAAAGTGTTAAACATTCTCATTTCTGATTTACGGTCTATCGAGAAAAACATGGAAAATGACAGGGAAATGCTGGATGTGAACACGTTAACCGGCATTTTGAATGCTCTGGAAGATTTTGAAGACATGATGAAGACAAATAAAGAGGCGCAAAAGGCCATACGTAAAGTTGAGAAGCGATTGACTACGGTTAGCGATGATATCCACACCAAAAGACTTGCCAAACGCCGGCTCGTGTCGTCCCAGCAGCCTGGTAAAGACCTTGAGCATGTACTGATGCAGTCTCTTTCGTTATTCCCCATTGATCAGTTATATGGCGAGGAACAACAGATGCTTTTGCGAGACATCCGCCACAAATTGTCCGCTCTATCAGAGAAGAAGCTCGTCCGTCTTGTACGCCAAATTCGCGAGTCAGGCTTCGCAGGCCAAAATACTGCTCATCGACTTCTGCTTACAGGCGTTGCCATTTCTTGCTTTGAGCCCGTTGAGGACCCAGATACCCAAGCATCACAGGAGCTGTCTGCCCTCTTCACTGCGTTATTACAATGCCTTATCGAAACCACAGCAATTGAACCATTTTCTCTTGCAACAGAGTGCATAGAAATGCTCCTCCGTAACCGGTCGCGGTCCATCACACAATGGAACATCGACAACACCCTAGGCACAATTGCAATCGTGATATCTACCCAAGGCCCCAAAATAGCAGGGAAGTATGCAGGGGTTATTTACAGTCGCATCTGTCACCTTCTCGGCCTCGTTTTTGGCCAATACCGCCAAAAGCTCAGTGGAAGATTCCATCTTGTCCTACCAGTCATGCAACCCCTCCTTCGCCTCCTCTTCACTCTCAGTTCGAGACCGCAAAGATCATCTCGCTCCCAATTGACCCCGCCACCATGGGCAGACAGTCATAATGCCAGTTCCCTTCTCCACAAGCCGTCTCATGCAACCCAATTCACCCGCCTCCTAACTACCCTATGCGACCCAACGGTGTCCGCGGTACAACGGGTCCAGCGATCAGATAGCGGACTAACAGATAATACAAAAAAGGTAAAGAGTCTAGCGGGGCAGCATTTGCAGTATTTAGTTATGGAGTATGCCATTTGTCAGCTGCGAGGTCAACTGGCGCCGGAGATGAAGGCTGCGTTGATACCGGGCTTTTACTCTGTTTTGGACGCGATGTCGAAGGAGACGATGAGGGGTATGAATGCGGCGATGGACTCGTCGAGTCGGGCAGTGTTTAAGAGTTTATATGAAGATTACGTGAGGTTTGGGAAGTGGAATCATGGGTGATTTGGTTGGGTTGTGTGACATTATTGTGGGTATATGGTATATATATATGTAAACCTTTTATCTGGAATGAAACGAATTTCGAAACTTCATGTGCGTAAAATGCTTGGTGTATACAGCTGCTTCAATAATGAGACTAGACCAGATGGATCAATCCATTAGCTCGGGTTAACCACCTTGATATACACACATATATATATATATATATATATATGTATGATAGCACATTTTATCCGTCTAGCAACTATAGAGCAGCGACAGCATCTTGGCTAGTTACCCAGTTGACCTACTTGGTTGGGCCCAACATTATCCGGTAGTTAACTTAGCGCGAATTAACTCAGTTCCCACTTCCGTGGACTTTCTTCTCCATCTCAACCGCAAGAGTCAACTGTTTGTATTCCTCCAAAGAACTCGGATTCACTCAAAGCCTCGTTAACCCCGCCACCCTGGAAGATGGTGTAATCAGCAGTTACTCTGTATTGCCCTCAGAATGGCCGGTAGCTAGCCAAGAAAGATAAGCCAGGGTTCTCCATATTTATCAGACATTGGAGCTGCTGATAGGAAGGGGAGGTGATGCGATGTCGCAAGGAGTCGCCCTCCAACTTCGTGAGCTTCCCAGTAGCCTGTTCTCTATGGCCCATCGAGGGGCGAACGCATGCGACCGGGTTGTTGCACCCACCACAATAATAAAGCCAGTATCGGGAACCAACAACGGACGAGAGTTGGAAAACTTGGCCGGCTGTCCCTGTGATCGGTGATGGCGGTTCTTGGATACCCTCCACGGCGATGATCAAATCAGATACCGGGAAAAGAACCCTATCTCGATTACTCTGTGTAGATCCACCGTTGGGGGAACGGTTTCCAAAAGTTTGCGCAAGTAGCTCGACGACGACAGTGGACGGCGACGGGGGAAGATGACCGGGTCCACCAACATGATAACGAGCGATATTGATCGCGGACAAGTCCAGTCCTCTGCTAGTGTCATTGGGTAACAGTAAGCCATGTTTCTGCTTGACTTCCGGGATCTTGGTTCAACTGGGTTCTAACGGGAAGACAACTGACGTCTGTAGTGCAGATGTCATACTAGGAGCTGCCATCTTGGGCGGAGAATCTCTCCCGGGCAAGATCACATCGAGCGTGGGGAAAACCTCTCCTCCCCCGTATAAATACTTCCAGGGCAGCAGATGAATCTCTCACCTTGTCTCCCCCTCTCTTCATCTCTGCTATGTCATCGCCGTCTCAGACGAACTACAATCAATCAGCATAGACGACTTGATCCCGATCGACAGCTTCCTCCTTCTTGCAGCGTGTGCACTCCGCCCGGGGAACTGCGACCGCGGCCAGAGTATAGAGTATATATCTTGTCCATTCTGATACATTTCCTTGTTTGATATGTGCCTTCTTTCACCAACCTCGGATCAAATATGGATGTTCTATCAAATTCAAAAATTGCGCATTATGTCTCCAAGCTGGAGGTTAGATATGAGGCTGGCTTGTCTACCGGACAGCTCATGCTGGTGAACGATGATTTGAAACCAGGTACGTGAGCTTAGCTACTATTGCTCGACCAAGCAAGACGTCGGGACTCTACCGTTTTCTAATGACACTAACCCTTACTGACGCTCCCATGATGTAGTTAAACCGGAGCATCGACGATGGGGTCCTTGGAACTATGTTGGCTTCTGGATCGCGGACTCCTTCAATATCGTGGGTCAAAACAAACGCGAATCATTTTCATGAGAAATCTACTGTGAGAACTCGCAGAGTATGCTGAACCGATTTTCTAATCCCAGAACACATGGATGATCTCGTCCGCGATGATCGTCGAAGGTTTGTCGTGGTGGCAGTCCTGGATTTGCGTGTGGTTTGGATACTTCATTGCTGCTGTGTTTCTGTGCCTGAGTGCGCGAATCGGTGCAGTGTATCACATATCTTTCCCAGTGGGTATCAGGGCGTCGTTTGGGGTATGGGGCTCCATGTGGCCTGTCTTTAACCGGGCAGCCATGGCATGTATCTGGTATGGTGTGCAGTCGTGGATTGGAGGTATGTAATCCCATGTTTTAATGCGTAGAGGGCGTTGACATCCTAGATTTTTTGCCGGAGACTGATATAAATCCTCTATGCACGTCCTTGGATAAGGCCAATGTGTTACGCTGATGATTAGATCCATATGGTCTAGCTATAAGGACTTGCCAAATAGCATGCCAGCTAGTTCGGGAACAACCACGAGAGACTTCTTGAGCTTCTTTCTGTTTTCACTCTGCAGTCTTCCCGCCATCTGGTTCCCAGTGCATAAGATCCGCCATCTCTTCACCATCAAATCTTACTACGCGCCAATGGCTGGCATCGTTTTCCTTGCTTGGTCCGTCCACCGTGCAGGTGGACTCGGCCCTGTTGTTGACCAACAGCATACTGTCCAAGGCAGCAAATTGGCCTGGGCAGTGATAAAGGGAGTAATGTCTTCAATCGCCAACTTCGCTACGCTTATCGTCAACTCGCTCGACTTTTCAAGGGTTGCTAGGAAGCCAAAGGATGCCTTGTACTCTCAACTATTCACGATACCCATCAGTTTTGCAATCACATCATTCATCGGGATTATCGTGTCATCCTCGTCAGGCGTGATTTATGAAGAGCCTATTTGGAACCCACTTGATATTTTAGGTAGATTTCTCGACGGCGCGAGCAAAGGGGAAAGGTTTGGGGTCTTTATCATCTCCAGTGCCTTTGCTCTAGCACAGCTAGGAACAAATATTGCGGCCAACTCGATATCGGCGGGAACCGATATGACCGCCCTCTTCCCCCGGTTCCTCAGTATTCGCCGGGGCGGGTATATCTGCGCAACCGTTGGTTTCGCTATGTGTCCCGTACGTGTTTCCACCACACCATCCTCACTGCCTACCGTTACTCCACTCCTTACTAACAAATATGCCCTTGTTCTACAGTGGCATCTCCTCTCCAGCTCGAACAGCTTTACCACATACCTTTCCGCCTACTCCGTCTTTCTTTCCTCCATTGCAGGCCCAATGATTTGCGACTACTATCTTGTTCGCAAGGGTTACATCGACGTAAAAGAACTCTACAGCGCCCGCAAGCGTAGTCCCTATTACTATGTCTTTGGCTTCTCCTGGCACGCTTACGCGTCCTACTTCTCCGGGATTCTCATCAACATCGTCGGCTTCGTCGGTGCTGTTGGCATCACAGTACCCGTTGGAGCCACCTATTTCTACAATCTAAATTTCTTCTGCGGCTTCTTCATTTCCTTTGCGATGTATTATATCCTCACGAGGATTTGGCCAATCCCAGCGACGAGCAAGACATGGAATGAGAGGGATATCGATGTCACGAATCTGTCTGTGGCGTATAACCAAGGAGAAGCGCTTAGTATTGATGAGGAGTCCCAGTCAAGATCTCCGTCGTCGCCTGTGGATGATGATCTGGATATCGATGTGAAAAGTGGACGAGGCCGGGTTGATGTGAAAGGGTTTGGGGGGAATTTCTAATGAACGGGATAGAGGTGTGGGAACTATGAATAATGAGGTGTTTTCTTAAGTAATTCCACTTGGGGGATGGATACCTGCAGTTTTTTCTTCAGTTGTATTGTTTATTTCTTTCTGATTTTTTTTCCTCTTCTCTTTTATCTGCTCCTTTAATTTAATGTCGACAGCACCCCAGACAAATTGACCTATATAGACTAAACGTCTTTTTAAAATTGCATTGAATCTTCTTTGTTTTGAAGAACATTATGCTACCTCAGACTTACTTTGAAAAACTGATTGTTTAATAATAATACCTATATTGATCTCAAGATGCATACCTAGGTAAACTATATCACTCATGTAACTGTTCATTTCACCCGACTTACCATTCGATCACCACACCACCATCATATCCACCCCAGCAAACAACAATGTCACCCTACAACCCTTTACTCCATCATAGATGCTCTTCCAGCACCTCAAAGAGAACTCGCTCAAAGTGGCTAGTCAAGGATCTCCCTCAATCCTCCCAAACCGCTGGAATGCAGCTTGACTACACACCAATTCCATCTCGTAAACACATCCTCATAAATAACCCTCCACCATCCCAGGGCACGAGGAGTGAGACGGCAGCAGACTCGAATTTAAAGTCAAATTTGTGAGAGGAACAGAGAGATGCTGAAAATTGGCGTTGTAGATGTGACTGACATGTACATGTAGTGTACATGGACAGTACATCAGCTGTCCGCCCCCATCTCGCAATATTACGGGATTCATGCTTGATTCGTCGCGCTTCTGCACAGGATTCTGCATATCAACGTATGTACCTTGGTAGATATCAATGTCGAATTTGGCCTGAAGAAGCTTACCGATGGATAGAGTGGTGACTACTCCGTGCATGTGAAGGGATGCACTGTTCAAGGGAGCCGCTAGGATATGGGATCCTGGCTATCTGCGTTTCGGCACCACCTCTCCACCTTAAAATAATGAAGCAAAAGATGGTGGGTCCTCCATCTGCGGCTCAGCACCAGCTCTGGTATGGTAATGGTGAAGGGAGGATCCTCCTGCAACAGGCAGCGCTGCTGGACGGCTTTGCTGTGGCTGTGGGCGCAATTCGCCTGCGAGGCGAGTTAGAAGCGAGGTAAAACTTTTCGTGGAGCAGGGATTTCAACGTCGTCCGTCTAAGCGTTAGCGCACAGGGTGTGAGATTGCAGTTGTCAGGAAGTCATGTTGAGTTTGGGACGGTGAGTTCGTAGAGAGGTGCTAGGAGCTACTCCGTATAGTTAGTAGAGATCGGGGAGAAAATCGAGGCTGAGCTGGGAGTCGAGTTTCATGAATACTTCTATGGCATGAATAATGGTTGCCTATTTAATTATGTTGTTGAATTCCAATGATATTCGCATCCGGATGGAGAGGGATTGGTTGGTTGATTGACTGATATTGAAACCGGAGGAGCAACGAGCTAACGCGTTATCTCCGGCCAAAGAGCCGCACTAGTTACTTTTCTCAACGCGCGCGCTGCCTAACAATCAATATGCTGGAGTGTTTCGACATGGAGAGCTCTCATAAGTTACTGAGATCATCGAATATCTGTTTGCCAATCTGTGAAATCTGTTATTTATGAAGATGACTCACCATCGAATTGACTTGGCTGCCTTGAATTTCGACTGCACAGTATGCTTATTTGCATCACTCTCTACAAGCTCAACGGCTCTTGATCGGACATAAATACTTAAATGGCTAGACTAGGATTCAAAATCCACGTTTTCCAAATTAAGTGTGTGTGGCTTGACTTCTGGAGGTTTCATTCGCAGCCAGTTAGTACTTCATTTGCGGACGCCGACAATGCATCTGTGTGACCGTCACCAGGGTTGCCATGGCCTTTGTCCGCCTGGCAGTTTGAGCATCAGCATCATCATCTCTTCCATAGGTCTATCACCGCTCGTCGGCGTCCATATCCATACTAGTTTTCAACTCCTGTCGACTGGCAAAACTGGTTCTCCACGAGGTCCTGTTCAATCTCGACTCTGTAATCCGGTGGTCCGACGCTGATCGCGTTGACCTGGTCGACATAAAAAGCTGTTCAAGCGCCCTCGAAATATCCCCCTTTCCTTCCCCCCTTTCCTGGGATCCAACTCGATGTTGAGCACTTTCAAATTCCGACAGGTTTGGAGGTCTCGTCGGATCGCTTATCACAACCCACTTTTACCCAATCCCGTTTGCCGGAAGCCTACTGCTAGCTTGACCCATCTACGAAGAACCCACACAAGCCAACCGATGCCGATGACTAAAAAGATGGCCACCGCCGCCCTTCCTCAAGCTCTGCAATCGATTACTGCTACGAAAATCACCGAGCTCAAAAAGCAGCGGGCTCTGTTCGAAACTCGCAAGGCGGAGCTCCTCAACGAAGCCAATCAACAGCCGGACCTGCGTGAGAAGGTAAGGATTCTGCTCGAAGGAGTAACGAAGATCCAAGGGTTTCCCAGTGATGGCTTGGATACAACGGACAAAGATGATGCAGAACTTGATTGGAACGACTCCCCCTGGGAACCGACATCTAGGAGTCGGTATCGGAACATTAGACGGTTCATATTCCAAAGTAAATATGACTCGTCGATATCGAGCGAGATGCTATCAACGTGGGAACTGGAGCTGAAGCGAGAGCTGGATCTGCGGAGCGTTAGACATGAACACGCTTTGTTCTTCAGTCAGCTAGTTACTGAGTGGCTCGCGAATCCAAACGACCCTGGTGCGGACGAGGGAATTGAAGGCTCGCTCGAACCTGTTGGGAGGGAGGAGATGCACGAGCAGCGGGCCCAATGGGAGGCATTGGTGTTTGAGCCGGCTCAAACGGACACCGCTGCTGTTGAATGTTACCTTGAACAGCTCTTCATGCAAACCAGACTATCCCAGCAGGCTCTCAAAGATCTGCGGAATTCAGTGAAGACTTTTTCGAAGGATATGCTTGCAGATCAGAAGGCCTTCACTCCGAGCACCCTAAAATGGGTTACGAATGGGGTAATTTCTAGTGATATCTTCTCCCCTGATAAGGTCAGCATTCTCAAAGGCTTTCTCGAAAATGAGGACGTCGCTCAAGAAGTTTCAGACGTATTGAACATGCGTCTTGCTCAACTCGATACGTGGAAATGGGGTAGCGAAGCTATCCCAATTGAGATGCGACGACAATTGAATGGCAAATACCGCGTGTACATGGATGAAGAAGTTCTTGATGCACTCTTCTTACAATACATTGGAGTAAAATGGGGGGTGGAGTTCAAGAGAATATTTGGAACGTTTTTTAATTCACATGCTTGGAAGCGGAATACACCCCCTATTCCCAAGCGCGATCTAGAGAGGCGGCAATACTTTCTCCACGAGGATCCCAAAGCAGAGGGCGGTCCTCAAGAGAATCTATATAAGACTAGAAGAGACACTTTCGAGGAATCTTACTTCATGAGCCAGCTCCCGTCTAATGAAATGCAGACGACTACGTATAATTCCGAAGAGAGCGACCTTGCTGCTTCTAGTTCACCCCTTGACCGAAAACATTCCTTGCTTCACCTCCTCATTACAGAAGCCCGCGTAGCCACTACGTTGCATGGGCAAGTAACAGTATTAAGGTCTGACTTCAAATGGTTTGGGCCGTCTCTCCCGCATTCAACTTTGCTTACTGTGATGAAGTTCTTCCATGTTCCTCAGGTCTGGCTCGATTTCTTTCAGAGATTTCTGGAAGCACCGCTGAAATTCGTGGAAGACGGGCCTGACGCTCCGGCCCGCATCAGAAGACGAGGTGTTCCAATGTCTCACGCTTTAAGCGACGTCCTTGGAGAGTCGCTGCTATTCTGCATGGATTACTCCGTTTCAAAATCCGCAGACGGCGCCTTCCTTTATCGCCTTCATGACGACTTCTGGTTCTGGGGCCCGGAGAAATTATGTGTTTGTGCTTGGACGGCCATGACTGAATTCAGCAAGGTCATGGGAATTGAGTTCAATGAGGAGAAAACAGGGACGGCCCGACTATTTGGAAAGAAGCCCCCATCTTTACGTCAGGAAACGAGCTCCTCTGAAAGCGAAGATGAGGACGGGGATCATGCTGATGACATGTCCATCTCTTCCTCGAGGTCGAGTATTGATTACGATGCCCTTCCTGTGGGTGATGTGCGCTGGGGATTTCTCAAGCTTGACGAGGAGGCCGGACGATTCATCATCGACCAATCGCAGGTAGATGAGCACATCAAGGAGCTCAAACACCAGCTGGACGCCTGCAAAAGCATTTTTAGCTGGATTAAAGCGTGGAACAGCTATTTTGCTCGCTTCTTCGTTAACAATTTTGGAAAGCCCGCCATGTGTTTTGGGCGCGAGCACGTCGAAATGGCAGTATCCACCCTGCAACGTATCGAGCATGATCTCTTCACGTCACCCAGCAACAAATACTCTTCTTCTTCCGCCCCCGTCCGCAACGCGGTAGATTATCTCAGACTCGTGATTTCCGAGCGATTCAACGTTCATAATATCCCCAGTGGCGTTTTCTATTTCCCCGTGGAGCTCGGAGGTTTGGACCTCAGTAACCCACTGATTCCCTTCCTCGCCATTCGCGAAAATATGAGAAAGACACCGGAAAGGATTCTGGAGAAAGTCTTCATCGAACAAGAAAAAGAATATTCTGCCGCGAAGGAACATTTCGAAAAACGTGGACCCGACCACACTGGCAACTTTGTTCTAAACACCTATCGTCGTCGTCATGGTGGCCGCGACGGCTCCTCCTCGCCATCATCGTACCAGGCACCCGAAAAGTTTATGTCGCTGGAAGAATTCAACCGACACATCGAAGCCACCAGCAAACACCTGGTGTGGGCGTACCAGGAACTGCTCCTTTGCCAGGATCAGATTTCTGTCAATCGGACGCCAGAGCTGATGAGCGAGCAGTCTCGATTGGGGAATTCGCAAGACCAGAAGCTACCTCCCATTTCTTCCGATTGGTATCATATGAATATGTACTGGAAGTGGGTTGCGGAGTTGTATTGCAAAGAGATGGCAGAGCGATATGGCGGGCTGGCTGTTGTGGAAAAAGGTGTTGTGCCGTTGGGCGTGCTGAAGGTATTGAGGGAAGGAAAGGTGAAGTGGCAGGGCTGAAATTTTTGCCTATTTTGTGCGTTTCACCTTTGAAGAGGGAGGGGTTCATTGATGTGCTAAGAGATTGGTTTTGATGATATTGGGGAAAGTTTATTGTATGATATGGTGATAAAGTTTGGTAAGATAGGTTCGCTTCCTCTACTCCATTATATGAACTCAAATTCTTATTTTTGTACAAAGGGTCAATGACAGTATCAAAACTCTTCTCGTCAAGAGAAAGTACATGAGTGGTGTACGTAGATTGGAAAAAAAATATAATAATCAAAAGCAACAACCAAAAATTTTAATCATATGGAAGAACTCGTCATGTCTGAGTTTGCTACCAATTTAGCTAGCAAATATATTGAAAACTCTGACCCGCTTTAATTGCGGGCAAGCTTCTTCAAAGTCAAATAGCGACCATGGTCCTCGCAAAAGGAGAGCATGTTGTTGCTGGAAGGGTAATTTCGCTTCCTGTCGAATCATACAGGCAAAGAATGGACACCCTTTTTTCTCAGGGGATTGGTTGTCCGCCATAAATCGGATAATATCCGTTGCAAAACCTCCGCAAACTTCGTCTTCGCTTGATCCTTCAGCGCCGAAATGCCGTAAATCTCTGCAGCAGCGTACACTTTGGCGAAGAAGAGCATCGGTGAGATGAGCCCGTGATAAATATTAGCAGAATCAAACCCATGCATGAAACAGATTATGGCTTCGATCGTTCGTGGCTCATCTCCTACTTTATCACATCTTCTGCAGTTTCCTGGTGATTCCGACACCGTCACCAGCCAAAACTCAGTGGCAGTAAAGAGCAACTGGTTGTGGGGGGGAACGCACTTTCAACTCTGTGTTAAACATGCGGGAGAAGAAGTCGGATTGACCGCAGATGACGAGTTTGTGAACCCTGGATTCTTCGTCCGCTACTTGTATGGTGAAATCCGTAAACTTTGAGGAAATGAAAGAGTGTGTCTGTCATATCTCCCTGGCTCATATTGTCCATCTTGCCCTTGAATGGAATGATTGCAGTCTCCATAACTCATAACTCTGAATGCTGGGTAAGGAGCATAATGGCGCGATTATGTGGGTGTCGAGAATGATAGCTTGACTTCATTATATCATTTCTGATAACATAACGTGATATTGTTTCAGTTCGCGTATGCTGCTAATGCGGGCTTTTTTACGGAAAAGCGGCTGATATGCGACTCTTTAAACAGCAGGCTTCTGGATCAAGGTATCTCCATGAGGAACGAATTAACGGACTGCAAAGTTGAGCGTGAGGGATTCACATCGTCCTTTGACGATATTATCCAGGCGAGACGCTGTCGAATGTATTCTTTGTTAATCAGAGTATCCCGTCGGGCTCCTTCAAAGTTCCCTACGTAATTCTATTAGAGCTACAATACAAACTAGTGAAACCATGTAGGCACCTACCTTTTTCATCGTAAAACAAGCAAATTATCATGAGAATTGTCCCAGCGGACAAGTCCTTGCCATTATCACACGTCACGAGCAACGACTGTGAAGGATTACGAGACAAATGTAAAGAAACAAACTGCTCAACCTTGCTAAAAACCTTTCTTAGGTGCCGACTCCCAAGCTTCCCTGAAGGGCATCCGAGATTCAGCGTTCTTCGATCTTCCTCGGTTGCAGTCCCGGTTAATGATGTATCTGTATCCCCTTCTGCCTCTGGATCATTGCAGTTAATCCGTAAATCGAACAGGTTTTCCTTAATCTTTCTTCTACCGGTTGCCTCGGAGCCACACTTTCGGCCACTCCTTCCGATATAGATATTATTTGTGGGCTTGATTAATGCAGCATCTTCTTCGCCCATCTCGCGATGATGTTTCTCAGTTAATTCCTGGATCAACCGGGGCAAATCTCCCTCGTCAGTAGCAAACAGAGCAGATTTATTTTCCCAAAAGATTTCCGGAGTAAGGCCATAGGACCATGCCTCGCTATCATCTCCAGCTCCCTGGATATAGCCACCCTCAGACATCTCCGCACCATGGACGCGTTTCGAGGCCGAGCACAGAACCACGAGATGGAAATCATCCATTTCTTCCTCAGGGTATTCAGGCCAAAAGAATTCTCTCGTGGCCCAGGCAAGCCGTATTGGCTTACCGAGGCGTGTTCTCAGCTCTTGCATGTTGAGTTTGAGGGACTTCAATTGATGTTAGTGGACATTGTTTCCCCATCGAAAGCGAGATATAAGATTTGACATTGGGATTTACATTTAGTGAAACAACAAAGGCATCTATTCTCTTTTCAATCTGCGACTCTTCGGATGCACCCAGGAATTTTTGCGGGAACTGGACGTCGTGAAATGCCTTATCGTCGGGGAACAATGCCCTGTTCATAACAGCGGCCCATATGGGAACTGTTTTGGACAATGCATCAGGCATAGCTAGGTAGAGGAAATATCGTATTAGCTATATGGGCCCAGGAAGGGAAGCGGTACTTCTGCTATTTTGAAGCGTGTATGTCTACTCGTCTCATAGGGTAGTTATACATACATTTCCCTCTCCTGGTAGAATCCACGATAACACATCTAATGAACCAAAAGTTAAGAAATCAAATCATTTAAATTCGGGTTACAATGTAGAAAGAGGTAGATTGAACATCTATTGGGCTGAGTTTACCCTCGATTCTTCTTCAAAATATCCAGTAACTGCAAATTTAGCCTGCGCAGACTGAAATCCCACTGACCCTCGTGGCCATCGGTACTCTTGAAATATGCACTTCCGGCCTTCCTGTCTGGGGGGATATACCAGCTACCACATCTTTCATTGGCGACTAGCGGCAGTTCATAGTAGTCCGCAACGTTTTGGGAAAATTCTGCATCTGCCTCGATTGAGCGAAGTCTGTTGGTGATTGACAGTGCAGATTTGCGAAGTGAGGAAAGGACTTGGGAGATGCTTTGGTGGATAGAAGATGGAAAATGGAGGGAGGATATGGAAGTGGGATAGGAATTTGAGTTGGCCATGTTAAGGACTTGTATATAGATTCTTATTCATAGATGTTGTTTGGCTGAGCAATTTGATATCGCTGATTTTTTTTTGTGTTTTTCTGTTTTTCTGCTAGTTAGTTAGTGAACTCAGAGGCGACCAATCAAATGGCTGTGTTTCTATTCAACCTTTTTTGCCGCAAAGCGAAGCGAATAATATATATCTAGAAAAGTCCATCCCAATTTCCTTCGAGATTGGATGATTGATAACCTATTATGTTCAAAGGACATTATGTCCCCTCATTAAAAAGATAACTAATAGAACGATGAAATCACAGCATGATAAGAGTCAAACTCTTGCCACCCCACCCATACGAACACAAGTAAAGCTATCATTTCTCTCCTATAATAAATCGACCAACAACGTAATTTCTTACTTAAATGCTTTGATTTCTCCAGTAATAATACAGTGATACGGCAACTGACTTTCCCCTGTCTACTCTCGCTTTTCTTGCAAAATATCCAACACCTCCCTGACACTGCAGAAATCAGCCAATTTCCCAAATGCTTTCCGATTGCCGAAGTTAGCGGGACATTTAAGGTTATTTGCTCGGCTAGTTAACTAGGACCGGCAAACCGACGCCTATCCCGAAGTCTCGTCCCGAGGTTTTCCTTCTTTGGGCATTAGAAGATCGGTTTCTATTGTTTTTCACCATAGTTTCTATTTCCTCAAGAGAGTTTATTTGGGCTGTAGTTACTATTGCGTTGCAAGTAGAGCTCCCGAGCAAAATGGAGTTATGGTCGTTTTCCGCTGTATTGATCTAGTCAAAACGTGGTGCAGTTAGGTGTATTGGTGTGGAGCCTTCTAACAACTGACAGTAAGGTGATGGATGGAGCTCTCTGACTTACATCAAGTTATTGATATGTGCCAACGGCACGAGCTAGTTGGGGTACAGGCGGCTTGTGATATCTGTTCCTGGGAGCAAGATCAGTAGATTCTTCTAGTTGAGGTAGAGCTCGAGAAAATTGAATCTGCATGGATAAAAAAGTTGGGAAAGTGCATTCTGTTCCGTTTCAGCTGTTCTAGGTGCCATGAACATAATGATCCTTCTGGAGTTGTGTTTGTACTCGCATGCATGTGTGCATATGTGCATGTTCTGTAGATTTGCTCTCTCCCTTTAAAATCAGTATTCAGCCTTGCCCAAGAAGCCTTCTCCTGCTCCTCCCTCCATACCCTAACCCAAAACTATATCAAGATCGTTAGTAGCATGAATGATCGCAAGTATTTGATACTCGGTCATAAAATCACGGCATTTAAGGTCATCCTATCCTTGCCACTCCCTCAGGTGTCATCTGAAGGAAAACTTCACAGCGCCCAACCTTAGCAGTCTCTTAAAGAAAGGATCTTTATCAACCTTCATACATGTAGTACATGTATGTACATGTGGCTCACCTTTCATGAGTCCATGTACTACTGCCGACGCGCCCGTTAGCAAACAAAAATATGTACGCTTAAGGAAAGCGAAGCCTACCTTAAAACCTGCCAGACGAAGTTCCCGGACCTTCCTGTTAACTTTTCAGAGCGCTTGCCTTCGTATCTGTTAACGGCAACCGCGGCCGAGATTTCCAAGATCTCCGATCTTGATTCGCTCATCCTTCCCGTTATGGAAAGAATAATAAGCTTCCGAACGTCTGTTAAGGTAATTCATGCAAACTTAAGCGCAAGGTATATTTTCCCAGAGTTTAACCATGAGAGAGGTCTTGGGGAAGTATAAGCTCAGGAGCTAGCTACATGGGGGAGAGTAATCTAGATGAAACTGCAGGATATATACCACAACGCCTGTGAGTTCGGGTATATTATGACAGCTTAATCCAGTCTACCTTTATCCAATGTCTGGTTCCTGTCTGTAGAAGTATGTATATGTAGCGCTTTTGGGCGTACCATACATCCCAACCTTAGACTGGATATTGAGGTCACTTTTGTAGAAATCCTAAAAGTAAAATCATACGTATTCTCAAGTTTATCATAGTCCGCTTTTCGTTTCTCACCTTTTCCCTTCCATTTCCATCTTCCTAAACATCGATCTGTTATATTATATTACTCTCCAGGGTGAACCGAAACGAATGAAATAAAACGCTGCCGATTAATCAACTCACATCATTGCCTGCTTCGCATCGCAGTTATCAACTCCCATTATGAAACCAAGCCATCCTGTCTGCAAGAAGGAGAAAAAATCATCTCGCAAGTTCAGTCTCCGTCCGCTCCGCGAGATAGTTTCTCGATGGCTCCGTATGGAATCTCCAAAGCCCGACGACGAAGAGCACTCCACCCATGGTCTTCAGTCGACGTGCAGTCAGTGCAAATACTCGTCCTTCGACGGGGATAAATTCTGTCTAAAAATGTACCAACACTGTATCACGCCTGGAGAGGTGGAAAATTCCAAGAAGTCCATCCTCCACCGCTTGCCGCCTGAGATCGTCTCTCTAGTTATAAAACACCTCAAGGAGTTCGAAGTGGAATGTTTGAGATATGTCTGCAGACTCTTTTATCATAACTATCCCAGCTCGAGCGTACTCACAATGCAAGGCAAGCTCGAACTCGCATGCCTCCTAGAGCGAGGGACTTGGTCCAGAAGACTTGCTTGCCGGGTATGTCCCAGTAAGAGACACGACAAATCAATGTTCTTCCCGATAGATTGGGATAAGAACCCACATCACCGCAAGTGCAACAGACATCGGGGTGGCCTGTTGCAATTCTGCCCTTATGCCAGTGTCAATTTTGATGATATGGTACATATCACCAAGAACAAGAGACGGTATTTTCAGTTTCCCAAGTGCTCGCATGACGCATTTGATATTGCTCTTGCGTTACAGGGGCGGACCTGTCTTCTTGAAGACGAGGCATGGACCATCGTCCGCTGGCGCAAGTACAGAGTGCTCACCACAACTACCCTTGTCGCGATCTATCACGCCGCCATAATTCCCTCCAAAATGGACGCTAATAAAGCTTTCAAGGCTTTGGATATCCCTCTCTGCCCCCATGTTCACCTAGGCGACCAATGGGTCATACAAAAGTATAGGCCCAACCTTGTGGCTCGTCACATGCGTCGGGAAACCACTAAGGGGAAGTGTCATTGTTTATATTGTACAGGTTTCATGTGCCGTTTCTGCGACTCCAGGTTCAGATTTCGAGTGCATTTCCGAAAAGAACCCGTGGCAGGCGCCTGTCTCGGAGTGTCAATCATGCGAAATTTGGGTAAATTGAAAGACCCCAATGACCCATATTGGCTGTCACAGCTTTCGATCCCCAACTTGCCGGATTTCAGAACCCAATGGTCCGATCGTATTGCTACAATGCACCTGAACTTCACTCTTGGTGTTCCTCACGGTGATATCGAAAGAGCTATGCTTTCTAGGACATTGGAAAACAATGCTGAAAATGTTTTGAGCGAGCGGGAAGGTTGGACAACCGCCCCCCTTGGTAATTCGAGGGCAGATATGAGGACATTGCATAAGCCGTTGTGGAAGCCTCGGTTGAGCAGACGGGATAGGAAGTATTGGCGCTGGTAAGGAACGCATGTTTCCCCATTTCCGCTATTGAAAGCCTGTTTTGGCTATATGCTAATCAATTTCCACTTAAACAGGGAAGGGTATGGGCCCGATGGACATCTTGTTGACAAGGAATTCTCAGGAAAATGTGGAACAAGAGACTCCATGAATTTAAGATAAATTTCCGTGATCCAGCACCGAATTTCGGCGTCTTCGAAGTTAGTATATAATGAATTGATATATATTAAAATGATACAATAAATGTGCAATTTCCTAACAAACCTCAAATCTCGCAATCATTCGTTTTGGCAATGTATACAACTTATCTCAGGGCAGTTCAGCTAGCGGGAGCGAGGGGCCCTCCCAGAGTGGAGAAGCGTCCTCTATGTATTTTAGCTTTTTTCCTTTTTAGAGAGAAGCGCACGGAACATGGAAGCGTTAATAACAGAGAATTCCTAGATGATCGTCCAGCTCTCCGTAACCAAAATCGCATGGCTCTATCCAAATTTAAAGCGGCTCTGGGCATTTCGTTCTTAAGTAGCGATAGTAGATGTTCTCTTCTCATCAGTATATGGCGCAGTTGGCGGTGATTCCAGGAGAGCGGCACGAACGATAGATCGAATATGCAAAAAAATCTTCGTAGCAAGACTGGTCTGCTCGTATACCTCCCTCCTGCTAAGCTGAGGCCCCGGGGGTAAGTTCGAGGAACCAAACGAACACAGAAACATATCTGGATCCATGGCTACATTCCTCGTTTTCCCAGCCAGACTTCTCTGCCAATGTATGTATGATTCCTTTCCAGTTAGGTGGTAGCAGAAATCTTGATAGGAATGGTTGGCGGTCAAAAAATCAATTGATAGATATGAATAGCTTATCTTGCATGTCCAGACTGTGGGCACACAATGACTGCTCAAAGTAGCTCTCGAATCTTGGTTAGGATCTTTCTGTCTGACTTAAGTCTAGTAAGCCAATGCTCATTTAACCAGGCCAGGGAGATTTAACTGCCCCGGAGCCATGTAGCGAAGGGGAAAAGCTGTCTCTCTGGAGCATAGTTGAGGAGTCCTCGAGTAGCTAAACAGATAGAGTGATCGGGTAGGAGAAGGAAATGATCACAAAACGTAGCTGCGAATTGGGGTGTCGCTTTTTTAATTCTTCAATAGGAGAGCGATTTAAGTCACGTGATAACCTCTGACAACCTTGGAACTCCCGACATCCTGTTCGTGCCTGGGAAGTTACCTGACCACCACAGGGACCTCTCTCATTCCCAATTGGTCGTGGTGGTTGCTTTATGGTACATGAGCCATCCGTGATGAAATAAATAATGGTGATGATACCTGGAAAATCATCGAGCGCAAGGGTTTGGGAGATTTTAACAACGTAGCAGCGCGGACGACAGTGCTCCTGCCCATGTACCCCGACCGAGTGTTGGGCACCTGTCCGTAAATGACGTATGGCGGGGCAATTTATTATGCGAAGCCTCACAGATTGCGGAGCCTTTCGGACTCAACCGCAACTTGTTCAATTGCAACAGATACATGTTTTTCGAGAAAGAGTGAGAACGACTATATTCCTGCTGATAACTTGAGAACTGATTCGCCTCCAGTAGGAGGAGCTGCTGGATAACTGGAACCGAAGGAGTTGCTGTTGGTGGCCACTTCGAGACATTTATGTGACTTTTTCTACCCCCAGTGGCCGTCCTCAAAAATTGTAATATAATCCCATGTTGGGTAGCAGTCGCATTTCTGGAATTCATACACATTTACATATGCATGCGCTTTGTCCCCCCGTCCGTTTAGGGGTACCGTGCTTCCTGCTGTGTCGTCTTATGCTTGTATTGTCGGCCTTGAGTAAACAGGTGAGAAAAGAAGAAAAATAGGAGGTGACGGGCCTAGACCGAGTCCCAAATTATCGCCGAATGCGGCCTGAGATGAACAAAATTTCCCCCTTTTCCTCATGAGGCCATATCAAACCGTTATCAGCACCCGTTGCAAGTGACTTTTGTTGACTCCTTTTTACCATCCCCCATCCCCCATGCCGAAATGTCTATCTTCCCCTTTCTCATAAAAAAGGAGTAGCTGGATGAGATGGGAAAAGGAGCAGAAGAAAATGAGGGGTCGTGAAACTCGGTCCTTCTGTCCCGCCGCTAGGTGGATCCAACAAGTCACCGATAGTAGGTTGTGCCTAGTAGCATTTGACTCCCTGCATCCTTGGATATGGCTTATGATAAGTGTCCTCACTGGAGGGGCGGCTACGAATCGTAATGTACTGTACCAGGAGTTGCCGGTAGTGGCGTTAGATTGGACCGGAACCAGGTCAAAATAGCTCGTTCATTTTTTTTGATGGACCAGCCTGTGGAGGGGCTGTTCTTTTTCTCTCTCTTTATTTTCCCCTTATCTTTTTCTTTGTTGACACAGAAAACAGCTCTCAATTGCTCCAAGGTGAGTTTTCGTGTCTTGTAATGATATGCTGTGACCCAGCACACAAAGTCAGCAAATGTAGCAGACAGAATTCAGGAAGATGTATGTAGTATCATCGCAGTCCTACCCCGTACCCAAGAAATGATACTTGAATAAATATTTGCCCCTCATCACATTAATAGCTTCCGCTTTGGTCCACCTGGCAGCTCTCCTCAGTTTCCTGCACCTTGTTGAAGGTACAGAATGTGACGTTGGTGGTGGCACGAATTCCAGGCCAAAAGTAAGAGATCCACAAGCCACGGTGGACGAACTCGAAAGTGAATTCTTGCCTGAGGAGTGAAAGAAGAGACCCCAGTAAATAATGACGGTCGGTCCTGAGTGAGATAGATAGGCTTGGTTGCTCCATAATTACTACTAGTTTCCTTCCTCACTGCTGTTCAATTCGCTGTTGTTTGTCTGCGGCTGCTCTCCTGATGTTTGTTGCTCTTTCTTGGTGTTGCTTGCTCCCTAGTATAAATATCTCCACCCCCCACCACAACCTCCATTCCCCATCCCCTCCTTCAACTCCTTAGATACCAAACAAACCACCACTACGTTCACCACCTACGTCTAAGTTTCCTTTTCCAATAGAGGACCTCCGTTTATAAGTAAAACTACCTCCACTACCGCTATAATGCCTAAGGTAAACCCTTTCCTACCAATTGGTGTTCAATCCTAACCCCCTCTCTCCATCACACTATGCAATGCATGATGATGGAACCGTCGCCCTTAGTTTCGCAATTTTATGGAGACCAGTATGAGTTGTCTATTGATGCTAACTATGGATCGTTCTTTAGATCACAACCATTCTGTTTGACTGCGACAACACGCTTGTTCTCTCGGAGGAACTCGCTTTCGAAGCATGCGCAGACATCGCCAACGAGATCCTCGAAAAGCATGGCATTCCTGACCGCTACACCGGTTCCCAGCTCATCACCGACTTTGTTGGCCAGAACTTCCGCGGCATGATGCAGACCCTGAAGGCCAAATTCAACTTCAACCTCTCGCAAGACGAGCTCGAAGCCTACGTCAAGGAGGAGGAGAACCGCGTCATCGCGAAGCTAGAGGCCAAGGCACAGCCTTGCGAAGGTGCCACGGAGGAATTAGTCAAACTACACGCTTCAAAGAAATACGATCTGGCTGTCGTTTCGTCCTCTGCTCTCCGACGCGTGAGGGCTTCTATCAAGAAAGTCGACCAGGAACGTTTCTTCAACCCAGACCACGTCTTCAGCGCGGCCACTTCCCTCCCCGTCCCAACCACCAAGCCTGACCCTGCGATTTACCTACATTCTCTCAAAATCCTCAATAAGACTCCTGGCGAGTGCGTTGCCATCGAGGACAGCAAAAGTGGTGCGCTGAGTGCCATTCGCTCTGAAATCCCCGTCATTGCCTACGTGGGCTGCTACCACGGAAAGGAGAAGCAGGAGGAAGTTGCGAAGACCCTGCTTGATCTGGGTGCAAAGGTCGTGATGAGACATTGGTCTGAACTCGAAAAGTGCATCGCGGAGATCGACGCGTTGTGAACCAGGGCAAGGAAATCTCAAATCACCCATTGGCTACCCTGTTTCATTCCGCATCGCCCAATTTCATCTCTGCCATAGCATCACTTTTATCCTTTTCTGTTTTTATGTCTCAGCAATGAATTTACGAGGGAATAACGGGAACACCTGAAAGCATTGGTCGTCTGGAGCGAAATTTGCGCGCTTTTTTAATGTTCTATTTCTTCAAGTTTCTTTCTTCTTTATCATGCATTTGATTCCCTTCCTACGAAATTATCCCCCTATCTGCCCTGTTCCTCAGGCTGTTGAACAACAGCTACACGCTAAACGGACCACATATTTGCTCCCGAGAGACGACGTCTAGCTGTTTTATTCTTGTATCCCCCGGAAAGATCTGGGCCCCTTCTGCTAACCCAAAAAAAAAAAAATACATTTCACGGAATACTCCCGGGCCACTCGCCCTTGGCACCATAGATAGGTAGACAGACACAATGCATAGGCCATGATGATAGTGATACCAAAATAATAAAAAAAGAAATCTTTTTTTTCTTTACGTCATTCTTCGGGCTCCTTTTGTTATGTTGAATTCCTAAACATTTAATTTCGCTCGTTGTATTCCACCATTTCTTTTCAATTACTCATTGCCATTGAACGTCGGTTAGGTTAGAGCCACTTGTTGACATACGTAATATGCTTTACACGGATGCACATGGCGTAGCAATATTTTCCTTCACAGAGTTTATTATTCATAGTTAACCCGGGCAAGAGCAAGGATGGAACGAGGAAGAAATTTTCTCCTCAAGAATGAAAGGAATATGGAAATGAATGCGGAAGCTTAGCAGCTAGAACGGGGGGATTTTCGAGATTTGGTAGGTCTATTAATAGGGCATCGGCCTGTTACATATAATTATATCAATTTTTAGATATTGACATCGGTCAGGGGTATCATGCTCTTGAGTGCTCAAACCTATACTGGTACCTAAGGCAGCTTTTAAAGAAAATAGATTGACTCCAAATTTATATCACCCAGGGGCGCTATGTAAGCGGTGAAGGCCAGAAAGAACGAAAGAGAAAAAGAAAAAGAAAATAGAGCCGAAATATTCGAAAGAAAGGGTACATGTTTGTTCAATTCATCCCGCCCTCCCAACATCAATCCCAAACCTCTCACTAACATGCTCCCCCCTTTCATCCGTCCACTTCCACTTCCACCACCCCAACCCAAACAACAGCCCCTGCCTCTCAAGCATACTCCCCAACTGAGTATCCCCCATCCTCTCAGCCCCAGCCGGCAATAATCTACCACCGCCACCGCCACCGCCACCACCACCACCACCACCACCACTCTCACACAGCTCACTGCCAGCCAACAGACTCATCGTCCCAGCGATAGAACACGGGTTATGAGGGAGGGTTTCGCGGAGCCGCATCCTGAGCACGGCTAGAGATCCTAGGACGATCATTATGGCCAGCATGAGCTGGAGAGCGAGTTTGGGGCCCGGATTGAGTTTTAGACGTGGTGTTGTGCTGTGGAGCGTGCCTGTAAAGTTTTGTGGAGGGGTGAGAGCGGAACCATCATCTACATCGTCATCGTCATCGTCGTCGTCGTCAATAGATTGCCGCCGTGGTTTTGTTTCAAGGGTACTACTTCTGCTGATGGGTTTGCGCAAGGTAAGGTTGATCACCTGCGCCATGTAGTTTCTGTAGTAGTTATTAACGAGGTCGAGGAGCTTATTCGCGTTTGCCGCGCCCATTAATGACTCGGGAGAGACGCGACTATTTGATCCGTATATGATATCATTGAAGATGCTGTCGTATGTCTCTGGGGTGGAGGGCTTCCCGCCCTTCAACGTACTTCTACTGCGAGTATCCAGAAGCTCCTGCACGCGGAAGGAAAATGAAGAAAACCCATCCGTGCCGTTAGTCAGTAACTTTAGTGGTCCCGTGTCGTTATATTTGGGCGGATGTGCCGCGTCAATAAACCCTGAACTTGGATCTCGAGCGAAGGTAACCTCGGTGGGGATTTCTTGGATTTCCTGGTTGCAGATGGCAACCGTTAGATTGGCTGGTGACGTGTGGTTGGCGCGCATATAGCCAAATACGATGCCGATGGATGGGCAACCAGAGGGATTATCTGGCCGTTCCCATAGATGTACATGATGAGCAGGGTCTTGCGGTAGGAGATACAGGTCGAATAGAGAACCAATGTAGCCTCCGTCTGCTGAAGGGTCGTTGACTTCCGGATTTGTAAGATTAAACTCGATTGAAGTTACATTTTCAGGGAGACTAGCAAGACATCTAGGCGGCAGCTTTGGGCGCACGCTTGTGGTGGTAATTATTCGGTTGCTCTTTGGGTCCGAACCGTTTCCATGATAACTTTTCAGGGAGATATCGTCTGCGGTGAGAAGTTCGCAATTCAGCGACGGCCTTAGTGATGGAAGAGTGAATATATAAGTAATCGGATTCTGGGACGCGTCTTTGTCCCGATCCAGGATCTCAGAGCGAGTATTCGGTGGGTAAACGTGTATTTTTGGCAATACAAGTTCATTCCACGTCCACGGCGGGGTGGTCAGGTTGTGATACTGAAGGAGCCGAAAGACTAAACCGGCATTCCAAGCATTGGAGCTGTAGTTTTGCATTGTCATATCCCAAGTGTCCGCTCTGGACGCAACCGCACGCTGCGACTGGATGACTGATGTGTCTATATTCCAAAAGCCGGAAACAATCATAACTAAGAAGCTTGCGACAAAAGCCGCATTGATTGAGGAAATAGCACCGAGATGGTGTCCTCGAACTGCTTCCCAAAGAGCAACCGGGGGAATTTTCCCAAGCAAATGTGTTAGGATGCTCCGCCTAGCTGTCACGTTGCCTTTGCGAAGAGCTTCAAACGGTGTGAACATAGCAATAGTAAAGTCCAGGTTATTATATAAAGTTGCAATGCCGACAGCCAAAAGAGCACAAAGGTACTGTGGAAGGTATTTCCATGCTTCCGTACGCACGGTCATCAATCCTTGATTACGATTTGATGACTGTTGCATGATCTCAAGCGCCGCAATGGCGAGCATCGGCATCCCATACGTGAGGACGAACATAGGCTTCCTCGCCGCCAGCGGCTTCCAAAATCCGCTCCTTTCGACAGCGTGTTCGTCAACAGAAGTGATGCTTTCACGCAAGCGGTAACGAGCGGTGATCCTGAACGATCGGTAAGTTGACGTTCTGAATGTATAATTTCGAAGCTTGTCTCTGATCCCACGATCTGAAAGGTGACCTGCATCCTGGAGAAGTGGTTGAAGATCATTGCTTCCGATAAGAATCGTGGCTTGTGCTGCAATAGAGCCCGGGTCTCGCGGGGTAATTGCAGCTGGCCCCGTGAACAGTATAATGGCTGTCAAGACCGACAAACTGGCGAAACTTGCCACCATTATCCACAGTGAAATAATCCCAAAGTGCAGGCGGTCCTCAATATAGACAACTCTTCCTGTACTGTCCTTAGATGTTGGGATGACTAGATTTTGTTGTGCAAATTGGGTGGCAATCCCAGTGTAAACTCTTTGGAATGCTTTGTTCATGGTTTCGCCGTCAAGAAATTTCTCCAACGTCGGTTCCCCCTTCGAGGTTTTGATCATTAACTGAAATAGTGTATTAACACCTTCATTTGAAGACGCTGTCTCAGGCGCGGGATTGACAGGACGGAAAACATGAGCCCCTGCTCTTAGAGATTGTAAAATTGCCCCGTTCAGCGCAGAACTTGTTACTCTCTCTAAATTTGTTATACTCAGACGTTCCTCGGGGCTTTGAAGTTCAATGTGAGGAGGTGCCCCTGAATCATAATTCCTATAAGTCATGTTCCCTCTCACGATAGTATATTGTGGTTTGCACAAAATAGTAGTTACCCGCTTCACATCCCTAGACCAATTTGTGACATTCAGAGCCGGAGTAGAGCTCGGTGCAAAAGTTTGAGAGTAATGGATGTCCGAAATGGTGAGTAGCCAACGAAAATCACCATTTTCGTTATCAAACGGCACAGATGGTGGACGCTGTCCGCCTGTCTTGGTGCAATTGACCTGTTGCATCTCGGCAACCAGTTCACGTGGCTCGCATAGTTCTGTTCTTGGATTCTTCATACGCACATAGACTTTTGTATAATTGTTGAACCCGAGGTGGCAAGTGGCCGACTCTATACCCAGGTGAATGATGCCGCCAGTAGTCACGTTCGAAAACTCATTGAGTGCAGCCGTCGGCTGAACTATGGTTTCAGTCAGCTCACAGCTTGGGAGGGGAACTAGGACGTCGACATCAGTAGACATGCTTGTCACACGCCTCGTTGCTGGATGATTTTTGTGCAAATCAAATGTCTGAAAAACAAGGCCATCCTTTGACCCAGTGGGATCAGGCACTCCACCTTCTGATACACCAAAAAAAGCATAAATTGAATTTGCCGTGGCAGAGCGTAAGAATTCTTGCTCACTCGCAAGTGCCTTTGCGGCCCAATCTTCTCCGTCGAGGTTTGTCGTCATAGAGAGCGGATAAGATGGGTCTATCAGAGTAGTCGGTGCCGATACGAAAAGCCCGGTAGAAAAAACCAGAGCCACCTTTAGCAGGACAAATCCAAGGGCAGAAGCGGCAATGGAATGATGACCTGATTTTATCGCTTTCAAGAGTGAGTTCACTTGAAAATCTGACACATAATCGAGGACCATACTTTTCCCTGCGCTTGCCAGGCCCTTACGCATCTCATGCCAGGGGTATGCCGCCTTGCAGTGACAGTCCACTTGGCGCCAAAGACCAACCACAATAATCATAACCGCAACAGGGGAAAATCTCCAAACATAGCGGTTAGAAGTTGGGACAATTTCCAGCCCATTATCACGCACCACGAAGAGCCACAGGACGAGAAGCGCAATCCAAAGCACGGCGAACAGAATGATGAAACCAAACAGCGTCGGTTTTCTAAGCCAAAAAGGGGTCCAGAGAGATGTGTCGTTCCCATAACGAGACACAATAGGGCTAGCCGGTCGTTTCGAGAATTTTTTTGGAGACGCCAACCGGTTCGAGAGTAGCAGAGTGTCATCATCAGTCGCTGCAGTCGCGGGCGCTGGCATGGGCATGGGTGTGGGTGTGGGTGTGGATGACGTTGTGGGTGACCCCGGGGGGGTGGGAATGGGCGTGGGCACGAAATTCTCCAACTCTTCGCTGCGATGGGTTTCTTCCTGGCCAAAGGTAGCCTCCCACAAATCAACATCACCATCAAACTGCCAGGGATGTGAAATCCGCAGTTGGGTTAGCTCGTGAGCCTCCATCTTTTGTTCAAAATGCTCTTCAGGGGATCGCTTCCCATCGAGATGCATTTCGCCCCAAGGGTTGGATCCGGCGCCCGTTTTCTTTGAATGCTGGGCCGCCATCAACCAGAGCGCTCACACCACTAATGTGGCTAGTTGAGCGAAAGATACTGGTCGTTGTTTCTGAGATGCGCAATCCAAGGTGAGGGGTCATGATGAGTTTGCGAGAGAAGCCCTAGGCTTGTCTGTGGAGGCTATGTTGCGACACGACGTAGATTTCGGGATTTGAAAGAGGATGGAGCTTCAAGAAATGACATAAACACCAGATTAAAGATGACTTTTTTGGGGGGGAACAGTCACAGCAAGCCTGGCGCACAATCAGGTGAAGGTTTCTTTCAGTTGACGGCGCCTTGTGGAGAGCTGTTTCGCAACCCAACGGGTGGTTGACTGATGATATATTCGACACAAGGCTGAGCGGTCCTGGGAGGCTGGGAATTATTTATTTAGCCAAATTTAGGTTTTCTCAAATCAGAGCCGCATGGGCAACCCTGAGCCTCTCCGCCATTCACGTTCGTCCAAGCAGCCAATCCCTCCATGCGGGTGTGCGAATATTGCCCAGGTGAGTTACTCAATCATCAGCGGGGGGCGTTGGCCAATGAGACGGCGTGGAAGAGTAACGGTGGCTGAATTTCAAGTGATCCCACGTAAGGCGGTAGTTACATTGTTTGTCGGCTACATTGCTCCGGGGATCTTTCTGCGCTGTTTCTCATATCGAGAAACGTGGGTGAACAGCACAACGCCACTTCTGCTGCTTCCTCCAGCATAAACTTTCGTGAAGCCAGGAGACGCGACGCAGCTGGCCATTCAATATATTAGTATAATACTCCGAAGTAATTACCTGTGTATGGAGTACAAGCGCAAGAGAACGATGGTTGCATCCGGATGGCGGCGAGAAGAAAAAAAGCCATTGAAGAATCTGTACTCCGTACTAATTACTGGAAGGAGGGCGGCTAACAATCGGGGGCCAGCCAGCATTGGGCGGCTCTGATTGGCCTCCCGGCACCGTTGGGCTCCCTAGCGCGGGAAGTACCTGGCGCCTGGGCGTTTTGGCGCAACATCGACCAACCTCCAATTCTTTGGACTCCAGCTCCTGTTCCAACAGGGACGACCAGTTTACTAACGTACTCCGGAAATTAAAAACCAAGGCGTGGCCGCTTGCCAACAGCAGTAACTGACAATGCCACCCGAATCTATCCCTGTCAGGTTATCCAAAGAAAGCCTTCTGTCGAGGGAGTCGCTGGTATGTGACAAAGCTTGCGTGCGGCACCATGTGAAATTGTAGATATAACTATACATCACTTACAAGTTTATATCTTTTTTGTTTCTCTCTTTGTATACATTTAAAGCCCTTGCTACCCCAATGGGACCCCAATAATACCAACAAAGTTTTTTTCTTTCCATTTCTCTCTCTCTCTCTCTTTTTTTTTTTTTTTTTTTTTTTTTTTTTTTTTTTTTTTTTTTTTAAATTTTTTCCCGAAATTTTCACCGATGTTCCTCTCCCGTTCGGGCAATATTTATACCCACCTTGTCGGATGCATGATTAAACGATTGCATAATTCAAAGTGTTTTTGGTACATACACTAACATGCCTTCTCCCTGCAGAATCCATCAGAGGCAAGGTGGATCAGGCTTATCAAGTCAACATACACGGATCCCGAGGGCGTGACGCGGACATGGGAGTCTGCCGAGAGACAGGTAAGAGGAATATATTGTGTTTGATGCATCTTTGGTACCGTTGCTATTATTTATTTTATTTTCCCCTTGATGTCTTGGTTTTCAATTCAATTGGAAAAAGAATTGAAAATCTTCTCTTCTTCTGTTCATGTGCTTCTCAATCGAGAGCATAAGAGGGGTTGGGTTGCCTCTAGAGAAGCATCATGGAGCGGATATATTCAACATAGTGTTAACAACCTTTCCACATTGAATTCTCAGACCAGGCCCGAAAACTGTCCAATCGACGGCGTTGGCATTTTCACCGTCCTGTCCAAACCCTCCGGCCCAGAGCTACTGCTGCAGAAACAGTATAGGCCTCCGGTTGATAAGGTGGTCATTGAAGTGCCTGCCGGCCTTATCGATGAGGGCGAGACGCCCGAACAATGCGCAGTAAGGGAACTTAGAGAGGAAACTGGGTATGTGGGCGTTGCAGAGGAGACAAGCCCGGTTATGTATAACGGTAGGTAAACTCGTTTCCCTATATAGACATATATGTACAGCTCCGGTTCAAAAATGTAGCAACATCCCACCTCGCCCTCCCCCTGGCACCCCTTAAATCTGGCCCATCTTCCCGTCTAATATACCCTGGCCTCCGCCAATTTTTAGACCCCGGCTTCTGCAACACAAACCTAAACATGGTCCACGTCCGTGTCGACATGACTCTCCCGGAAAACCAAAACCCAACACCCCAGCTCGAAGACAACGAGTTCATCGAGTGCTTCAGCATTCCGCTGGCTACACTGTATGAGGAGCTGAAACGCCTGGAAGGCGAGGGGTATGCGATTGATGCCAGGGTGGGGACGCTGGCGGAGGGTATTGAGGTTGGGAAGAAGTTGGGATTGGGGTTGGGGATCTAAAGAAAGTGGGAAATTTGTTCATATTTTACCTTCTTTTTTTGTGCGTTGAAATGGCTTGTTCCAATGTCGGAGTTTTCCAATTTTGAGTTTTGGAGGGTATGTATATACTGACAGGTATGATGTTGGGCATTGCGTTTTCGCTGCATGCGTGGATCGCAGTTTCAGAAGGATGATAGCCAGATGGGTCGGGGTATAGTACAAAGAATCAATATAGACGATAGATAGACAATGGGTATTCCATGTATTGTCCAAAGTCTCGTTACCGGGGAATTTCCCTCAGTACTATTATTTTCATTAGGCTTCTGCGTTATTCCTGAGTGAGAAATACTCCACAAAAATCAGCTAGATATGACATGTTAGATTGCATATACCTCGTTCCGTATGGATATAACGATATCCGTCAAAGGTCGCATCAAAAGTAAGCCTCCTCTATCCTTCCATGGATGATGCCTGCGAAAAT
Source organism: Blastomyces gilchristii SLH14081 (assembly GCF_000003855.2). Lineage (NCBI taxonomy): Eukaryota > Fungi > Ascomycota > Eurotiomycetes > Onygenales > Ajellomycetaceae > Blastomyces > Blastomyces gilchristii. Next base: position 812,076 of record NW_003101677.1, on the reverse strand, counting down.
CGTGTAAGGGGTGCCGTACCAGCCTATGTACACATCCTCCTCGTCGGAAGAACAACCCGCCGACCCACTGCTCACAGAACCCCCTCCTCCTTTAATCCCCGATATAACGCCCAAGCCGCCAACGTCTTCCCATCCCGCCATGCCTCCCTCCACACCGCCTCCAACTTGACAACCTTCAACGTAATTTTCTCCCCCTCTTTCCTCAGCCCCGTCAATTTCCCGTGAAGCTCCTCAATTTCCTTCCTAGCCATGCGTTTCTGGCATAGAAAGAGTGGTATGAATTCATCGCATCCTCCCGGTGAAGGGTATACACCTGTCTGCAACTTTTCTTCTCCGTTGCCATTGCTATCTTTTCTTCCTGAACCTTCACCTCCCCCTCTCGTTTCTTGTTTCTGGCCCCTTCTCGGTAAGCTATTCGCAAGTGCAGTTATGGCTATAAGTTCGTCCTGCAGTATAACTAAGCCGGTTTCTTCTTTTATTTCTTTAGCTGCCCCGCCGGCGAAAGTGCCGGTATCATCATCAAGCATCCCCGCGGGTATTTCGGGAAAGGCGAGGGAACCGGCCGGAATACGGGGCTGGATGGTTAGGATGGCGTGTTTGTCGGTTTCGGAGTTTTCAGGGACATCGTTTGGTTGGAGGATTAGCTGGATTGATGGGCAGATTTTGGCGGTTAGTTTTAAGAGAGAAGGATGCTAGTAGTGTAGCAGTGCAGTGCAGAGCAATCGAAATCTTTAAATCGCAATAGGTTTAATTTGTCACATGTGCAAGATTGCATGGCCGTATGCCGTGCATAAACCCATTGTGATAATGAAAACTTCAAGCGGAGTGTCAATGTTGTCAAGCACTCACCAATATCCCAACACTCCCACCTCTCAAAAACACACTTCCTGGTAACTTCTCGCCATGATCATTAGAAACATCAGCCTTGAGCTTCACGAACCCCAAACGATTGCCGCCGAAGAAGTCCACCGCCTGTATCTGTATGTGGCGCAAGGTATAGGGAGCTGCGTGGAATTCATGAGACGGATTAGCTTGTCTGGAAAGTGAGTGCTGTAATGTCGACAGCCAGATCTTGAAGGCTGGGAATGCAAGTAATTGGTCCTGCGAAAGATCGGGCGTGAGGGCAACGGGGATCTGCGGGGTGCTGTTTGGGATAATAAAAGTCGACATAATCCTCGAGCGGACTCTAGTTCGTATAAATAAGGGGTAATTCGTGATAAGCGCGTGGAAAGAGGAGGTACAAGGGTTAGACCGCATGAAGGTGAATCATCAAAATAATGTGTTCAAGGATGGCGGAGGATTATCCCAAAACTTGCAGCTCCATTGCGCGTGGATAGAGGACTGCCCAGATAAATACTCCCTCGTATGTACATGTACATGTACATGTACAATGCCCGCACGTACTATGTAGAGCGCAATCGAGAGGATCCCCCGGAAATCGCGAGTTGAGGATGGATGGGTAACTCCCCCTGTATTAGGGTTCGCACGCCCAAGCTTCAGAGTTCCCGATGACTTCAATTATATTTTGTCTCGTCGGGTTTCCATAGACTGGTTCTTAATTGACTTCCGGAGACTTCCATGTAGGAGCGTCCAAGGTTCCTTTGACGGAATGGAGCTCCCTTTTCATTTGTCGACAATACGCGGTAACTTGATGCCACATCCGGCCCTACTAACGACCGCTATCACTCGTTCCGATGACGTTGCGTTAACTTAACTAGTTACGTCTCGAGGAAAAACTCTGGGCTTTCCCTTGGCGAAGTTTGTGGCCGAGCGACGCGCATCTGATTGGATGTCGCTAGCTAACTCCAGAGCTTCCAACTTCAAGCAGCGAAGCCCCCAATCAGTCGTAAACGAATTTGGCAACTTGCCAGCTTCGAAGTCATATCCGGTAGTTTGCTGATCCGTTCCACTATTCACCCGGAGATATTGTCTGTCGGTGATAATGCTGCAGATGAAGGCGCTGGCGCATCGCGGTGACATATGTAGGGTTTGAGGAGACAAATCTATTTCGTTCTCAAACCATGTGTAAGACTGATCTCTTTTCCGGGTCGGTTTTAGAGATCCAGCAATTGGTGGAACCCGGGTTTGCCAGTAATTTATGCTAGGCTAGCGGTTGGTTGCATGTTGATTCGGGGCGGGGGGGACAGGCAAATGACAAAGAGAGAGATGGGCAGGATGTAACAGAAGAAACAGGGCCAAAAGCCTGCTTTAGGATCCGGACCGGACCATGACCGACTTCCTTTCCTGTGTCTCGCCTCCGTGTTGGGCGCCAGCTGATGGGGCTGGCTTATTATTTATGGTTTATGGGTAGTTTAGCAGTCTCGTTGAACTATTTATTTATGAGAAGCGCGAGCTCGGATAATGCGTAACGATACGATACAATACGCCCCCCATAAGCCCGAGGCTTCTGGCCAGCCCCGGCTTGCTGGGTCAGGCGGGAAGGGGTTTTTATTAACGGCATCTCGCTCGCTGTTTGGTTTCCCTTTGCGGTCTCAACACACTGCCTCTTTTCTTCCTTGAGAGCCATTTGTAGACTTACCTCAATTCAACATATTCCCCCCAGACGGTATTCTCCAGCGTGGCCGCGGGGGTGTTGCCACATATTTTCCCACCCGGCCTTGGGTTGATCCCGTACCCGCAATATTCCTTGAATTTCGCTGTCATAAACTGGAGAAAAAAGAGGGTCAAGCCGCTTCCATTGCTGAGATTTGCATCTCCATTTCCAGGTTCCAGGTTGGAAGCAACATATTGTAGCAAAATATCATTTCTGCTGCAGGGTTTTTAAGGTAAACTACCTTCATCCGAGAAGTCCGTAAGAAGAGAATAATAGCTGGTCAGATTTTGTTGACAATTACCTCCTTTCAGGGCTTCGAGAACCACCACACCACCACCGAACTTCCCAACTACGAGCGGGTGACGAGCATGAGTCCATAAAAAGCATAAAATGTCAAATTGTCCTCCAGATCCTTTGCTTCCAAAATGCATGCATAAAAATGCCAGTGGTTGCCAACTGCCCTGCCCCCATTTCTGTTGCCTCTGCGCGGGCGTGAGATTCTTCCCGCCCTCCCATCCATGCCCGCCGCCTTATCCCTCCCGAGACGGCGTCTCCAGCGAATCTCAGCGATATCCTAGATACTGCTTGAACTGCAAGGGTTAGTTGCCTCCTCTTCTGCTGAAGTGCTTCCTCACGTTTCTTTTATGTTGTATATCCCCTTTGTTTCTTCCAGTTTCGATTGTGTTTTCATTTTGACGCTCTGAGTAGCGTCGCTGTTCTTTCACTTCCTTGCTTCGCTGGCTGTCACTAAATCGATACACGTTAATAAATTTTATTTAGTTTCTTCTCGTTTTTAGTTTTTGTCATTTGCTCTTCTTGCCTTACTCACCCTCTCCTCCTGCCTTTTGCTACCTGCTTATTTCATTCGAGTGCCGTATAGAATATTGGGCATCGCAAGCAGGTTGTTCATCCTCTGCTGTCCCTGTTCCAGTGTCTGGGGCTTGTATGCAGCCGCATCAGCCTCATCCACATTGTGGATTGCCTGTGGACCATCACCGCACTGCACCCCTATATAATTATCAGCCACCCCAGAACCTGCAGTTGAATCGAGATAGCGGCGTTTCGGATCACTCCAGTAACAGTCAAAGTTCAACGGCAGCAGCAGTCACCGCGCCATCTCAACGCTTCCCTACCCACTCATCTTTACAGCAGAGTCAAAACCGACATCCACACAGAGACGAATTCCATCAACAGACCTCCTGGATTCCAAGGCACGTTGCATCTAATTCCTCCACGTTTGGTCAAGCTATATCCAACCCATCAATATCCCATCATCGGGTGTATATGCCTGTGAATCAAGCTGGCATGGCCGGGAGGCAAGCCTACACGTCTCCAGGTGCCGCGATGCCAGCAAATCTACAGGCGTCTGTAGCTTCAGAATCCGCGTCGTACTCCTTGTTCAGCAACCAGCAATCTCAAGGCCAAACACCTGATCAAGTGGCACCAAATAGCTTTTGGGAACCTAACGGGAATTACTATGTTAATGGTCGTATGTGATCTGTATCAGCATCTAAATGCATTTTTTTTTTTTCATTGCCATGAGTGCTAATACCTGTCTAGCTGATGTGCAAAACCCCTCTAGAGACATGTCTCTTAGTTACAACTATGCACCCGCTGAGCCCTCGCCAATCTACTACTCAACCTCACTACCTTCCGATCCTGTAACTAGACCTTTTGCCACAGTGGAATCCCGCCAACAAGGCAACCTAGAACAGAACAATGACACTCAAGTAAATAGTCAAAATCAAGGACTATATAATCCAATTTGTGTGTTGTTCCAAAAGCCAGTATGACCACCAACTTTAATGAATACAAGCTAACAGCTTATTATAGCTCTGAACCATGATGGGCCTGTTTGGGGGTCTGATTTGAGTCTTTTTCCATCAGCGAGACCTCATCTATTCCCCAGAGTATCAAACAGTTCAACGCTACCAAATAATGATAACCCTTTAAATTCACTATCTTTCCAATACCTCCCTGATGATTACCACAATGCACAGGTTAACTCACGCGGTTCAACTAATATCGAGTGTCTGAATGGCAATGGCCCTGTCCCTATTTTGCCTCATAATAACACGGCTTCTTCACATCCCGTCGGTCCTTTCCCCACAGAGAATCAGGCCAACGCGTCCAATTCTTCTTCACGAAGGCATCCTTTGCAGGGAACATTCACAAATCCCAGGAGCCCTCCTAGTGTTGGTAGTGCAAATCCGAATACCACCACCACAAGCCGTCGACGCCCCAGGCGTACCAACAATAGCGGAATGCCGCAGCCCGGCTCAATGCCCCGAGAGAGACAACCACACCGACACAATCATCACCCGATAAGTATAGGCATTCCGGGGAGTGCCCCTACTGCTCGTGATCAGAGTTACGTAAATGGGCAACTGGCTCGACTCCTATACGCCGGCGCCCTTGTGCGTTACCCCAATGACACTGATGGGTTTCTCTCCGCAGATGAAAGAGAGCGTAGGAGAAGAATTCTAGAGTCCCTTAGGGGAAATAACCGAGAACCCAGCCCTCCAGTCAAAGGGCTTGATAGCGCGGAGGATGGACGCCCAGAGCCCAAAGAAACAGAAGAACTCACAATTAACTTGGAATGCAAAGCCTGCATGAGCCAACTTATTGACACTGTGGTGCTTCCCTGTGGGCACGCGGTTCTTTGTCGTTGGTGTGCTGATCAACATATGCCATCAAGCAGAATGGACAAAACAAAACCACGTTCCGCTGCCACTTGTCCTGTGTGCCGCCAAAATGTGAGGCAAAAGGTAACTATTTTACCCATTCAACCGCTAATGAACGCATTCATTTGGTTTTCATTGAGAAATGCTAACTAGGTTGGAAGATTCGGATATATCTCTCGTAAATCTCTCGTAAATATCAAGCACGACCTACAATCTGGACGGTAATCAAACAGCAATCTTACTTGGAATCCACGAATTCTCATGTGATTTCCCTCCCTCCCTCCCTCCCTCCCCGGGTCTCGCCAACTCTTCTCACTTGTTCTTCATTTTTTTCGGTGGTTTTCTCTGCTTTTAATATTTTGCGGTCAGTTTGTCTCAGCATAGCGCGGCGTTTGTTGGCGGTACCACGTTTTGAAAACTTCACATAATTTGCATGTTTTCTCTTCCTATCATTTACCACATCCTTCAATAGCAGCTCTTTTTCTTCTTCCTGCTACATTTAAATAGTATACGCTTTCCGCAAATTCCATGATATCATCCCAATCTCTTCTATCTTCCCTATCTTTTCGAAGATCTCCTAAGTTCATATTACGTGTATTACATCATTTGCATCAATCTTTTGACACCGTTAAATGCAGTTAATGCAATCCGTTTGCGCCCCATGACATTCTCCCGCCCAGCTCATTGCTCTTGTTGATTTTGCTCTTTACCAATGATTCTCCGTCTATGCTTTCTTACTTTCTTCATTAAGGGAAACATTTTCAAGTGTTTGTATAGCAAGGGATATTCGCGTATACATTACAGGAGAGAGGCGGTGCATTGGCATCCTTATTTCAACCTCCTTCTTACAATTTATGCTGGTCACTGCCAATACATTTACCAGCGTATATAAGATGTGTTTATAAGTGATACGATACGCGGGAGAGCATGAAACCCTTTTCTTAGTGGCCGGGGTAGGTAGAGGGTTACTGAAGAATAAAATATCGATGGCTAAAATATCTCACCCCGTTGTTTCCATGGATAGTAGTGATAAACACATAGCTTTCTTGCGGACACGACCATTGATACAGTTGCTTCAGCTCCGGATAGAGCGGATTTAACCTTTCAATCCCTGCTACATTGCTTTTTCCTCCGCGGCGCACGCGGCGCACGCGGCTACGAGATTCAGCCTTCTCTACGGAGTAACTACTTACTTAATATTTAATAATATTAGATGGAAACGGCTCGTGGGTTTCCACGAGGTCACGGGGGGTTTGAAACCCGGAGGCGCTACTAACAGCGTGATAGTGATCAACGTGTGATATCTAACTCGATGTATTGGTAATTTGGTATATTTCTTCTGCTGCTCTTTGCTCTTGCTTTTCCATAAGGCAACCGATGATGAATAACTCCCACACATCCCAACCCCCTGAACCCCAATCCATCCGCCCGAGGGCGTACCGGTGATACGTAATGGCTGCAGGCTAAAGATTGAGAAGGGAGACATGGCGCGTAATAGGTGTGAGAAGGCCCCCAGAAGCAGTTCAGATACGGATTTGTGGCCGTGGAGGTCGTTCCAGTTATGGCCTCCAATTCGTGACAAATTTTGAGCCCATCCAACCAGTTAGCTTCCAGGCTGCATGACTGGCAGCCAGTTCACGAGTTATCATGGATGTCAGGGGCCTAGTAACAACAGCCTTGTCTCCAGTATCACGTTGTTCGTTATCACTTTTGCATCTGCCCTCATCTCGAATTTGAAGCCCCTTGTAAGGAGCCCGGGTGTCAAGCGCGCATTATATCAGGGTTTTCTTGATTTCACGAACAGATTTCAGGGGCGTGATAGCCCCTATGGCCGCGAGTTTGGATTGGGGACAAAGGGTTTGTTGATTCAATTTCATATGCGACTGGCTCGGCAACAGGGCGATGGGAGAAATTACAACCCCCCCCATGTGGCGCGCGCCCCTTGCAATCACCAATCCTTTTCACGAGCCAAAATACGACGAGAAAAACGAATCGGGAGGGAAGTTGTTGTTCTGATGATTAAGATGCATGGCGACAGATTTGGTAATAAAGCGGGCCTTTTGCAGAGAAGCGAAATAAGGTTTGTTCAAAGAAGCTTCTCTTTCTTTCAATGTTAGACTAACCCTTGACAAAGAAGGAAGATGGTGGGATGGATGACAGTGGCTAGGGATGGCGGGTTTATTAGCTCATGGTATGAGAAATAAATGTAGGCATATTTTAGGCTTAGGCATAGGAACAGAATCCGACGCTTGACAACGGGCCTGATGCGTGGTGTGGTGTGGGACTCGTTGTTTCTTCTGCATTATTCCATTATAATATTAACCTTGCAGGAGGTAAAGTCGTCGTGCATGTCTGCGGATTTCTTCAGCCACTATTAATTGAATAATGGTCAATTAGTTAGACTTCATTTGCTCCTTTTCCGTTTCTCCGTGTTCGCCCCTCGGCAAAAATGAGATAATTTTGAGACCGTCTAGGAACTTTGAAACAGATAAAAGTTTGTCTAGTTAATCGGGCGAGGCAGCCACGGTGTTCCATTTTAATTAGAGAACTATTTATGCCCCGGGGTAGGCAGAAAGAAATATATGTATGCCAACCAAAAAATTCCTTGGGGTTAAACTCAGGGATAGGCTTGTCTTCGCCTCGCGATTGGCTGACCTCGCATATCCCGCTAGAGCAATGGGCAATCAAGGTGGTTTATCTCTAATAAAAAATAAATATGAGGGATCTATAAGGCTGAATTCTACATCAAGGAACCTTGGTAGAAACCGTTAGGTATTAGAAAGGTTTCTCCTTGCACCACTTTAGGCTGTAAAGCGCGCTCGACAAGACATTGATCGAAAACAATTCTAAAAAGTGTCTCATGGATACAGTGACCCGAAGCTCGAACCATCTGGATCAACGCTAATACTGTTGTGCGACACAGGTAATTCGTCGACAAACTATTGGATAATAGTGAAACTAAGCACTATTGTCACAGTTCCTCCAGCAGCCTTATCTTGGACACAAGTGCGGTTCCGCGTCAGAGACGTAAGGTCGGAAGGATACGAGCGCTCATGTTCGTTCCTTGAAACTGTATGTGGTAGCCGGGTTGGGTGTTTTGAGGGCCTCCCGGGGGGCCAAACACATCCAATTCTATCGACAAGGTTTGGAAGTGGTAATTTGAAATGTTCGGCAGATACAACCAGATGGAGAATACGTCATATGGCGCAGACAGAATCGGCGCACCCGGAGATAGATCAACACCGCGTTAATAAATATGCAGAAAGGGCGCGCGAATGGCTTTCGAGAGGGGCCTTATTCATCGCCTTAACAGGGATGGTTTCTTCGATCAAGCTCCATTGTGATTAATTGGTGAGTAGGGCTGGTAGGCGGCGGGTAATGACGGCAAGTGATGATCAGTACCGCTGTCGCCCGTTGTTCTGGTGGCAGAGACACGCGTCTCAAATAGAACACATAGCAAGTCACTTAGGAGACCGGTTGAGCCTATGTATGTGTTGTACACACATGCGAGGAGCTAGGGTATGGAACAATACGATCGCAAATGCCCAGGGCATAAAACTTAGATTAGAGAGCGTAGCGCAATTCTGTCGCGGAAAGGGAATTGCCATTACAGAACGAAATCCCGACAGATCGGTAAAAGGAGACAAGGCTGCATAAATATATTACATCCAACAAAGAAATATTATTTTCCAGACAGATTTTGTCCTTCAATTCCGCCTTCAGATTGGTTTCTTCCGCAATATTGGCTGTTAATCTTCCTCGGGTTTTGCACACAAAGAATCATGGGGTATTTTTTCAAGGATGAGAATTTGGATTGCGCCTCAAAATTGGCATACCAGCACAACGAGCCTTGGGGAGACGCGTAGGAAGTCGGGTATCGGGACTAGCCATATCTCCCTTGCTCGGATCGCAAGTTGCATTCCGTAAAACTGTGGCCAGTGTGGCATCTTACCAGTGAGTATCCTTTAGGAACGAGCGTCTGCTCAGCCCCTGAAGGGGAAGCAGTCTGAGTACAACCTAACAGAGACTTATGAAGAAAACTTCACGAAGCCGCAACGAAAGAATGACAGCTGAGAGGTTGAAAATAAAGTCCGCTGCGGCTGAGTGAGATCAGGGGAGATATTTGACGATTGGCTTGGCTGGCTAATTGGACAAACACGGCGGGAATAGCAAGTCAATATTAATTCTCCCTCTTCGTTGCACGACCGTTCCTGCATAATTTTGTCAACCTTTCCGGTTACTAATAACCATATGTAATGATATTATTTCACTCTTCTTGTGTTGCGGAATAGTATGTCGAGGTGCAGCCACCATTTTGGAAACGTTATGTATGACAATGGGCTGGAGCCATTCCAGTTGCCGGCTGATTCGGGTTTTCGATTCTCCAGCCACACCCAATACGCTAGACTGGAACTTCCCATTATTGATATTGTAGCGGAAGTGGCATCGAGAATCGAACAGCGGAGGCTGCCATCCTGCCGGCCGTTACTCCGTAGCGTTCGTAATCTGTAGCCTGAATGGAATTGCTTGCCAGGTTTTTCCGGAGCGAAAGATTTCTGGAACCGGGAAAAGACAGTCACCATATAGCAACGGGATAGCCTGAGAGGCATCCATCACTCAAGCATCGAATCCAGCATCGAACTAAAGTTTCACCGCTTGCCTGCATAGCTTAAGAGCCTAGACAACATGATGCCAACATATTTTGCTGCATGAATGGAATTCTGGTTTGCAGGCACGCGACCAATCCATTTCATTTTTCTCGTCATTTATTCCATAACTCTGCTAGTTGTCATGTATTGAAATGCGACACGACTCAAAGAACAGAGTAGTTTGATTATGACACCAGCATCGTGTTATACAGTTAGCCAAAGCCAAAAGCAAGGGCACTACTACCTGTGTTCGATTCGGGTCACGAGCATGAATTTCCTGCACCTTCTTCGTACCACCATCAAACACCGGAATGGAACCAAGAATCTGTTTAGAAACAGTGCACAAATAGACATTGGGCATGTTAGAAGGGCCGATATATGCAGAATCACGCCTCGCCAAAAGTTTGAAAACTTTTCCAAAAACCAAACTGGCCTGTATTCCCGCCAAACTGAAACCTTTGACAAGGCACTGTATATATTATGTTGCTGTAGATTATCCCTTCTAGCAACGAAAACGGATATGCTTTGCTTGATTAACTCTCTTTGTCTCAATTTTTGTCAAATTGTTCCCTCCACAGAATGGCGGTGTAAGGGCTTATGATGAACAGTGCGAAAGGTGAGTACAGCACATACCGATCATCAGCATGGATGAATTTGTATGTGTCAGAAAAGCATCCCTAAGGGTGAGTTTCTCCCACACAATGACATAATTCAAAGCGCCGTAAATTGCGTCGCTTGGGTCGCAGGATGCAGCTCAACTGACCTATTCATTCACCTTGGGTCGACATGACAATGTTTGCTAATCAACAACATTCACCATTGACCCGGCGCGTTGGTGGCTTCGAAGAGGCATATTACTCTCCATTAAGTGAGCATCAAACAAGGAATATAGGAATGTACGTGTCCTCTACTTCAGTAATCTTGACCTCAGCTCCTTCCCGCCTAGAAATCAAGGCGTTAGGGGCTTTTGTGCGGTTTGTTCACTGCAGTTACTTTTAGCTTTGCGGGGAGGAAACCGATTCGTCTCCGCAGAGGTGAAATTAAGCTAGCGGCTAGGTATGCACTAAGTGGGTCCATTACCAAAACTTAAATTACCGGAACCATTAAACCTGAGTTTAATTCCCACCTACCCTACCCACATAGAACTGCCTGCGAATGAAGAGAGCATGGGTTTTGACGTCGTCCGGCTTTCATTATTGTTAATGGGCGGAATCAAAACTATCATGTTTGCCTACGTTGTCATGAGAAGAAAATATGTAGAATTTCCAGAACGAATGTCTGCATTTTAGTCACTCACGTTGTATAAAATGACTTTTGTCTGTCCGGAGCTTCAACGAGAATGACGCAAGAATATCCAATTGGTATGTATGTACGGAGTACGGAGTACATATTACGCAAACCCCGATAATATATTTCACTACAACCTTGAACACTAATGCGCTGATAAAGCCTACATTAGCTAGTTAGCTAGCCCCAATGAAAATAAAGAAATTTCAACCTTCAGGCACATTCATATATCCGGCAATCATGAGTGTAAAAAGCGAAGTACTCTGACTACTCCAGCCGTTTAAAACGGAAGTTACTGAAGAGCTGCTGAGATATACCATATTCCTCGCTCAAGTCTACGCAATTATATTACTAATCATACAAAGCCCATATATCTTGACACTAACATCTCGGATCATTAGTCTATATGATGAAGTCAAGCAAGTTAATTGGATAACCAGAAAAGGGCTATCTAACAGAGTTGATATTCAGCGTACTAATATCCAAGGCCGCTGTGTGTCAAAGCTAGCGGTGGAATATGATAATAATGCTCACGAGGAGGTATTTGACCTTTCTCTTCTTTCTTCTTTCTTTTCTTTTTATTTTACTTTTTAAAAATCTTTTTGCAAGTCGGAAGCGATTAGTTTCAGCACTAACTAGCGCACCAAGAGCCGATTCGGTTTGCGCTTAAGTTTGTCTAGAGCGGCTACGCAGGAAGGTCTGTGGCAATCTCGTATAATTTGCTTGGTTTGGAACGTTCATGTACAGTATCTGTACGGAGTACATACATACGCTCCAAATTATGTCTGAAACAAAAATGGCTGTTAACCTATAACCAACTACTATTTAGTGGGAGTTTGCCTTAATTTAATATTTCAATAATATTGTGTTGCAAGCTGCGGTCGTAAGTAAAATGAAAAGAGCTGCTAACTAACAGTGAGCTCTACCGGAGGGCGCCCCGATATCTTGGGGGTCTATGTTCTAATTAGGCAATTGGGATGTATGTAACTATGTAGGTAGTCCACGGTACGTGGGTACCAGATGGTGTTCACCAAGAGATGTGTCCCATTCCCCTACTACACCGCCAATTTGCTCTGCTGACAAAAGAACTTAGCCCCCAAATGAAACGGCATCTCAAAAAATAATGCTTGTAAATATTTCCAAAATCTGTTGGAAATATAGTTCCGTCTGCGGCTCAGTTGACAAGTTGCATTGATGCGACCCCGACGCATGAAGTGTTGCTGTCTACGCGGAGTACGCGGAGAAAAAATTGAATCAAAACGTTTAGTTGCATTTTGTGCCCTCTTGGAACTGGAGGCTGTCACTCCTATATCCAGAAACGGAAGGGGCTGAAGGTAACTGCCAGGCTGACATCAGCGATAACGCCCCGAGGAGATGAGAATTTACCCCAGGCGAGGCAAAACCCTCCTGACACGCATTTATGGCGGTGGAACAAAGTCGTGTAGTGTAGCCTTCCGAGCCTTGATATTATCATTCCTTTGTAATGCATTCCTCAAATGCAACCCTGACTGGAGTAGTTTCCTACATCCGCTACAACACATAAGATAACTTCTTCGAATGGCATTGACGTCATTCTATCCCCATGGACGGAGCTAACCTAACCACAAAAGGAGAATCCGCCATCAGCTCGTCAGCACCAATTAAGAGCTCGCGGGTGTCGATATTGCAAATCGCCAGCGCAAAACCCACTGTATTAGGAGTATGGGACGACCAAAAACAAAGTTCCCAGCCATGAAACCTCGGTAAAAATCTCAATCTGTCGCCTGGGTTATCGTTATTAAGCCTCAGCTGATGGGCGTTGTATGCAACCGCGCGGGGGCCAACTATATCAAGTCGTGTCTGCATCAGAGGAACGGAGGAGCTAAGTGTGGGTAATCCACACTCCTACCAGGCCGCATTTTCAAGGCGTGAAGATCGTCCGATTCGATGCTAGAGAGTCACAGGAAGGATTCATTGGAGGAAATTCCCGTATCAAACTGGAAATTTCCACTCCCTAAGCGAAGTCTGCTGTAGAGAGGCCCAACAGACGGGGCGAGATCAAGGCCATGGAGCTTTGCCGAATATTTGTAACTCCAATTTTATGTCTGCTAATTTGGAGCCTATTGCTAAGTTCAATCATCCTGTTGCTCTCGACGCCCATTCTTTTGGTTGCTGATGGTCGACCCGAGAAAATTAAGCCATCGATCCCCTCCTCAAATGCTTTCTAGCCACTGGGGCGGATTTTGAAAGTCCCGAGGACAGATCAGGCAACAGGCTATTCCGCATTCTTACGTCAGGCATAGGATAAGGGTAATCAGCCATGATGACGCTTCTCCATTTTGAAGGGCTTCCAAGAACAAAGCGTTCAGTTTCCAAAAAAGGGGATTGGATGGCGGGGATATTCCTCGGATGGAGCGCGTCATCGAATCCGCACCTAGCAAAAACGGAAATGATGCCAGCAGGGACAGAAGTGGTCCATCATGCGAACCAATTATATATTGCAATTCCCCTTAGCCGTTCAAAGACAACAGAAGGCTGGTTGCGCTCAAAATAACAACTCTTCAACCGTGCTCGTCTTAAATCGCAGATGTACTCCCCAGCTGAGCATCCATCTGCACTTCATAGCCTTGGATTCCCCGCCAGAGTCATGCGATCACCTTCGAAAGAGGGGGGGTTGGCCGATGATTCAGGCCCTTGCCTGGTTATAAGAGTCTAGGGCAAATAGGCAGAGGAGAGGATATCTGGCATGCGACTTGGAACACTGCCATCGTAATTCTTGCAAGGTGTGCTCTGAAACCTTGAGGTAGCAAATCACCCATTGCAACTGACCAATCCCCATGGCCAGCACGATGGGAATGGAAAACAATGCGCAATTTCCACGATGGCTGGCCTAATTAAGCCAATCAACTTTGCTTTGGCATCAGCTCCTACCTATATTTCCGTGGCATCTTCGGTGGTTTTCCGAAAAATTGTTTCGTTTTCATCTCCGGGTGGACTGAATAATAGATTCCTGCCTTGTTGGTTTGATATAGCACCTGAGGCTCAACGATCAGGTAGAAAAGGCACAAGCCACGCCAGGCCCACGTTGGGAAGTGCGGGGTAATGTCACCGGGCATACTGCGTATAGTTATGTTATGCAGAAGAGAGGGGCTCGAGATGAGATTGGCGCGCAGACCGCGTGCTGCTGTATTCATGCAGACTGGGAAATGCAGATGCATGCCAAAGGTGAGAGACGCAATGTGGAGCTAGCAGCACCACCACAGTAGAACTTTAAGGGCACGGAGGGAAACTGAACAATCTGGGCTGCCTGCCTGAGGCCACAAAAATGGCCGGCTAGGAGTAGGGGCGCCAACACCTAAGAAAGCAAGCAAACTCATCGCCACTAACTTAAACGCCCAGGATGAACTGTCACGGGAGGAAGCTCTTTGCGCCCTTTAGCCTTGCGATTGCTCTCACTATCGTAAATACAGTTGTCGACTGTACATTCAAAATTTTGTTCCCGGCGGGCGAACAGCTTGGGTTGAGCATTATTAGTTGTTTAAGGCTAAGTTACAAGTTACATCAGACTCAAATGACCCAAAAGAGGAATTTAGGGCAAAATGGAACTTCTCACAATAATTTTCTCCAGTGCTCGGTAAGGAATAACAGCTTTCGCAAGGTCAAGCATTTGCTCAATGTACAATGTACATACATTATTACAAGGCCCGGTCGTTCGGGGTTAATGTCTACAGCCGCATGGACATGAGCCTATTCTCCCCCTGTGTTAATTTGAAGATATGCAAAGCCTCAGACTACGGTGTTGTTTCCTAGCGTGGGGGAAGTCGTAGGAAACAACCATGAGATGAGGGTTAAAAAGCAAAAAACAAAAGAAAATAAAGAAAGAAAACTCGATCTCCAGGCTCCCGCAGCGCGCTTAAACGTTGGTTGGTGCCAACGGAAAAGACCATACAACTGAATATCCGCAATGCGACGGATGCAACCCAGCGCAGCGGTGGCAGGCTCCAGCGATGAGGTCAGTAGACATTTCGAAGAGCCGCGTCAACGGACCGGTAAATACCGGCAGGCCATGGCTAGTTAAAGGTTCCAGAAGACAGTAGCAAATTTCTGGATAAATGAATGCCCACTACGAAAGAGGGCTCACGGTGTCTAGTTGAGGTTGAGCGGGACAGAAACAAAGCTATAACTACTCATTTCCTAAGTCAGAAAATTTGACTGTAGATATAGACAGCGATCAACATATAACTATATATTATATATTGCTAAATTTGGAAATCAGCATGGCTTCATTCAACCAGAGCAGGCAGGATAATTAAATCATTATCAAAGTACACTGCCAAGAACTGACAGCATTTTCGAAGACGCTAAATCCAGTGCGCCGCAAGACATTTTTTAGCTCTCCAGCCTTGCAGAATCCCACGGGTCGGCCGCAACCTGGGCGATGGCACAGTATTGGCTACAGCGTTCGCAAATAGTTCGCCCTTAGCTTGAGGCATCTGCCTGCCCAGCCGGTGCAGGGGTGGATGGGCACTAATCCGGCCTAGTTGGACGCAGGTGCGAGGTTGCGCCCGTCATGGCAAGACGGATGTTGCAAATATTATGAAACCCCATCGACCTCGGGATATCCTGAGCTTCTGTCTGGGAGAGGTTTAGATAAAGGGCGACACCCGGGCGAGTGTTATTCTCGGCACTGGATATTTCCAGATGAAAGAGCCTCGAAAGTGTTTAAAAAGAGCCCGAACAACTTTCCAGATTTCTGTTTTTCCGAAGATGCATCATCCTTGAAAATCCCCTCCAAGGGCTCTGCCAAATTTATATTTATATACGTTCAACCAAATTTCTCACCACAGCCGAATTCAAATCCAACAATACTACCAAAAGCGCCAGTCAATTACAATCTCTGGGGCCCCTGCTATGGACAAACAACCAGACCGCGATTCTCACAGTAGTCGATCAAGGAATCAAGGAAGCAAGAAAAAAACAAGAGGAACAGCGACGAAGAAACGAGCAGCCAATGTAAAACTCGCTCCCAGGCCGCAGCCGCCCTTCGATGAAGAGGAATCGCCAATCAGAATGTGAGTGGATGGCGGGCGAAGATCCAGCCCAACAACAACCCCATGCGTGGTTTGTTTTCCGGTCCATGCTAACTTGGCCGCCTTTGCCTAATCTTACAGCGGGGTCTACTCCACCCAGCAGCAGCAGCAGCCTCAGTCGAACCGTCGTGAATTGGAACGCCCCAACCTCGACGTCCTCAGATCCCCAGCACCTTCCAACCCGCCAGATATCGCAGGCTGGGGAGGAAATGCTAAGAAGCGGCCCGCTGCTGCCGTTGAATGTGAAGACTCTCGAATCTCAGCGGGTTATTCATATGTCAATGCCTCTGGTGAAAATCAACCCGAGGGTGGCTCTCACCTCCAAGCTGGAAACAATGAACAACATCTGCCAACACACTATGTTGTAGATTTTACAATATCCGATCCGGATGCTCCAGCGACCCCGGGGGTGATCTCCGCTCCTGTTCAAAGTGACCGTGCTCCTGACCCAGTATCAAGCGTCCGTCCATCGCTATTTCCTGAAGAATGGGAGCCAGATCAAACTATCTCAGACGATGTGCAGGAAGTTTTGAGATTTAAATCTGCCTCATATGGGGTGGAGGAGGACCCCGAACCGCCAGAAACATCCACCATGCTTCGACAATGTCATGTTAAGAAGCTGTCATACGAGACATTGGTGGGGGAAGTTAAAGATATATACAACGCTCTTTTGACAACTGAAATAAGATGCCTTGTAGAATGTGCGAAAATCGAACACATTACCAAGTTGAATGAAACACAGTGGGCCGATCTGGTTGAATGTCACAAAACCCTCCTTCATCACCATTATAATTTACTCATATGTACACAACATCCAATCAGCGGCAGAGAAATTTCTGCAATTCCTGTGACATGCAAAATGCCATCTCGCCTGCTGCACCAGGGCATCTACATCTTTCTAGAAATCATGAAAGCTCGACGTCCGGACAGTCATGATTATATGACTCCCTTCATCTACGATGCGTACGGCCTAATAGCGCTGCTTATAGAAACGGCCCCCAGATTCAAAAATGTGTGGCTTGAATGTCTTGGTGACCTGGCCAGCTATATGATGTGCCTTGAGGAGAGGGATTCAATTGAGAACAGGGCCTGGAAAGTAGTTTCATCGCAATGGTATCACAAGGCCCTCGACGAGAACCCGGGGAAAGGAAGTCTTTACCACCGACTTGGTAATCTTTCAACACCCAACATGGGTCGGCAATTGTTCTTTTACTCCAAGTCTCTTGTGGCAACCGAACCATACACAATGTCAAAGAACCGTGTTGAGTCTGCCTTTAAGATGGCTTTGGACTCAATTCAGAATCGGGGTGTCACGACCCCAGACTTATCATCCTGGTTTGTGGGTTCGCATGCAATGCTTATTCGCAGTGGTTCAATTCACAGCTTCATTGTGTATGTGAAGGAGTATATTGTCATTTTTGCTGCCCAAGTTAAGCAACAGACTTTCAAATTCCGGGAAGCAGCAATCTGCATGGGAGTCCCCAACATCGCTGCAATGTTACAATATGGTGAGCAGGATGGCATTCTTACAAGGATGTTTATAGACTCTCAAAAGCTGAGCTCGGAGGTTAGGTTACAGAACGCTATACAGTACTGGCTCATGCTTCCTAAAAACCCTACTCAAAACACTCTGGACAAAGACTTTCCTTCTGATGCTGCAACTTTCTCTACTCCTTTGAAAAAACTTACTTACAGCACATATTTAAATTTTCATACACTCTCTTTTGTTCTTAAATATACCCGAAACGAAAATATTATTCCATATGTCCACCTCTCTCTTGCATTTATTTGGAGCCTGGCATTAGTTCCGGATTCCATGATGTATGTGGAGGGAGAAATTCCCTGGACAAAGATCACTATCTTTCTAAATATGTTGAACCGGGCATTTATCAGCGAATCCAGGCTTGAAAATGTCAACTTCCCAATCCCGACTGAAACAAAATTCCGACAATTACCAGAGGATTTCTTCTTTCGAAGCCAAATATGGTCGCAAACACTATATCCATCTGATTTCTTCGCGGGTGCTACCATCGACGACGACAGCCGTGGAAGAGACGTGCCCAGCACCAAATCGGCCCGCAACGAGCGCTGTCTATGGTATGGATATCGTCTAGCATCGGTAAGAGCCTCCTATTCAGTTTTATGCTCCTCAGCTCCGCCTACAAAGCTTGATCATTTTACACCTCAGCCTTCGTTATCTCTTATTTTCGTATTAACTTAGCTAATTACATTTGTTTAGTGCGGCCGTTGGATTCAGTTATTCGAGGAAAACGGCGTGAAGAAATTTAGACCTACAGATTATGCCAACCAACTCGAAGAGACAGCTATGCATCCTAAAGTGTTTAGTCGGCCTCAAAGGGCTGTCGCTACTTCCCTGCCTAGCTCTCTACCTAGCTCCCCGCCTAGCAAATCTAGGTTGACCCAGCCGCCTAGGAAAGGGAGAGGCCGTTGATACGCAAAAGGTCATCGTCGCGCCTTTCCAAGCTTGGTCAGACATCGCAGAACCCCTAAATGCACGATTAAGGGAAGGAAGGTCGTAAGAGAGGGATTTCAAAGCGGAATTAAGCCGGAGAAATTACCCTTTATCTAGGACGTATGAGTGAACCCCACTCTGTGTCCCCAGGGTTTAATGTCAACTACGGATTTGCAGGTGGCGCTCGGAAATTCTAGCTGCTGTTGGGGGGGGGGGGGGGCAGGGGGGTCTCCAGCTTCGTACGCCGGGGCATATTTCTTATATCTGTTTCACACGCAAAGCCGCATCCTATACGGACCGTTGCGCTTAATATTTACATTTAGCACATGTATGGCCGGCTTCAGCATCTAATTAATAAGGCGGGCGGTTATTTTCCCATGATGTCCGATGGTCATGGAGATTCACACTTTCGGTTCCTGTATTCGTTTTAATATATGAATAGTTTCAAACAGGACATAAGTTAACAAATACAATTTGATAATTTTAACTTCGTTCAAGGTAAATTACCTACTGCCAACACTCAATTTGTGCTACAGTTGGTAACTCATCCCCGTTGTTCGTTATCATTCTCAGCAACACGGACAAAATATGCTCTACGAGGTTACAACGCTTTTAGGGAAAGTTCTCTTTTGGCTTCTCAGTTCAGTGCCAAAACTTTTTTCCGTGGTAGATGTACCAATTGGGGGATCAAATCGGATGTAAAGGAGATATATCTCGCACAGACAGACACAAAAAGACAAAGTACATCATAGAAAAATTCTTCTCATTGCCAAAATCTCCCATGGATATTCCCACAATCACTCACGGTTTATGTTAAATACTTGACCCCCCTGACACGCCATTCCAATTGTTTGCCGTAAAATGCAGCACGAATAAACTTGATCACGCGCCCTAATTCCGGACAGAGAAGTGTGCTGAACACGAATAGTAACGCCGTCATCTCAACGCCTCTCCACACCTACAATCTATCCCTTATCCTATCATCGAGAGGCAAAGCCACTGCAAGGTCAGGCCTATTCATCTAGTCAATATGGCAAACCTATTGGCGCATGTATGTATCTACAAGCGTTCACGAATAATATAAGGAATATCTAGCCTCCTATTATCATTTCGTCTGACGACAATTGTACATGTACATGTACATGCACATTACCAGGGCGGTGATCAAATCCGGTCAAAGAAAATGTCTTTCTGGCCCAGACGGACGGGTGCGGGAGGGTGCAGGAAGATTCATCAGACGTATCATTTGCACCACTTGGGCCGGGCTGCAATCATTTATTTCAGTTTAATACTTTCCTTCTCGAGAAGTTAGTGGTTAACACCGCCCAAAAAGGGGATACGGTGGACTTTTGCTTTTTGATCTCGTTTGGCGTCTTAAAGTCGCATGCGTTAACTACAAAGGGCAGAGTTCAGGCACCTTGATGTGTCGGTCCTACCCGGCGAGGGCTCTGCGCTATGAATGCAGGGATTACTGGGGTGCCTCTCATCTGCGTTAGTGGGTCTCAATCATTGGCTAGATTTGTCGTTTGTTATTCACTTGGTCTGGAGGTTATGTCGTGCTCTCGGCCCAGCGAGGTTGAAAGACAGGCGGATGCGTGGTGGGTGGTGATGCGGAACAAAGGCTGAAGTGAGCATTGGCAACTCATTCTGCATGAGGCTTTATTCAAATGGATTCAATGGTTAAATCAATAATATTGGCAGGCAGTCTGACAACCATTGACGTTAATATGTAGACAGAAACAGCTCAGGGGCTGCATTCCGTGGAAGCTGGATCCCGTGATGCAGTTGCAAATCAAGTTTCCGCGCCCGGGTTTAGTGAGCATTCGCATAGGACGGGCCTCAAGCAAAACACAGTTAAAAGCCAAAACAACCCGGAGCCGGCAACCACAATCCAAGTCGCATAAACCTGTAGTGTGGTCGGCATAGGCATCAACTTTCCGCTGTAGAGCTTTTGAGCCAGCCTCACTGCAGGAGCTCGGGGCATGGATCTGCTCTAGTCAGTTAAATCCGCGTCATGTACGAGTCATAAAACACCCCGTTGAAACAAATGTCTAGGCGCTGAAGCCTTGTGAGATTCGGGCAACATCCGATATAGATAAGAATTTCCTTGCGATATAGAAGCATCCATCTGTTCCGATAGTGAAGTGCGGATCACTTCGGAGGTCCCTCTTACGTGGTGCCATTTACGGCCACGCCCCTCCTCAACGCTGCGAAACCCTGCCAACCAAGAAATGATTACGAGGATCTCTCGCACCAGCTAAACCCCAAAAGGGTGCAGTTCTGACATTTTCAAATCCTCGTCCGAAAATGTGGATACCATGTAAATTTCCTTTTCGCCCATCACTGAGATGGCCTTGAATGCATAAACTGATTGGCATTCCTGGCAATACTTGTGGCAAAGTCGGCACATCCTCGCCTCGCCATCACGTGATAGCCCTGGCTTGACTGGCCCACGAGGCTGCTCCATGAGATCCATGTGGAATAGGAGAGGGTTGCCTGATAAAAATCCTTCGTGTCTGGCTTGTATGTGGCGGGTCTCGAACGAAGCCACTGCGGCGGAATGGTGGAGAAATCCCTTAGTCCTATTGACTGTGCACTGGTATTGTTATGATCAGCCCCAATCATCACCACACAGGATCAAGTTATCTCGCGGCTCTTGGGTTTTTATTTATTGATGTATTGCCTGTGCTCTGCGTTATATCCACATTATTTGCCCGCCTGTTGCCTAGGAAAGAAGACAAAATGATTCAGATAAATGCCCTGATAACGAATCGAAGCAGAGCTGTGACGTGAGTCTGGAGGACGTATCTGACACCGCCGTGCGCTCGGGCTATTTGACAAGGGGAAAACCCCATAAATCAGCCTTCGAGCTGTGCCCCAGTTTCTTCCCAGAGGTGAGATAACCAAGGCGACCTCCCAGTGACACTAATGCACATCCCGGTGCTTGAAAAACGATCTCTCATATTTTTGAATTGTGATCATTGTTTGGCACGCCGAAACGTTCGAGGCACGAGTCGGAGCCACCAATAATGGGCCTTTAGACTCAGCCGTTCAATTGGAAGAAAACCACGAGCCTCCTGAGCTGATCCCTGTGATTAATTGGCTTCATCTGATATTTGCCTGGCGGCAAATATTGTGAGTAAATGTGATGTGAAACATTCATCAAGAGAGTAACTCTTGGCTCCACAAATAGGGAATATAGGCCGCTGTGTGATAATGACAAAACACGGCTTCATATCTGAGTGTGGAAACGGCAGGTTGATTAAAAATGCTCTACTCGCTGTGAGTGTCGTCTAGAAGATGAACTCTGTAAAGCCTAGACCTAGTCAATATTAGAACTGCAGAAGAGCATGCTAGGCGACATCTGTGCCCGGACGACCCCTTGTAAATGGATTCCCAGTTCTCGGCAACGAGTTGTCTAAAGAGCTCCTTGTTACATTGGTTCCTTGACGTTCTAATGCTGCGCATGTGGAATGGCAATGCCAAGATCTATATGGTCCCTCAGGAAAATAATCGCGGAAAGTCGAAATCTGGTAGGCTCGGAGAAGTGATGAGACGAAGGATTGTAACGTTCATCCCAGTTTGCTTTTTATCAGGTTGACGAGAAAAGATGGAAACTCATGTGGAAATTCAAGGATTGAACGTTGTAAATCTCAAACCGGTCCGCGCAGAAACAGTCACTTGTTTGGTCATCGGGGACAACCACTGAACAGGGCTGGAAGCACCGGATCTCGGGAGAAAAATTCGCAAGCAAACCAATTCGATGCGGGGCTTCTTGGGACAGGCACGTTATTGACAAATAATTTCGACTCCAAAACGGACAGTAATGAGTCAAATTTCGTCGCCTGAGGCGCCGATGCCTTGTCCGGCATAAATATTCACCTAATCCCTTGGGACGCAACGGTACTATCACACCCCTGAATTTTGGCATTCGCAGACGATTTGGAGGGGCTAGGTAAGGGAGAGAACTCTGTCATCACCCTCTTCAGAGCAAAAGCAACGTTATTCCTGCATTGTCCATAAGGGATTGCGATGCTGCTCAGCCAGCCTTGCCGTCGAGGTTGCTCTTGCGGTGCAGTGATTCGTGACAGGATCAATTCGCGATGTTATCGTTTTTCTGAGACAAAATCCAGCTATAGATGCCTAGCAATGCGTAATATGCCCTCCAGTAACATTGTTGCTGTGTGGAGCAGTTGCTGTGGTGGTGGAAAGACAGTTGAAGATGGCTGAGGGTAGTTGTGGTTGGCGATGAAGTTGGTCGACGCCGGATTCCTGGCCATTGGCTGCCAAATGACGCCAAGCAACGAGCGACGGGAAGCTTAAACCGTCCCTCCACAGTACCAAAGGACATGTGGCTGCTTGACAGCCTTCCAGAACCTCCATTCACAGATCGCAAATCCAAGACCAATCACTAATTTCTCGCCACTTTCTGTGCAGGCTCTTTGAATGAGGGAGAATTTGCGTTCTTTTCGTCTTGGTCTGTGACCAGGAAGACCCAACCATGGTGGACTTCCAAGCCCTGAGTGCGATATGCGCCCAATGCCTAGAGCTCGCCGGTAGCATTCCCCCTCTACTATGGTTCATATTTCTCCTATCGACATTTACCGGGCTCATTCTTCTTGTGGGTTTTATTTTAAAATTATTACATGACTTCCATATCACTCAATTGACCAAACGTCTTGCAGGGTTATACTCTTCTCTTCCTCGTAGCGCCAAATCCCCGCCCTCCGCTTCCGCAGGAGAAAAGATACAAAACTATTGCTGAAGATGGATCAATTACGGCGCCCCAACTACTGCCTTGCTGGCAAGATAGCCTACGAGGTCGTACATCTGGCGACGTAAAAGAAATGGAGAAGGCGGAGCTTTTTATGTCCGTCGTGGTGCCCGCATACAACGAAGAGGATAGGCTGGGAGGGATGCTGGAAGAGGCTGTGAATTATCTCGAGAAGACGTACGGGACTCTCGCGGAATGTCTGCAAGATGGAGCTTTGCGTAAGGAGGACATGAGGTCGGAAGGGACTCGCCGTCGTAGACTCGACGAAAGGACAAATGGGAGCATAAGTGTGCCATCACGGGGATGGGAAATACTCATTGTGTCGGATGGTTCCACAGATGGGACCGTGGAGACCGCGCTATCCTTTGCTAGAGACCATCAACTGTCGGTACACCCCAAGAGCCATGCAGGACCATGGACAACCATTTCAAGCGCGGAAGGAGTACATATCCCACCAGGGACAATCCGAGTAATCACCCTAGCGGAGAATAGAGGAAAAGGCGGGGCTGTCATTCATGGTATGAGGCATGTGCGCGGCCAGTATGTCATATTCGCCGATGCAGATGGTGCCAGTCGGTTCGACGACCTTGGGAAGCTACTATCAGCCTGTCAACGCATAGAAGATGGGTCGTCTCGAGGTCTTGCAATCGGATCCAGAGCACATCTAGTCGGCAGCGAAGCTGTGGTTAAGGTATGGTACACATATGCGCCTTAACACCAAGATCACGAGCGCATCACATAACTCTTTCGTCCTTGCACTCCACATTTACTAACAAATATACTCCTCACTAGCGATCTAAGCTTCGAAACTTCCTCATGCACTCCTTTCACCTAATCCTTCGCATCCTTACTCCACCCGCCACCGCTGCTATAAAAGACACCCAATGTGGCTTCAAGCTCTTCTCCCGCGCCTCTTTGCCATATATCATTCCCTACATGCACTCTGAAGGCTGGATTTTTGACGTGGAAATGCTCATGCTTGCTGAATTTGCAGGCATTCCTGTGGCTGAGGTGCCGGTGGGCTGGAGAGAGGTCAAGGGGAGCAAGCTGAATGTCATATGGGATAGTTTGGGCATGGCATGGGGTTTGGCTATCTTGCGGATGGCATGGGGGTTCGGCGTTTATCGGCGGACTTCAGACCATGGTATTTTTCGGTGACTATCAGCTGTCTTGTATTTTTTCTTTTTGTATTTTTGCACTGGTTGGCGCTTCTCACTACGTTTTCGTTCTGTATATACAGTTCCTGTATTTTCTCTCGGCATGTCCCTTAAGTGGACTACGATATACCCATAGATATATATGACGTTGGTTCTGCGTTCAACGTGGTATCAAATGGATGGTAAATGTTTCCACCATACATGCGATGTGTTAGCCATGAGTTCAAAAGATTGTAGCCCCTTGGAACATATTTGATCCATGTTGAATTACTCGCGGATGATGAGTTGATACACCATATCGACCCTTATAAAACACGGACTTTTTGTTCACTTCTTTTCTTCCTGTCCCCTTTCACCCTCCCTCCCCGGCCCCAATAATGACGTCCTTCTAATCGTTGGTGTTTGGCCTAGGGTTTCACTAAATATAATTGTGATTAAGCAAAACGCACATTACTGCTTTTGCTTTGATCAGTAGCGAATATGTGTATTTTCAATTGTCCTTGCTTTCCTAAGGGTTGTGGGGGCCATGTACGTCCCGGTCCGACGGTTATGCTGTTTCACATTTGTGAAATGCAATTGTCTGTACTCCGTATATGAAATGGGAGCGTGTTGAATGATAATGCCATATCCCTAATTTGCCCGCCTGCATTGAGGAAGTGAACCCGATGGCAAGCTCCATTGGCCGAGTGCTGGGTGGTATACATGTTACTTGGTAAATACATTTCTTCGATACGTTAAATAAGCTCTGATACTTGCTGGTCGAGATTCCACAACACTCTCATGCCACGGAAACACGAAAGAAGCGGGATCGCAGCGCTTTGAAGGGCGAGAGTGGAGGAAAATCTGAGAGAATCCATAAATCAATAGTTTATTGCTTCATCGGCCTCCATCCGAGATATTCTACTGCTTGAAAGGAACCCGCAGTTGAGGTGAGACGCGACATAGACCAAAAAATGACGTCGCCTATAAACCAAGTTAGGTATTAATAACTAGTTAGTCAGGGCTAGCCAACAGCGCGACCCTTGACTTAGTTGAACTAGCATCATCTCATCTCTAAAAATTACCGACCTAGAAAACTAAGGCACAGACACACATATCCATCGCTGGACCAACGGTCACCGCTGGTATTTATTTATTTATTTTTTGGTTTCTATACGCTACGAGCTGGTCTGAGATTGACGTACCTCATAGCGGTGTTTCGCGATGCGATTCTAACCTGGAGTGCGGCAATGTTTTGGCGACGTTGGCGGAGTCATCTCTTTGATTTACAGACCCCATAGCTTTTCATTCTGACGCCTTATCTGGTCAAACTTTCAGGGAAATATGATTTAGCAATATCCAAACTACGTGCACAAAAGTTTCCGACTCTTTTTTCCCGGTAGGCATGGCCCAGACTATTCCACAACGTTGTGGCGAAAGCCATGATTGTACGCACGAGGACCACAGGATGTTCCCCACGTCATCTCCGATGCGCCGCGCATCTTCGCCAACTGCCTATAACTTTCATCTGGAACGGTCTGATGGCTCCGCTACATTGTCGAGCAGAGTATCGAGAGACCAACCCAGCGTCAAATTTTTCGACTTCGTTGAACAATCTCAGTTAGCCCTCCAATCCCTACGGTTAAGCTTCGAGCGTGAACGAGCAGCGTTCGCAGAAGAGCGGAAGCTGTGGGAGAAGGAAAGATCTATTATGAGACACAGGATTGCGGAGTTGGAACAAGGACAAAGAAGAACTGCTAGAGTCGAGAGGACACGGATGGCCTCCCATCCCCACGGAAGCGAGCGGGCACATGATGTTCATCATGTATGGGAAGGATCAAGTCCGACTATGCAACCCACAAGAGTATTCTGGGATGAAAATGAAGCGCAGAGCCCCCAAGGCTTGAGGCACCCTAGCGGCCACAACCATGGAGTTGGATTACCCCCCTCGCTCGACGAGGCCCTGTCTCCTAGAGCCCGACCCGTCGATCGACAGAGCACAGTCGGAGTCCCCATTGAATTAGTTGATAGCAGCTTAGATGGGATTACTCTAAAATCTACCGCACTAGGCCCAGATATCCTCGCGAAGGCCTCTTCGGCCTCTCCCTCAGAAGTCATATCACCATCTCCAGACCAAACCATGGACTCCAAATTGGTAGAAACCAAGAAACCAGTGCCAATCGCGCGATCGGAATTAGGACCACCACAAGAGAACCTCGTGAGAGATGCAGGGCATACTCCAATGACAGTCATCGATCCGGGTGTGGCAACGAGCAATATATCCACTGAAGTTGGTACATTGACGACGGAATCTCCCCTCGCGCCGCGACAAACCCTTGAGCCAGGGGAGACCTACTCTCCTGAGGTCGACGAAGACCCGGCCCTCCAAGGGCCATTAGGGCTGAAAAATGACAAGAAACAGGACATCGAGTTTCTCGAGGCCCTGGACCAAAAATTATTGAATGAAGCGAGAAGGCTAGCTGGACCGGGCCCTACCTCCCATTCTGACGAGCTTGAAAACAATCTATCCGATGATGAACAACCGCTGTCAGAACCCGAACCAGAAACCGGCATCAAATTCAAACACAGCACTAATTTTGGTTCTGCATTTGGGACCTTATAATAATCTATATCCTATCATTTATTTTAACCTTCATATTTACTTTTAACAAGTGGGGAAAAAGGAACCTGTGTTATATATATCAAGCAATATATCCACTCATGAACATTATGGGGTTTGGATGCCCCTTTTTTGGTATTAAATATTTGGACTACGATGTTGATGGGCCATCTCAATATATACTTCTTAATTACCATCTCAACCTCTTCCCTATTCTTTCCTGGTGGCCTTAACTGTTTTGCTTTGGAGGCGGATCTTTCTCTCGAATAATCTCAATCTCACCCTTTCTTCTTACCTCATACCTGACTCCAACTCAGTTGTCGTAGCGATGGAACATACTACGCAGTACTCCATGCTTTTAGACATATTTCATAAGGACTACTCAGATGGTCAGCTATTGCAGTTCCTGGCAGTCCTCACTCCTGTTACCCTGCCTGTGGTGTGTACAAAAGCATCAACGCGGGGTTAACGGGGAACAGAAAACGAACGAATGCGCGTAATTGCAAAAGGCCATGCCTAGAAGTCTTCCACATTATTTATCTAGCACATGCAATATAGAGAGTATATTTATATACGGACACCCACGTTTAATCAACATAGCATCATCCTAAATCAATACATTTATACACAGCTGCGTGAATTCTTCCTAGTGGGTCATTTTCTGTCTTGCGAGCCCGGGGTGAAAGTAATGTCCGTCAAATTCCCTTTTCTTGCCGCTACCCCTACCCACAGTTGCTTCAATGCGTCAGTTCATGTAGAGAGCATGAATAGTCCACTAGGAAATCCAGGAGCTCTGTAGAGATAAGTCCACGGGCTAGCATACGAAATTCCATCCATGGCCTTGTGCAGCTATGTACATGTACAATGTACATGTACATCTACGGAGCTAAATGGCATGATTCTGCCTCAATACGAACCATGTGGCTAGGAAAGGAGAGAAAAAGTGAGAGATACGGGGAAATGTCTAGATAAATTCAAATGTATTCTTGTGGTATTATTTGTAAGATTTCGTTGTTTTCTTGCCAACGGAATAGATCGCGCCGAACTCCTCCAGTCTCTCCAAAGTAAAAGGGGATCGTGTACATAAACTTAAGAGCATCATCAGAAAATGGAAGGAGAAAAGCACATGGGGAGATATTATCATAAATAAATCAAGAAAGATGAAATGCAAAATGAAAAAAAAGTGCCCGTCGAACTCAAGCCAAAGCAGCGATTCCCCGCGAAAGGCAAGAAAGAGGAAAGTTGACGTCAGATGTGGAATGAAACCAAAACTGCATTGGCCATCCTGGGTTGGACGAAGCTCCTATGCCGCGAGCAGACAAACCCATCAATTCAACCATCAATTCATTCATTCATTCATTCCTCCGTCATGGCACAAGAGTGAACAGATGTATGGCAAAAAGTAGAGCGAGCCCCTGTAATCCGGGAATCTAAACCCCCATGGTGAAGTCATGTTCGATACCCGGCGTCACACTTGCAATAAACTTCAAGAAAACGACTAAGTACTGATCCACTCTCATAGCCACGCGCTGCTCTTCATACTCCTCACCACCCTCATGCTGCAACACTTCCCACTCATCTCCCGCATTACCACCCGCAGCCCCCGCCGCTTGCTGCAGCGGCTGCTGCTGTTCAGGTGAAATCGTCAGACGCGCCGTATCATCAACCAGACCCTCCAGCCCACTCTCAACTTTCGAAGGCACATTTCGCCTCGCGTCTTCTACAGAGGTAGCATTTTTCAGCTTCTGGCGGCGGAGTTTTAGAGCCGCGTCGGCGCGGTCGAGGAGGACTTTCATCACGCTTGCGTGGCGGCATGGGTGCACGCTGGCCATTTTTACGCCGCCGTCGAAAAAGGGGAAGTCTTCTAGTGTGACGGTTTTGTCTTTGTAGTCGCCAACGATGTCTTCCATCATGAGGTGTGGGGCGAGTGGCTCGGATGGGGAGATGTAGCCGGAAAGGTAGAGGCGCGGGGTTCGATAGTAGGGACTGTAGGTTATGTAGAGCGTGTAAGTGCGGAGGGGTCTGTGAGGTAAATGTCAATATATGAGTACAGTCCAATACTCATCCTAGTAGTAGAAAAAAAGGAACTCACGTATCAGTCTCGGTTTTTCCAGCCGGTTCCCTGATAATAGCTTCTTCATCATCGTCGTCATCTTCCATATCCGGAATCTCCTCTTCATCTTCCTCCCTCTCCCCAATATTCCCCGCCTCATCCACCGTCCGCACATCCTTGATCCTTGCCTCGTGGCTATCTGACATCCCCCCTCCCGTTCTTAACCACCCATCATCGTCATCGCCGCCACTCCCACCACCACCTCCAGCACCACCGCTCAAACCATCAGTAACCATAACATCTTCCCGACCAGCATCCCCAGCAAAGTTATCATCGAGCCGTCGATGGCATGGTACCCCGCGAGTAACTAGAAACTGCTTTCCAGGTGGTAGATGCGGCGCCCGCTTTGCTGGCGAAGCAGCGTCTTCCCACGACCAGGTGGGGAACTTATATACTAGGTAATCGCCTGCGAGGACGAATTCTTCGGGCGTTATTTGACCGGTGGAGCGAAAGGTGGAGGTGTGGGATATCGGGGCGAGGCGGTCCCTCCAGGTGCTCAGGGTGGAGCGGACGACGTTCATGTTCAATAGGTCTATTGGATTTTATTTTGTTTATCTGTGAATACTACTGGTTGGTTTTAACGACAGAAGAGCAAGAGAAATTCAATAGAAAGCAAATATTGGGGACAGGTATTAGTTTAGATAGCAAGATCGATAGCGGGATGTACCTCTTCTAGGTTGCAGTTGTGTTGATTGTCTGCAAGCTTCCAATATGACGGAGTGATGGAATCACGTGCACACAGAGCAGGCGTCAAAGAGGGATGAGTAAGCGCGTCAGCGGAGGATGGTATTTCCATTCCAGGAGCAATCAGATACCCCTACCCTACCTGTGGACGCGTTCCCCGAAATACTATGCGTAGATTGCACATGCAACCTCAAATGTTGACGGAAGCTGCATGAGGAATCAGGCGGCAGTTATCACCAGAAAATTCAGCCCTATGATAAAAATAGAAGCTCAGGAGACGTGAATGCGACACCTAGTAACCCCGTGACCATTCGTATTTACACAAAGCCATAATTTGAAACATATTCTGAGCCGGAGCACTTCTATGCACAGAGGAGCTTCTGTGAAGTTACTATGCTTGGAGAGACGAAAGTGTTTCGCCTTTGCCAGCTACCGTCAACGGCAAATCTGGCAGTGCAGAAGCATGTAAATGCCCAACATAGGCCCTCCAGCAGCGTCCTTCCCCTTCTAAAATGGTTGGCCGCCATTGAGTTGAGTATTCGCATAAACATCGGTGGTTACAGCGTCGCACCAGGAAAGAAACAAGGAATTTTAGGCTCTCCAGCCCAGAAGAAACAAGGAGATTTAAGCTCTCAGCTTTCTGAACTGGAGCGTCGCGATAAGCCTAATGTGGGCTGCGGGTGGTTTTAAGCTCGTAGCAGTATTTCATCTAATCCAGTAGGGATTGTGAATCTGTGAAATTCCAGTAGAATACTGATGCCACTAGACCATCAGCGCAGGTCATCGCTTGCGATAGTGGAAGAGGGCTATCGTCACTTCAATCACCATAGAAGAGACTATGCGCGCAAGCCAAGAGCGTTCAATCTGTCGAAAAAAAGTGGGTATGTTAAATTTTTCACTCCGGATGGAAAAGAGAATCCTGCTCATTCCCCTTCTTCCAGCATCTTCCGCGTCTCCTGCTCCGCCTCCAACTGGTCAACAGTCAACGGTACCCGGCGGCCTTTCCATTTCTCTTTCTCAGCGGTCGCAAAATTCTCCATGCTTCTCATCCCAACAACCAGAAAACCTAACTCCTCCCTATCCACGTCGAAAACTTCCCACCACTCGTCATCCACTAGTTTCACGCCCTCCTCTCTAGCTGCCAGATATATTGCTGACACTGCTAATGCATTTGGCTGGTGCGTCAAATATAACAGTTGTGGAGAGAGCAACGCTGCATTTAAATGTTGAAAAACTCTTTTTGACACTGCCGCTGAGGATGCTCCAAGTGTTTGTAGATATGTAAGGGCAATGGTATGGGGCAGGGTGACGTGCGTGTTGAAGGCCAGAGTGCGCAGAACGGTAGCTTCCATCTTCATTAAAGCTAGCCGCTCTGCCTGGTAGCTCCCTTCTGATACGTAGTATGCTTCCGGGATCGGCTTTCCCGAGGGCGGATGTGGGTTGGTAAAATCCAACGGAGAAGCTTCTGGGGAGAGAAGGAACGCGAAAACATTGATAATTGAGCGTGGAGAAATTGGTGTAAAGGAAAGTTTCGCCATCAGATAGAGCGATGCGGCAGATATATCCTAGGTAGACGATGCGCAAAAATGGTTAGCTTTAGTTCATTCTTTCAGCTCCTGGGGGGGAAATATTTGTATTGTTTATTCCACAGGACGAGTACACAAAGAGCATCCAACCTTTGCAGAATAAACAGCAAGGCTGCCTCCTTCAGGGCCAACCCAAAATCTTGTGAAAACCACAATAGCTTTGGCGATCACATCCTGCGGAAGCTGTAAAAGGATTCCAGCTGCCTGGGTAAGTCGAACACCTGCATACCGAACGGATGTCTCCAAATCTATGGTAACACCGTCAAGTGAGGAGGATGAGGTCGCCAGTTGGGCAGCAGTCACAAGAGGATTTGATAGATTGTCCAATGAAGCCGCGGGAGCCATTGTGGCTTCCTGCGGTGAAAGTAGCTGCTGTCAATGACGATGGACGTCGTCGTTGTCGTCGTCGCTGCCGGACCTTGCTAACGCAGAGCTACAAAAAAAAAGGCAAGGAAGTCCGCGACGGAGTTGCTAGAGTTAGGGCTTAGGGCTTAATTTCCTGATTTGGGGCATCCGACTTCCTCGTCGCAGATTGGGTACTTTATATGTCTATGGAGTATAACTAACTGACTATTTATAAGTTAGTTATTTATTTTCAATCCTCTACCCAGTCCAGATTAGGGTAGAACAGATATAGGAAAGCCATGGTTTGCACCAGATGCAAGCAACGAGCTCGGCGTTTCTATACGGCCCAGACTCAAACGTACTACGGATTGAGTAACTAGCATCAAGCTGAAACAGCGAAGGCTGGCAGCTCAGTTTGAACGATCATCAAAACCCGGGTTTCGAATCTTGAGAACGTGGGAGAGGCGGTCCTTCATTCAACTGTATGACGGATGGAATATCCGCTTTCCCTGTCTTGGTTGGAGCGGTATTCACCCCAGCCTCTCGATTAATCGCCAACGCGGCGAATTAGATGAGAGGGGAAACAGTCAGACCATGAGGGGTTAAAAGAACAAAGACATTGTTCCTTCATTTTATTTATTTCAACCTCAAACATTAATCGCAGTTGAATTTGACTCCCCCGTTGCGTCGTGCAAGCGGTATCTGCGAAGATCTGAATAGCCACTATCGCTTCTCGCGTACCTTGGCAGCGTGATCGTGTCGTGTTTATTATTAAATCCATCAACAAACCCCAGACTACAGAGTATTTATTATTAAATAACTAACTACTCACCGACACCCTCAAGGACACTCAGGCAATTTTCTATCCTCACGATAGGTGAGCACGTTTTCCAGGTCGTCGCCTATCCCGCCCTTGGAGACCTCAACCTGCCTCGCGAGAAGGTTCTGGATTTCACCACCAGCTAGTTGTACTGTAACTACTTGTTAAGCCTGAAGCACCGGCCAATTGAGTTGAAGGCTTACGGCCCAATACGTGGTGATTGCAGGTTGGCAAATAAACAAACAACTAGTCTCGGTTTTCAAAGGTCGCTGGAATCATATTATCATTCCTCGTTCCCGCCCCTTTACCCAATGCTCAGCTCTGAATCGAAATTATCCCAAGCTTCTACAACAATCCGCAACCTGACATATTTCCACAACCGCTCCCCGAGCCAACTCCCACATTGTGAACTACCCTTTGACTCAACATATGGAGATAATAGGAGTTCAATAGATGCTCCTCCCACAATTTCCACATTTAGGCCATCCCTCAATACCACAACGCACCCGAAAATAGAAGCAAACACAGCTGCGCACCGCCGAGCGAAAACCGAAACTTTTTCTCTCCCAGGTACCAGGCCTCATACCAACGGTAACGAGCACCTAAATCGCCTAGATGAGGTTAATCTAGAGCCAAATACCGAGCAAAAGATTACGTCGCCTAAATCAAGTCGCCCAGCGACGCTA
Organism: Blastomyces gilchristii SLH14081; assembly: GCF_000003855.2. NCBI lineage: Eukaryota > Fungi > Ascomycota > Eurotiomycetes > Onygenales > Ajellomycetaceae > Blastomyces > Blastomyces gilchristii. The sequence continues at coordinate 778,596 of NW_003101677.1, read as the reverse complement.
TTTACGGGTCTCTTCCAAGGGGAATCCGCACCGATTCGCTTCGGCCTGGTACGCTCGTACGCCGAGGAAGCCACAACCAACAACACGGACCGGCCCAATACAGCAATGGAAATGACAGAATCACTCCCGCCGCGAGCTCAAAGAAATTTCACGAAAAGGGTGAGCATGCCTTCCCCACTAAAACAAGTGAGCTCCTCAGCTCGGTTTTCTTTTTTCGGGCCCAGACCTCAATCCCAAGACTCGACTCGAGGCCAACTACCTGAACCTGCAGACGACGAATTTCTAAACCTCGATGTGAGCTCAGTACTTTTCCCTTCTGGCTCGACGGATCTTCCAGCACCCGAAGCCCTCAAGAGTCTCCAATACAACGCGGAGCGTGTTATTGGTCAGCTCCAAGCTGCATATAAATTACGGACGTTTGCACTCCATGAAGCACTAGCAGAAAAATCATCACTGGGGGAAGAGCTGGAAGAGACGCAATCACGCCTGCTAAATATCAAAAATCAACTGAACGGGATGGCAGAGAAGGTGGACGAACAGGACAAAGCCATGAAAGCCATGGCAGAGGAACTTAAACTCGAGCGCCAGAAGCGCCAAGAAAATGAAGAAGAAGAGGCGCGGAAACGAAGTATTGTCCTTGTCAGAGAACCCGAACCAGCCCATTATCAGGATCACAGCCACCATCGCAGGTGCAGCTGCGCTGCCAAGGACGGAAGCAGAGACGGCCCTGAGACCATGTCTACAAAACGCCACAGCAAACGCTCCAGCTGTGGCACCTTCTACAGTGACTCAGGCTTCGAATCCGGCGATGAGAGCACTACCGAAAGTATATTCTCTCGAAAGTATGAAAATCTAGGCTCCCCCTCGACATTAGCGACAAGGGCCTCCGGCGCGTCGTCGCCAGATATCGGCTTCTCTATTACACCCCTCCCATCGCTTTCAGAGGACCAACTGGCACCACCACGGCCACAGCCACAACCACAGCAATCGACAGTGCAATCCAAACCCGCAGCCCCGGCAACAAAACCCTCCGCTTACGACAGAGTGCTCAGGGGTATATCGTCAGCTAACCTTGGAGCTTCGTTTATGAGTTCAAGCCCATTTTCTACTTCCCGATGCTCCAACTGCCATGGAGCCACTGCGTCAGATGCGTGGGGGGTAGTCTCTGTACTTAAGGAGGAGAATCGGGGACTTAAGAATAGAATTGGGGAATTGGAGGCTGCAGTTGATGAGTGTATTACGTTGGTCGGGGGATGAGTAAAAGTGAATATTTTGTTCATGATGCTAAGAAGTTTTTGTTCATTATTATTTTCTTTTTTTCTTTTTTCTTTTTTTTTTCGCTTTTATTGGGAATGAGATATTTTGAGAATGAGAGTTGACGATGATATGGCGATATGTGGTAGGTATTATACATATATACGTTGTTTTATTTATGAGAACAGGACTGGATAATTATAGTGGTTTTTCCCTGTCTTGATAGCGTTGTGGAGATTGTGACTTTTTTATGCTACGGTTTATTATTTTCCTCTCGATAAATATTATTTGCCTTTCTTCTCTACTGTGTTTTGGATTATGTTCGCTGCGAGCAGCGAGCGAGGTTGGATTTGATTCTTTCAGTGATAGAAGTTTTAACTAACTGGTTTTAATATTAGACAGCCTTCTCTACATTGTTTTATTTTTTTTATTTTTATTTTCTGTTTGTTTGAAGAGAGGATAGATCTTGATGCATTCTCTAAGAAGTTAACCCCTTGTATTTCCCCAAGATCTCCCCCCACTCGAAGACCTTCATTCACAAGATAAAACATAGTTATAACTCCTTGTCTACCAACACCCGATTACCCACCCACCCATATCTTTTTAGCACAGTGGTTCTTAACACCCCTTACATTAACGAAAACAACGATATATATCAACATAAACGCCCGAAAACTCCGTATCGGAATCACCTTCCCTCACCCCGGGTCCTCCGCGCCGCTCAATCCCCGGCCTCAACTCCAAAATCCCGTTGCACTTCCACATATCTAACTCCTCTCGCTTCCGCAATCAGGCCCATCAGCCCCTGCCCAATATCCTTGATCTCATTGTACTCATGCAACAGACGGATATGTCGCTGGACAATGGCGGCGGCGTCCTTATCTGTACCCGTGCCTTGGGTATTCGGGGGACTGCTGTGGGTTAGTGAATCGGGATTGTCACATTGGATAGCTGGGGTCGGTAGAGCTGATCGCTAGATTACACACTTTAGTTTGACCTGAGCTTCGGAGAGGAGAGCTTCAGTCTTTGAGATTTCGGAGTGGAGGGTAGAAATTTTGGAGGTGAGTGATTTCTGAGGAGCAGTATTAGAAATGTGCCGATATGGGATTTATATAGCATGCGTTAATAGTAGTTGGGGGGTGCTAACAATCATTTTTTCATGCTTGTCACTGTACCGACTGGGAGTGGGACTCCCCAGGAGAGATGGATCAGGCTCCGGTCTAGATAAGGAGCTCGCTGGTGATGCTGTTGGCCGTGGGCTTGAGGTTGCTTGCTCTGTGTTTGCCACTGGAATGTGATCCAGGGGATGAGCCATTATTTGTTTTGGTCGGCTCAATTAAATAATCAGGTTAGATTCCTCCGTTTTGTTCGAAGATATTTCGTACTTTGCTCTGGGATTTCAAACTTATCAATATAAAATTCCTTGAACAATCCCGATAGCCCAACTAGGAGAGAGGGACAGCAAAGGGGTGCAATGTAGATCACGGTACTCATAACATCTCTAGGAATTGGAGGTAGCAAGCAAAGTCGCGGGAAGGCAAAATGATTTTTTATAGGAGTGAAGAGTTCAAATGCGGACACTCTCATCTGCTAATGTGAGATGCGATTTCGGAGGTTCTGCAACAAACAAGCACTTGGACAAAAACGGCCTCCGTTCATGATAGCTTATATAGCAGTACATACATGGAAATGAAAATTATAACACGATTTGATCGTGATTTCCCTTCACCAACGAAAGTGTAGTGAACCGATTCAGAAACTACCAATTGTTTTCACATTTTGTGAAGCCTAGATCAATGATGAAAGATCCTGGATGCGGATGCAGTGGTAAAACCGCTGAGGTTTATGGGATGGAATTCCGGAGCTGATATTCTGATATTCTCAGGAAACTTTGGAAGGCGCTAGAATCACGTGTGCGTTCCCTGGCTAAAGGCCCTGACCTGACCTGATGGAATGACGGAACTTCGAGCCGCGTTTCCGTGCAAAGAAACAAGAAGTATTCACAACTTCCAACGATAAAACGTCGACAACTCTACGATGCCTGGTCCCGGTTCAATTTGCACTTAATCACCCGGGTCACACCGCAATGAGGCCTCGAAGTTCCACACCTTCATTTCTTTCCGTGGCTGTATCGGGAGTGGAATGACCCACCTCACCTGCGGACACTTAAATATCCCTAATCGGTGTTCGTGATAAGATACATCGACCTTATTCTTTCAAGATATTGGATTTTCATTTATGATTGTTTTGCTTCCGTTAAGCTAGACCTTGTTGGGTCACATTTCTTACCGACAATGTTGAAGTTGATGGTTTCTGTGCCAGTTCTGCTCTGGCACTTCGCGAGACATACACTTGCCCATGGAGACCATTCCCAACTCCCGGAAGGCCAGGTCATTTCAGGGGATCCGCTCGTGCGTTGGCAGTGCCCAATTGTTTGTACCTAGATGTAGAATTTTCCTTCTAACTCATACTTTTCCCTCAGGATTCGATATTATGGATACATATCATCCTAATGACCGTTGCGTTCGGACTGATATTTCCCACTGGGATGGTACTTGGGGTGAGTGTTGTCAGTTCCCAAACACTGCGATATTGGATCTAACATCATCTCGTCTTTCTTAGATCACCCGGTCACGCTGGCATGTTCCTGTACAGATCGTTGGCAGTATCATAGCGATTCTGGCGTACTTTATGGGCCATTTACACAAGGGACGGCAGTTTTCCAAAAATATCCACGCCTCGTTCGCGAATGTGTTAATGATCATGCTTGTTGCGCAAGTTGTCCTAGGAATCTATCTCAAACTTCACTTATCGCGAGGCATTCATGGCAGAATACGGCAGTATGTTGTTGGAGCTCATGGCGTGGCGGGCAAGGTGATGCCTGTGGTGAGCTGGGTGCAAATGATATTCGGCGGGATAACGGCTCTAGGATTCTGCCGTAAAGACCACCTTGGACAATGTCTTGCGCATTTTATCATGGGCAGTGCGTTTATCGCGTACGGAATACTTCTCACAGTCCTTCTCCTTGTCGGGCAATACTGGCTTCGCCGAACTGGCCGGAGCCAAGAGTTCTTCGATTCCGTGGTTATTGCGGTTTGGGGATGCATAAACACCTTTACGGAACACCGCTGGGGACAGCCCTGGGCTCACAACGATATCGAACACACAAGCATGGGCATTGTTTGGTGGTGTGCCGGGTTGCTTGGTATCTGGTTGAGCAGAAAGAGAAATGGCCAACCCAAAAGAAATTTGATCCCGGGCGTAGTTATTCTGCTTACAGGATATTCCATGTCTTCCCATCAGCAACATCTGATGCTTAGCACCATGGTTCACGCATTCTTCGGCTATACGTTGATGGGTGCAGGGGCAGCAAGAATCATAGAAATTGCCTTTGTCTTGAAAGACCGGAGCACCCTGAGCCTTGATGGAACTGATCCCAACAGCTTTCAATATATCACTCCATTCGTAAGTTCTTGACGAGGCACTGCACTTCACTCGCGGGAAGCTAACACAGTGTAGCTTCTATATGCCTCTGGCTTCCTTTTTATGGGCGCCACGGAGGAGCAAATGGAGCTTATATCAAATGCGGGTATATCTCACGTTGCCTATGTCCTTGTTCTCTACAGCATCGCATTCATCCTATTCCTATGTAAGTCAACATTCGTCAAAACGACCCGTTTAGCCTCAAATTTTGTATATTTTACTCATCTAGCCGGTTAGTCGTCAACGTCCTCATTCACGTGTATGCGGTCCACGCGTGGCCTGAGACTGCAAAATACAACGGCAGTAGGCCGTCTTCCCGTTCTCGCCGGCTACGTGGCCATCCTCCTACCTCTACCCCTCACCGTAATGGCCGCATGGGCCCGAACGGCCATATTCGTCGCCAATCTCAAATTCAACATATTCACGATGCAGAGGAATTTGAGCTAGAAGGCCTGATAGGCGGGGCTGATAAAGACCAGGACGATGATAGTCCCATCAGCACGCCGCTCGATAATGGGGCCAAAAACCTAGAACGGGCGCCCTAATTAAGGAAATATGTGATTTTAGCCGTTATCAAAATGAGCTTCTTTCCCTTCCCGACAAAACGAACATGACTTAAAACATCATGACGTCCATGTGCATTTTGCAATGTCGGCTTTATGTAGCTTGGTTTCCCCGCCAATATATGCATATCGTTTTATTATTCTCCGAGCCTACGCCTAGTCTGTGTTTTGTATATATGTAAGTTTCTTCATTTAGATAGCTGAGAGATGGAAGCTCAAGGTGGAATAGGTAACCAACCTTGCAATATACTGGGCTTTGTCTATCGCTGCAGCAACGATATAAGTCTTGGAAATATTGTTACTAGCCAAATGAGAGTGGTGAACAGTGCCCACTTAATTACTGATCTTCTCATCCAAGCATGCACTTCGTCCTTTTTTTTTGTCTTTCCTTGTTAATCAGCTGCTTCTTCTGTACATAACTTTCCGTACTTCCTTTGCCTTTGTAGGACATGTTTTTCAGCAAATGAGTTTGATTGTTCTCTACTTCTTTGCCCTCGTCGAGTTTTGTCTTATTTTTTATTTCTAGCTTTTGAATCGTATTTCTATGTAAATAACCATTAGACATAGCCTAGAAAGGGAATATGAGGGTGAGGATTTCTCCATATATATTAAAAATTATATTTTCTTCTTTGTTGAAGCAGACATCTTGTACATTGTTGAACCCCCTACTATGGGTTTTGGATCTCTCAATTATCTTCTAAGAAGGATGGAGAATGCCAACACAACGAGCATATCCCCACCCGTATTCTATTATATATAGCTTTGGCTTCTATCTTCTTCGCAAGCTGCTTACCCGCTTCCCTTTCGATTTTACCCCATTCAGCTAGATCTCTTCAGAGAGTTTACAAACAGATTCGCCTCCCGAAGCGATAAGCAATCAGATAATATTTTCCACTGAAAGTCTAAACGCCAAGGGATGGTTCCATGTGGAAAACGGGAGGAAAAGATAGTAAAAACATAAGTTATCTGATCGGCGGCGCGATTTGTGCAAAAGAAGTATGTTTCGAGCCGCATTGTACCGTCCGCACCCAAGATCTATCCCATTTCTATTTGGGATGAGGGACAGATCCATCGTGAGTTTCAATATGGTAGATGCAGATGCATAGAATGCCCTCTTCGTTTGACACTCGCGAGAAGTGGACATTTAAAAAAAAAAAAAAAAAAAAAAAAAAAAAAAAAAAAAAAAAAACCAATGGATGGACTTTCGCAAGATTGCTAAAAGTGTAAGGGAGCAACCTGACTTTAGCCCAACCAAACGAAATGCGGGATAGAATTTGGCCCCATCAATAGGCCTATTCTTTTCAGCTGTTGTCAAAACGGCGGGGGGCTGGTGCGTTCATAGGGTGACGCTGCTGATTCAATCCTCGGGGAAAATCGGATGAAGGGAGTAAATGGGAGCAACGCTCCGTTCGCCATCAAACAATAGCAGATTTTGCAATGGTTGTTCCCTCGCACCTAACACATTGATGACGTCTTGAGCAAGCGAGCCACCCAAGAATGCGGACACAGGACTCAATTCACTTCCTAGATTGTCAAGGAAGCTTCGTATGAATTCCGCTGTGAGTGTGGATATGTCCAGGCGTAGTTCTAAATGGCGATCATTGGTGAGGCGAATAAATGTCTCCAAATCATCCTTTGCTGGCAATCTCCCGTTGTTTTCTCGTTGAAATTCCCAGAGCGCTCGTAGGCAGGTGAGAAGTGGTGTTACCTGCAAGCGCTTGCGGCGGACTTTGGTAAATTCTTGAGGTAGAGGAGAGGTGTTTGAAAGCATGAGTGGGCAGTAGACTTCGCGCTTTGTTATCATTTCAATCATCTTGTCGTTTTCTTTCTTGGTTTTAACATCTAGGACGGTCCTCGTCGGTGTCTCGATAGCTGCGGCGGCGACATTTGATTTTTCTCGTTCGATCACGAAGTCATGGCTGATGAGATCTGAGAAGATGTAGCCGTAAAAGCCGTGGACTCCTGCCGCATAGAAACGACAGTTGGCGACCCGACAGGCATTGTTTATGAAGCAGATAGTGCCGTAGTCGAGATCTGCTGCAATGGTCACATCGTACGACGCAAAGAATGCCGGTGGTTTTGATCTGATATCGATTGTTTCAACAACCACATCTACCCTTGGGTTCATCTGTATAATTTGAGGGGCAGCCGCTTCTGCTCGCTACGCACATGTATTAGCTCTGTTTTAAATTCATTAGGAATTGAAAGGAGCAACATTTTGGTTGATATGTTCATCTGATAGAAAGAACTGAACCCCTATATCTTCCTCTTTGACGATAGCGTTATCCACGATCGTGAGAGATCCAATACCGGCCAGTACAAGGTTTTTGGCGATTTCCGCCCCAAGTGACTTGATGGTTACCAGAAGGATTTTCGAAGTTCGGAGCCTGTTCCAATATCCCAAGTCAGAAAGAACAGACTTATATTTAAGCTACGGGGATGTAACGCACTTTTCCTGTGCCTTGACGCCCCAGAGCCGAATTTGGCGGTCATAGAGAGCAATTTCATCTTGATTAAGTCGTTAGCAACTCTGCCCCGGTTCCAGGAACAAGTTAGAAAACTCACCAGCTGTTATCTGGTTATTCGTATTATTTGACGCCATACTGGCAAGGAAATAATTTCAAATGTAGATATTGCAGCACAACTACTCCGTATAACTATAAGAAATTGATGGAGCCTATGTTATTCACTGAAGAACGAGCAAGGAGCAAATCAAAGATCTCAATGTTCAGTGTAAAAAGCTTGGGCTTCGTTCCAGTCGAATTTTTTTTTCTGTCGCGCCAGCAATGGAAACCACCAGCAAACGCATTGGCCCGCAAGCTTGAAGCTGTGTTATGGCTGTTTGTTGAAATCTCTCAAGATGCCAAACCACGTCAATGTTGAGGCCGGTCACGTGGACCTCTTGCGGGCGGCGGCACGGGGCAGGGCTAAGGCGCTTACCTCAGCCGCCCGCTTGGCCTGTGCGCCAAAGACGCCTATACCTGCCTAATCGGCTCGCGGCTTGAGGCCGATCTGACCTTCTTCCATCAACAACACCAAGTTTCCTCTATCAGCGCTCACCATCCCATCAGAGTCTGACAAACCTACTATGACTTTGAAGCGGGTTTTATCGTCATACACATCCTGAAGACACAGTATGCGTGATCCTGGGCCTCTTATCTAATCGGGATTTTGGGCTCACCCGCCGCATGTTTCGTTACTAGCGAATTTACGCCCTGATCTTTCATTAACTATCACAGCGCCTCTCGTTCACCCCAAAACGCGCTATTCCGCGTTCGATTTTCAGTTAGAACAGTGATCCGTGTTCTCACCGGACGACTTCACTCACAATGGTATGTGCGCTACGATGACCCGCCGCAAACACTTACAGTTTAGTTTCTATTGATATCACGAAAACTTAAAACGATTCTTACTCAAATATCCTTTGATCGAACTATTAATTCATTGTATAGTCCGGCAACTTCGATTTTCCCACTGCCTCTGATGGCAATAATCGGCCGGAAACCCCCGCTGATCGAACACAGTATCGCATGCGTCTAAACACACGACTCCAGCATTTGCAAGGCCTACTTGATGCTCGAATGTCCCGCTGGAGCGATCCCGTCCGCGAATACACCTATAACGTTCTTCGGCGTGAATTACAAGTCTTAGATGACAGGGTTGATCGTCGTTCAGAGGTTGATACCGAGGACACGGAAGAACGAATTGCACTTCAGAGTGCTATAGAGCCAGGCCGACGCTCCCCTATAACCGGGCAACGACGTCCACGGATTGATATAGTAGATCGCCTAAGCATGCTAATGGGCGCGACGGATGCCGATAGCCGGGGAAACTCGTACCACGGCGAACTAGATAACCTTAGACGAGCCGCGGCGCGTATTTCGGGGCCAGAACTCTCTATAGGGTCTAGTTTTGACAACACTATTTCGCCAGCTAGACTTCCAACCATGGCTGCCAGGGACTGTCCCACTGAAGGCCATGGCGATCGATGGAGACCTAAACGACGTAAACTAGACTCCAATGATGAGCGGGAGGGAATCCGTGGGTTTAGATACGGGCACTACGGTGAAGTTGTTCCCGGTGCTTTGGAGATGGAGATTGTCAGCTGTGACGGAGGAACGTACGAAGCGAATGGGGAAAATTCATCTCCAGAAAATGTTCTGCTCAATGACTCCTCGGTATACTGCACGAGAAGCGACCGCTGCAACTTGATTCTTCGCCATCAAGGGGAGACCCCATTTTGTTTAAGGAAGATTGTCATTAAGGCTCCCAAATCGGGGTTTGATGCTCCGTAAGTGATTATTACCCAATCTAGCAAAACTGACTGCAAAATATTTACTAGAATACACATCTATTGTAGTATCCAAGAAGGGATGATTTTTGTCTCCATGACGTTGGATGAACTCCTGGAGCGCACCGCCCAGTATCAAATCGTTTACTCCCCATCACCCCTCCGACCTCGTCGGCGACGACATCTGAGGGGTAATTTTTCCCATCGATATCTTTCTTCAACAAGATCACCGTTACGATCTCTGGAAAGGACCACATTAGGAGGGCCAGGAAACTGGTCCGACTCTGAGAATGAGCCCACGCCTCCGCCGTCCTTCGATTCTGGACCTATTGTTTATCGCAGCTCCTCCTCTGATTTCCGTATTACAACCCATTTTGATGATAAGTCCGATGATGATATCAATGACGAATATCCTGAAGAGATCCCTTCGTCAACCGACATTGACAGAATGCTCATGGAACAAATCGAATCTGAAATGCGTTGTCCTGATTTAGACGTTGATAGCGATGAGACTTCTGGGTGGATCAGTGGCTCGCTAATTCGAGAACAACGTCGATTTCGACGTCGAATGAGGCAGGCTATTAGTGATGTAGATGCAACCGGCACGCTTAATAGCAGGGGTAGACGGCGGCTACTCCCTAGTCTAATTGAACCTTCATCAACACTCCGGAACAGAGACACCTTGACTAGTGGGAGCAAGCCAGCCGCTTCTGATCCGGAAGTCATGAAACCGCATGCACGTTTCTTTATTGAGAAGGAGAAGAGTATGGTTAGCATCAAGTTTGACCCATCTGTGTAAGTAAAACTTTCCTGCCCAGTCCTTATGCCCGTCACTTGCCATCCCGCCGCATTTGATGTTAATAACCTTGAAACACAGATCCGGAAAATTCATTCTCATCAAGCTGTGGAGTCCATTTAGCGGAGGTAATATCGACATTCAAAGTGTAGTTGCCCACGGCTTTGCCGGCCCCAGATTTTTCCCTTCTATGAAATTCAGATAGCTAGATCTTCCTGTCTCTTCTCATCCACCCCTTTTCCTTGTACGCCCATTTGTTTTCCGCCTCATTATTTCTTTTCTTCATCTTGGTATCGCCCCAATTATCGGTATTACTGTTTAATTGGGTATAGGAGTCCCGACGAGTGTGCTTTATTTTGCTATATGTTGATAACACAATCATACCGATTGTACGGCAGTTGAAGTCGCTCTAATCCCGATCCTAACATCGGGAGACGCTTTTTGTGGCGTTGATTAGCCGCAGCTGGATCGTTTAAATCTTGGCGTGTGTACAGGGATAATTTTAAGCATAAAACCTTGTTTACGCCTCCGTAATACTCGACGTTCAGTGTGATGAAGGCGTATCCAAACCCATTATTTTGTAGTCTTTATTAATAATTATTAATTACAATGTGTTGGCCCTCTCAGAAGTTGGAAGGATCATAACCCCACAGTTTTCCTCCCCCAGTCACATCCTGGACAGGAAAATTCTCCACATTTTCTCGTACACGTTTTTCTTCTCAGGTCAGGCCAGGGGCCAGGATTCCACCGGCTGATGTTGTCGGCAAGGACCTAGAAGTACCCGCCTTCCTGCCTGGTCGGCGAAGGAAGGGCCAGCAAAAGGGAAAATAATATGTCCCAAGGTTCTGGGTGTTTGGCGGCTGGGTTGCGCGAAATCTAAAACGCCGCTCTTTCTAGATTCATGACGTCTTTAATGTATGTACTGTACTACTTATTGTACCTCATTTTTCCAGCCATGTGATGTGGAAAATATCAACGAAAGTTGATCTTCCCCGTCCCGGCAATCCCCGCATATCTGTGGTGGGGATCTCGCTTCGTTTCTGGATGCGGCACCGAAGGAGAAAATATTACCAATCTTCTACCACCCGCCTAGGACGCCCAGCCTACCTGGGCGAAGCGGTGGCTACTTAGTTTGTCATATGTCGGTCTGGGGAAGGCGGATATGGGGGTTAGATTCATTGGCCTGGACCAGATAGAGCCGACCGCCAGTAATATGAGTTGCTGTAGGCAAGGGTTTCGGGGAAAGGGATGACGACGCTGTGTCAAATTCCTATATAGACGTATCCTTAATATAAAATTTAGGTAAAATTCGTTGCTCTGCCGCAGAACAAAAACAATGGGCTACCAAACAAGGCAAAAGTTTCAGCTTGCGTCGGAGCGAGGATACTTTGGTTGTATCACAACACAAGCCCGTGAGAAGGTGAGAAGGTTGAACCAGGGTACAAGGTACATACATACATACAAGGACCTGCACATTGAGTGTTGTTGGAGTCCTCACTCATCCCACAAACTCGGCCTGTACAAGGTTCTCCTCATGGGGTACACAAAACTTCCCTCGGCCTCCTTCCGCCGAATCAGCTTTGCGTCTTGCTCGCCATCCGTGGCACAAGCTTCTGTAGCGGCATAGGTGGTGTGTTTTTCGGCTCTCAAAGCTTGGATTGTTGAACTTAATAAAGTTCTGCTTCCCCCATTCTTTCCAGCTTCGATTTTCTCCCTCCCCTTTTTCTTCATGTTCGTTGGTTTGTCTCTTATCGCTTCTTCGTTTCTATGCCCAGGGACAACCCACTTCACCTAGCTAAGGCGCGGTGAAATACACCCCCTCACATTCTTCCCGTCGGATTCCTGCATCTGGACCGGATCGACAGCTAAAGGCACATGGAAATGGAGGTAGATCAGGAGCGGAAAGGTACGTTCCAGGCGTCTGTTATTCCATTTCGATGATGTTAATTCTGGTGTATAGGAGATGCGGAGTCCGGAAGTTCTTGCGTTGTCGTCCAGGACTTGGACCTCGATGCCACCCTCGTAAACACCACGGAGAGAAGGTTGATGACCAAAATCGACTTGCACCTGCTCCCCGTGCTATGTGTACTCTATCTGCTTGCATTCTTGGACCGGTAAGCCCAACAGGCGAGCTACAAATCTTGGATGATGGCGTATAAACGTTCTATCATTGGGGGGGAGGAGAGCAAGCTAACGGCGGCTTGGTGGCATACAGTGTCAACATCAGCAATGCTGTCATCTTTGGGCTGAAGGAGGAACTTGGTATTGAGTCAGGCAACAGATATAATGCCGCTCTGACTATTTTTTTCTTACCCTACATTCTACTTGAGGTATGGATCAAATACTACATTCGCTGCTGTGGAAAATGGGTTAGCCCGTTATTCTTTTCTACGAAATCAAGCTAATTGTGGTATGGCTTTAGATTCCATCAAATGTTCTACTAAAGAAACTGAAGCCTCACCTATGGCGTAAGTTCCTATGCACGATCAAAATTTCATACACATCTGAAAGGATGAGTCTCATAATTGACTAATTCCCTACATTATAGTTTCGGGATGCATGTTTGGCTTCGGACTCACCACTCTTTGCCAGGGCTTGGTACAGAACTATGCAGCCCTCCTAGTAACGCGCTTCCTACTTGGTGTCTTCGAAACTGGCATGTTTCCAGGATGTATGTCATTTGAGTTCCAGTTGAAGATGGCCACCCACTTTCGTTTCCGGAGACCCTCATAGAGCATCACGATACTAATATATCAACAGGCTTCTACCTCCTTGGAATGTGGTATCAGCGCACTGAAGCACAGAAACGGTTCAGCTTCTTCTTCAGTTCCACTACTCTCGCCGGTGCCTTTGGAGGCATGCTCGCAAGCGCCATCGGAAAGATGCACGGTACGCGCGGTTATCTTGGATGGCGATGGATTTTCATCTTGGAAGGGCTGTTGACATGCCTCGTCTCCTTTGCGTTTTTCTTCGTGATCCCTGACTTCCCCGAAGACGTGAAATGGCTGAATGAAGAAGAACGGTCTTTCATTCGGGCTAAACTTGCCAAGGATGTTGGCGCTGCAGGACACGAGATGTCGGTGGGTGTGAAGGACGTTCTTGATGTCTTCAAAGACCGTAAGTATTCATCGGACCAGAGAAGGGAAACCTCCTGACAAAACCTTAGACTAATGCACCCATAGTTAAGATTTTCGTTGGCGGGTTTATGTACTTTGGCCTGATTGTCCCTGCATATGGTAAATAACGCTCTCTTCTCCACCCCCTACTCAATCCTTCTACATAGTTACCCTAACCAATCTCTTGCATATAGGATACGCCTACTTCGCTCCGACCATTATAAAGACGTACGGCTATTCCCGTAAGTAACTCCACCAGTTGCCCTCACACGAAGGATCGACCAAAATCTTCGTTCAATACATGCCCTCTAACATCTCCCCTCACAGCCATTCAAACCCAACTCTACTCTATCCCTCCCTGGGCCGCCGCCTTCTGCTTCTCCCTCGCTGTCGCATACCTATCTGACCGTCTGCGCAACCGCTTCGTCTTCACCGTCATCCCAACTTGCATCGCGATTGCGGGCTTCGCCATTCTCCTTAATGTGCACGGCAAAGAAAATCGCTCGGTCCAATATGGTGCCCTGTTCTTGGTTACTTGTGGCGTATTCAGCGCCATGCCAATCATCATTTGCTGGTACGCTATGAACCTTGGCGGTCATAAGCGCAGGTCTATCGGCATCGCATGGCAGATTGGATTTGGAAATAGTGAGTTGGCAACCTTCTTCTTCTTCTTCCCCTGCCTGTTATATGCGTTAAGCGCTTCACAGCGTGCACTTTGAATTTTTCTTCACTTCTCTCTCTTTTCTTTTCTTTTCTTTTCTTTCTTTCTTTTTTCTTTCTTTTCTTTTCTTTTTTTTTTTTTTTGGGTAGGACAAGAATACTAATAACCCTGAAATAACAGTCGGTGGAATCATCGCAACCTTCGCGTTCCTCGAGAAGGATAGGCCCGAGTTCAGAAATGGGCACACAATCAGTGTATCATTCATCTGTCTCTCCTCTGTCAGCTGTATCGCTTATTTCTTCCTCCTGCTACACCGTAACCGTAGCCGCGACAAGCTGGCTGCAGTTGATACTGCAGGGGTTCCCGATCAAGCAGCTATCGACCCTCATCTAGGTGATTTGAGTCCCTCGTATAGATATCAGTTGTAAATTGCGGTCCTTTTTTTTTTTTTTTTTTTTTTTTTTTTCGGTCACACTAGTGATTTGGTTTTTTGTGGATTTGGCAGTTGGATGATGATATGTATAATATACACAAGGCAACCAATATATTCCATGCAACCGCGCCCTAGAAAGAAAGAAACCAATGTCACTTTATCTGGGAAATCTCGCTCAATCAGAAATATTGCGCTAAACACTAGTTAACTAGTTGTTCGGAGGCTTTGGTGTTTCCCCAGATATGAAAAATAGAAGAAAGAAGCACATTTCAATCATGCGTCAAATACGCTCTAAAATTCCGATGAGCGCGCTTGCTGATATACGTACATGTACATGGACATCCATACATCTGTAGAGATCCTCCAAATCCTCGCCGGTAAGATGTTCGTTCGTGAGTATACCACGTTGTTGCCTCCCTCTCAAAGCCAAATATCCGCCATAACTTTGAGGGGTTAAGGGGTGTTGTTCTAGCCCCCCGAAAAAACGCTTGGGTTAGAAAACCTTGCGTGTACAGGATCCAACAATCAACAATCCGACATAATTTGCTCATGGCATTCTCCCGAAAAGGGAGAACAAAACTAGGGCACCAAAGAGATGAGATACTAGTCATTGTTATGTAGAAAGGATCTAGGAGACGGAATTCATAGATTAATGGCATGCCACTGCTCAAAACCACCTAGGATGTTGACGGGCGAGGTGATGAAAAAGGAGCTAAATTGTTTTGATACTATGTCCAGTACATCGTCTTTGGGATTTCCTTTTCTGGCGATACATATATCCGGTTGTCATGAAGGTAGCAGGGGCTGTTGAGCTGGTAACGTACGTCCAGCATGAGAACAAGGCTAGTGCATGGAATGATAGTAAACTCTTAAGATGTCGAACGGGCGAAATAGAAAACATCCCTCTATCAGAAACTCAAATTCATATCCAGCCAAAATATCGCAGGAAAAATCCACCATCACCGTATATCACATTAATAATGACCCAAAAAGAATTCAACACAAATCGCTTCAAAATGTACGGCATAACACGTCCATGAAATCCGAGTAACCCAAAGAAAGGTCATAAGCATATCAAGATGTAGGCTCCGTGCATATAAGACCACCATCAGAAACGACAAGGCATACATTTACTTATACGTTCGGACCAGCCTGCACCACAAGCACACTCGCTTGAACCGCATTCGAAGTAGCGGCCAAGGCTTCCCCAAGCACACCAAGCGCCCGCTTTGCTTCCGAGCCCATCTCCCCTGAGGAGGACAGTCCTGCGGATGTGAGCGTGCTAGTAGCCACGTTGGTACGTCCAACGATGACAAGGTCGCCGGTATTTTCCTTCGATTTTCCAACATCGGCTTGTGCGGCATCTAAGACGGCGGTGACAATAGTTGTTGGTGTTGTTTTGAGATTTTGGAAAATTACACGGGAACTGAGTGCTTCAGGTACAGAGTCACGGAGAGCGTTAAAGAAGGAATTGTCGGCATCCTTATCCTGAGAGCTTGGCGTTGGTGGCACATTGGCATCTTCTTGGGTAGAAGATGCGGGGCTAACCTCGTCAGTCGTATCAACATGCATAATTGTGGCAGTTACGGTCGTGTTTTTGGCGAGCTGGAGGACGAGGCGGAGGGCCACTTTATCATCAGCACCTCCAAAGTAAGGAAAGAAGATATGGTGTCCTTGGTTCAGTGCTGGAGACAATGTAATATCAGCCGATTTGTAGACACTAGTGCCGCTGACGGAACGGCTCAAATGTCCTGGCTGTGGCCTGGTTAACTGTGGTCCGCCGAAGCCTTTGTTAACGAAAACTCCGACAGGGCATTTAGCATTCTTTAGAATATTAGACACAAATGCAGTGTGAGGGCCAGTCGAGAATTTCTCTGTTTTATCGTCGAAAAGGAGAATCTGGTGCTCGCTCATGCCTCCGGTTTCGCTCCAAGGGAGTAGAATAAAGTCCGATGAGAGATCACGGGCCTTGTTGACAATCGTCTCGGCATACGCGTGCTCAGGAGAAATGACGACAGCACCGGACACAGTAAGTGTGTTCAGCTGGCTAAAGGTTCTAAATGTATTCAAAATTGGGTCGCTGAAGCTATAATCACGGGCTTCTGATACCTTCATTACGCTAGAATCACGGTCGGTAAGTTCAATTAAACGAAGGCCATGAACTTCCACAGGGCGTTCTTTCTTGGAGAACAAATCGATTTTCTTGTCTTCATGGCGATGGTGGACCTTACTACTAGGAGTTTTTGAACCATCCCCGAGACCCAAGAGAGAGACAAAGGTAAAAAGCCCTGCCAAGTTGTCGAGTCGCAAATAAACGAGGAACTTCTGTGTTGATGAACCTCGTGCTTTCCGTTGCGCGATATCTGAACTGTTGGATGGATCACTTTCCGATGAGATTTCATTTCCGTCCCAATCGACTTCTCCACGCCTCCACCTCTCCATTCTATCCCGATACGATTCCGGATAAAGGTAGAGAGTAAGTGGTGTCGTAGCAAATGTAGTAGCAAGTGCCATGACAACAAAAATCGTAAAAGTTCTGCCGCTGAGAATCCTGGCTTGGAGACCGATATTCTATACAGTTCGTAAGCCAACGACTTTTGAGTAAACAGAGTGATGACTGTGGCGCGAAGCTTGCTTACCAGGACAATAAGTTCAACCAACCCCTTACAGCTCATTAGCACACCGATGGCAGCACTTTCCCTCCAAACCAGCCCATTCAGTCGAGATGCAAACATCCCTCCAGCAACTTTTGCTGCAAACGCGATGACTATAACGGCGATCACGTAACCCCATGTCATTGCCGTGTCAAGTAGACCAATATTTGTGTTCAGCCCTGAAAGCGCGAAGTATAGCGGGAGGAAAACGGCTCCTATCAAATCCTCGATCTTTTCTGTGGTTTTGATGGCGAACCCTCCTTCATGAGGACAGATGAGTCCAACTAAGAACCCACCAAAAATTGCGTGCACACCTATAACTTGAGTAAAGAATGCAGCACCCAGGGCGAGAAGTAAAGTCAACGCGACGACAGACTGATCAGGGCCATTATGTAAACTGCCAGTGCGTTTCAGGTACCAGATGAACACAGGCCGCACAGCGAAAGTCAAGAATAGGACGAATGCAACACAGGTCAGCAAGACCCATAAGGCAGTCAATCCAGTGCTTGCGTTGACGAGGGCAACGCAGAGAGCAAGAAGGATCCAGCCAACAACGTCATTGCCGACTCCGGCAGAAAGCACGATCTCGCCTACTGTCGTGTTTAGGAGTTCAAGCTCCGTCAAAATACGACAAAGGACAGGAAAAGCCTAAGAAGAAAAGAGGGTTACACCTGCGAACGAACCTAAGCAGCATTTGGAAAGGGAATAAACTTACAGTAATAGCCATCGCGATACCTATGAAAAGCATGTAGGTTCCAAAATTAATTGGAGCCAGAGCCGGGTCTCCTCTGAATTCGTTGTACAAACCATAGGCAATTGCACAACCGAGTCCGAATGGTAGGATCATACCAGCGGCAGACACGCTTACAGCAACCCTCCAATTGCTCA
Source organism: Blastomyces gilchristii SLH14081 (assembly GCF_000003855.2). Classification (NCBI taxonomy): domain Eukaryota; kingdom Fungi; phylum Ascomycota; class Eurotiomycetes; order Onygenales; family Ajellomycetaceae; genus Blastomyces; species Blastomyces gilchristii. The sequence continues at coordinate 760,457 of NW_003101677.1, read as the reverse complement.
ACATAGAGCGCATATTGGTTTCGACTCCGATCATAAACAGATAGAGCACCAGGCCGAGGTTGGCAACCAGATTGAGGTTTGGAATTGATTCTTCGGGGAAAATGGCATCGCGGAATCCAGGTATTCTACCCATGACAGATGGGCCTAATATGATGCCGCCAACGACCTCAGATATGACTCGGGGCTGGCGAATGTTTGACAGAGGGTAGTGAAGGGCACGGCATATGAGAATGATAAGGCCGGCCTTGGTGGATCGGGGTAGTATTATTAGCACAGCATCCTCCAAGAAGCATAGAATCCTAGATGGTAAATAAACGTATTATTGGCGACTCACTTGAATAATGAAGAGGGTAATGGGGTTCTTGGGATCATATTTCGACGGATTAGAATGATCAAAAATTCCTCCCTGAGGGGTTGCTCTGGTCGTAGGTGTTGGGGAGGCCATCACCGTCATGTTTCCAGCTGAAGATGCCATGAGTGCCCGCAAAGAACCAGGTTCGAATGAACCCTAGGCAGCTTCAGACAGAAAACAAATGACTGAAGAAATATGAATATAGGAAGAGGAGAGAGAATAAATAGAACTCTTCTTTCCAGCCTCCCTTTTTAAGGAGCTCTGCTGGCAGCAGAGGAAGGGGGAGTAGGAGATTGGAAGACGACGTCAACAACAACTCCATGTCGAGCTTTCTCACCACCCACCGCAGCTCAGCGGGCATGCTTGCTTTGAGTGAGCTTATCGTTCTCGTTCGGTGGCGGGTTGGTTAGTTAGTTAGCTAGCTCGGAGCTAGTTACAGAATGATGCCATTTTCTGGGTTGGCATAATGAAAGGACCAGACAGAATCCCGCGCTTAAAAAATATCTGTGAGCTAAACTAAAACTCCCCCCCTAGTGGCCATTCAGAGTAGTTAAGAGTACGGAGTACGCGAGTATAATACTTGCATGTGGTGTGGTGTGGGTGGCCTCCGCAGCCAAGAATGCAAATGCCTGCCTTACGGAGCTCCCCCCTCTACCACCGCCTATAACGTTAGTTAAGTACCCCCCCCCATATATCAGGCTCAGGCGGGCTCTCGGGGCGTCTTCCCGCTAGTGGGTCCGGGGGTTAGTTTCGGGCATTCCTACCGACATACATGATCACGCGCCAACTCAGTCCCCCCAAGAAGAAGCAACGAGGGATTTACGGATATATCGATGCTGATCATTCCCGCCCCATCTCTAAATGGCGCTGATTCTGAATTTGCCATTGCTCCTGTGCTAACTACTCAGCTTCTTTGCAATTGTCCATGAAGAAATGCCTGGCAATGACATGCGAATCGCATTACTTATAATGTTAACACAATCTCGTGATGCATATACACGGAGTAGAAGTATGAGAAATACCAAACCAACCGGCCAGAAAAGGATCGTGATCCTCACCTTAGCACAGCTAGTGACTTCCGACTCTCACTTTCCTCTCTCGACCACCCCACCCCCATACGCCGATACAAAGTCACTATACACACGGTATATTTCCACCAAAGTCAGGTATCCCGAACGTGAACCTCTCACGTTAAAATGCACTCTGTACGCTTAAGAAGAAGAGGGACAACACTCCGAGGATTAGTCGTTCCAATATGTACAGTATTTATTCTGAGCTTGTGCAAGCCAAGTCTCCTAGAAGGGGGTTTTAGACCTTGCTCGGGTGCGTTCAGTGCAGGGAGAGTCGTAGCCCGGTTCACACTAGGTACAAGAAAAAACAAAATCACACACACATACCTTAAGGTTGTCTATAGGGTATGAGCAGTGGATGAGAAACAAGTGCATAAAAGCACACACAATAAAAGCATAAAAGCACATGGCGAAATCTAATAGATTTACTATTAATCCAGGGGTTGTGAATGATCAAGCTAAAAGCGCGAAAAAAAAAGAAAGAAAGAAAGAAAGAAAGAAAGAAAGAAAGAAAATCCAAGATATGTAGTAGAAAAAAGAATGATAGAATTGTACCCAATAATATAAAGTAGAAATAGATAATAATAATAATAATAATAATACTAGATAAATATAACATAGCATGTCACGAAGAACACTCCTCCTCCTGCTGTTGCTGCTGCTGCTGCTGCTCCTCAACTGCTTTCCCCCAAACCTTCTCAAAACTCGGGGTAGTAGCACCATGATCGCCTGAAGGCTGGGCTCCCAGGTCAACGATACTCTCCTCGGCCCCTACCTCCACCACCACCTCCTCCTTGCCTTCACCCAACCCGCCCACCTCAGCTGTCGCAGCGAAACCAGGCGAATTACGCCACGACGGCGCATCGTCATTGGTGGCATTAGCAATGTGAGTCGCAGCCATCGACGACGGTTCACCAGGGCACGCCCCACCCTCCGGGTTCGAGCCGGGGACAGGCAGTTTCGCGTCAAAGAAGTTGCTGCTGTATACGACTGCGGCGAAGGCTTCGAGTTCGCGTACGCCTTGTTCCATGGCTGTGATGTAGTCGTTGGGGGGCTCGGTACCGTTTCCGATGACGTGTGCTTGGCGGGCGATTACCGCTAGGATGGTTGCGAGTTTGGCTTTGGAGACGGGGGTAGATGTGGAGTCGTATGTGGTTTGGGTGAGGGTTACGGATGAGGAGAAGTTTTGTGGTTCTTGTTGTTGGCCTTCTTGGGCAGTTGGGGTCTGATGGGCAGGGGTGGTGCTTTTGAAGGCTTCGATGGCACATTTGTTATCGATTAATGCGGAGAAGGCTTCGTTGTTGAGGAGGGTAAGGATTTGGGTGAATTGCGGGGAGTCGATGAGGTCGGAGGTCTCGTCTAGGAGATGGCGGAGGCTGGAAGGATTTTGGAGAGATGAGGTTTCTGAGGCAGAGAGGACGCCAGATTCCTTGAGAACGTAATCTTCCTGGTCCCGCGAGGGGAGAAGGTATGATAGCCATTTCGTCGATCTGTGAATAGGGTTCCTTATTAGTATGTTACCAACCAGAGAGAAGTATAAAAAATGTGGACAGGACGGAGTGGGTGGGCTTACCTCCGCTCTTCTTCCGTGGCACCTTCAACCTTCTTCCGCACAGCGAGCGTCAATTCGGACAGCCTTTCTTGCGTGATATCCACTCGTGGATTTACTGGTCCAAACACCTCCTCTACAGCTTCCTTGACCTTTTCCATCAGCTGTCGCCAGCCGCGATGTAGCAACCACCAGCTGAATGTAAGATAACGACGGTTGGTTTCAAAGTCATTGCCAAATGCATGTCCAATACCTTCATCGTCGTGGTCCTCAAGATTGATTGTTGACTGATTCTGCGGAGGAGAGGCAAGCGATACCACGCTCGAGAGGTAATTTCGTCTGCCGAGGAGGTTGAGTTGGATGCGCGTGAGGAGGGTGAGGAGGGAAAGTGTGTATATCAGAGTAAAGGATCTCGTCAAAGCTACCTCATCCGTTAGAAAAAATAAATAAATAAACATAAAGGGACAACCGGAGCCTTGATTTCTCTTCTTTTATACGGGTTCAAACTCACAATTTATCTTCAGATCATTCCACAACTGTGTCCTGCTCTTCGATTTAGGAGTCTCCAGTCCCGAAGAGCTATCCGCAACCTGGCTGGTATGCACGTACCCCTCACTCCGTAAGCTCGAAAGGCTCCGCCCATCGTCCTCCGTCGCACTCTGGGCACCTAAGCTACTAATATCTGAGCCCGTAATCTCGCCAGCATTTAGTTTTGCAAGCCGTTCAGCCTTCTTCTGTTGCAACTCCTTTGTCAACTCCTCCACGGGTAGAGCTTCAAGAATATTCTCCGCCGCCGTCGGGAGCAAGGCAAGCACTGTAAAAGTGCAGTCCGTCTGGTTTTGTTCAAATCTCCTTCGCAGACTGCAGTGGCAGAATGAAAGGGAATGTCAGACCATGTAAAATATAGAAGCATTTGTAAAGATGTCCAGATTCTTTTGGGAGGGTTGGAGTTGTCCTCGCTGGGATAAGTACTTCTCTCGGGCAATCCGCTCACTACTCATGCGCTCCCTGCTCTCCGAGATCTTCGATAGAACATATTGGCCGGCCAGATATCCCGCTCCAACAACGCCAACTCCAATAGCTATACCATTGCGATGGCGGCGAAACCAGCGTCTCGTCGCGCCTATCATTTCGAAAAAAGATCGGGGTTGGGCTGAGATCGGGTCTTCAAGAATATGAAGGATCGCAATTCAATTTACAGCCAGGTGGTTAAGTTATCTCATGGCTCAAGTCTGTTAGTAAAGACGTAGACCTGCAGACTCTCAGAAACTGCAAAGAAGAGCGTAAAAGAGCCGCGTTTGGGTTGTCTCTTGCCCAGCACGGTGATTACCTAGGTATAGCTCCGTCCGCCAGCTGCAACCAGCCAACCGCGCCGGAGCCGACATGGAAAGATCCTCGGCTAAGTTATCATGTGTTTGTCTTGACTTACGTCATCAACTTTGTACCTAGTTAGTTACCGCAGCGTAAAGCTCTTGTACCGCCACACCAAAATTTATATGTAGCGCTACCTTGATTTGTTTGTTATAGTTATTTGTTTCAAAAGTAACACTACATACAAATTTTGGTGTGGCGGTACAAGGTTATCGGGAAGGGTATTTGATCAGGAAGGTTATTGCTATGTTTATAAAAGTTAACTACGGAGTACTTAGAGGTTAAATAGTTATAACCTAGCCAACTTCCTTGTCAATACCACTGATTTGCCAGGGCTTTGATTTATCACATGATTACCACATGATCCGCAGAGGTGATCCCCTTTATCCCTTCTGCTTTTCTGATATCTAGTTCTTTACTTCTTACGCCTCTAACAGTATACGCCCATGATGGATGGTTACGAAAAACTTAGTTTGGCAAAATCCGACTGGGCCCCTGAAGAAATCTTCAAAAGACGCAGGTGTGAGACACTGTATCGTCGGTGATCTCATTCTCGTTGCCGTTGGGTAACTATCCACCGATCCCCTTCGGTTTCCAATTCGCAATTGCAGATGAGCAACTGGAAACTGCCCGTTCAGCTCTCGCTTCGAGGGGTTACGAAGAAGTTCCGCAAACTCATGAGATATTCTTTGACGAAACTGCAGTCAAGGAGAGCACAACAAAATAGACAAGCCTCCGCAAGGAAGGGGTATTTTGAAAGAGAAAGATGTCTCTACTCTAGGCATCGCGACTCAAATCGAGATTCCAGAATTTTGCAGGCATGATAATGATGCTTGTCATCCAATCATCAGCACCATTAGGTAAAAATTGATAACCGGGCCAGCCTGTCGAGGTGAGCTCGGTTCTTCAAAACATTATGACATTAAACATGACTATCTATATGTTAGCTATAATTGATATAGTCGCTGACCGCTATTCGGCTAAAGGCTTAAATTATACCATTACCTCTTACTTTGGATGTCACTATGTATACCTACTGAGTTTTGTCAAAGATATAATCGCATACCTTCCTAGTGAGGATCAATTCTTTATCGAGCTATTCCTCAAAGTCATAATGCGCCCCGTGCGGCAGAAGGTCTGTTATCAGAGGCAGCAGATCCGCGCGGGGATTGTAACTCCTGAAGAAGCAGGAGCTCTGGTTCCAAGGAGGGACCTGAAGCTTGCGGCTATATTTAAAACAGAAGTACCGAGATCGTGCAAATAGCAAGCTTCAAGAGGAGCGCGACATAGAACATCCGAAGAGTATTGATCTGTCTACCACTAGTTAAACGGATAACCCTGCAAAATGCATTCAGGATGACATCTGACATGGTGAAGGTATACTATATTCTGGATTGGCTGAGAAAATTGAGCTGCTGGCTAGGTCCTGGGCATTGATACGCAGAACCCCTTTCAATCTTGCGGCACCGCCAGCGAATGCTAAGTTTCCCTGCCTTCGTGGGGATCTCTTTCCTCTTTGTAGCTCTGCCTAAGTTTACTCGTATTCTCGTCCCTTCTCCTTCCTCGCCCTACTCACATTCATATTGCGACTTCTCTATCCTATTTAGCTCTAGCAGGCCTCGACAAAAAAGTGCCTCGTTCTTTGCCCCTATCCTCCCCGTGCCTGATATAATTTGCAGGAGGTCTTCATGGCACCATAACAATAAGAGTCTGTTGGTGGACAAACAGACAGCTAGCTACCTTGCAGTGTTACGTGTGAATTCAGAGGCATCACCCAATCGAGCGTTCATTTAGAGCGATGTCCACCAAAGCTGAAAATGCCCGAGCCTACATTCAGGCAGTTGAGAAGTGCCTCGGGAATTGTTTTGTGTTGATCGGCGGGGCGGCGATGCAGCTGCTTGGGAGCAACAGAACAACAAATGATGTCGACATTCTCGTTTCTGCCAAAGAAAACATATCCACGCTGATCAGTGTGCTGGCCGACCAGCCCGGCTTTTCCAACATCGGAGGGGGACTTCGTTTTGGTGGTGGTGAAGCTGTCACTATTGACATCCTTACGAAACTGTGACATTGGAGAATCTGGGGCATCACCTACTCTCATTTCGCCGAATTCGTGTTCCGAACCTTGAGTACGCGTTAGCGATGAAAATAAAATGCTTCTATCTTCGACAAGATGATGAGAACGGACAAAAGAAGCGGCGGAGTGATGCCTTTGACGTGGAATTTTTATGTCGCAGGATGGCCCTGGATGGATGCGCAGACTATTAACCGACCAGTGCGCTGAGAAATTCCAGTTCGGATTTTACCATATTTTAGAGCTTCGTCAGGAGCTCAGCGATCAGGCTATCAGCGACTTCATCTCCATCGGAGGAAGAAAACTGATACTCCCTTGGGAAAGAAACGCCCCAGATGAGTGGGAGGACTTCGAATGCTTCGCCGACCCTGGAGCAGATCCGTTATCTATTAAACTGGAGGAATGATGGCTGGGTGGACTGTCTTCTCATTGTTTTACTTCTTCATTTTATGGTATACTGCTAACAATTGGACCCTCTGAATGTTCATCCTTGTTTACTTTTCAAAATCCTTTGCTGATCCCAGAACAGATTCATGAACTGTTGTGAACTGTTGAACAAAGAAATGATATTGATGGCTAGATGAGCTGTGTCTTTTTTTTTTCTCTTTCTGCTTCTATGGTGTGCTGCACTGGTTTGAAAACCCCATGAAGTGCTCATTCTTGTTTGTTTTTTGAATGCAGAGTGTCAATTCCAGTTAGCAGTTCAGCTTTGAGGTTTATTTCAAGCACTGAAAAGTGATGCTGAGGAGAGGGTGTAGTGAATGTGTACTTCAGATGGGAGGTTCTTTGATATTTATCAGGGTTAATGTCAAGCTGAAAAGTTGTTTTAGCTGGCCTTTCTATTTGTATGTACACGGGGGAAGAAAACGAAAAAGAAAAATTGTTGACTACGACAGGTGCAGTAAATGCCATATACATAATATTTGTGATATTGGTTAATCGTGTTAGAAAGACAGCTCTGGTTATGGTTGTACAGGTACTGGTCTGAACAATGACATAATTTCAAGTATGGAGAGGATCTTTGCGTGGATAAACGCTCCTCTGGTTGTTTAAATAAATGTATACTATATGTATAATGTATGCCTCCCAATCTCATAGCAATATCAAAATATCAATCAGCTAGCCCTGGGGAAGGGACGGGTGCTAAATGTCCAATTTCTTATGGTCTATTTAGGAGAATCGGCGGCGTCTTCGAGATGTTCCAACCCACTCACCTATTTATATTGATTATTGATATTTGCTTTCATCTGTCTCCAATGAAAAAAACCGGTGGAAGCCGAGAGAGAGGAGAGAGTGGCGACCAGTTTCTAAACGACGGACTTATTAATAAGTCACCAACCAACTTATTTAAAAGCCAGATTCTGGATATGATCTTGTTAAAGTCAATCAAGACAAGGAATTATCCAGCCACAAAGCACTAAACAAGAACCCGGGAATCCCGTCATGGAGGGGTAGGTAGTGTGTGCTATAAGTTACTATACTAAAACTGCTTTTCTATGCTGAGCACAACGCACACACATGAAAAAGAATGAGCGGTCTCTTGTCCATCTTCTTCCACTGTTCGCTTTCTTCCGCTCCTCCGCCCTCCGCCCTGGTAACTGGCATGATTCTCCAACAGCTCTTCTGCTAATAAGGCGTCTGCCCATTGATCATTACCTACTTACTACTACGATCAATGTCCCCCCCGTTGCTTCACGGTGCGTCTCGTACCAGCGTTCAGTGTTAACTAAGTTTCGAGTCCTAACTCGTACAAGCTGCATGCAGGAGCTTAAATAACTACTTTTCAGCTGAGCTGATAGAGCCGTAACTAGTTAAGTTACACCAAAAAAAAAAAAAAAAAAAACGAACAAAAAGAAAAGAAGAAAAAAAAGCTGCGGGCGCAAAAATAAACCCCGCTTTATAATCGAAAAATCTGGCTTCTACATACTCTCCCCGCCTCCCCGCCTCCCCGTCTGTTCGTCCCGTTGTTGCACAGAGATATCAATTCTGCTCCAACTTGAAACCTCCACAATCGCACACCTACCTTCTACCTGCAAAAGAAAGAGAAGATAGGAAAAAAAGGGGAGGAGAACGAAAAAGAAAAAAAAAAACCCCTTCCGCAGTCTGTGCTTCACACTAATGACATCCTCGTTTTCCCCGCTCCACCTCCCACAATCGCATTTCTGTCTTCCGCACATGGACATCTATTAACATTCGCGGACAATCGTTCGAAAGGAAGAAAAGCATCCCTACGCAAAACGCACGGAGAAGAGCAAAAAAAAAAAAGAATAAAAAAGGGGGGAGAACCAAGATATATATTAGATTGTATAACAAGGATCGAGTGGGAGAAAGAAGGAAAACGGAAAACGGAAAGAAAACAAATAGTTAACCATGTTGTCGCCAAAGACGGATCCTCGCAAGCCTCCAGAGTATATCCTCGAGGTCTTCGCTGATCCCACTTCCGTTAAGGATATTGTGAAAGGTGCGTATATATACCCGTCTGAATACCACAGCACAGCACACAGAATATGTTCTTCACCCTCCTCCTACAACTCCTTCCCCCTAACAAACCCCCCACTTAAATATATATATATATATATATATAAAACCTCACTAACAAACTAACAACAAACAACAAACAACAGGCATCCTCCACACAATCTTCTTCCACCGCTACTTCCCCTGCATCCGCCCCACCTCCTTCGACGTCCTAAACCTCACCCTCCCCGCCATTAGCGACGTCGAGCTCGAAACCCTCATCGACGCCCGCGTCAACTCCCTGATCCGCCAGCATCTATCGTCGTCGGCCAATTCGCCCAATGGCGGCGTGCGAGGGCGCATTGCTGTGCAGTTTTTCGAGAAGAGGAGGAGGAAGGCTAGTGCGGGGCCGTTGGGGTTTGGGGCCGGGCTTGTTGGGGGAGGGAGGTGGCTTGTGGGCGGGTTGGCGGGGAGGGGGGGTGCTGGGGGGAGCGGTGGTGGTGGTGGTGGTGGTGGTAGGGAAGGTGGGGGAATGAATGAGGAGGAGGTATGTTGGGAGATTTGGACGGTTGATGTTACGATTGCGACGCCGCGGACGGAGTCGGGTATGTGCTACTTTCTTCTTGGTCCCCCCTTTGTTTACAAACGCTTGGAAAACTAATATATATACTCAACTCAATTCTTCCCCCGGTTAACTAGATCGCGCAAAAGTCCGCAAAGCCATGGAGAAAATGCTGCAAAAGGCCGCATTTAAAATCGTTGCTATCGTCAATAAAGACAAAGATCACATCCCGCCTATTACCACGAGCGACTCGAATCCGTTCCCGTATCAGATCGTGCTGAATCCCAAGTTGGACAGTTGGGGCAATAAGTTTGGGCTCTATTGAGTCCCTCAATCCCCCCCCCCCTGCCTTCCAAGGTTTCTGCGGATCCGATGTGCGAAGTGATCGGTGGCAGTCATTCCCACGTCAAAGATACACCAAATGTTTTTCCTCTACATTCCCGCGCAACCCCCCCCTCTCCCCAGGGTCGCGATTAAGCAAACAGACCCTACCTTACCCCCTATCATCTGTAACCGCCGGTTTTTGTCAAAGCGGGAAGCTGAGCGTTCAACACGCAACGGAGTTAAGAGGGGGTTCCTCCAGCTGAACAACCCCCGCCCAAGAAGGAAGAAGAGAGCGATGTCGTCCCACTCTCTCGCTCCCTGCTATTATTCTATCGTCCCAGGGGCAGCAGCCATAAAAACGGGAAACGATATTATTGAATCAGGGGCCAATAGTATATATCACAATTCAGGGAAAAGTACGGATCATAAAAGGAGAAGCGAAAGGATGGAAAAATATGAATATGAATGCCTAAAGGAAAAAAGGGAACCGGAAGACAGAAGAAACAAAAAAAAAATGAGTTACACGAGCCCCCCAGGATCCCCGATCCTTCTGCCCCTCACTCGCCACCCCATATTCCGTGACGTTCATACCGACGCTCCTCAAAAACAATCTAAACGAACAATAACAAAAATAACGAAAAAAAAAGGAGGACCGAATTTTGCAGTTCTCAGTATATGGGGGAGGTTGCTACATATAGAGAACCGCATTGTGCACAAGAAACCCTTCCACTGATACAATTTTGTTGACAAAAACCTTATATATCATGTCTCATAAAACTAGCGGGTGTTGAAAGGAGACATAAAAAACTAGTCAAGCTGCTGGCGGCAGAAGTTCAGTCGCATGGGTACCGTAAACGAAGAGCCGAGAAATTTTTATGTCGCCTTTCAATTCCGGACCAACCGTTCTCTTTCTGTTTTCGACATGGTTTTAGGACGAGTGGGGCTTGGTGGCCTGGTCTGCCTGGGAGCGGAGGTTGGAGGCAGTAGATCCACTGGTGAAATACCGGGAAAAGACTGGCTGAAGGAAGGAATGGAAGACAAGTTGTGCGCCGCTAATTGGTTTTGATCGGTGTGAGTTAGAAGGATGGATGGGTATTCAACCTCGCAAGAAAGTATGGCATCATGTATGGGATATTTCAGAAGCACTTGCTTACCTAGTCTGGGGAAGAGCCATCCACAGAATAAGAACAAATTTGAACATATAGTAGAATGCTACACGCAACTTGTTAGTATACATGTCATGAAGAGAGGCACCGAGAAACACCGAGAAACTAGAATTGTAAAGGACATACGGAACCAATAGGCAGCACTGATAGCGCTCTCAACAACAGTCAGGCAGGCATAGACAACCCAGTACTATTTGCATGTGATTAGTATTACATCATGCGGGCGGGAGGGATTACACGGGGATGGGTGGCTTCATGACCCCTGGGAAGTCATTGGTACGAACCGTCAACCACTATAGGTAAATTCCGCGCATGTTAGCAAATCACGCTCATCAAAGACAACAGAAAGTGAGGAACGGTAGGCAGGGCAACAAGAACAATGAACCATACCTGAGTATCATCCGTCTTTGTGGTTGTAAACAAAGCCTGGAGAGAGTAGTATCCCGGAATGAGGAAGCCAGCGAAGTTAACCAGGAAAGCTCCGCCAATATTGAAGAACACCAGGAAAAAGTAGATGCCGACGAGTCCGAGGAAGGCATAGACCTTTGGAACAGAGGTCTGCCTTTCGAAGTTGTTCAGGATGGGGTATTTGGACAGCTATAGTTGATAGTAATCGAATTAATATCTGGGGTTTTTTGAGTAGAGGGAGAGTTGCCCTTTTTTGTGCGCTACGCAGAGAAGCCAGGAACGCACAGCCGTATTCAACGGAGATTTATTCATTTCATGACGAAATTGTGCTAGATAAGGGAACATGATAATAAATGAATGTACATACCTCCTTATCGATCTGAGCGATCTGGTGCTGGGCACGATCTTGGAAAGACATGGTGGATGCGGTGTGCGTGCGGACAGGCTACTAAATTGCTAGGACAGATAAATGCCAGCGGAGCCGTAGTGTTAGGTTGAAGGAAGAGACGTCAATTCGTAAATGAAGCAGAGTAGTATTTGCTGATAGCAACCGATATGGGTAACTCACAAACAGAGGACAGAGGGTGGACGAAAAATAACAGGAGGAGGTTGGAAGTTGGCGGATGGGATGGAGATTGAAGGAGGTTGGCAAGCCCGCTTCCAAAGGTGTTGTTGGTATTTAATATTATTTATTCAGGCCGGAATAAATACGCAGAGTAGATCGCTCTTGTGACGAGCAAACGACGTAATGTATTCGGTATTAATAATTAAGCCTGTCTCGAGCGTGTACGGAGTATGTAGAGTTATGTATCATTACACCCAAATTTTGGGCAGGGGAAGTGTGATGATGACTCAGCCAGGTGACAGCTGCACGTGATCGTATCATCCGTGGCTTATGGGAAATGTGGCTGGGAAATGTGGCTGGGAATGCCAATGTTTGCTGTGTTTGTTCTCCCCCAGTCGCGTGACTTGTCCTGTCCCAATCGGGGAATAACATGCAAAGCGTTTCCCCATCAACAACATCATGTTTACGCACACCATCCACAGCAAATACTCACGTCCATCAGCACGATTTTCCACAACGACGGCGACGATAACAACGACAATAACGAGCCATTTCTAGCGTGATATGATCTGATTTGTCTATACGTTTCCTTCTTCTTTGCCTGAGGTTGATGCCGCCACGATTACGTCTTCGTCTACGCCCGGCCTTCGCCTATCCCATCCCTCGAATAATAATATCAATCAAAACAATCCCTGCGACTTGGTTCCCACAATAAACTGGCAAAGCTTTTTGCCAGTCAACAGCACAGTTGGATATGAACCATTCAGCCATGGTCCCCGATATTGGTATGTATCTGTCTTGTAGCATTAGTCGGGACTTGGTTCAATGCAGTGGTGTTTGTTCGTCACAGGCGGCTGGGCCGGAATCGCTATTATGTCTTATTAATTAATACCGTTTAGTGCGACATCCTTCCCAAGGCTCCAATTCCCTCCCACAGAACTCACAACCGCGATCACGGACCCGCCAGAGCACAATAGAACCCGTGCGATCACGTTCCAATACCTCTGCTTCCCGGAATAGTCGGCCATCAAGATCGCGCGGTTCGACCGCGAGCATCCATTCCACTACAACCCAATATAACCCAGACCAAAATGTCGCTGAGGGATATCAACCGTATATTCACCCAGAGGCCGGCCCGAACCAGCATATATATCATTCGAACCCAGAGAGATGATCATCCGCTTTGGTGACCAGCTGGCTAATTCGCATTCCGGTATTGTTATTGACCCTGCGCTGCAAGAACGCCCAGACAATATTGCCGGACCCGGAACTGACATTCGCTTTCAAGGCCACGAGGTCCATACTCACAGAATGCCAATGCATGGACTTCCAATAGAGTTACCCCCTACCGGCCTCCCAGGTGACGTTCACACTGGCCACTATGCCCAAATGTATGATGGCGTCGAGAACCAGATCCCAGATCACTTGATGGGCGATAACGAAGGCTCCGAACCCGGACCCAGGAAACGAAGAGGCACAACTACAACGATAGCCAATGATAATGAACTACGTCGATTGCTGCGTCAATACGATGGATATTCTCTGCGCCAGATGGCTGCTGAAGTACAGAAACATGACGGCACGGGAGGAAAGTCGGAGAAGGTTAAGCAGGTTTTTGCGATGATATGGTAAACCAAGGATGAAAACAGTTCTTTGTATGCTTGGCTGACTTCAACCCTAGGTTGAGAGAAAACTGCCAGAAAAATTCTGGATCAGTTCGACGCGACCGCGTATATTGTTCCTATGCGGAGAAATGCGGCAGTGAGAGGGTTTCAGTCCTGAATCCAGCCTCCTTTGGCAAGCTTGTCCGCATTATTTTTCCAAATGTCCAAACTCGACGGCTTGGGGTCCGCGGCGAATCCAAATATCATTATGTCGACTTGTCCATTCGAGAACCTGAACCAAAGCCCCTGGCAGAAATTTCAGAGAAGAATGTCGAGTCTGCTCCTTCTCATCAAAGGGTGCCCAGCAAATCCCAACAAAGGTACGAATCAATGCCCCTTGAATTTTCTTCCTCTCTTCCTAACATGCTGTTTCAGTACTTCACAACAACCGAACTCGAGTACAAATGGAACTTCATCAAGAAGAAAAACTTCTCCGACACCCAATGTTCAGCATCCTTCGGCACCAGATTACTTATGCGATCATTCGCAGCCGAAAGATTTGAGTATGATGGCAACAGTAGACGCCTCTCTCATCGAAACTCAACGACTGATGGATCAACTGCTTCAATTCAGCCGTCCAAATGAATCCCTACCGATCGACAATGATTCCCTTCAGCTTCCCAACATTCATGGTTACCTGCCAGCGCACACAGACAGCGAAAGCGCCGATGCGCTTGCGGCCCTATACCGCTCACATTGTATATCAGTCATCGATAGCTTTCGGTATTGCAAAGAGAAAAACCTCTTCCGCCACTTCGCCTCTTTCCAAGGCACACTCACCGTTCCTGTCCACAAGCTCTTAAATCATCCGGGCGTTGCACCTTGGATTAAAGAGTGTGACTGGCTGATGTATCAGAAGATGATTGCTTTTGTTGCCCCTTTAACCACCCAGGTTGTTCCAGATCCTGTGCTGAATGCTTTCGGGTCTATTTCTAGAGGTCTGGTCGCCCATATAAAAGATACATTGAAATCTCATCCCAACCACGTGTCCCAAGCTCGACTTAGCCCTGCACGGATATTTTGTCGCCTCCTGAAGCGCATGTTAGATGTCAATCAATCTGCGATTGCTGCTTCTGCCTGGCTCTGTCATGCTGAAAATCGAACGAAAATGTGGGAAGACTTCGTTTCATATATTGACCCAATGGACCTTGTTGCCAAGGCAAAAATTCCAAACTGCGCTATTGAAGGGGTTTTGAACATGATGAAAGACCAAATAAAGTTTCTAATTGCCCCTGACGATGGCAAATCTCCCGACGTGCAGCTCTATGATGAGGACCTTGGCTACCAAAAATTCTCCTATTCGTCTACGGACACCTCAGGATCTGCCCCATTTCCCGATCGATGGATCGCTTTCATTTTGAACCTCCCTGTTCTATTCCCCCATCACAAAGCCCAGTGCATTATCGACAGAGCAGACGCGCTATGGACGCTATTGCTCCATCGACTCACACTTGGTGGCGCGCAAAGCTTCAGTGCGTGGTGGATGACCAAGGTGTTCTTTTTGGAAATGATGTTGTGGCAAGCGGAAAAGGGAGGGTTTATGGGTTGCACCGCAAAATCATTAGAAGAATCTTTGCTTACCCAAAATGTTGCCCAAGGGACAGTTGAGCCATGCCCGGTACAATCTACATCAGCTAATTCTGACACACATTCGTCGCGCGACCCTAGGTCACAGGAATCCCAATCCCAACCGCAATCGCAGCTCCCAAGTATCAACCCGATAGTTCAGGCTTCGTCCCCTCAATACCTCCAAGATGGTAGCGGTAGCGCTTCGATGTCCACAATCTCCGGCAATGAAAAGACAGTTGCCGCTACGAATGCCAATACATCGCCCACTAATCGAACCCTGGCCCATGACGACAGCGCCATTGACTTGGAGGATGACTCCGGACTTCTCACAGTCAGTAAATACGGAGACATGATGGCATCTGACCCTGCGGATGCAGAAGGTCAGGTTATTGTTGTATAGAATCCCGACTTTATTCCTGCATATTATTGTAACTTACGATACTGGTTTCAACGACGTTTTGGTTTTCTTCGAAGTACATATTAACATCCACATCCAGGGACAGGACATGTGGGATTCCTTGCATTTCTTTCTTCCCTTTTTTTTTTTTTTTTTGCCTTCTATATTCTTGCTTGGAGTTTTTGTCATTGCCGTGCTTTTTGATTTTGGATTTATCGAAAAGGATGCCTTTGGAAAATCAAATCAAGACAAGACTTATCACGAAGTGGAACCAATACTATTATTCGGCATATATACGGCCAGCCGAAATTTTTTTGATGGCGGATGGACGCGATTATATCAAAATGCAACCATATCGCTTCATCCGAGATTGGTCTTACCCTGTCTATAAGTCACGATTGTCCAACAATACTTTTCTAGTCAACCAACTGGAATGCACACCCAACCTTCCTTTTTCAATCAGACCTTCTCACACCGATGGTTTCGGGGGTTTCACTTCGACGTAAATTCATGTTTCGTTTCTGGTCTCTCTCCGTCTCAAGCGGGCTTTTTTTCTCATGTTTGTTCTGAATTACGACCGCTTGATATCCACTCGTTTTACTGTTTCTCCTCCTGGGTTCTGGTGTTTCTGTTTTGCAGTTTTCAGTTTTCCAGCACTATGTTCCTCGAGTGGTACACGTTTCTACAAGCGCTCTATCCGTCTCACCTTGGGAACTGAGCAATTTCTTTGGGTAGCCCAGCCACAGGCTGGTGGATGGAATTGGCTGTGATTGCTGTTCGAGGCGTGATCATGCTGGAAACCGACAAATCAAATGAGGTCGATAGTTTCGAAAGCGGAACGGACCCATTGGAAGTTCCAGAATCAGGAAAAGGTTGCCAGGGACTGGTGTTATAGGCATGTATCGTCTACCTCCTACCTGGAAACCTAAGCCAATTAATTCCTCTCCGCTTCACTCAGGCTCTTCTCACCTTCCCCTTCCCCAGCCTCCTCCCGTTTACGCCTTCCGCTTGGCAATGCGAAATGTCCTTGTCCCCGTTTGATATCTTTGTCGCATTTGCCTCATGCTGATGAAATGAATGTTTATGTATCAGCTCTTGATTTCTTTTCTCCTGAATTTAGTTCTGTGATATTTTCCCTGGTCTTCTTGTTCGATGTTTGATTGTTATTTATTGCTCTTTTGTTTTCTTGTCCCTTCTTGTGTTTTACTGCTGTTTTATGTTGCGTTTGTTGTTATCAGTTGTCTCGCCTGTTCCTGCATATAGTACATTGTGCATAAGCCATGCCTGTGGGAGGGAGAAAGGGGGTATGCATATACCTCATGTTCCCTTGTCAGAGTAACTATTGTAACTTTTATTATTCTTGTATTTGCTTTGCTTATTTTAGTTTCAAAGGATGGGGTTTTGTTTCGCCAGTCTGTTTTCTTGATGTTGTGTGTATGGGATTGGCTTTTTCTTTTCTTTTTTTCCCTCGTTCTCAGTGTGGGGTTGGCTGTTTTTCGCTATTGGCTTTTTTATTTTCTATGATGCCACTTCTTTGTGTTTTTTTCCAGAAAGGGGGAGAACGGGAGACAAAAAAAGGTATTTCATTTTTGTGCGTTGACTTTGTTTCAGGCCTCTCTGTTGGTTGTAAATGGCAATGGATGCATGGGTCCTTAAATGGAGTTCAATCATGACGTTGATGAGGGTGTTTTGTGCTCTGTTTTGTTCTGATCTGAGCTGGTTTGGGAGCTTTTTTTCTGCCTGTTATCTGTGTTGGTGCTGTATGCCATGGCTGTTAATTTACCTGCTCAGAGTATGGATACTATCAGTCCACCTCAGTTTGAGTTGAATGGATATGAGATGTACATACGTATGTATGTGTATAAATGATATAATGTCTATTTTTCAGTTTTTTATTCAATTGAATTCTTTAATTTTACAATGAGAGCCTATGCTATATTACATACATATGCTGTAACCGTGCCAAGCGCACTCACTCCTCACTAATGGTAGTGAGTCGCGTTTGGCACGGTTAATCATTATCTCACAAGATAGGGGTAAAAACAGTGAAAAGCAGTTTATATCATCTGTTCTCCTTGTTCGTAGATTCAGGTTCCATTCTCCGCAATCTTCATGTTAGTCATGATCTACTCTGCTCACCTAACACAGGACTCACTTCACTCCCTCTTCTCCCTGGCCCGTAAATCTCGTCTCCCACCCCCACTCCCAAGCCCGCCCTCCTTCACCACCCGCCCCAAGCTCCGTAACACCCACAAAAACCCAAAAACAACAACAACCAACGTCACCATCTCAATACTGCGCACATTATCCAACAGACCACCATCATTACCATCATCAATTCTCAAAACCGGCACCTGGATCTTCTCAACCATCATACCCCTTTCCGCACCCAGATGCACATGCGCATCCCCATCTGTCGAAGCAGCTGTGTCAGGATGCAGCTGGTAAAACAGCGTCCCGGGCGCAAACAACCCATCCCAGCCCAGCCTTACCCTGTCAAACGGGTTAATCGCCATCATCTTCCCCCTTCCATCCGCCGCTGACTCCTCCCGTTCTTCATCTTCAGGCGTGCACGCCCAGAAGATGACGGGCCATGGGACGCTGATGTTCCTGTAGCCGCTGGGGGAAGGGTGGAGGTAGCGGAGGTGTAAGGGGATGGTGACCTGCCAGTCGTTGTCGTTGTCATCGTTTCTGTTTCCGTGTGTAGATTTATGGGTATTTGAAGATGGTGGTGTGGCGAGCTCGAGAAGTAAACTTGACCCCCAGCGCTCAGTTACCCAGTCTGGGGCTTCGAGGTCCGTTTCGCCTGCGATGGCGCGGAGAGAGACGAGGTTGTGTGATTGGAGGAAGAGCGGGTCAGTGGTGGATAGCTGGTATTTATCGGCGAAGACGGAGGAGGGGAGGGTAAGGTAGGTGTGTAAGCCGCATTTGGAGTCTGGGGGTGCTCGTGGGGGTGTGGCTGTGAGGGCTGAGCGTGTGATTGAGAGCTGGAGGGTTGGGTGAAGGCCTGTCGGGTGGCGGAAGGTGGTGGTGTATTTTGAGGAATTGGGGAGGGGGTGATGACGGGATGGGAAGGAGAAGAGTGTTGGCTCTGGTCAAAAATAAGTTAGTTAGAGCGGGAGGAGGACGTTGGGTGGGATATATATGCACGTACTTAATTTCTTATCCTCTCCTACGACGGCTAGGAAACCGCCCATGGAGAGTTCTTCGGGTAGTCTTGCCCGCTCCATTGCCAATATCCCCACCTCTACTTTATCTGTGCTCTTCTTGCGTTTGCGTATTGTTTCTGTCCATCCATCTCTCTGTGGAGGTTTGGACCAGTAGCCCGCCGTCGTAAGAGTGTGCGAAACGCTGTCATAGTCGATATCCACCGAATCCGCAGAAAGAAGCGAGGCTACATCCGATTTGCAGGTGATTTTCTGTTCATCCCCAAGCCGTGGGCAGATTTTGTGCTGAATGTACTTGACGAACTCGTCAAGGGAGGGAAGTAGCTGGTGGAATTGGAGAGGGGGATTCGAGATAAATGTTCTAGATAGTATTGGCGGCGATATAAACGATGTCTGGTATTATCACGATTTGATCAGAAACAAGTCTTTCCATGGTTCGGGCAAATTGCAAGTGCATTTACCTCTGGAAGATAGCATTTCAACTTATCATCGAACACCTTGAGTAGGAGAGGGCATAGGCGTGTGCTGTTGGGGTTTCAATTCCGTATATAATAAATAAGCATGTATGCCACGGTCACAATCACTTTCACGATCAAAAATGGTAACACGTACGCAGGACGGTCCTGGTCAACCGGCGTGTAGAAAACATGCAAGCCTGGCGATACTCTGCTCGCGAACGGTGGGACGGCATCGTAAACATATTGCGACGACCAGCGGATATGTAGTTCATGACATTGCTTCAGGACTTGCCAGACCTATAGGAGTGGAAGAACAGGTGAGCAAATTATGAAAGGACCATTTTCGTTTCTTTTACTTAAAATTGGCAAACAAAGCGATTCTCGCGTTTACAGCAATCTCAGTTATACAGGAGGGAGGTTCATTTTTCAAAGCTTACCTCCTGGGGAAGCTCGTCAACGGCAAATGTAACTCGTTCCTGGCGCGCTGCGTCTAGGGATTGGACAGAGAGAGAGTCATCCTTCACAGTGATCTGCTCCGGATTGAATTCCCCGTCAGCTGCATGAACGAAGGTAATTCTCTTTTTCATTTTTTCATCGTCGAGGGATGGATTTGGCTGGGGTTTGATGTCTGGCTAGCACACAGTTGTTTGTTTAGTTGTAGTTGGCTGTTGGCTGTGACGTTGCTTGAGCTTGGAGGTTATGGTGGTTGCTTGTCCTAATTGGGAATGGCGCATCATCTGGAGCTCTGATGTAGTTACATCATCGCAAGGTCCGACACAACAATCACTAAATGCAGAAATGGTGTTAATAAATATTAAATATGAATTGGAAAATCTTTGTATTTTTTGGCTATGATTTGGTTACAAGAAATGCTTGTTTATTTTCACAGTTGTTCAGGCAAACATAACAGAATAGGGAGGGAACTAAAAATAAACAAAGGTGAGATTTACAATGCATCAAAGCAGAAATCTGTGATAATTTTTCCCACCAAAAAAAAAAGTAATATGTAAGGGATAATAATTGAGAGAAGAATGGGGGGAAGGCTTAGAAGGGAAAATCATAAGAAAGGGCTAGCCGAGCACGAAAATAACCGCAGCCAGAGTAAGGTGAAAAAGAAACACTCAGTCAAAAAAGAAACACTCAGTCAAATATTAACAGGGAAAAGAAATCCCTTTTAAAAGGAAAAACAAAGAACGCCAAATGCTTCCACCAATGCCTCATTGCTTCCAAAAGGAAAAAATAAAAATAAAAATAAAAAATAAAAAATCATAAGGCCCCTCCGTACACCCCAAGGCCGAGAAAAGCCAGGGGGGGATACAGTGGGGGACGCGGAAGCAAGTTATAGAATCTCCTTCAACTTCGACTTCTGCGCTGCCGTCAACGTCGTCGGGAACTTAACTTGGACTTTCACAATCAAATCCCCCCGCTGGCCGGGGAATTTCGACTTCGGCATGCCGAGGGATGGGAATTTCTCCTCGAAGCCTGGTTGTGTCGGCCCCGCCCCAGATACTCGAAGTTGTTTGCCGTCTATGGTGGTTACGGTGCGGTTCCATCCTGTTAGAGCTTCTTTGAGGGGGATGTCGATAGTTGTGATTAGATCGTCGCCGTCACGTTTGAAGGTTGGGTGCTCTTTCTGTTTGATGGAGATGTGTGTTAGTGGATAAATCGCTTGTGCCTATGTATATATAGAAGACTTACCTCAGTAATAATAAAATGAAGGTCCTGTGTGCCTCCTTCCTCCTGATCCCCCACCCCAGCATACTTAATCTTACTCCCTGCCTTCAATCCAGGCTTGACATCAAACTCCAAAATCTTATCCTCCACACTTCTCTTCCCCGTCCGCTCATTAAAAGTCTTCCTCTTAATCTTCATCCGCTTATGCACGCCCGTAAACAATTCCTCCAGTGAAAGCGGCAAAGGCCGTTCCACCGTCGTAACCTCTGGCGTGGGCGCCCTCCGCGCCCCATTCGCAGCACCTTTACGCCGTGCGCCAGCTCCCCTCGCACCACCTAAGCCGCCCAAGATCGAAAACAGGTCGTCGTCCTCCATCTCCGCGCCACCCGAGCGGGCAAAGTTCGAGAAGATATCCTCCGGGTTGCTGAAGTGGAATCCACCGGCGCCGCCGCCTGTGGAGAAGTGGAATGTTCGCGTACCACCACCGCCGGGCATGCCTCCAAAGCCCGCGAAACCACCGGGCATTCCACCAGCTCCGAAGGGCATTCCGCCCGGCCCGCCAGCGCCAGGAGGAGGCTCTGCGGTACCCCCGCGCAGTAGGAATTCAAGGCCATATTGGTCGTATACTTTTCGTTTTTCGGGGTCGGACAGGACTTCGTAGGCTTGGGATACCTCTGTATGATAATAAATTTGTTTCAGCCTGTATTTCGACTTCAAGAAATCATTTTGCGCAGAACTTGGTTCGCCCCGTTGCCTTGCTAAAAAAAAAAGAGAAAAGAAAAGAAAAAAAAAAAAAAAAAAAAAAAAAAAAAAAAAAAAAGAAAATACCTTTAAATTTCTCTACAGCATCTGGGTTATTCTTATTCTTATCCGGGTGGAATTTCAGTGCTGCTTTCCTGTTGTTGGATTTTATCTAACGTCAGCAGAGGTGGAACCTTCAAAATTCAAAACATACTGAACAGTTGAAATTAAATAAATAAAAATATATAAAACTCCGGAGTATAGCCCAAAAAAGATTCCAGGAAATATTATACTCTATGTGATAGGTGACGGGAGGAAACGAAAAGACATACTTATAGGCCCTTTTAATCTCATCTTGAGTAGCGGTTGGGGAGATATTCAGTGAGTCATATAGTTTCGTTTCCGCAACCATGTTTGTTAAGCTGAGTCAACTAATTGAGGAAAGAAAGAGTGTCGGCTAGAGGAGAGAGGATATGAGAAAGAAGAATAGGTGTGTTAATGTTTTGAATAGACGGATCGGATCGGGAGAGGAGAGGAACGATCGATTGGAGGGGATTTCCTGGTTGAGGACTACTGGTTATATGGTGTCAGATTGGCTTTTCTTTTGGCGGAGGGGTGCAATTTATGCATGCAAGTATTGGATATAGACGGGAACTGCGAGCCAGGGAAGGATCAAAGAACCCAAGAGGCAAATGGGAGTTCTCTTGCTTACCCTTACACCGCTATGCTATGTCTCGAATCAAAGTAAGAGATGAAGAGATAGTAGGTAGGAGGGTGGTGTAGTGTGTGTCTGTGTATGTGTGTGGATGTATCAAATGGGCACAGATATGGGTCATGCAAGCACGATGGTTATTATTATTGTAGTCGTTTATATTGTCGTGGTGAGGTGATTGATGCTGGGGATTGAAGTTGGTAGCTGTGGTAGTAGTTGTGGTTGTACTCCGTATTATTTTTCAGAATTGGCAACTCATCTAGCTAGCATGGCGGCAGGTTATGTAGTTGAATCGTTTTTTGGGGGAAATCAGTGACGTGACGTTGTTCGAATCTTGGGGCTTGTTGTCCCGCTCAGCCTTGGCTTGGTCTCCGCCACGGAATAGTTATTATTATTGGATTGCAAGTTGATACTTGGATACGGAGTAGTCATCGCTATGATAGCATAGCAGCAGCAACACGCAAACCGGTTGCATCATGGAGCAACTCAATTCAAATAGAAGCTTCGAGAAGCTTCCATCGCGGACCAGGTTGGGGTTACATAGCTCTGCGGCGATTCCGAGGCTGATAGCTAATCTCCTCTTTGGGTCAGGCAGGGTCTTTATTATATTGAAAAGGTATCTCTCTAATAGTAAAGGATATTCCCCTTGATAATTGGTTGGTCAGTGGTATTTTTTTGAATCTGAACAGCGTTGTCTTTGCTCTGATGTTTCTGCATCCAAACCCGGGATCCAGCCCTAATCAGAAGCCCTAATTGGCCCGATTCGGAGGCATCCGGTTATATTAGTTAAAGAAACCGAGGGGCAGTATCGAAGACTTGGTACAGGATGATGTAAATACTACTTCTACTACTATTACTGTTATGGCTGTCACTTCAGGAACAGTCTATCTCTGTCTGCATTAGGGAGTCCTCCGTACATGCTTTTCCTCTCACTTTGTAGCTATCGACACAACGTCCTCATCCGCAACGACATGCCCCAGCCCCACCCGCTGTGGGACATGTCGGGCACTGGCCCCCCAAACCAAAGCATACTTAAAGTTATCCTTCAGCGTCCGATGGATCTGATCGCACACGTCTTCAATGGTAGAATTGTTGCGCACAATTAATGCCTCTGAAAAGTCGGGATCGTCGCCCTTTCTGTTGCAATTGTCAGCATAGTTACCAATTGAATTCCCAAGGCACCCACCACATCACGCGTAGTTATGGACAGGGCGAAAAGAGAACTTACCGCTTGGTATACACCCGCATAAGCTGCAACTCCTGCCAGCACCGATCAATCACATCCTGAATACCCAGATCCAGTTCGCAGCTCATAACGCACGTGTGGGGCTCACGGGCAAGTTTGTCGAGGAAATCCAGGCTGACGCTGTCTATTTTGTTATAGACGTAAAGGCTGAGAGCCGAGAAAAAGTATGTTAGTTTGTGACAGATGACACGGTTTTTGTAAACGAACTCAAGGGATGGAAAAATACCATTTAATATATTTCCTGTGGTCCTTCATAATCACGTCGATAAAGTCATCAACCGTAGCTAAGGGAGATACTGTCAATTTCCCTCGCCTCTAGGATAGGATAACTAGGAGCGGAATATAGCAAAGAAAGCAATTCCATAACCTGGAAAACGTACCATTTTCATCGCGGACTAAAACTTCGCAATTCAAAATCTTGTAGTCTCGTAAAATATTATAGAGCATTTTCTCATCCAGATTTTTGGGCGGTGACTGGAATGTGATTTTCATCCCGCCTGCCTTTTTCACTTTCAGGTAAATATTTCTGTCAACGAATAATGTATATTCACCTGTATTAGCATAGTTTTAAACAAAGCAAAGTAGAGGTACCGCGTTTAAATGCAATAGTAACTCACGGGGGGTCCCGATTTAACCGGATCCCAACTGCCTCTAATTCAGCTTCCAGAAGCGCCCGCTGTTCGGCACGTTTCGTAGCGTCAAGAATCATCATTATTAGATCGCTAGTCTAAGAGTCGAGGTTTTATTAGATATCCAGGGTTCGTATATTCAAGGAAGAACCAAAACAAAATAGAATAACATAAAAAAGAAATCCAAGAAAAATGACCAGGAGGAAAAACATACCTTAGCAGCAGATATGACTTGCCTCCCTCTCCCCTTACCCTCGGCAGCACCTTCAATAATACCAGGCAGATCAAGGACCTGGATCTCGGCGCCGCCGTACTCCAAAACTCCAGGAATCGCCGTGAGCGTCGTGAAGGAGTATGCCGCAACCTCACTCTTCGTCTTCGTAATCTTTGATAAAAAAGTCGACTTGCCCACAGATGGGAATCCCACTAGGGCTATTCGAGCATCACCACTCTTGCTCACATCGAAACCCGAGCCACCACCAGATCCCGCTCCACCTGTAGGCTCGAGCAGCTGTGCTCGTAATCGTGCAAGCTTTCTGGGGAGACGGAGTTAGTCATATGTATGGCTACACTGTTTTGGGAACTTCTGCGGTGGATGGAATGCAGACAAAGCCGCCTTCCTGTCTCTAGAATAGGAGGAACAAGCAATTACAACCGGCTTAAACAGACAACCTTGATGCTCGTTGTCCAGGCCAAGGTGTAGTAACAGGGTATTTTATCTCGAGAGGCGGTTTTCACATGTGGAATAACACTTTCCTCTGCAAATAAATCAATTCAACGGATAGGTACAATATTCTATACATAGCACATACCCTTTTAGCAGACCTAGATGGTATTCTGAAATTTGATTTTGGCCCATTAATATACTGCTAACACGCAGGCCATTAAATTGAATAGTTCCACAAACCCGTTGCCTTATTCTCTGTTCATTGAAAAGTCAGCGATAATCCTATTTAGAAAGAAGAAAAAGAGAACTCACTCTGCGTCCTGCGCATCTCCTCCTCAATCCTATACAAATATCCAACACCACCAGGTTAGACCGACCGTTCATTGAATCGAGGTTTTGGCTATCGGGGGGGTGTAAATGCTCGCTCACTCTTTAATTTTCTCTGTGATGTTCACCATTTTTGCAGATGGACACCCTTGTTGGGTGCAAAACGACTCCTAAATAAGCTCGAAAGGGATGATTTACTATTGAATAAGGAACAGGTCTAGAAGAAAAGTCGTTCCCCAGCACCGTAAAGCGTAACTAGCTCATATCGCGGGACGATGGTGGTCAGCTTTTGTGATTACATAATCTAATTTTTTCGAGACCTCCAGATTGATTGATATCTTCAGCTTCAACATAAACAAAACCAACATCCCTCTCGCGATCACATCTTCAGCTATGGATGAAACAGCTACTATGCCGCGGCCTACGGCTCCTTCTACCTCTCCCGGGCCAGATAGTATAACACAAGAAGGAGAAGCTTCTGCACCCTCCACAGATCTCGCCGTCGCCAATCCCGCAGACACCTCCCTCACGACCACCACTAAAGACCCAACAGACGCCGAAAAGAAGACAAAAAAGATAATCCGCCGAAAGCGAAGGCCAGCCCGACCTCAAGTCGACCCAGCTACAGTAAAATCCGAACCCCCACCCCAAACAGGCACGATCTTCAACATCTGGTACAACAAATGGTCCGGTGGCGATCGCGAGGACAAATACCTCTCACAAGAACCTGCCCCTTCACGTTGCAGCATAGCCCGCGACAGCGGCTACACGCGCGCAGATAAGGTTCGCGGTTCATACTTTTGTCTCTTCTTTGCGCGCGGCCTATGCCCCAAGGGCCACGAGTGCGACTACCTACACCGTCTCCCGGGCCTGCATGACTTGTTCAATCCGAACGTCGACTGTTTCGGCCGCGATAAACACAGCGATTACCGAGATGACATGGGTGGCGTGGGCAGCTTTATGAGGCAGAACAGAACACTGTATATCGGCCGGATACACGTTTCGGATGACATTGAGGAGATCGTCGCGAGACATTTTGCCGAATGGGGCCAGGTGGAGCGCATCCGCGTGCTCAATTCTCGAGGCGTGGCGTTCGTGACATATACGAACGAAGCAAATTCTCAGTTCGCTAAAGAGGCGATGTCGCATCAGAGCCTGGACCATAATGAGGTGCTCAATGTGCGGTGGGCGACGGTTGATCCGAACCCGCTGGCGCAGAAGCGGGACGCGCAGCGTATCGAGGAGCAGGCAGCGGAGGCAGTCAGGAAGGCCCTGCCTGCGGAGTTTGTGGCGGAGTTGGAAGGGAGAGATCCTGAGGCGAGGAAACGGAAGAAGATTGAGGGGAGTTTTGGGCTTAGTGGCTACGAACCCCCTGACGAGGTTTGGTATGCTCGCACCAGGGAATTGGAGCAAGGGAAAGCAACTCAGCAAATCGAACCTCCGGCGGAAGGTCGTTTAATTGAGGATGTTCCAGCAGAAGTACCGCAGCAGCAGGCAACCAGTGGGGGTGGTATATTATCTGGGTCAACTCTAAGCGCACTGAACGGATTTACGGGGGGGAGTTTTACAACAAAACCAAGCGCCCCGGTGTCCAGTGGACCACTAGTGGCTTATGACAGTGATGATAGCGATTGATACGTCTCTTTTTTCAATTTTGCTTGTACAATAGTATTTTTTTAATCCGTTGAGGAACTATTTCTCATTTTAGTAAGCATTAAATGCTCACGGTGAGAGACAGAGCTCCTGCATGGCAAACTCAGCTACCAAAGAAATATACGGGTATCCTGCTATCATGTCATTCATAGCTCATTCATACTAATATTCATCTCTCATATGGCTCATTTCTCATTACTACGTGAGAGATCATAATAGATACAACTGCCGGTGCGGTAGTTGTAAATAAACGCATTCTTATAGATTTCCTTCCCATCCTGAGGGTCTCGGCGCTCGTTGGCAAGGTCGTTGAGCATTTCGAGGACCTGAGCCATATACTTCCTTTCTGTCAGCGGGCAGTTCTGTATCACTGTCCGCCACCTGTCGGGGTCTGAAAGACGGGTATCCCGGAGGGCTTCCAAAACCTCATCTCGAGTGTCAATAGCCGCAATAGGTCCGTCAAGCGCTCTATCCATCACGTTGCGTGATTCGCGAATTGCTATTAGAAGGAAAAAGGGGTTGTTAGAACAATAGTTCCTTGCACCAAGGGTACGTAGTCTTTTCAATGGGAACAAACATACCGGCCTCAATGATGTTTCGCCTATTCGTTTTCTTGCTCCGGTGGAGTGCTACTAAAATCCTTACGTCCTGGTCTTTCTCTCTGACCGAATTGTTGGATTCTTGATGGTACAGATGTTTCAGTGGTTTGCCGGCACCTGTTAGATGCTCACGCTGATTCCGCGCGCCGATTTCGCTTCGAAGCCACCCCGCCAATTCAGAGCTTCTCACCTCAAACTCTTCTTTGGTGCTAATATTCTTCACTTTCAGTCCCCGGTCCATGCTATCCTGCTTGACGATCACGACCCAGCTATGGTTATCATTCTTATACCGCGCAAGGATCTCCTCCAATGAGGAAGCATCAACGGAAAGTTCAGCACTAATTTCATGCGCCCACAGGTCCTGAACGACGCCAACTCCCACAGTACGAAGGACTGTAGCATCGAAACTAGCGACGAGAACATCACACTATTTCAAATCAGAATATGCCAAGCCTGAACACCCCCCCAAAGAAGGTTTAACTTACCCGTCTTGCCCGCCAGATTCCGCTTATTTCCGCCTCTCCCTGTTTAAGGAAAGCTTTATTTGACCCTTTCAAATAGTTCGACATTGAGAGGCACAGTTTTTCCCATCCGAGGTTGAATCCGACGGCATGACGTTGGTTGCCTGAATATAGAACCTTAGGGTGGAATTCTTGAATGAGGCTATCGTATCGTCCTCCGGCCGCAAAGACATCTCGTCGTTTTGTGTCGGAAACGCATTGAAAGAGAACACTGCCACGAAAGAATTTATCGTTAAGACTGCTCAGGGGGTTTACGTAGATCTTTCTCTTCACACGGAATCCTTTTAGATACGACACCACGGCGTTTAGACGGGCGAATATCGGAGCGAGGCGGTCTGCAAACTCCGTTCCTTCCATGATTGTACGAAGGCGTTTTAAGGCTTTGTCTGGGCTATCTGTTATTTGGCATTAAAAAATGTCAGGTCTAAGAAGGGAGTCAGTATGGAGGAACAAACCTCGAAAGTCGAAGCGGGCAAGGTCGTCAACAGATGTAGACGCGACCCCGACAGTTGGAGATCGAAGCTCACTACGGATCTTTTGCATTGAGTACGGTCCAATATTCAACTTGCTAATGACCTCTTTAACCAGGGGCTTTTGTTGGGAGCTGATTCGACAAAATGACATAATCGCGTCAAGGAGGTCTGAGTGGTTAATGTGGAAACACATTGGGGCAGATCTCAGGGAAGGGAATTCATTCAAAATCTCGTCTAAGACCTTAATGACTTCCGCTTCCTTTAGTGCCAGATCCAAAGTGTTATGTGATATCATGTCAAAGTCAACCTCACGGTGACCACGCGGCGCTCCTCCGTGTATAGACTCCCGGTAGACGGTGCCAAAAGTGAAGATCTTTTCGATGGACGAGTCTAATCTAGGTACGGAGCGAGCATTCGGAAGGGTGAGATCGTAGGGCAGTTGAACAAGGTTGCCTGCAGGATCCAAAAGACGAACCACCCCTGGGGGATAGTGTTCAGAACGTGGGAATAGGGAGCTACGTGTCGTCTCAACAGCGCCGTGTTTCCGGAATATCGATGTCAATTTCTCTTTTACTAGACTTTGAAGCAACACTTCGGCAGCGGGTGGTGTTCCGCGAGAGTCCATATCCCATGCGATGTCTTCGAATTTTCTCGCTGGCTGGGAGAAAATAGCTGAAAGGATTTTCTTGTAGTCCGGTGAGTTAGGATCGGAGAGAATGCCCATAATAGCCTTTCGAAACATTTCTTCTTCAACCTGTAGAGGTATTTTGCCGCTTTGGAGAAGTTCTGCCGCAGTGGGTCGTTCACTTGGACGATGGCTCAGGAGGGACTCAATTATTTCTCCTTGTATGGCCCTCTCTGGTACCTCGAATGTTGAGGGGAGCGTATGAACCTTCTTTCTCACGTTCTGCAATGTGTGATCGCGCTCCATCGCCGTCTTGAGAGGATGGCACATTTCGAGAAATATAATGCCAAGTGAATACATCTACTATCATCAGTATTATTCCATTCGGGTATAATTTTCGTAGGCGTAGAATATTTAATAAAAAACTCACATCAACCTTCTCATTATACTGGCTGACCGACACAGATTTCATTTCAGGGGCAACATAGTAGGTGGTTCCTATACTCCGGGTATAATGCCCAGCAATGTCTGTGGCATTCGAAGATCGAACTGCCGTTGTGAACTGGCCAGTCGTAGCTAGGCCAAAGTCGCCGATGCGCGGGTTGTTCGCAACATCGATAAATATATTATCTGGTTTCAGATCCCGGTGAATAATGCCATGGCTATGGATATGGCTTAGGCCATCCACGATCTGTCGAAACAATCTCCAAGAAAACTCAATGTCGTCATATAATCCGTTCCTGATTAAATCGCGGAGTGTCTAGCGAAATATGTTAACCTATTTTTGCTCGGAGAGCAACCTGGGTGGCAATATGCTTACATGCTTCTCGCAATATTCCATCTGAATGTAAAGCGTAGTTGTCACAGTGTGGGATGATGATCCAGATCTCAGCCTCTGAAGGCTTGGGCCTTCATCTGTTTTTAATGGGCTCCATTGTCTATGGTGGCCGGATTCTTCCGATGCCGTATCAGTGTCGTCATGCCCATCACTATCATACCCAAACTCTATGTCAGGATACCCCTTTGAGCTTATAAAATCAAGTCCACTTGTGCTATATCCGAAATCCACGTCGTCTTCAGGATGACGCGAATTTGCTTCGGTGGATGACACTGCCTCGTCGTCAAGAGCATGATAGTCTCGTTCGAGCCACGCAGTAAAATACCGTACGACGTATGGATGATTAAGCCTTGATAGTAGCATAATTTCGGATAAAGTATCCTTGAGGGCGATCCCTGACTTCGAGGAGATTTTTTTGATTGCGTAAAACCCTCCGTCTAGCTTGTTTCGCGCTTTCACAACCTGGCCGAAACCTCCTTTGCCCAGGCGCCCAACCTCATCAAAGTCCTGCCCATACCGAGAAAATGAAGGGAGGGCTCCCTGGGAATCAAGCCGGCTTCGTCTTCGTAGCGATATTAGATTGGATGCAACCGATGGTTCAAGCAGTGGCGCATCGACTCGAAAGAACTCGAATGGTTGAATTTGGAATGCAGTGGGGCGTTTTTTAGGGTCCGGTCTAAAGATCTCCCCAAGCATTTCCTCCAAAGGCATTGAAAGATCGATCGCATTCATAAGAGCGTTGGCTGATGTATACCGCTGCATTATGTCCTTTCCAAAACTCATTTGCAGAAAAACTATCCCTAGATCCCATACATCAGTTTTGGTGCTGGGCTGAGAACCTTTCTGTGTGAGCTCTGGTGGAATCCAAAATGGAGACTGGGAGGAAGTTAAAGTTCGCTTCGCTCCTGATGGTACTGGAAGCGATTCCTCCACACCACTTAGAAGTTTGAGTATGGTGTTGTTGGACTGGGTTCTGAACAATAACACCCGTCCAGAATGAATGTTGCCATGAACAATACCGTTACGATGATAATACTCTAAGGCATCAAGCAGCTGTAACATCCAGGCCCTTGCGGTGTCTGCCGTCACACTCCCGATCATGTCAAGCAGCTCAGATAGCGATCCTTTGTTAGCATACTCGAACAAAGTGTAAATATGCCATGCGCTTTCGTGGGATGTCTCGGGGCCAAGAGGGCGATATATCTTAAATCCAATAAAATCAACCAGATTTGGGTGTCTCAGTCGCTTTAGGATTTCGAGCTTGTCTTCGCTCGCCCTAATTTCCTGGCGGAGGTCACGCTCCAAGCCCATTTCCCGAATAAATAGCTGTTTAAGGACGAGGAGTGGAACATGAGCCCCATTTCCAGAAATGACAGGCCTCACTGTGAAAGTCTCCTTGTGAGGCGCACTGGCAATTAATGTCTTCCCAAGTACCGACCGGAAAGTAATAGGTCGTTCATCATAGTCATTCATTACTAACGGTGGGTCAAATGAAACAAGGCCAGTGTCAAAGGACTCACTATCCTCGAAAGCCACCTTGCTTCTCCGTCGCGACACTTGTTCCTTCGCTCGTTGTCTTTGCTTAATTTTGCTCTCAAGTAGCGTTTGTAAAGCCTTCTCTTCTGCAGCAGTGGCCTGTTCCTGCCTCCTCCGCTCTTCCTGCTTTTGTTCCTCGGCTTGCTGTATTGCTGCGGCTTCCTGGACTATCCGTTCTTCCTCCAGGCTTGGTATGTCTTTGTCCTCGGCTTGTGCTATTGCGACATCTTCGAGGATATCCTGAACGGATAGTGCAAGTTCGTAGATCATTTCCGAACCCAGAAGGGTTTTTGGTTTAGTTTCAATCACATCCTTGATCCTGGATTTAGCTCCTCTCCGGAGGTCATCAAGACCTTGGACGGTCAAATTTGGGACTGTCTTAGGGTATGTCGCAGGCAGCGAAACTAACAAGACAACCTGCACGTCCGGATTCGAGGAAGCTCTCAGATGCAATTTGAAAGCTACTTCAGACGCTTGCTATTTACCAGAACATGAGTACATCCTCCCGTATATATATGTGCGTATATCTGTAAATACAAAAAGGCGAACGCATTTTGTACGGTACTCACATGCCAAGCAGCTTGTCGGACTTCTACATCCTCAAAATCAGTCGAGTATATTGAGCGCAAGGCGTCGGCCTCATTCTCATGAATTTCTTTGTAGTTAGTGGTAGGGGGAACAGCAGGTGGTTCAGGAGGATTCTCCTTTTTCTCTACTTTTGGAGCGCCATTTTTCAGGACATTGCTTTTCTTGTGTTTGTGAGGCATGGCGGACTTCGGAAATGGATGCAGGACACATTAGAAGAAGATCGTGATGTCCGTTGCTCCCAGAAAGAGTAGACAACGAAGATGCAGCCGAAGCTGCAGCCCTCTACCTAGACATGATTAGAAAGGATCGCGGGGTATAAATCGTTAAATTGAGGTTTAACTGTTGACATAGTTAGCGGGGAAGATGGAAGGCGGTCTTGGGTTGTGATGTGTCTACGGTGCACTGGAACAATGTTTTTCCCTTACGGCGCCAGTGGCCGGCTAAATTGACACACTAAGCCGGAAACAGTAGTTAAACATCGCGTTCTCCGCGCTACACGCGCCAGCCGGTTGAGTGACGTCGAAGTAAACAAACCAACCCCAACTCGAC
This sequence comes from Blastomyces gilchristii SLH14081, assembly GCF_000003855.2. NCBI lineage: Eukaryota > Fungi > Ascomycota > Eurotiomycetes > Onygenales > Ajellomycetaceae > Blastomyces > Blastomyces gilchristii. The sequence continues at coordinate 727,926 of NW_003101677.1, read as the reverse complement.
CCAACGTTGCAAGAGAGCTGCTAGGCATTCCCACAACGGCAAGCCAGTGAGCGCAATACGGGACAATGCTTCTCTGATATTTGGTCATTAGTTTTAGCATCCCCTTCTCTCAAGCAACTTCCAGCCGTTTTGCCAACATGTTAGGCTGGTTGGCTGGTTCCGCACGCGGTGAGTACACCGGCTTTGCAGGTATGTTCGTTCCACACCGCCTCTATACGCCTTCCTGCCAACAAGAAATTTCCTTTCAAGCTCCAATTGCTAATTGTTTACACTCTCGATAGACGATTCCAAAGTCCAGGAAGCTCCAGAAACCCCCGCTCCTTTATTTGCTTTTCGGGCATTCAAAAGTGCCTTTGTGGGCACGCCAGGCCCCGATGCCACCGACGACGAGCTTACAGTTCCAATTAAATCATTAAAGCCCACCGTCAATCGCAAGGGCACTGATATACATATGCCTCCAAAAAAAGAAAATCCAGGCCCTTTAGATTTGCAACCATCCCTTCGAAAGTCAGATGAACCTGCACCGCCGATGGCTTCCCCCACAAAGAGCATTCTGCTCACACCAGGAACTGCAGCGACGCGACGGAAGACTGTATCGTTTGGTGAAGGAGTTGTGGACAATGAACGAAAGAAGTCTCCCTTCGAATCGACTGCGTATAATGGTAATATAAGCCGGCAATGGACAGGCAAACTACACGAGGGAAGCGGTAAAAAAAGCAGCAAGCTCACCAAATCTCTCATCGAGGCTCGGAGCAAAAAATCAGGTGAAGAAAGGAAACGAAATGAAAATGACGAGCTTTTCGATATTATGGATCGAAAACCTCACTCACCTGCTAAGGAGACCTCCAGGCCCAAGGGGAATCAAGATCCACCCAAGGATAGGTATGAAGACGAAAGCGAAGACGATGTGACGACAAATCTTGACGAGCCACATTCACAGTCAGGGATATATTGGAAATCTGAATTCGATAGTTATAGGGCGAAAACTGAACGAGAGATTAAAAAGCTGATTCAATACCGATCAGTTGCGAAATCTTACGCGAAGAAAAAGGATTTAGAAATGCGGCGTTTATCAGAAAAGTTGAAACGAGAAGAGGCCAAAGTTTCGGAAATGGAGCTTCACGTTTCTAAGCTTGCAGCTGGAATGGTAGACGGCACGAACAAAACGGGGTCAAATAAAGACATGTTTAAAGAGCTATCCGAACAGACAGCCTTAGCTGTACAGTATAAGCGCAAAGCAGATTCGCTACGGAAGGCTCTAGAGCGACACGGGATGATAGACAGCGATGGCGAGTCTCAAGAACATAATACAGCCTCAGAGGACGTTTGCCAAAAACTCCGGGAAACGGAAAAGGCACTTGAATTGGCTAATTCCAAGCTCGAGGCGTTAGAAAATAACAAATTGAATACAAAGAAGCTTCAAGGCCTAGCTGAGAGTTCAGAACGTAAAGCCATCGAACTTCAAAAAGAGAACAAGGCATTGAAACTGAGTCTCGCCAGGTTCAAGGAGGAGATGACGAGCTATGAGGACAGGCGGAAAGCTAAGGAAGCGAGGCTAAGGCAGAAAGAGCAAAAGCTGCAGGACCGAGTTCAGGAGTACAAGAACCGTTTAGATGAGGCGAAGCAACACCACCAAGAAGCGGAGCAATTTTTAAAACAATCCTTTACCGAAGAAAAGCAACACATGCAGGATATTATCGACTCGCTCCGTCACAATATATCACTTGTGGAAAACGTTTCTCATGGCAGTGTTAGGCGGAAAGGTGAAATCAAAGTATTGCCAAACGCTGCGGATATGAAACGTGAGCATGACACAGTGGATAGGCAAGATGGGAAGTATGACTCTCGCAAAGGAACTGAATCGGGAACTCGAATTTCCCAGGGTTATAAAGATATAAAGGCGGAAAGCCCCAGAAAAGACCTTGTCCAAAATGCAAGTGATCCTAGACGCGACAGCTTTCGAAACACCCTTAACGAACATGTTGATGCGATCGAACCCCAACCACACGTGTTTGAGCGACATGGGACTAGACCTGAGCGCACTACGCGGCGTCGAACAGACACTTTGATTGACTGCAGTGAGGACCACAACGAGCCAACGACCAACTTGGAAGATTCTCCTGCTCTGCCCAAAAATCGCGTTACCAGAACTCTTCCTTATCGAGATAATCCCCCGGTCCCGCCCTCTTCACCACCTACCCTTCCATCATTGGAGAACAGCCCGGTGTCCTCACCTGACAAGCGAACGCCAAGACCACGTCTACAAGCGCGTTCAGCGTTGTCCCCAAGACCCTCGATGGTCCATATATCTTCAAACCCGACAAACCCTCCGGCAAGACTTTCAAGTCAGTATCAAAGTCACCTCAGACGGAAAGTCAGCGGGACCCGTGTGCTTTCGAGGACCTCTGCCAAGGCTGCAGCGGCCACGGCGACTAATCGTCAGGTCCCCTTCCAGCGAGAGGAGTCTATACTCCGCGGCAGTGACTCCCCTAATAGTCCCGCGAGCCTAAAACGTGATTCACTTCCAGCGGATAGAGTGGCGGCAGCTATGAGGCGACTCAAACTCAGGGATCAGAGGAAAAGGGTAAACGCTGAGGGGAAAGAAAATGTTTGGTCAGCTTGATTTGCATTCCTCTTTCTCGTCTTTGTTTTAGTGGGCGTGCTAGGGGACTGGTGACAGGACTAAAGGCTTGATGTTGGATTGGGTTTTGTTATTTGGTTTCTTTTCTTTTTTTTTTTTTTTTTTTTTTTTTTTTTTTTTTTTTTTTTAACGTCAAAGGGGTACTGGCCAGGATTTTCTATATACCCGGTTGATGTAGTTTTCGTGGAGTCTTTTCCCCTTCCTTTCCCTTTTTCTTTTCAACTATTATTATTATTTAAGGCTACTACTAGGATGCGCAGCACCCCATGAGCGTTGAGTGGTGTTTGTGGATCGCTATTACTTTTTGTCATTCTTTGTTTTTCGGGCTTGGTAGAAATGTATGCGTAGATTGTGGCTACATAGATACACAATAAAAAAGCCTTGCATATCATATCAAACCATAATTCTCATGTATGGATGGGTAAAAGTGGTGAATTTTCTTGACTTTTCTCCCAGACCAATGCAGGTTATTTTATTTTATTTTATTTTATTTTTCTTTTAAAGTCAGTGTTTGTGATAGCCAGACACAAAACTACCCTGCGCGAGGGTGGAGAGGCCGGATGAATATCTGAACACTATTCAATCAATTTTAAAATGGGGTATCCATCCATGGTTATTATGTCTATCTATTATATCACATGACGGAAACAGCTCCTCTCCTCGTCACTCATATCATCCCTAGCAAACCTAGCTCTATGAGTCGATATAACCTTGCCTATAAACCAAGCTCTCAAGCCTTCCCGTCCGCAAACGAAACGACCGCCCATTTCCCACCCCAAGCCCACTTGCGCTCCTTCTCCCCACCGCCATTAGACAATGCGCGGAGGCGCTCATCTTCGCCCTCCGGCAAACCCACAACGGTATCTGCTTTGCAAGTGCGGAGTGCTAAGACACGGATACCTGATGAAGGCCCCAGCGGGCCGATTGCGGTGGTGAACGGAGTAGTAAGGGGCCACTGGGCCTATGATTTGGCGTGCGTTGTTAGTTGTATGTGAACCCATACCCGGAACTAGAAGGGGGTGTATGGGGTACGCGTTCTTATGCTCAGGAACACCGGGGAGGGTGGTTCGAAACGTACATCACCAACTAACTTCCTGTAATTCAAATCGCCCTTGAAAATCACCAATTCGCTCGCCTTTAGATCTTCCAGCAGCTCGGGCGCCTCGTGCGGGAGCCGCCAGTAACTAGACGCAGTGGTCCAGAAGCGGTTTGGCCGGATGATCAGTCTTCCCTCTTCATGGAATTTGCTCCATTGCTGGAACAGGAACTTGAGTTCTTCTACTTCCCGCTCAGAAAGGGCTTGTGCATTGTTGCCGTTGGCTTTGGGGTCTCCAGCTTCGTCCGGTGATGTGTAGAAGGCTTGCGGGTCTGCGAGAGCGGAGATGAGGTCCATGAAGTCCTTGGGTAGCACATCGGAGACGAACCAGGGGAGGGATTTAGGGTGAAGCACGATTGTTGTTGCGAGGCCTGCAGAGAGTAGGTAACCAGCTAAGATCAAATCGACGAAGAGCTCGAACCCAGCATTATCAAGGACGATGTCGACGCGGCGCTCTTCCGAGGGTCTGGCTTTCTTGGCAGAGTTTAATATCGTAAAGGCAGCCGGGAGGTCGTTAATAAGGATGTTCTCCTCCGCAGCCTTGCGTGCTTTGGCACCTTGAAGTTTCTGGATATCTTCGTATGTGAGGGAAGTCAAGAGAGAGAGATCGGTGGCGTTCCCCCAAAGGCAGATTTCGCACATCTCCATGAAGAGCAGCCTTTCCGCTTCCTCGATTTGTTCTAGTCCCTTGCCTTGGCCTCCTTCGCCGCTTTCGATTTGTTGGATAAGCTCCTTGTATTTTGCGGCCAATTCTAGGACGGCTGGGCGGGATGATTTAAATGTGGACATCTTCTGTCGTGCGAATATATCGTACGTTTTCCAGTGTGTTGAGAGGGAGAACAACAGGTTTATTCGTCGATCTTTTCTCGAAGTCAGCTTTTCAGGCTCGAACTGCTCCAAAAACCACTGGTATGTACTGAATGTCCGGGAAATCACAAACAGAGATAGCACTCAGTGAAGAGCCACGGAGCATTGAACCAAACGAGTTGACCTCGTTCCTCAAGTTCCTTGTTATATATAGCAATATCCGATTCTCCATCATCTTCTAATGGTCTGTTTCTCGTAATCCTCGTGCCATTGCGACGTCAGTCATCCGATGGTAATGTATATAGATCCCAGCAGCCGGCTGCGACTCCCCGCACAGGATCAGTCGAGCTTCAAAGAAAGGGCACATACGTTAGTTTGCGATTGTGCTGCAATTCATATTTGAGCTCAGCAAGCTTCCCCACCATGCCCTTGCCTTCCTTTCTCTTTTCATCGTCTGAGACTTCGAAAAGCGTGCGGGAGAGGTCGTCAATTGCACTGGTCTAGTTATTCAAAGTAGTTTTGAATTAGCAAATTGACATTGAACTTGTCAATAGGTATTTATTTCTATGGAAAACCACGTATACTAACCAAAATAACCGGCCATCTGTCCCGGGCTGATATGTATGCAAATGATGAGGTGTCACCGGTGCTGTAGGGAGCTGTTTACATGATGCCTCTTAGCCCGGTCGCCCCAAGTGCACTACCCCTCCATTGTACCCGCGTCTGTGGTTTCGGAAGGCGGTTCAGAAACAAAGGGGGAATCAATTGAGGACTTACGGGTCTTGGTGTCGAATTCCATGTTGCTTCCTCTATCTGGTTCTATTGGGTGAGTGTTTGTCCGGAAGGATAAATAGGATTTGGAAGAGGGAGGATAAATAGTTAAACAAGCATGCAAGGAGGTGGGTGGAGATAAACCAAGGTTGCTGTGGAAGTAAGTGACACTCAATATGTTTCCGCCAACGCCGGGCACCTCGCCAACCACTAATTCCTACATAGATTTATATCGAATCAAAGCGTAGAGAAGGACTGAAATTGAAAATACAACAAAGCGCATGACATGTTCTGTTTCTCATAGTTTACAGCCCAAGTTGAGTAGCCTTATAATAGCGCCATAATAAGCCATAAGTCGTTATAGCAAGAGCAGTGTAGTTGTTAACCGGCAGATTGCAGTTTATATCTCTAGAACTTCAGAAATATATTTATAAAGATTTGGGATGGAGGGGCAATGCGGCGTTGAATTATCCTTCACCGAATAAACTAGACTTGAGGGATCCAAAGCGTTCCTTTTGTATTGACGGGGTTGCCCCTGTTTTGAACTCCGCCCGTTGTACTCATTTATATTCGACAAAAAAACGCTTCCTCTCCGCCAATAATAGTTATTGATTTCTACTCTAAATCAATTTCTCTATATACAAAAGACAGCCACTTCCCGGCAAGATTTTAAGCGGAAAAACCGAAGTAAGGAAATGAGCATACACGTTTATACTCCCCCATCGCTATGCAGAGCAGGCGAAAATACAAAGGATGGTAGCTATGAAGGGGTTGGTGAAAGTTCCTGGGAAGAAAAAAAGGTGGATGGATAGAAAGATAGAGAAAAGAGAAGAGATAATTTGTTCCCCCTGAAGCCAGGGCACCTCCTTCTCTTGTGCTGTAGAAGGCAGATAGATATAAAGAAAATCATATACAAAAACTCTTGAGGGGCAAAATGGCCCAAAAAAAATAATAAAAAAAATAATAAAAAAGGAGAAGAAGAAGAATAAACTCATAGACAAAACAAAATGGGTTGTATAAATCTCATGCTAAATTCTTTGAATCAGCGTGGCAGCGTAGCAGCGTGCGAGAAACTATGGTGAACAGATATAATCTAAACTGTCCCTTCTCTTCCTCTCCTTCCATTCCCTTCCTTTCCAATAGGACGCGATCACCGGGGTGCCAAGACGGACCCCTAGACAAGGTGTCATGTGCAGGTTGTTCTTGTCGAATTGGTATCACATTAGAGACATGATCGAATTCGCAGCGTATGCCTAAAAAATGTGCGTTAGCAGACTGTGGAAGAATGCACGAAATGGGGGGCAGTTGTGTATATTTCTCAGCATACCATCGGCTTAATATCGGGATGAGGTACGGCTTCGAATTTATGGAATTCGAGCTTTAGCTCTGGGCCGATGTTGATATACGCGCCTTTATTTTCCGTGCTGTCGCAGTACCTGGGCGCGGAGAACACTGAAAGTGGAGAAGAAACGAAAGTCAGCAAAGCAGAAGCTATCGACGCACCCGTCGAAAATTGAGGTAACGAAGACCTGGAGAGAAAAAAGAAAAAGGGGAGAAAGGGAATAAACTCACCAGTAATGCACCTCCCATCATGCTCAACCTCATACCCTTCCATCCTAACCTCATGACTCCTAATGACTGCCTCAAGTCCATTGTTCTCACAAAACCTCTTTGTTACATCCGGTCCAAACTGCATCCCCACTCCTCTCTTGCTTGGACCCCTCCCAGGCGCTGTCTGTGGATCCGTCCATAGCATCTCCATCATAAGCCCCGATTGGCCTGGCTGCCGCTGATTATGCCTATTCAGCTTCCGAATATCGTCCAGCGAAACCTTATCGTCAGAAAACAGACCACCGTGCAGTGTGAGGAACTTATCACCGATCAATGTGGCCAGCGGTAATACGGAGAAGGATTCCGAGAACGTCTTGAAGAGGCGCTCGTTGTATTTAGCCTTGCATTCGCCTTCGAAGCCGTAGGCGCGGTTCATGTCGTCTGTCTCGTGGTTGCCGCGGTTTAGGAAGAATCTGTGCGGACGCAGCCACTTATAGGCGTAGAGGAGAAGGGCAACCTCCGTGGACCAGGAGCCACGGTCAACGAAGTCGCCATTGAAGAGGTAAGCGTGTGTATCAGAGGGGTAGCCATTCAGGCGGAAGATTTCGAGGAGGTCGAAGAATTGGCCTGTCAAGAATTCATTGGTTAGCTAGTGATCCCGAAAATGTCAGAAGTTAAAAATCATGGTATAAAAGCGCGCTTACCATGCGTATCACCACAAATAGTCAACTTGGTCCCCTCCTTAACCCCAACCTCCACCATCGTAGGCTCATCGTAAACGATATCCTTTGTGGCCCGCACAATCTGAAACGCATACTTCTTATGAATTTTCTTGCCGGTCTTGAACCGCTCAATCATATCGTCAATGAACTCCTGCGTCATTGACTCGCCTAATCGTACGCCATCATAGCTCTCTTCAACAATCATGCCGTCAATATCCAGCCCTTCAAACGCTGAAGGAGGGTCCGCGACTTCGATGGCCTTCTCGAACTCTATCCGCCGCACCAGTTTTTCGCATTCTGCCAATTTGAGTTTTGCATCGCGGTCGTTTGGCGCCTTGCGGACAACAGTTTTGAAGTCTTTTAGCGCTGCGCGGGAGTTAAGGATTGCGGTGTTCGCGATTGCCCGTCGCCAGTATGCCTGTTTTTATTTTCAACGGGTTAATAGGGAACCTCGCGACCGAGCATGTGTAAGAGGGGGTAAAACGGCGATTCCGAACCTTTACATAGTTGGGGTCGAGCTCTATTGCCTTGGTAGCATCCGCCACAGCATACCCATATGCCTCCCGCTTTATATGTACCTATACGTCTCAAATTTTACCCAGTTAGTCGCAGGTTTTCCCTACGTATCCTTGACTTTCTGAGCACTCTCCTCCTCCCGTAAAACTCGGATTAGGCAAGATAAGGCGCCGCAACGGCATGCGAGGTCACCCGAAAAGGGAAAAACGGAAACATACCTGCGCGCGGTTACAAAAGAACGAAGGGTCCTGATCATATTGCTCAATCGCCTGGGAGTAAAAATCTAATGCCTGAATCCAATCATGGCTTGCGAACGCTTTATTGCCTTGTAGTTTCAGGGCCGTAGCAGCCTCCTTGTCCGTGGTCGCCATCAGAGCCGAGACGAGAGAGTAGGTCCAGCAGCGGGAACTATAACCGTAAAAACTCGTCTTTTTTCCCTTCTCCCTCTATATACCCTCTCCTTCTTGATCTTATCACTTAAATCTGAGGTGGGAGCTCCTCTCGCCTTTAATTTCGTATTTTTGTTACCTCTTCGAAGGAAACACGCGACAAGTGGGGTAGTTATTTAACAAGCCGAATGCGATTATCTTTTGCGACTTCTGTTTCTCTAACTCCAGATAGGGTCTGTAGCGCAGTTATATTCTGAGATTGCAGTGCAGGCGCATGTGTGTATGTTGTATGTATGTTGAACGAACGTCTGGAAAACGATTCCACAGATTCCCTGGCTAGTCCCGCAAATTGGAAAGCGATGGAATTTGGAGAAAAAGAAAAGAGTTCCCTGCCTTTTTCCGGCGCCAAGAACACATGCCAACTAGGCCTTTTTGGGAATAGTGACCGTTTTTGGTTCCTGGCCCGTGCGTCAGATCGCTTATGTCAGCACAGCGGCATACTTTCATCCCGGACACCATTCCAGAGTCAGTTCGGGCAGACATGGGAACAACACGTTGGAACAGTGGAACAGTCTATCCGACATATCGTCATAAAACGGAGCGGAAAAATAAAGCAGAGCAAGAGGAATAGGAGGAGCGAGCGCCATGTCTTCCTTCTACGTCCCCACGGGTCAACAGCGATCCCTCCGCGCCTGCATGGTCTGCTCCATAGTGCAGGTACACAGCGTACGTCCATACACACACACTCTTCTCTGCCCGCTCTCGTTTTCTCTAATAGCAGTCACTAACAAATTTTGCCACGCTATTAGAAATTCATGCGCGAAGGCTGCCCCAACTGCGACCACATCCTCGGCTTGGCTGGCAACGGCGAAAAGATCCAACAATGCACATCGCAGGTGTTCGAGGGGCTGATAACACTGGCAGACCAACGTGCGTCGTGGGTGGCGCGCTGGCAGAGGTTGGAGGGATATGTGTCAGGCACGTATGCGGTTAAGGTTACGGGAACGGTGAGTAGAGACGCCAATCACATCACCATTCACATCACGGTCAAAGGGACTTAAATATAAGGGGATGAATGCTGTTTTTTCTGCTCTGGCTTCGATAATTTGGTGAAGGATATCGGCTGACGTTTCTTCTCTTCTGCGTGTAGTTACCACCTGGTGTCCTGGGTGATCTTGAAGACTCGGGGGTCCGATACGTTCCGTATGTGTTCATTTCCTTTCTGCCCTACCCACCCATCCCCATCGGCCTGCGCGTTTTTCCCTTTCTCGGGTGTGCTAATTAACTCTTTCTGTCACATATAGGAGAGACGGAAGCTCTGTTGATGAGGAGGGTTGATGGAACCTTTTTGTTCTCTTTTTGCTTTCTCGTCGAGGGAGTCTGGATATTTTGATACGGTAGGACGGAATTTATTTAAAAAGTGGTGGTCTTCTTCAGACTGGAGTTTACGGCCCTTGGAAGATATACCTTGATTGTTTTCTTTTTTGTTTCTTTAATAGACGGCGTTGGTTTAGTTTTGAGTATGACGGGCGAACTTTTTGAAACGAATACAGCATCTCCCGAATTTCGATTCTTACCGCGGATTCGACATGACTGGATTTGGTGTCACAGAACACAATATTTGGACCACACGTTTAACTCCAGAAAATTAATTATAGGTTTCAGAAATCATCAAATAAACAAAATTAAAATTAAGGCATCCAATAAGGCCTCCTGGTGCGGCGTTGAGATATCTAACAACCAGACACACAGAACAAACGCGGAAGGGAAAAAGGAAAGATAAAATTAATCGCCAATAGGGGAAAACAACATCCAAGGCCCAATGCGTCTAAAAACTAAAATGAGGTAACCATGTCCAAGAAAATTACCGTTGTACTAAACCAAGAAATAAAAATGAAATCCTACACTAATTACTTCAAGACTTCACGATCTTCTCCAGCGACTCGAGAAGGATATCAGCTATTTCACACACACGGTATATGTTAGCTTTGTTCCTGTTACCAACACACGAAGACTAGGGTATAAATATCTTACCATGATGCTTCTGGAAGATCAACATTGGGCGAAGTCGCACAGCCCGCTCACCACATCCGCCAATGTTGATCCCAACGCTCTTCCCCTTCGCCAGGACAGCGTCACGCCGTGGGCTATCCCAGGCAATAAAAGTGCCCTGGCCCTTTCCTCTCAAATTCTGGAACTCGTTGGGGTATTGCTTCGCTAGGCGCTCGAGGCCGGCATACAAATAGCCACCCGTGGCAGCAGTGTGGTTGACCAAATCCAAGCGCTCGATCTCCTGGATGATTGCGCGGAAGATAAGCGCACGAGCTGGGTCACCCATCCACGTGTTGAATTGACGGTATGGCTTGTTGGGGCGAAGGAGGGGGTTTCCATAGAAGTAACCAGCTGCCTGTGCCTTCTTGGAGAAAGTGACGATATCCGGTGGAGTTTGGAGGTTCCAGTGGTCATGGGCCCAGAATTTTCCGGTGGCTCCAACGCCGGTTTGCACCTCGTCAACGATCATGAGGACGTCGTGTCGCTTGGTTATTTCGCGCAGGCCCTGGAAGAATGCTGGGGATGCATGGTTGTCTCCACCTTCGGATTGAATAGGCTCGACCACAATAGCAGCAACTGGGTTATGGTATTCCTTGATGATACGCTCAGCTTCCTCCAAGCATCGTTTCTCTTCCGCGGCATTTTCTGCAGCAAATTCCTCTAGAGGGTATTTCAGAAGCGGGAATGGAGCTTGAGGCCAGTCGAATGCAGGAATATCCAGTTTGTGGATCGGCTTGCTTCTCGTGGTGGAAAGGGTACCAAAGAGACGGCCATGGAAACCAGTTTTGAAGGACATAATAGACAGGGGCGGGGAACCAGGAGCCTTGTTCAACATAGCGGACTCGATCTCTGCCTCGGTGAATTCAACCTCAGGGCCACCACGTACAAACTGCTGGTGGTACATAAAGGCAGCCTTGTACGCGGTTTCGTTTGCATCTGACCCAGCGGTGGCGGTGAACACCTGGTCGAGGCCTTTTGGTGCGACGGTGAGGATGCCGGATTTGAGAATAGATGCCCAATCGTGAGATGGGAAGTTTCCTAGCGCAGGACGATTGACCAAGGAGCTAACCATCTGTTGTGACTTCGCAGCGGCAATCAAAGCAGGATTATTGTAACCAACGGCAATTGAGGCGATTTGGGAATATCTAGGTAGGTTCAGAACCACGAACTCAAGACGGCGGTTGCAATGGAATCTCAATTGAGAATGTTAGAAGGCCAGGAACTTACACATCCAACAGCATATTTCCGTCAAGATCAGCAATACTACATGGTGGGAAAACAAGTTAAAATAATGCATCCAAAATTGACTTCACTGGTCGAGGCTTGCTCGCATTCTCAAACTTACTAGTTTCCGGCGCTGACGTCATAATTTGCCAGCATATTAATGCTTCTAGTATCGAAGACCTCAGACAGCTCCGCAACTACCTGTTGATTCTTAGGGCCTGGGATGGAGGTTTTCATAGTTGGTCCAGCAGGCTCGTTTGGGAAGAATGGCTTGTCTGCCGCCGCACTGGCTCGCAGGTGCCGCGTGGTTGCAAATGACCGTACCGATTGAAGCCGTGGAAGAGCTCTCAAGCCTGCGACTGATCGAGAAATGGAGGCCATTGTAAGGATGAGAAGGGTAGAAGGAAGACCTAGGTTTAGAAAGCTAAGGTTCCAGATGGATCACTTCGCTAGCTGGCCAGTCAATAGCACAGTCTACGCTGCAGCTCTATCTGACGGCTGCAGAGCTTGATATCAGAGATATCAATGCTATGGTACAGAGTACAGAGGCAGAAAGGAGATATTAAAAATGAAAAGAGACAATGCGCGCCGCTGGAAGAAGAACTGGACGAAGAGGACGGAGGACGAAGAGGAAGCTCTGGCAGATATTAATATGAAAACAGGTCAGGTTGCCCAAAGTTCCTCCGCAGCTCGGCTTCCCACTCTGCCTGCGAGAGGCTCGCCAGCTCCTTCCCTTGGGGGGAACCCCCGTGTGCCGAAGCCTCGAACTCTCACTGTTGCCACGCGCTCCCCGCATTTGCTTGCCCTCAGCCCCATCGGCGACTCTAGCCAATCATATCCCGAGATTGCCTCCGGGTTGGGCCATTGCAGCGTCCAGAAGGGGTTTAGCACGACCAGACCCCGGGCTCCCGGACCGCAGAATATTCCGGTTGATCAGGTTTCTTCCCCCGGTTTCCAAGGTTGCTGCCCTTGCCATTGGGCCCCAGAACCCGCTGGCTGCAGTTGTGACACAAGTTCCCAAAGCGTCCTCCGTACCCGTTCAGAGGTAGCTAGCTAGCTGCTTTGAAAATCATATAGATCAATTTGACAATAAAATTCTCGGAGAACAAAGAGAAGATAGGGAAAACAATAAAAAATAAAAAATAAATAAAAATGTGACCATGAAATTTTACTGAATTTGGTAGATGCTAAATAACATAAATAAATAAATAAATATGAAAAACAAAAAGAGATGGACAATCAGGGAATCGAACCCTGGACCACCCCCAGGTTAATTCGCTTGTCGAATTGATGCTAAGGGGGTATTATACCACTAAACCAATTGCCCATGTTTGAATGCTGCACGCATTTTTCAGCACTTCAAGGGTTTTCGAAGGTTCCGGATTGAACCATGGGAACCGTCGAAAGGTTAATTTTGCCATTGGGTGATGTTGATTGGATCTGGTAGTCGACGGTGAAGCTTAAGCTAAGACTACGGAGTGCAATGCAGCTACTAACACAATGATCTATGTAAAAATTTGGGCGTCTCGGAATTAATTGAGTAATTCAGGATGGAAGACCCAAAATAATGACGATTACTCTGATACGACAAAATATTTAGAATGCCCATATCCAGTGCTAATAAATATATACATATCTATATCTTGCAGAACTTTATTCACTCGTTAGCACCAGGAAAGAAAACCCGGAAACCCGGAATAACGAAGAGAAGGTGAATAAGATAGACATCTGATCAATCGGAAACTGAAAAGAAATCGTATTTTATATAGTATGGATTAACATTGCATCGTAATCATACAAAATGGCCATCTGATGAGAGACGGTAAGGCAATGGACCTAGCAGGTTGTCGGAGACCTATTATCCTATTATACCACTCTACAATGTCTTCGTCATCACTGGCAAAAGTGGTTAGTTGAAGAGGACCATAGAATGCTAAAAGTTTTACAACTTAGCCACGTTGTGAGGATATAGTGCACAGTGGTCCTACATGTGGCGTAATATCTCAATCCTATATATTTTATTCAAGTGCGGATTTACCCGCCTTTAGGTGTAGTGATAGTAACCACCCAAAGGCAGGCCGTCAATCTAGGGAGTATAAGACTTATATGTATAAGAAAATATACGCACGGCCCACTGGATTACAGATTCAAGGTTCTCCGCTGTTCCCCCCTGAATCCGTTTCCCTCTCCAACCAGCCCCTCAACCTAAAACACCAAACCACCCTCTTCATGTATACTCGTCCACAAGTTATGTCCTGGTTGCACCATGTACCATGTACCCTTGGCGAAGTTGCTAAACCCCGAAGGAATCTGCAACGTTAGAGTTGAGATTTCGGAAGAGGTCCAAAAGAGAAAGCTCTAAGCTCCCCTCAATACCGGATGGCCATTGACGATGATCGAACAACGTTACGACCAACCTCCATTTTCTTCCGAAATATTTGTAGCATCGTGACTCCCATGGCCAAGTGTAGCTTGAGCTAACTCCCGCAGATTCCGATCAGATGATCGGTTATCTAGAAGCCCGCAGTTTCCGAACTACGACCGTAGCCCACAACATTTTTGCACTATCGTCTAAAGCAATGGAAAAATATGCCGTTTGGAAGCGTCAAGGTCCGAATAGTTCCTTCCCCGTCCCTCCCACTAACGCACCCAGAAAACCACCTTTCGCTCGGATCCGCCAGGACACATTGGCGCCAGTTTGAGCCCCTCCTCCAACCCAAGAGCTAACAGCTGCTACCACCGCTGCTGAGTCGTCGCGAGGAACTCGAATCCAGAGTGTATTTAGGCCCGGGGGAATGGTTTCGATCTTTAGTATATCAATCGATATAGACGTGCCAGATACACCGAGGAATTGGGAGAGCGCGGACGAAAGATACGTGCGTGCCGTAAGCGCATCGAAGGATGTTGACGCCGATAGATCTGGTTGGGTAATTCTGTGCAACATTTAGAGCTAGATTAGTATCTTGGAAGCTCAATTTTCTAAACACAGAACGGGGTCTTCGTACAGTTGAAGCTTGAGATATGACCACGGCGGCTTGCGGGAGGTGAAGTTGATTGGGAGGCCACTGTCAACTGCAGAATTATCGGTAGCTTTCCGTTTGGTCGAGATTGCAGCTTCTGCTTGCCTGTCTGTATTGTTCTTGGAAACCTGAGTGGGCTTTTCTCCGGATAAAGTTGCCATTGCGCTTTCAAGAGATGATCGTACAAGACACAGAATAAAAACAATAAATACGGTAATCTCAACTAGAATGGAGCATTGAGTCGTATGACGGCGTTTCGCATTGCTGAGTGGCCTGGTCTATTCTACTGGGATCATACTGCGGGTCAATTGGCCAGAGATAGTTTAGCACTCCGCTGTGTTGAGAGATCGCCCGGCGCCTAGCCCGATCGGAACTTGCGGGATCCATTCACAATAGCCGCGCTAAGCGATAGACAGTAACCTCCGCTCTATGCTTCACCACACCCAATAAAATTATCAACTGAACATGACGAAGCAGAATCCTGATTATTCACACAAGAGTGAAACAGTTGAAGGACTAAGTACAAAGAAGTGGAATGTAGAATGTAAAACAACCTTATCTTCTGTTTCCCTCTCTTCTACCATCTTTTTTTCCTTTCTGATCGCAACACCAGCTCCAAGGGGCGTCGTCTTTTAAAAAACGCAACTACATGTACCTTGGCCTCGAGACTTGACATTTCATTGAGAATATATATATGAGATACAATTCATTGATCTAATATCTGCATTGGTTTAGTTCATTCTCGAAGTAGTGGCTTTCAAATAAATCTAGCCCCCGAATTTTCACAATAGTGAATTGGATATTGAATGTCGCCTTTTTTCGATTTTCACACCTGGGCAATTAACTATAGGTAGCTAGGTAATGGAAAACGATTCCTTCACACTCAATTTGGCCGCTTGTTGCTTAGGTATGGGAAATTGCGATAATGAGTAGCGGATAGTTGAAAATTACAAACTGTTCAGACAAGGGCAAACTGCTCTGATACTCTTTTGGTTGGGGAGTGGATAATCTAAGTGTCTAGGTACATGTACATGTAGGTTTACTACCATCGCTAAAAAGGATAGTGCATCCACAATCTCGAAAATCCGCAGAACCTTGCAAAAGGGCCAGCAAGGCCTATTGTGTATGCACTGTCATTGTATATGTACCTCGAGAAAAGTGCCGTCAATAAATGCAGATCTGTGTGCTCATCTATTAAACCGGGTTTGCGGTATGGTTGGGGCTTTGAGTTTCGGGTGAGAGCAAATATTCACTATTCAATGGTTCATTCAAACTTAGGATTCAGAGCCACCGGGGCGGGCAACGGTCTCAGAGGGGAAAGTCGAACAATGCAACAGCTATTCAGAATACATCCTACCACTAGTGTACTAGGATTGGTGGAGTAAACCTCCTTCACTGGTCTGTGTAGAAGGCTCATCTTCCTAGTTTTTATCTGACGATGGAGGCGGCCTAGCTGGAATCCCCTCTGTTGGGCAATATCCCCTCTTTTTCTTACCTTCATTTGGCCTAACATTCATAAGACTTCAATTCGCTCAGTCAATTCTTCCACTGTGTTAGCAAGCAATTATTTTGTTTTTGCTTGAGCAAAGAAAGCAGGCATTTCGTTCAAGCATACGAGCGGCTTCTTGAAGCAGGTTTTGCGATAGACGCTTCATTATTGACTTCCTGATACATTGTACCTCTTAATGATTGCGGACGAAAAGCAGGGCTTTGGATCCCATTTGCCCAATTGAAATAGATTCGAATACCCAAGCTGGTTGACGGTACCGATAAAAATAGAGAAAGGAACATGGCGGCGAAGCTTAAAGGTAATTATCACCGACCTAGGAGTACCATTATGCACATTAAGTACTAATAGCTTGAAATAGGACGTCCACCACGCCAGCATAGTGCAGCGTCTCGTTCTGACGTCCGGAACGTCACCGATCCAATGGTGGGCCAGACAGAATGGTCCGTTGACAATCTTCCCGCAATTTTATACACTTTTAGACCGACGGCCCCTCAAGTAAGATCGTTGAGCAACTTGCCTACGAAGCCATCGCCTTGGGGTTCAGAACCGGATCTGCGCGTCTTTGACATTCTTCCGGATAGAATATCAGCCAATGTGGAAGAGTTTCGGGTTGAAGCGTGGATGCGCCTTGATAGGCGGATCCAACTTCACGATATTACGGATCGTATGCACCCGGACTTTCGTATAGCCAACAACGCGCTCCAACAGCGAGGGGTCAGGTTTCGTCAGGCTTTCAACATTCTTTCCTGGGGGACTGGCAATAAGCAGACTAAGATTGTCGCAGAGCAGCTAGAGAAGAAAATGCAAGCTAAGGGAATTGATATAAGCTTGAATTCCACCCGCGGGTTGACGCCTGGGTTAATCGATCCAGGCATGGGCGAGGCTGGTGGGAGAATTCCAGTTCCTGAGGCATACAGGCAGCGTTTTCATGCCTTCGCAAAAGAACAAGAGGAATTGATTCGGCAAGTGACAACGATGGAGGTGCCCGTAATGCTGTATGACACTTCCAGAACGCAAGAGACGCGGCAATTGGCCATAGTTCCCCCCGGTGCGTTGCAGTATGGAACTATGGGCACTGATGCTCAACCGGAGAGTGACGATAGTGAAATGACGGATATATATAATAGCAGGGGATGTGAAGAAGAGCACGAAAGTGGGTCGGATTGGGAAGAGAGAAAGGGGCATGATTCGGAAGTTGTTGGCCTCCCACTTCACGACGACTGTTACCCTGGAATTCCCTTGTACGAAGAACCATTCGAAGTCGCGGGTCCGACAACACCGACCAAAGTTCAAGTTTCGCGAGTTCCAATAGAACTTCTTATGGAGCGGTATATTGACATCCCATACTGCTGGAAGCTTGAAATGTTCAAAACAATGGATAAAATCCAAGCTGTAATGCCGCCAACCCATCCAAACGACATCCTCCAGGGGCAGATTGTGGCGGACGAATGGGAGTTATTTCCAATTATTTCTGACCCCCCCTGTGACTATCTGGACTTTAGCGACCTAGGAGACGTGCCCGCAGAATATGAGAAGATGGAGAAAGCCATGAAGTATCAGCGAGAATATGGCATTGATATTGACTATTGTGAGCAGCTGCGCGATTCGTATGGACAGAATTGTATTTAAGCGATTAGATGAGTAGACATTTTTGCTGCATTACGAATATGCTTTCGTTATGCAGATGCAGAAATTTGTCTTTGACGAGCAATCCGTTTTTCGGAGCATAAAATTGTTGCGTTATGACGATGATAACGATTTGATGACCTGACCTTTTGTTTCCTTTGACGAAAACGAAAATGTTCCCTTCGGATCTAGGAGCATGTTGACATGCTCGTGTACTTAGTTATCTGTTATGTTAATGGAGACGTTGATTTATGTGGCGGTTGAATACCATCATTTGGAGTGGGCAAATATGTATTAAATAGGTTTTATTATCAAAGGGTCTCACAGTCAAGGGAAAAAAAAAAAAAAAAAAAAGGATCAAAAGATCAAAGCAGCGGATTTGAGTAGATGTCGTCAATAACTCTCTATTTTGAAGCGTGGACGCCGTGAAGTTATATAATATGCGGCGGGATTCGATTTCAGTCGCTTCTCGTGCATGGCCTAGCAGAAATAGTCGTATACTTGTGAATTGGATTTCACAAATCATGGGCTCTCTTTCCCCCAAATACCCCTCCTGGCTTAGGATGGACTGTAAAGCAGAAAACACAAACTTACTACCGACAAAATTTACGAGCCTTCCATCATCTCATCCCAGGAATGGAAGCCATCTGCTGAACTTGCCCGGCGCAGCAATTAGAAACGTTAATGTAGCACTACTACCGCTGAATTTCGCGGATATGCCCCTTTAAACGGGCAATAGTGATGTTGATTTCAAAAACTGACGGTATTATTTGCGAAGTAAGCCAAAGCAGCTGGGGATGATGGAAAGGGGGGTGTGGTTGGAATAAGGTTAGACTAGTTAAGGTTGCACCTCCTAGTTTTCCACGTGGCATGGAACGCCTCAAAACAACAACCTAACGTTGAGCATACCATCTCATAGCATTTATTAACGCGTTGGCGATGGGAATATCTCATTCAGAGTGCACATATTTTATGGATGTATGCTTGGAAACTTTTACTTCGGCGATATGTTGGCCAGACTTCCACGAGGAGCGGTCAACGAGCCTGGTCCCGAGGATGAGTTTGTAATGTGTAAGTTTTTGTACAAGGCTCCAGATTTGAGAGCTATGCGTCCTAGGTTTGTAAGTTGATTCGGTTGACACTGTTGGAGGATGAAGGCTAATTCCATCTAAATTAAAATAACACACTCTACTGCTGCCACCAAGTTGGCTCTTGGGTGTGATGCCCCTCTATCGCTTTCGAGATTTCCCTAAGGAGGTCCATGGCACTCCCTGAGCGATGGAAGATAGCTGTGGCATATAAACTCGTTTATTCTCTAAGCAAAATGATATTCCTATATTGCAAAATTACGAGGTAGAATTTGGGAGAAGCTTTCATGCGGGTCACCACACGGATCAATTTGGACTGTGTTTCGAACTCTTCAGCGTTGTCGCTGCTCCTCTTTCTCGTAGCGACTTTTCCCCTTGCGGTGAATTTCGAGAAGTTACCCTATTGCCTCTATTTCGTGTTATGTAGCTGTTTGTTATGAAGAGCGAGAGGTGAATTCTTCGGATTTAGCCCAGCTGGGCGAGAGTTACTGCTATATCTTCGCGGTTCTCCTCCTTTCCCCCCCTTTCTCCTCTATACTCCACTCATCTCACGATAAACATCCTCATTCTACCCTCGTCTTTTCAACATTTCCAACATCCATTTTCCACATCTTTCTACAGAACTTGCGATCTGCACCCGTCACTCTTCGTTTTGATCCTTTGCGAGAGCTCCTTCTGGTAGCGAACCTGAGATTTGAAAGACGTGCTGCACCCAGTTTTCTTGTCCCTAAGACTGATCAAAAATCATATAACAAACTCTTGTGTTGTTATTTATTGTTTTACAAAACATAGACAGGTTTAGAATTTTTGACTAGAAGAAATTTATCACTGTCAAAAGCTTTATCAAGCTTTTGAAAGAAAGAAAGAATGGCTGAACAAAGAGTCAATCAATACACTTCTGTGTCAACTGCACAATCAGGTTCGTTAATATATCCTCACTGCTCTTTTTTATGTGCTAATTTGGTTAAAGAAACCGCATCCACAGTGATTCATTGTCAGCGTGAGTAGATTAGTCTTCTATTCACCTCCCACAACTAAATTTGATTTTAACATTTGTTTATACTCAGATTCATCTCCTCCAGAGGCCAATCACACTTGCCATCACATTGAAACCCAGAGCTGCAGTGATGAGAACCTTCCTCCACTTTTATTCCAGCTGGATCCCCCGACTGCGCCTAGTACAACCCCAATTCCCAACCTAGTTGAGAATGGCCAGGAAGTTAAAGACCACGACGGGGCTGTGATCCGTGACTTCCCATTCCTGCCACGCTACATATCGAAGCGGCCCCTGGCCTGGCAGCTGGAGTACTGGATGAGGTTGGATTCACGACTGACATATCGGGATATCAAGGCCCGAATGACAGTTGAGAAGGCCGACCTCCCCAGTGACAACTCCCTCAACATGCGGCGAGAACGGGAGGCTCGCGCGCCTCTTGGGTTGTCATGTTGGACAATCCGGCGCGGGGCTGTGACAAGGGCCGAGATAGAGCGGGTGGAAAAGTTGAATCGAGAGCAGGTCAGTGTGTGCTTAGGCTTTTGTGCTATTCTGATATGCCTGTATCGCTGTTAACTAGTATATTCTCCAACAGGTGCGGCTAAATACCACAATGGACGTGGAATACTCTGACAAGTTAGCCGATGAGCGGGCAGCTGTGCCAGAACGTCTTCGAGCAAGGAACCTTGCTGGTACTCCGCCAGCTTGTTACCCTTTGGACATGTTTCTGGTGAACAACCTATTTCATGTCCCAAGTACCAGGCTGGCGGAGGCGTTAGCTTTGCACGAGCAGCTGTTGGAGGCGGTTGCAAACTCCAACGTCAACAACTGGCGAGAACTCCCGCTCGACCAGCTTCCTCCTTCCTGGGACCGAAGAAGGGGGAATAATCGACGAGCAGACGCGACCGCCCCGGACGACGCATCTCGAGAAGCAGCACCACACCAGGTCCAAGGAACGGGCGGACAAGCCAATCCCAGTCCAGTTGGTCCCAACGATAATGACCAACAGGTTGGGATTACCAGGCTTCTCAACCCGTCCCAGGGCCCTGCTCTCCCCGGAGCCGCCACTCTCAATGACCAGTTTACTGGAACTGGTCAGACAAATATATCGAGCGGCACCGCTGGATATCATACCTGGGAAGGGGTGGGAGATCCGCAAATCCCAGCCGCTGTGGGGTTTCCAAATGAATTTGGATATGGGTTTGGGGGTATGCGCCACGGCCTGCTAGGGTTTAGAGAGACATTTGGCTCAGACAACGATTTCGGTTATCAACCGAACCCATCTGTCACTGCGAACCCGGGTGTCGATCAGGAAGGGTACGATCCGTACATCGGCCATCACTTACCTGCCTCCATTCCCCATAATTACAACCCCTTTGGCCCGCAGCAGCAGCAGGAGATGCAGCCCATTGTCTCTAGCCCTCAGACGACCTCACCGAGTGGCCATCGCCAACCAGGTCCATCAATGGCACAAAGCGACCCACAGCGCTCGCCTGGTTGGATGGCCCCCTGTTCTGATGATATGGATGTGTCCACGCCAGTCAACCAAGAACAGGACGAAGAGGAGTTTCACCGGTTCAACGGCTCGGGCCCACATTCAATTCGCCAGAACCCAGCTCATCGCCTGAACATTGATACGGACGCTATCATGCAGCGCAATGATCCGTTTAGACGTCTTCAAGAACGGCTCGCGCCCGTTAGTTCCTTCGAAGACTTCATGGAGGACGAAATGGGGCAATAGAAACCAATTGGCTCCCTGCTTTTCTAAAGGTTGTTACAACCACCTCATGTGGTTGGAAATTAAGTAGAACCTGACCGCTAAGCTACTAGGTTTAAATTTCCTCTCCAAGTTCCAAAAATCTCAACTTCCGAATGGCTTTTTCAAAGCGCGATTATATGAACTCTTTTTCTTTCACTTTACCGAAGATACCCAAAGCCATGTCTACCAAACTTTCTTCTTTGCTACATGTAAAGATTTTGCAAATTCCTTTCACGCCCAGGTTCAAAATTTCTATCGCCGTCCACGTGAACCATTGGCCCAGGGGTATTCCTGGCAGCTTACGACCATCCGACCTAGCGACAGGATACATGTCCAAGCCGGAGTTTTCAAAACGAGAGGGTAGAAAATTCTATTTAGTTATCGTGGTTACGAATAAGCTGCATACAGCGTGTTGATATCCCTATTTTGATTTTGAATTGCCCGATTCTTCCTACTCATATTCTGCTCTGTCAGTTTTCTCATTCTGGTTTTAGTTAATGTGTTTTCTAACTGCTTTACCGTGAACTTCTTCCAACTGACACGGACGGACCATAATTTGGCGTGATTGCTTATTCCAGTGATTTTGTTTCCCACCCTCATGATGCCGCTTTACGATTCTTTATGCATGTTTACTAGAGTCTGGTTCGGTTTTTCCGTTGTTACGAAATTTACTTCTGGATAACACATTGAAATTTTAAACACAATTGATTTTCTCTAACGTCTATTTCTCAGAGGTAATTTAACGATGTAAGCAAAAAAGTTGGGGCGAGTAATTCATAAAGTCACACATCAAGACATTGTAAGCCATTCGCACGTTATTATAACAAACCTCCACATCAAGCCCATTTCTGCGTCCCGGAGTTTAAAGAAGCAGGGGACTATCCAACGACGAGAACCCCGCCGCCACACCGCCCTCATCACTTTCCTTCCCCTTAGTCCTCAGCAGCCAACCTCCTTGCTCATTATGTACTAGCTCACCATCATCCTTCCAAAGTGCAGTACCAAACACTCCTAATTCACTAATAACTTGCCCACTCAACACCTCTCCATCACTGCGCAGCATTATATTTTTAGCCGCATCAGGTGGCTGGATCAGTTCCATCAGAATCCATCCCTTCCAATCCTTCTCCGGCATAGAGCGTAGGAATCCTGGGATCGCATCACGGTAGATATTGTTCCCACCGCCCTCACGCTGTGGTTTCAAGACATGGTTGACTGCCGTGGAAGGATTGAGGGCAAGTTCACGGCCACGTCCAGATGTTGAGAGGTCGTATTGCGGGGCGAACGTTGCGCGTATTTTCTCGATTGTTTGGCTGGGGGTGTTTGGGAGGAAACGGGTGAGGTGATCTGTCTCAGCATTGGGGTCTGCAAGTACTTGTTGCACCTTCTTGCAGCCAGATAGCTGACTGAGGACGGAAGGGCATTTTATCGCGGCAGAACGCTCTAAGTGCGTTCGAGCAGCCCATGCGGATTCGTCTGGGTAGTCCGCCGGTCCATAGAAACCGCGTAGGTAAATTGTGGTTACCTCAAACTTGGTGGCAGGGGCGTGGAGAGGGGCATATATTAATGGCCTTGCAGAGTTGGAGGAAGGAATCGAGGTCAATTTCAGGATATCTGTCGTTATGAGTCGGAAGACAGGGATTTTGTGGAAATCAGTAAGCCGGGTGGATAATTCCAGCTGGTCGAATAAGTTTCGTTCCCCGGCTTGAACAATGAATAAAATGCACAATGGTAGTGAGGATTCTGACTTTGACGGGCCATATGCATTGTGGGCTGATGCTAGACCGCTGGCTAGGGAGGTGGTGGCAGTATTTTCTGGGGGCCTACGATCTTTCAGAATTGGATGTGTCGGGTATGTAATGGGATTTCCAGGAGGTGAGGACAAGAGATCTGCGTGCAATGCAGTGACAAGGGCTGAAAGACCTCCAAACGATGAGGATATGGTGTTAAATTCCACCTGTTTGAGGGATGGTTCTACTGAGCCAGGAGGCCGATGGGCGATATAGTCGGATCGGAAAAGGCCTAGTGACAGTGGCTGAACATATCCATCCTTTTTTACACTGAGATGAACCTTCCAAAGATTTGCGACGAAGTCATCCACGTCAATGAGCCTACCACATCGTCAGTAACTAATCGGAGCGTGGAAATGGATAAGTAATATAAAACTGCAAACGGACAGCAGGCGGGCGCAAATTTCCCATTCCGTTTGGTTTTCAAAGAAAGACGCTACAGAAACCAAAAAAATAAAAATAATAAATAATAAATAATAAATAAATAAATAAATGATGAAAATAAAATAATAAAAGAACAAATATAAAGAATAAAAACGAAAAACCATCTTACTCTTCAATAACCTTCCCCAACCACGCTTCATCGCTGCTGATCCTAGCATATAACTCGTTGTATGCTCTCTGAATTGAAGTGGCACGGTCAAAGCAGGATTTGGGGAAAAGGCTGGGAAAAAGAGTGACGGGCGCATTAGTTGCTAAGACGCCTTGGGGATCCAATTGCGTCTCGATAAATGACGGTGACGGTTTGACACATAGTCCATGATGTAGAGCCCATGTTTTTACCGTGGAGACAAGATATTCTTGCTGCTCAGGACTCAATGGCGGGGGGTAGTTGGCATAGACGGAGTTGTCCATTTGGAAGAAATCCAAGAGTCTTGTAACAATAAATTAATAAAATGACGCTATCTGTCTATCTGCATTTCCAGTGCAAAACAAACGCGGAACAAAGAAGGATATATATATAAATTCAAAGAGAGCAGAGACATCTCAAAGACGATCAGTTAGTTGATGACATATATCAAATCGGTCGCAGTACTCGGATTCGCAAGTGGCTGATTACTAATGTCCATCATGCATCCCCGCCTCACCGCCTTGGCAAAAACGGCGTTCGAGAACTCACTGTGGAAGGTGTAAAGCTTGTGTGATTGAAAGGTTGCTAGCTTTGTGGAAAGTTATATGGTGGAAGGATTAGTAAGCCAGATCATGTGACCTGACACCCCCACTCACCAGAGTAACTATACACAATGCTATATACAAAATTCGCCTTCAAATCAAGTACAGGTACAAAAAATGACTGGAAAATGTGTAGTAATGAAAAATCAGTCATGAGATATATTATTTTTTATCCCTCTATCTCTCTATCTTCTTTATATTCTCTTTTTAACACATATATTTCAATGTTTTAAGTGATTTAGTAAGCTCATTCACCGCGTTCTCAGCAGATGAAACATATTGAATAGATATCTCATTCTTGCAGATGAGATTCTGAAGAATGTGAAAATAAACCTCTATATACTTCAAGCAGTGTGAAATTGCTTCAGAAGAGAATAGCTCTATGATAAACTTATTATCAGTATGAATTGTATAAGTCAGATCATTGACTGTAATGAGAATGAGATAATCATTAACATTCAGATTATTGAGATGAGATGAGATGAATTCAGCATCTTCTAGAAGCTCTCAGAAACAGATAAGCTTATATACAGTCTTAAAGAATGCAATATATTCAGTCTCTGTTGATAACTTGAAGACTTCTGTTTACTAGCAGCTCTGTCATGCAACAGAGTCATCTGCTATATAGATAATATAATCAGTGATTGAATGAAATTCTAAATCTCTATCAGCTCAATCAGTATCTGTGTATGCTACAGATTCAATTTCAGCATCTCTGTGATAGATTATACTCTCATTGATTGAACTCTGTAGATATCAGAGTGTACACTTGTATACAGCTCAGTTCTTTGATGTAGACTGAGAGCTAAATCATTCAAGAAATCCTGCAGTAAAGCTCATATCAGAACATGTATTAAATGTCAGATATTGCAGAGATTTAATACTGAATTGATAGAATTATAGAATAAATTCTGCTATGTATGTAATCAGTTTCTTATTATCATTTATAAAATTAACATTCTTCTTTATAGAAGTGAATGTAGAATAATAGTTATTTATTAAGAACTTCTTCAGAAGATTTCTTATAAAGAGAGATTAAGATAATATTAATAAAGTTAAATCTCTATCAATCTTCATTTCTAGATAGCAGTTGAAATTTTCTACATTCTTGATCTTATAATTAGCAGTGATTTCAGCTTTGACTCAGTTCAGATCTTTGATTTTCAGACTGTAGAGATGAATATCATTTATATAGATAATTATATAGATTTATCTTTCATTATAAATAAATAGTTCAGTATCATAGAGACTGACATAGAAGTCTGAGTATAATAGTATCTTTCACAGCTTCTCATATTATAAGAGTACTGCTTACTTAAGATCATAGAGTCTCTGTATTAACTTATATATAAGATTATTACAGTCTTCACAGAATTCTGTGAGTTGATTCATATATATTCATTCATCAGCAGACAGTTGAGTATTTAAAAAAGCAGTCATTATATCAATCTGCAGAATATATCATTCTCAGAATGTCAAGATTATTATGAGAGCTTGTGAGATGAATGCAGAGATAATGAATGCAAAGATTCTTGAGTAATTAACTCTCTTCTGTTGAAGATTTTCACAGACAACTCAGCAGATCTTATAGCAGATAATCTCACTCATATTATTGAACTTTTTATCAAATACTCATTGACTGTAAAGAACACTCATTTGTGATATTCTCTCAATCAGTTATCAGATCTCTATCTGTTTTAAACAGTTAATCTCTTTAACACAGATCTTATAATAATACTTTCATTTCATGAAAGCTTTGATATGTGTGAGGTTTTTCAGAATCAGAAGTGCAGCAATCTCAGAATCAGTGAGTAGATCTTTAAAAGTGTCTCTCACTGAAGATTTCCTCACTGTAGATTTTCTCACTATAGTGATATCTCTTATAGATGTTGAAGAATTATCAGATTCAACTGTGAGTTTCAGAGAATTCAGTGTATTCTGCACTAAAAAGATAGGTATTCTCATGAAGATATCATAGTCAATTCATCAATTATTAGTGAGTATAAGAAATAATGAACACTCAGGTTGAATTTCCTCATCAATAAACAGATCATCTATTGATGAATCAGAAATTATCAAAGAAATTATTGTAGAAATCATTGCAGAAATTGTTGCAGCAGATAGATCTGATGTCACTAAAGAAATCACTGCAGCTGCTTTATAAGCTGCATTGAGTAGAACCTTCAGGTTGTGTGAAGTAGTCAGTATCAATGAATTGACAAGATGAAGATTCTTCTGAAAGATGACATCTTTTGATATGTATAAACACCTGTTAAAGAGATTTATCAATCTATAATTAATAAAATCATCATATCTCACAAAAATCAACTCTTTGAAACAGGAAGCCATCTTATTGATAAGCTTGAGAACTATCTTCAAGAATGCTTTGCAACCTCATCAGTGAATGCCGCGTGTAGAAGATAGAGCTTCAAGTCAGACCTTATACAGTGTAATCAGCTTTGTATTTTCAGAGCTCTTATACAATATCATTGAGATTGATATAAGATTAAGCAGCTCTGTAACTGTAATAACTGTCTCATCTCACATTTTTTCCAGAGCTGAAGAGTCTATTAATAGTGATCAGAACTTCTCAATGATTAAACTGATTAATTATTTGAATACTTCATCTTACTATGAAGTATAAGAGAGAGTCAGCTCTCATTTTATTTCTTCACTGAGTATATATGTTATGACTGTATTTGAATTCAATTCTTCACAGTCTGAGTGAATGATCACAATACTACATCTCAGTAGATTCTTGATAAATTAATTGAAGATCTGTAGATATCTCAACATCTCATTCTTACATTTTAATAGAAATATTCACCTCATTCAGATGACATTATCTGTAATCATCATTGCAAGCTTCTTATCAGTGTAAGATAATATATCATTCTGTCACGCTCCCGGCCGCGCCAAGGCCCCGTTGCGGTTCCACACGGCCCATTACTTCCATGCAGATAATTTCATCCTGTCTGAACCGGTTTCCAACCACTCTATAACATCATTCAGATATATCATAGAAAGATTCAATTGATGAATATGAGAACCCTGCTTCTATACAAGGTCAGCAGATTACTCTTTCTTGACAATGAGACACTGCTGAGGTATTACTTCAGCTATTCTCACTTATGAAATAAGAGAAGAGTATCTGCTCATTATCTATATAGAATAGCTAGATACTGACTTCTTATCAAAGAAGTCAGTGATTTGTTTTTCTTCTACTGAAATATATACAAGAGTTACTGTGTATCTCATATAATCTTCTTAGTATACTAAGTATCATATCTGTGATATTCTTGTAATAACTCTGTAGTCTATGAGCTCACTATTCAAGTAAAATAGTTAAGCTCATCTATACAGCTTCTCAAACAACTACTCTTATATAATACTACTGACTAGTCACTGCTTTGATTTCATCATATTACAATTCAAATCACTCAATCTGATTATATATTTAAATCAGTCAAGCTCTAACAGACTGATATGACTTCATGCATCTGTGCTGAGATTAATCTGACTTCACTCTCTGAGAGAAACACTACATCATTTCCTAGAGTGTATACATCTCTATCTCAGCAGAAATCTGAGATTTCTGAATCTGCTGTATATTTTAATATGAGCTCTTCAACTGTTCTGTCATCACTGTGGCCTCTACACATCTACATCTATTATAAAGATAGAGAGATTAAGATCAGAGATTCACTGAGATATAAGAGAAATATCTTATCTGAATTTCACAGCTTTATCTGTATTTTTGAATGAAAATTCTGCCTTAATCTGAGCCAGTATAATACTCATGAGATATAAGTAATATATGCTGTCAACCTTCTTAAAGACATCTCTGCAACTACTTGAGTCATCAAGAAGAGAGAGCTTGAGTATATCAATACTATCATGACTTGAGAAGAATTCAAGAACTTTCTACTGAATTAAATTAAAGATTACTGTAATCACAGCTTCACAGCAGTACAGCAGTTCAACTTATTATATTAACAAGATAATGAGAATTCTTCTAATTTCAATGTAAGATTTGAAGAATATTAAGAGAAATTAACTGATAATTTAAATCAATTAAAAACACAGCTTTATCTTATAAAGCTGACTCATAAGATGTGAATAATAATATTAAAATATCAGAGTTCATCAATTAATTACACTGAGCTTGTTAATCTGACTTCTCAGATCTATTTAAATAATCAATTCTCTGAGAAAAAGATTAATAAGATCTCTTCTAAGTAATTAATAATAGAATCTAAACAGTGCTGTGACAGCTTCAGTGCAGAGAAAGTAAAGAAGAATTTCAAGTATTCTGATTCTTCACTCACTGTGAAGAAATGTTAAAAAAGATTTGATAAAGATCTCTGTTTTAACTGTGAAGCTGATAGATATTATATCAGTGATTGTAAGAAGCTGAAGAAGAGAAGAAACTGAGAAGATATCTTCTCAAAGTTAACTTCTCTTCTGATAAACATATTCATGAAAGATAATAAAGAGAAAGAAATAAAGAATTAATAATTCTCATGTCTCTGAGTTCATATTATAATCACAATGCATACTCTGAATGAGAAGATATCAGTGAGATGCCTACTTAACTTCAGAGTAAATACTAACTTCATATTCTATTTCTTTTCTTTAATAAAGAATTGAAAGAAGATAGATCTGTCAGATCATGTGAAATTTACTAATGAAATGAAATGTCACTGTTTTGACATAATTCAAGTGAAGTGTATAATCACAGACTCAGAAGAAATCTTTAAGAAGAGCAGTCTGCTTCTTCACACAGTCAATATCATAGATAAGAATATTATTCTAGATCTCTTATAATTGAGAGAAAACAATTCTCTCATTAACTGAGTCACTCAGATGTGATGATACTATCTCACTAATAAGAAGACAGTGATAGAGAAATCTGAAGAGTTTCATCAGAAGAATCTTGAGAAAAAGATTGAGTTGATATACTGTGTAGCAGATGATTGAGACTTGAGAATAGATAAGAAAGCTATTACTCTCACTGCAAGATTAGCAGCAGTATCTGTTATTGAAGACAGATGTATATAATGTCTCTTTACAGATTTTAAGAATGTCTTTTCAGAAAGAGAAGCAGTGAAGTTTCCTGATATCAAGATATAATATAAGATTCATCTTGAAGACAGTGTAACAGTACTGTACAGATCTCTTTATAACTTGTCTGTAAAGAAATTGAATGTTCTGCATAAATATCTTGAAGAAGTGCAATTAAAGAACTTAATATATTTATTAAAGAGTTCAGCAGAGACATCTATACTCTTTGTACTTAAGAAGAATGATAGACTACATCTATGTGTAGACTACAGAGATCTTAATAAGATAACAGTTAAGAATTACTATTTATTACTGTTAATTGACAAGATGATTGATTGATTATCTGAAGCAAAGATATTCTCAAAGATTGATATACAGAATATCTATCATAGAATCAGAGTTAATGAAGATGATATTTGAAAAATAGCTTTTCATATCAAGTACAGTAATTTTGAATATCTTGTTTTATCTTTTAATCTTTGTAATGCTTCAGTCATTTTTCAGACCTATATAAATAAGATGCTGTGAGGCCTTGTCAATGTCTTCTGCATAGTATATCTGAACAACATTTTAATCTTCTCAAAATCAGAGAAAGAACATGATACTCATGTTTAAGAAGTGTTAAGTTGCTTAAGACAGTATCAACTCTATACAAACACTGAAAAATACTCATTCTACATGCAGAAGATTGATTTCTTAGGTTATATTATTAAGATGAATGGCATTTCAATGAATAGAAGTCAGGTCTTCATTATTGAGAACTGGCTGATGCTGTAAATGTACTGTGAGATGCAGATATTTCTAGAATTTGTGAATTTCTACAGATAATTCATCTATATATATTCATGAATTACTGCCTCTCTTACAGATCTGTTAAAGAAAAGTGTGAAAGACAGAAAAATAGAATCATTTATTCTCACTCAAGATACTGTGCAGATGTTTGTGAAATTGAAATAAGCTTTTATAGATGTTATAATACTGAATCACTTTAACTCTGACTTACTCAGTCAGTGTGAGACTGATGTATCTGAGAATGAGATCTGTGAAATCTTTTCACAGTTGATATCAGAGATCTTTCAACATTGAAAGAATCAGAGAATAATTATCTCTGAGAAAACAGACAATGAATTATCTGTGAGAGAAGGCTTTTTCACAGAGTCTATAAGATACTATGAATGAAGATCAGTGACTTTCTTCTTTAAGAAGTTATCACTCATACAGAGAAGATATAATACTCATGATTAGAAGATGTTAGTAATTGTTGAATTCTTTAAAATCTGATAATATTATCTTCAGAGTAGTAAGTACTCAGTGTAAGTTCTCACTGATTATACAAATCTGTGTTACTTCTTAACA
Organism: Blastomyces gilchristii SLH14081; assembly: GCF_000003855.2. Classification (NCBI taxonomy): domain Eukaryota; kingdom Fungi; phylum Ascomycota; class Eurotiomycetes; order Onygenales; family Ajellomycetaceae; genus Blastomyces; species Blastomyces gilchristii. The sequence continues at coordinate 696,777 of NW_003101677.1, read as the reverse complement.
ACAAAGAGCTTGACAGAATGTCAAGCCAGGTGAGTGAAGCTACTTTCAGAGTATGATTTCTATATCTGATATTATTCAGATTGACTTAACTCTGCTGATACACTGTCTAGACAGCCTGATTATAATATTGTTAATATGAAGAAGACTTCTATAAAAGAACCTCTATCATCACTGCAGAAGAAGCTGGCTGCAGAGAGTTGAAGTTCTCTAAAGCTTGAGAACAGCACTGAAGAGGCAGCTGTGTGACTCAGTATAGAAGATGAAAGAGAACTCAGATCTCTGCAGAGAACTGACACTGAAGATTATGAGCTTCTTATATTATATCTTACAATTATTGAATTGACAAAGAATAAAACAGTCTACAATCTTTCAATCTGACTATTTTTGAAATTTATTAATAAGTTACAGAAGAGGAACATCTCTACTACAGCTTGAATTCAAAAGTTAAAGAAGAAAGAATTCAGTTTGAACTTGAAAGAGACAGACTCTGAGTAAGACAGTGCTGCTAAGAAATCAAGTCACTGATAACTAGAAGAATGTGAACTTCTACTGCTGAATGATTCAGTCTTCATCTCTCATAGCAGAGTGATGTATTAGAAGTTATTGAGAATTCATTATAATAATTCTCATGTAAGACACTTCAGATTGGAGAAGACTGAGAAGCTTCTAAAATATAAATATACTTGAGACAAGCTCTGAGCAGATATCAAAGAGTATGTTAAGACTTATAATATCTATTAAAGAATAAAGATTCTGCAGTATAAGTAATACAGTGAGTTGATATCACTGCCTGTTTCAAAGAGCTTATAATAGAATCTATTGATGAATTTCATAGTTGACCTGCTGAAGTTGACAAGAGTCAAAGAATATGACTCAATTTTAATCATTGTTGACTGCTTTATGAAGATAGTCAGATATATCTCTACTTATAAAAAGATTAAAGCCTCTGAATTGACTGATCTGTTTTTAGATATCATCATTCATAATCACAGTGCTTTAAAATCATTGATAACAGATCAAGAATCTCTCTTCATCAGTAAATACTGATCAGCTTTTTACTATCATTTTATAATAAAATGTCTTCTCAGTACTGCATTTCATCTGCAGATCAATGATCAGACTGAATACTAGAATCAGACACTAAAACAGTATCTTCAAGTATTCTATTCATATTATCAGAATAATTGACTTAAACATCTTCTAACTGCTGAATTCATATATAATAATATAAAGAATGTAATCTTAAAGATATCTTCTTTCTATACTTATTATGAATATAATTCTTCATTACTCAGTGACATTACAGACAATGTTTTAAAAAAGAAAATAGACAGTCAGAATATCAGACAGATACAGAGAACAGAGTATTTCTCAGTATCAGAAGTAAAAGTGAGATTGAAACTTTTGAATAAAATTCATGAGAAGACAGTGAAAAGCATTCATCACACTCAGAAGTAGTAGATGAAATACTATAATTAAAAACATCTTTTAATGAAGTTCTTGATAGAGAATTAAGTACTACTTTCAGCAAAGAATATCAAGATAATAAGACTGTGTAAGAAGCTTAGTAAACAGTGACTAGAATCTTTCTCAGTAACAAGAGTAATGAATAAGCAGATATATAAGTTGAAATTACTCACAGAATTGAAATTAATTCATTCTATTTTTCACATTTTCTATTTAAAGCTCTATAAGCAATGTCTCAGAGCAGAGCTGTCTCAGTCAGATAATATTAAGATTAAGAGTAATACTGAATATCTTATAAAGAAAATATTGAATAAATGAATATATTACAGCAAGCTTCAATATCTCATTAAATAAGAAGAATATTCATTGTCAGAGAATTTATAAGAATCACTTGAGTATTTAGAAAATACTGAGAAAGAGATTGTAAGCTATGAGATGACTAGTAGAGACTATTCTATTACATGTCAGAGATATTAAGTAAGAAATACTGCTTAAGACTTCTTATTTTTCTTAAAGAGTTTTTTAGAGATAATCTTGTGATGATGAGTCAGCATCTTGTAAACTCTGTAGCACTCTTCTTCTATTTTCTCTCAAAGAGTTTTTAGAAGTTTAATGAGACTACACAAGTGTAACATTTCTGAAGTGATTAAAAGAAAAGAGATATTTGAAATTAATAAAAAGATTAATATTATCAATCTGTGAGCTGCTGCTATTTTAATGAGGCTGCAGCTTACTGAAAAAGTAAAAAGAGAGATCAGAGCCTACTCATTAATAATCACACTCTTATTAAACTTATTCTTCACTGTTGAAGTCTTCAGTACTGATATCTTTATCTGCTGAGAAGTTAGTGCTGTGATATCACAGAGAAGCATGCTATAGAAGAGTATAAGAGATGCTGAAAGTATTAACTTATTAACTTATAAAGTATCTCAGTTATCTGCTTTAACTGAAGTGAGATTCTCTTCAATCAGTGATTAATCTCTGCAGTGCTTTCAAAGATGACATCAGCTGACTTCTTCTTAAGATCAGTTATTCTGAGGTGTTTTTTCATCTTGAAGATTCACACTTTCATCTCTTTTTACAGATGAGTAAGAGAGACCTTCTCAGTCTTAATAAAATCTGTCAATACTTAAAGCTCTGAGACTCTCACTCTGTACTGCTTGAGTATCTAGACTTCTTATCAGAGCTGATATAACATCTTTCTATAAGATAATACTTACAGAGAGATAGAAGTTATTGTTGCAGATACAACAGAAACAACAGAAGTGAGAGAAGAAGTAAGTACATAAAATCCTCTCTTTCTTCAGCTGCTTGATGCAGTGCAGACAAGTAGTGATATCAGTCAGAGATCATATCAGAGCCTTCTCACAGAGAGAAGATGAAGAAACTGAGAGACTCTGTGAACTCAACTCAGCAGTATTCTGAGCAGGGCTCAGATGGGCTGCAGAAGAGAAACTATGAATTAAGCTTCTCAGAGTTACTGTCTCTGAAATCAAGCTCTTTCTGAGTTCCTCTCTGAATGATCACACAGGGTCATACATCACTGTATTAACTGAGAGAGAGAGCAGTGTCATAACAGCAGTAAGAGAGACAGAGAACAGATCAGATATAGATGAACTGATCAGCAGAAGAAACAACATCTCACTGCAAGGCATGATAACTATCACTGCAGCTGCAAAAGAAGCAGGAGAAGAAGAAGATGTGATAATGAGAGCAGTGCTCTTATAACTCATTAACACTGTTATCTCTGCCTTCAACCTGGCTTTCTTAATAGTCATGAAGACTGCTGCTGCATCATGAAGACATTTACTCACTAGAAAATATCAGAATAAGTTCTCTACTGTTCTTCAAGAACAATACTCTCATACACTCACTATTACAGATAAGAGAAGAGAGAAGAAAAAATATATTATAAGAGAGAGAAATCTTTTCAAAAAAATCCTACTACTACTGTTAACTTTGTCTCTAAAATATATCACTTTTGCAGAGAATTTCATATATGGAATGAAATATGTTAAAAGATCTGTAAGTCACTTATTAATTATATTTTTCACATTTCAAATTGATATATAAGAAACTCACTTATCATATATTTAATTTGAATGAAGATGAAAAAAGAAAGATCTACACAGTTAGCAGAAAAACTCATCTATTTCTTTATATCATATGCAGTACACACACTGTCAATCAGTTGATAACTGTTACTATATAACAAAGATAATTTCTAATCTGATAATCTTAAGAGTATAGAGACTATACTCTTAAAGAAGAGAGTATTGTCACACTTCTGACTGTGCTAAAACTCTGTTACAGTTTCACACAGCTCATTACTTTCATGCAGATAATTTCATTCTGTCTGAATCAGTTTTCAATCACTCTATGATATCATTCAGATATATTATAGAAAGATCTGATTGATGAATATAAGAATCTCACTTCTATATAAGGTCAGCAGATTACTCTTTCTTAACAATGAGATACTGCTGAGGTATCACTCTGACTATTCTTACTCATGAAATGAGAGAAGAGTATTCACTCATTGTCTATATAGAATAGCTAGATACTGACTTCTTATTAAAGAAGTCAGTGATTTGTTTTTCTTCTACTGAAATATATATGAGAGTTACTGCATATCTTATACAATTTTCTTAGTATACTAAGTATTATATCTGTGATATTCTCATAATAACTCTGTAGTCTACAAGCTCACTATTCAAGTAAGATAGTCAAGCTCACTCATACAGCTTTCTAAACAACTACTCTTACATAACATCACTGACTAGCCATCACTTCGGTTCCGCCACATTATACATTCTCAGTTTCAAGAGTCTCATCATCACTGAATATATTCACTCAAATCTTCAAGACCTTGTAAATAGCACATCATAGTGTGAAATTCTTGTAGAAAGCATGTTTCTGTTTAACCTTAATACATGTGACACAGAATAATAATTTTTTCAGACTGATAATAACTATATCAAATCACAGGTCTCTGATTATTTTTAATATACTATTTTCACTGATATGATCAAGTTGACAATATCACTTATCTATTGAAAGCTGTTTTAGAAGAACTGCAGATAATCAAGATAAAAATAAGATAATAAAGAAATCAGTATCTGAATTCTTAGAGTTAATTAACTGTTCAATCTTCTTATAGCTGAAAGATCTCAAAGACTCTGCACTCAGATTATAATCTATTGAGATTGTCTTTAATTTCAGAACAGTCATATATATTACTACTTCATACATTAAGTCATTTATTATTCTATGAAATGTCAGTGAGCTGTCAGATAGAATATAAATATTATTATGAAACAGATTGATATAGAAGATATCACTGTTAATAGATGATAGAAACTCAAAGTAGTTCTCAGCATTAACTTGTATATCACAGTAAATATAGCTCTGACATTTCATAAGTTCAGCAGAGATTAGATTTGCAGATAGTTCTGATACATAGTATATATAATTAAATTCTATCAATCTTTCATTTATCAGAATGAATACAGTGCTGACACTCTGAACCTTCAGAATGACCTTGTTAATCACTTAAACTGTTGAATCATTGATTACTATAAGTTCTGAAAATCATGATTTATCACTTACTATGTGACATCCGGCGCCACTATCTCATATAGTGAGAGAATTCTTATAGAGTTTCATGAAACAGACTGACACATTGATAACCTCTGCAAGATTTGTCATCTGATAGGTCTCTGACTCATCTGTAATAAATAGTTGAGTTCTATCTTCACTATTATTCTTTTTCTTCTTTTTCTTGAATTTCTTTATTCTTGTAGTATTGTTTATTCTTCAATTATTCAGAGCACTGTCTGAATTAATTAATTAACAGATGTCAAAGTGAGATCTCTCACATTCAGAATATGTAGATGAATTGCTCAATTCTCAATGATTTCAGAAGCTCTTTTGTGAACTATTATAATCACATTCAGTACAGTCTTCACAGGCTGAATTCGATGTATTATTGTTAGAATTGATAGATGTAGTAGTCATTGTAGCTGTTATAGCTGTGTTGACCGCAGAATCTGTATTCTGTAGATTCTTTTTATCTTTTGAAGAATCAAGTCATGAACAGATTTTCTTTATGAGAAGATCAACATTCAATATCACAGCTGTGAATTTGAAATCTTGTATCTTCTCTATCTTCTTCTGAATATAATTTCTTCAATTGTTGAGTAGAACTGAGTAAAAGATATTAAATATTCATGCATCTGAGAGAGAAGCATTCATCATCTTCAATTTTATAATAGCAGATCAGAATTTATCAAAGAATGTATGTAGATTAGTGACCTGTGTATTATCAAGAGATATGAATTTCAGAACTGTCTCACAGTATAACTGTGTTTTGAGAACAGAGTATTTCTATTCAATCACATTTCATAGAGTATAAGTAATCTGATTTTCATCATATTTGAAGAAATGTAATCTGACACCTGCATTCAAGAAGTTCAAGATGAATATATAGAGTCACTGATTTCTGATGTCTTAGAATAATGCTTATTCATTATCTTTTTATAGAGAATTCTGAATCTGTTGTTTCTCTATTATATATCAACACTGTGTATCAATCAGTTTCAATTTCATGAAGATACTTTATATGATGTAATTGAATGTATCAGTTAGACTGTTTAGTCTCACAGTATTCTTGACATCTTTCTTGAATTAAGAGATTGTCTTGTCAACACAGCTATTCAGTTTATAAAGATTGAATTTCAATCTTTCACTGAGATTAGAATTTCATGTAACTGTACAGACTGTTGATATAATAATAGAATAATTGTTAATATTCTGTGATTAATCTGTAGAGAATGAGAATCTCTGTTAATGAAGTTTTTTCAGTTGTAATTTAAGTTCTAGAACTCTATACTTCTTCTTCTTCATCTTAAATATTATCTTAAGATGTTTTATCTGTTAATCTGATATTACTCTGTCTGAACAGTAGACATCTGAGTGTTCAATATTCTTATCAAGAGAATCAGCTTTATTAAGCTGTTAAGTAGATTAGAGAGCCAGTCTGACTGTGTCAGAAGCTGTATTCAAACCAGCTTTAAATTGAGAGTGTAAGAGGCCTACGCTGAATAGATCAGTATAATATTAATAGATCTTATATAACAAAGAGAAAAATGTTAAAGAAGGAAAAGAAAGAGAAAGTGTAGAAATTAGTAATTGAGATGAATATCTATACATGTATGTGATAATGTACACAGTGAAGCTCCGGGGTGAAAGAATCTATACATGTTCATGATGACTGAGAATCAGTGATTGAGAATGACTGAGAATCAGGGTGTACATATTTAATAGTGAAATGAAAGAATCTATGAAGTGTAATGAAATAGTCTATATAATTGATCAGGCACAGTCTGTCACATTAGCCTCTCTCTTTCAGAAGCAGTTCTCATCAGTCAAGAGCCGCTGTTTCAGATAATGTGAAACTCAGAGTTCAGATTGATTGATTATAGTTAACTCATTTCATGAGATATTACTGACTGTAGCTGTAAGATCTCTCATCAAGAATATTCTTAATCTTTCACTTAAGCTCATTATCTTCTTCTATGATGTCTGGTGACTGTCAGTCAGAAGTCAGTTGAGAAGAAAATGAATCAGTGATAGTGCAGTGAAGCAAGCTTGTATGAAATATATCATGAATTTCTGATAATGTGTTAAGACAGTAGTTATAGCTATCTAGAACTTCTATCACTTTATACTTAATATAACAGTAATCTAGTGTACAAGATGAATATGTGATTCATATATTCTTAAGATTCAATCATATCAGATCTTCTATCTTATATTATTCAGTGAGATCTCAGTGAACATTGATTTAATTCTCTTAATCTTATTTCACAGTTGTTATAAAGATCTCTGCTTAATCACAGACATCTCAGAGCTTTATTACTATATTATCAGTAATCTGAATTAAACTGTGAGAGTCTGATATGAACTGTGAGATCTCTAGAAGATTCAACACTTTTATATGATATTCATATATAAGAAAGAACAGACTTATATCTGTTAAAATAACATCTCAACTGTTGATAGCAATCTCTGCATGTAGAAGAAGATTATATCAATCATCTTATAAGTGATTATAGAACTTATAGAGATAATTCTTCATAGTCTAAATTATCTGTTCTGATGCATCATCAGTCTCAGAGTGATAGACAGTTGATAGACAGTGTATAATCTTGAGAACTTGATAGATTCTTATTCAGAGAGTGCTCATGAATTGACAGCTCTGATCTGATACTATAAATCTCAGTAATTCATACATTTGATAGAATAGACTCTGTAGAAAAGCTTCAGTGACTTGTTCAGTATTCATCTTATTACAAGATTTTAATATTATATCTTTACTCAGTTAATTCACAATGATCAGAATATTTCTACAATTCTTACTCTTAGATAGATTGATAGTGAAGTTAATTACTACATCTTATCAGATTCTATCAGAGATATTGAGTGATTTTAATAGATCTTTTCTATAATTCTTTCATGAGATAATAGAAGAACAGTGATTACAGTTTCAGATAAAGTATCTGATACTGTTTAATATCTCAGATCAGTAGAACTCTCAGAAGATTATTCTATACAGTTATTTATAATCTGAATAACTGATTATATATGAATCATGTATCTCTTGCATTATCTGAGTATGTAAGAATTCAAAGTGAGAGACTCAGTGTTGTTCACAGAATTGTAGAATATTATTATCATCAATTGAACATTCTGAGATATCAGTTCTTATACATAGTTTTGAAGAAAATCAGAGTGCTTCTTAATATACTACTTTAATAAGAATCTGAAAAAGTTCATCTGTCTGAGCTGCTGTATACCACAGTTTATTCAGTGTAGAGAAAGTGAAGATATTAATAGCAGTTCTAACTGAAGAAGTATGTATAGTGTCATGAACTGTTTTATCTTGATTAACTAGTATCTTCAGATTCAAGAGCTGATGCTCTCAGTTCATTCAGTGAGTATCTGTTACATCAGATAACATATCTTACTCTTATTATAAGAGAGTATCTGTCATTAAGTTCTGACTGCTAGAATAGTAGTGTATTATAAAATGAAAGCAGCTTAAGAACTCAGATTATTATATCTATTATTCAGTGAGTTTACAGATAGTTATAAAGTATTTGAGATTCTTATAATCTATGATTATCTCAAATTCAGAGATACTTTGAAGTTCAGAGTTTCATTCTTCTAAATAGTATATAATTGTAAGAAGTTTCTTATCATAGATCTCATAATTGTATTCAGCAGGACTTAGTTTCTTAAACATGAAGACATATGATTATAGAATATCTTCATTATTATATTATAATATCACTTCTTCTATTATATAGTCAGAGAAATCAGTCTTAACAACTGTCTCATGATCAGAATTGAATATTATCAGTAGAGAGATATTAATAAATATCTTCTTCATCTATATAAATGCAGCTTCAGTGTTCACTGATTATTGAAATACTGAGTTCTTCTTAGTGAGATCTGTAAGTGATCTCATGATATCTGAGAAGTTTTATATAAATTACTGATAGAAGTTAGTGAATTCAATGAAGCTTTGTACATCTTTCACAGTATATAAAGCTTCTCATTCAAGAATGACAGAGATCTTCTCAGAATTCATTCAAATTCTCTTATCAGCTTCTATGATGAAATCTAAGTATTTAGTACTCTTAACTTTGAAATTGCACTTGTTAATATTAATTAATAGTTCTGCTTCTTATAGTTATTATAATACTCTTTGCACATGTTCTTGATATTCTTTTCTGAATTCATTAGTGAAGATGAGAATGTCATCTAGATAAGTAGATACAAACTTATCAAGAAAATCTCAGAGTGCTCAGTTGATATACTTCTGAAATGTACTGAAGACATTAGTCAGTTCAAAGAGTGTGACTATTCATTCAAAGAGATTATAATATGTTTGAAATATTATAAGCTATTCATCTTCTTCAGTGATATGAATCTTATGAAATGTGATGATAATATTTAGCTTTGTAAATCATTGAGCTCACTTGATTCATGCTAGAGTTTCATTGATGAGAGATAAGAAATATCAATCTTTCTTTATCAATCTGTTCAGATCTTGATAGTTCACACAGAATCAGAGTTCTGTATCTGACTTCTTTGCAAAGAGAATAGAAGCTGCAGTGAAAGAGTTGCTAATATATATAAATCTCTTATCTAACAGATCATTGAGTGTCTTTCAGAGAAGAAGAAGTTCATCTCAAGATATATTATAAAGAGAGTCTCATGATGATTCAGAGTTCTTACTGTTCTTCTTTTTCAACTTGATACTGTGATTCACTTCTGAACCTTGTAAGAGAGGTAGATTTGTAGCATTATTGTCTTATTAGAAGACATCTAGATATTCATGATATTATTAAGAGAGTTTTGTACAAGAATCTGTTATTATAATACAGAATAACTTTTCTAGAGTCTTTTTAATATCAGTCAGACTGATGAAATAGATTGATACATGATTCTGCTATCAATGATTCTTTCAGTGACTTCTTTTTCTGAGCATTTTATAGATGTTAACAAAGATCTATGTCAGATTCATAGTCTTATAAATGTCATTCTTATGAACTCTATCATTGTTAGAGAATATCAAGCTTCTGTTTCAAGTATTCAATAAAATGCCTTGTTCAGATAGTCAGGCAAGTTCTAACATAAGATTGTAATCAAGATTATCAACTTTATATACATAGACATCTTCACATTGATATTCTCTCACATTTATAGTCAGCTTCATCATGTAATGAGTATAAATGTCTTTTAAATCATCAAATCCTGCAAGGAGTTAAGGTCTTGATAAGAGAATACACTGAAGGTTATAATATCTTACAACTGAAGATTTTATCATTATATAGTAACATAGACTGCTGTCTATCATGGCTTTCATATTATACATGTTATCAATCACAGTAGATACAAGAATCACATTTATTGTTATTTTCTCTTCAAATTGTTGTTATCTGACCTCTTTAAGCTTCTATTTGCAAATTTGAATAGAAGCTAATCTTTTCCCTGTTTCATTAAGACATTCTTGTAGTTATCTTCTGAATCTTTCTTCACTGTAATGTGATTGATGCAGACAGGCACTGATTTATTCTTTGAATGAGAAGACACTGATCTTTCTCTTAATTGAGAAGATGTCAGTCTTTCTCTTAAGTGTGAAGATATATAGATTAATTAGCAGTTGAAAGTAATGTATTCTAATCAGTTACAGTTAATACATACTTCATATTGATGTTAATCAGTGACTTCTTCAGAAGTGATCTCAGAGATTCAGAAGCCTGTTCAGATAGTGAAAACTCTTGCTTATATATAGATATTCAAGTTTACTCAATTCATAATATCTGCATCATTGTTATTTCTCAGCATAAGTGAATAAGTTACTGAGATATAATGTCTTCTGTCACTGTTCTGTATACTCTTGAGCTTGATAAGATGATTATTCATTATTCAGAGCTGTGTGCAGAAGTCTTTATAAGTCTAGTCTTTGTCTATACTTACAAGAGTCTGTAAGAGTTTAAAAGTTAATGTCTTCTTAAGCATGTTAATCTTCATTTAATTCTCTTAAGATTAATCATCTACTTCTAGAATCTTGATGTTGAAGTCAGAGATGAATGTTGTAAGAGAAGTATTTCTCTGTCAGATACTCTGTAATCAATCTAATACTTTCTGTTACATGACAGTGTCTCAGAACAGAATATCAAGATATTTCATAATATTATCAGATATTCACAACACTGATTTACATGCTTTTATTTATAAATGAAACTTCTGTTTTATGTGATCTTTCAATCATTCATTAATATACTAATCTTGATTAATTAATGAACTGATAACATCTTCATCTACACTCAGTTTTACAAGTATTTTCATTCTTCATGATGAGTAGAGAGTGAGATTGAAAGTATTAAAATATACAGAAGCATCTAAGCATTCTTTCAGTACTTTTGTATTTAATTCTGTAGATGTTGAAATTGTATAAGTTAATTATTGAATCTCTTTATATTAATCTTGTTAAGTTGCATGCATATCAGTTATTTATTATTATTATAGTTTCAACATTGCTCAGAGTCACTGTGACACTGTGTCTATGCTTATGTTTGAGAATTCTCTCATATTATTGTTAGACATGATTATATTGTTTATTAGATATATGATATCTGTGAAATCTGAAGAAGTGTAATTATATGAATATCTTATATATCTGAGTGTCAGAACTCTCAAGTCTTTCACTGACATTCTCTTTATAGAATCTTATTGTGAGATTAGAGTGACTGATAAGCAAGCTTCTATCTGAGAACTTAATATTCACTTAACTATTTAACTGTTTCTCTATTTCTTACACATTGTTACACATTCAGATATCTCTTGATAAATAATTGTTTCTGATGAGAAGATAATACATAAATAATCATTTTCTAATAAGAAGATAATAAACATTTTTCTAGTGTAAGAGGTCTACACTGAATAGATCAGTATAATATTGATAGATCTTATATAATAAAGAGAAAAATGTTAAAGAAGAAAAAGAAAGAGAAAGTGTAGAAATCAGTGATTGAGATGAATATCTATACATGTATGTGATGATGTATGCAGTAGAGCTCCGGAGTGAAAGAATCTATATATGTTCATAGCAGCTGAGAATCAGCAATTGAGAATGACTGAGAATTGAAGTGTATGTGTTTAATAGTGAAATGAAAGAATCTATGAAGTGTAACAGAATAGTCTATATAATTGATCAGGCGCAGCCCGTCACAGAGAGAGTGTTTCAGAGTATTTATCAATGAAGCTTTCAAAAGCTTCAGAAGAATGTTCACTGACAGAGTATAAGTATAAAGAATTATTATCATTAACTGCAACTGACTCAGTGAAAAGAATATGAGATTATAAATGTATATATAAATGAGATTGTGTTGAATTCATCATCTTAATATTTATTTATTGAATTCTTGTCAATATTATTCTCTTTTTCTTACTTTTTTACAAATATGATATGTTTTCTGCAAGTCTCTTTTTTAAGTGAGTAGTAGTATTATTAATTATCAAGATCTCAAACACATTAATACTAGACTGACTGTATAATCATGTCTGAGATCAGAACCAGATTTTTTAATAGTCTTATTATCAATTCAACTGATTTTATTACATGGTTTTAACATTAGATAGTAGTCTCATACTGTCTCAGTAAGACTTACTATCTACTCTTATCACATTTTTCAAATAAAATCATGATTTTCACTTCTCAATTTAAATTATTTTTATTACTTTAAATGACTTTAAATCTTATTTAAGCATTATCAAAAAGCATTACTTTTTAAAAAATTAAAAATAGGCTAAAAAAAACCTTAAAATGTCTAAAAATAGTAACTTTATGCTAAGAATGAGACTAAATGAGATTAAATAAGATTACTTTCTCATTTTTTTCAAGTCATGGTTTCATTTTAAGATCTCATATATAGTCACTTTGCATGTTTTTTTAATGACTAGTCCCAGCGGGATTCACACTAAGAAATGTATGAGATCAGATCAAATGAAATCAAATGTGAAATTCATGATCCCAGCAGCCAGTCTAATCAATACTAATAGAATAAGACAATTTTAACTCCTGAAGAGTGTATCAAATGAAGCAGTAGTTCAAATAATGATTATATTGACAAGAAATCCTGAATTGGCAGCGATTTTGCGCAAAACAGGTCTCATAACCTGTGGAAGGTGTAAAGCTTGTGTGATTGAAAGGTTGCTAGCTTTGTGGAAAGTTATATGGTGGAAGGATTAGTAAGCCAGATCACGTGACCTGACACTCACATCAACATCGGCGCAACTTTGCAGCTTCAAAAGTTCCCTTTGGTAGATCTTGTCACGCTCGCTGCTCCAAGGTGCTGTGTGAAGGAGACACGAGCGATGGCCAGCTACTAGCTACTTTCAGCAACATTCTTTTGCAAAATTTCACTGTCGATCTTGACATCTGAAGCAAGACTGCAGTGCTTGGAATTAGGCGCGTAGGATTGACATCGCGCGTGTTTGCCTTGAGTGTCACTCTAGCAAACTTCTCTTTCCGGCTCCGAACGGCATAACTACTGTTTATGCTAGTTCAAGACCCAGGGAGTAACTAGCACTCATTTTGGTTGGAGTTAGTTCGTCACGCTACTCCTCGTTTCACCACTCGAATAGTTTCCTTCGACTTTGCCCAGTACTCAGGGTGGTGGATATAATACGGTTATCCTGAGACCAGGAGTGCGCCATGGAAGGTTTTAAAGATGATGATCCTTTTGACTGGTCAATTGATCAGGTTATCGCTAACCTCTGCCTGTCTTCTGCGCCGTGGACTCGTTCTTCTCTCCCTCGCCTGGACCTCACAACACTCGAAACAACCCTCCGCGAAAATGATGTCACGGGAGAAATACTACTTACAGAGATAAACAAGACGACGCTGGCTCAAGATTTAGGTTTGAAATCGCTTGGTCAGCGCGCTACAATATTTCGAGCCGTCGAATATCTACAGAAGCTGTCGCGAAAATATGCAGAGTATAGTCAGTCCCATAAGGTTGATCATTCTCACTCTGTCACAGCCACGCCCCAAACCGCCCCCAGATTGAACCTTCTCCCGGAGACCCCAAGTGCACTTCCCAACTCCCCCTCGCAGTCTCATTCCATTCCTTCTGCTGTAGCTGCGCCCTCAACGCAAAGTAGGGCGGCGGATGTTCTCGAGAACACCAACAAAGCATCGGAGGCAGAACAGCAGGAGAAAGCGCCTTTATTTACTGGCAGTACTTCATTGAACAATCGGCCAAAAGAACATTATGTCGTTGATAATAGTGGGAGAAAACGCCGCAAATTAATCCTGAGTAAACCTCAGGCTCCTATCACTGGGACCCAGGAGGAGAACTTTGGGATTAAACAATCCTATCAGTATATGGGACCTGGGAAGGTGACACTTCCAGATCTCTTTTACAACGACATGGAAGATAGTGACGACGAAACCTTTGTATTGACGGGAGCGAAATGCTCAATTGGCCAAAAGCGCTTTGTGAATAAACGTGTTCAGCACTACTTTCTGCAGGAACCCCGCTCAATACAAACTAAAGAGGGAAAGGACGCTATTGCCATATTTCCATATAGCTCTAAAATTCTGCCCTCGGGTGAGCTGCAATATTTCACACTTTTTACACAAGACAAGGGAGTTGTTAAGGTCTCGAAGGAGGACACCATATCCTGGCCTCAACTCAAACAGGAACGAGATGTATACGACTATCTGCTCGACAAGTACCCAGCTGATGAGGATCAAGGCTTACCACCTTACGGGGATTCTGGCTCAGAAAACGACTATGATTCCGAAACCTGGCAGGAGATAGAGCTTGAAAAACAGGAGGTAGAAATGGAACGGGAAAAGTCAAAAAGACTATCTGGCCCAGAAGTTGACAGCATTATCGACAGATGTGTCGAGCAATTTTTACAGAAGTGGCGGGACCATAAGCTCCCAACTCAGCATCGTAAAGCGCAACGCCTCTGGTTGTCTTCTAGAAAGTGGAATACAAAACATACTCAAACTAAGTCCGCGCAGAGCACTATTGCTCATTTAGACCGGCGTTTGAAAGCGCTTCGAAAGGCCATAAAAGATACTCCATGGTCAAAGGCGAGCGAAGTACAGCAGCAATGTCAGTCAATGGAGGAGACTGTCTTCAATCGGGAAGTACAAAAGTGGACAATATCCATTCTAGAACTTGACACATGTCCCCCAAAGCCTCCACCAGCGGCCACTCCTGTAAAGCGCCCAAAGCCTTCTATACCCGAGGACGAGGAGTGGCTAAGCTCTGAAGACGATGATGAAGATATCGAGGATATCAATGATTTCATTGTGCCGGACGAAGATGTACCTCTTTTGGACCGGACTGAGGATAACAGACAGCCTTCTGCACAAGCTCCGACCCCGTCTAGAAATGAACTAGAGAGTGAAGACGATATTGTCACGCCCAAATTTTTGCGAACACGACGCTATAAAAGCTTTCGCCCTTCAGAACCCATGTCTGCTCGACAGCATTCCCCCGACCATGTTCGGACAAAAACCTCAACCTCACCGGCGCAATTACGACAAATACAACAATATCATAAAGGGCCCGTTGAGATTGTAGATTTAACCAGGAGCTCAGATGAGGTATCCAACCACCAGTTCGATGTTAAAACGCCGCCACTTAATCCTGTTAATGATTCTATTCTTCCGCCTCCTTCACCCCGATCGCGACTGCTTAACGACTTCACCCAGACAGGGAAGAAGAGTCAAGAAACATCGACTTCGAAGGTTTTGGCAGAAACAGCGCGGGTAGATTGGTCAATGCTTGAGGAGCGTTCAGATCGTGACCAGTTGTTGAACAAACTAGTTTGGTCCATGTTTCAGGAAGAGCGTCACGAATTGCACCAATTAATCAATTCAGTCACGTTAGAACGAGCCAAAAAGCGAGTCCGGAAAGCTCTACGCAGTGTGTTACAACACTCCCACCAAATCCAAAGTGGTCACAGACACACCCTATTCTTGAGGATTGCTGCGCTCTATGTTTCCTGGCTTCGCTGCAAAAGACTATCGGCCATGCAAGGCATCCCAAAAGCATTTATTGAGGATACACTCACAGATAAAACTAGTTACGATGATTTCCACCCTAGACTCTGTGAGGTTCTCAAAGCTTTTTTAGACGAGAAGGTTCCAGTAACAAACGCCGCTGCCGGGCAACTACAGGATGTTTCCTCAAACAAAAGGAATAAGCCTGAACATTCCGCCTCCATACAGGTGCCCGCAACTGAGCAAACTCAGGAGCAGGATTTTCAAGAACTTTCTAATGGCTCTGAAGTTGAATCACGTCATACTCCACATAGGAAGCGAAAAAGAGCTGTCAAGGAAAGTCAAGAAGCCATGGACATTCAGAGAAAAGCTCAGCGTCGCGTTAAACAACAGGAAGCCCAA
The DNA here is from genome assembly GCF_000003855.2 of Blastomyces gilchristii SLH14081. Lineage (NCBI taxonomy): Eukaryota > Fungi > Ascomycota > Eurotiomycetes > Onygenales > Ajellomycetaceae > Blastomyces > Blastomyces gilchristii. The sequence continues at coordinate 680,309 of NW_003101677.1, read as the reverse complement.
CGGAAACGGCTTGCTCGCGAGCTAGGGGGAACAGGTATAAGCAACACAGATCCAGAACGGCAGGCTATTAGTTTTGATGACCCAGTTATATACCTTCACAGTTACATCGGTGCCCGGGTGAAACCCCACCAGTTAAGTGGAATTCAGTTCATGTGGCGAGAATTGATCAAGGATGAGAAACGTCAAGGCTGCCTTTTGGCTCACACAATGGGACTGGGGAAGACGATGCAGGTGTAAGTATGGCTTTGTTTTTCTGGTGAATGTTAGCTAACATATAGCAGGATATCGCTTTTGGTGAGCATTGCAAATGCCGCGGCTTCTGATGACCCTGCAGTGAGGAACCAGATTCCCAAAGAACTTCAACTTTCTCGCACACTCGTACTGTGTCCGTCATCATTGATTGAAAATTGGTGGGAGGAGCTTTGCATATGGACGCCCAATGACCCTACGACAAGCCGCAATATTGGACCATTTCACAAAATTTTACCCACACTTCAAATTGAGGAGCGTCTAGAGGGTATATCGTCCTGGTACAAGAAGGGTGGCATTTTGCTGATGAGTTATGATATTTTCAGAGCATTGGTTCTTAACAAAGCAACAAAAAATCGACCGCCAGCACTTGACAGCCGGGCTCATGAAAAAGTTAGGAAACACCTCCTAGAGGGACCGCGCATTATTGTCGCGGACGAAGCTCACAAGTTGAAAAATCGAAATGCAGGGGTTGCCGAAGCATGTCGGGCGTTCGTGTCAAAGAGTCGCATTGCATTGACAGGGTCTCCTCTTGCTAACAATTTGAGTGAGTACTACGCAATGATTGACTGGATCGCCCCAGGGTATCTTGGAGACTTCGTACAGTTCAAAGCCAAGTATATTGAACCGATTCAAGAAGGGCTCTATGCAGATAGCTCGCAGTGGGAACGCCGACAGTCCTTGAAGAAGCTGCAAGTTCTAAAAAAAGATATCGATCCAAAACTTAATCGAGCGGACATTTCAGTCCTAAAAGGGTCTCTTCCCCAAAAAGTTGAGTTTGTGATCACTGTTCCGTTAACCCCGCTTCAGGAGCAAGCATACAATGCTTATATTGCTGCCCTTGGAGCTTATGACAGTGTTGGGAATCCAAGACTATGGGATTGGTTGTCTATCTTGTCCCTGCTTTGCAATCATCCTGGTTGTTTCATGGAGAAGCTCCGAGATCGAAGCAAAGGTCCACAAAAGCCCCCGTCAAGCCGCGCCTCTCCTGATACCGATTCTGAAATACCAGAGGACCCTTCAATCCCTCACGTTCTCCTGTCTTCCGAGATTCTCTCTGGACTAGAGAAGATTTTCACCACTGACATGGATATGTGGTCACTCGAGTTGTCTCACCGAGCGCTAGTTGCGGATCAAATAATTGAACGCTCGATCGCGGCCGGGGACAAGGTGCTGTTGTTTTCTCATTCAATTCCGACGCTCAATTATCTTGAACAGGTCTTAAGGCAAGCAGGACGAACCTACTCTCGACTTGACGGGAAAACACCCGTTGCCACACGCCAGGTAGCTACGAAGAACTTCAACTCAGATTCCAATACTCAGGTTTATCTGATCTCTACAAGAGCGGGAGGACTAGGTCTTAATATCCCAGGAGCAAATCGCGTGATTATTTTCGACTTCCAGTTCAATCCGACATGGGAAGAGCAAGCTGTTGGGCGAGCGTACAGGTTAGGCCAACTTAAACCAGTATACGTTTATCGCTTTCTTGCAGGCGGGACATATGAGGATATTATGCATAATAGAGCTGTTTTCAAAACCCAACTTGCCTTCCGGGTTGTTGACAAGAAGAACCCCATCCGCTGGGCGTCCAAGAATGTTAGGGACTACCTCTTTAAGCCAAAGACTGTTCCGCAAAAGGATCTTTCGGAATTTAAGGGGAAGGACCCAGCAGTTCTTGATAAGATTCTAGCAGAGCAGGACAATATCAGGAAGATTGCGCTCACAGAAACATTCCAGCGTGAGGATAACGACAAACTGACTCCCGAGGAGGAAAAAGCAGTCCAGGAAGAGCTTGATGACGAAAGGCTCAAACGGAACGATCCAGGTGCTTGGCAGAAAAAGCAAGAATTGCAGGCGGCGGCGCGACGATCAGCCTTTCCTCATCCTCCGTCAGTAATGGGTAGCACTCCATACCCTTCAAGCTATACGACGCCTAATTTTGAGCCTCTCTCTGCAGCTTCTAGGCTGCCAATGACAAGTCCGGTCATGGGCCCACCTGCATTGACACCTGACACAAGCCTATTTAGACAAGTAAACCAGCCAAGGCTCACGAATGAGCCCGGCGTATTGTCATCGTTCCGCCCTGAGATCGACGGAACCATGACCTCCACACCGCCTGCACTGGCTGGAGCCACCTCCAACGGCCCATTACTGTTCGGTGGTGGCACAAATATATCTTCCATTCCGCCCTCACCAACCGGAAATATCTTCAATGGTGCAAGACCACTCAATAGCCAAACAAGTCTTAATAATACTGAGAAAGGCAATGGACCCCAAACGGAGCCCGATAATGGGTATAGACCTCCGGCAGCCGACCAGGAGATGTATGATAAGACACGTGCTGGTTCTGCCTTGGAAAAAGAAACGAATACACCTCAATCTAAAACCAGTACGTCAGGCTGCCGTCAGCAATAAACATTTGTTTTGTAGCTTTTCACTGTGTTTTCTATCGCAACTATTTTCTTGTTCCTTTTTCCTTTCCTCACGCTAAATCTCCATCCCCTCCTCTGTCCTTGTCCAGTATAGCTCTCTAGATATACTTCACATGTCAACTGAAATTCAACAACTCTGCCAAACTCTACCGGGCTACATCGCGATGAATTTGATAGAAGAACTTCGATACCCAATAAAATGGCCCAGGAAGACTATCGGTTTATCTTTCAATCCTACATCATAGAGACAGCACTCATGTACCCGGCCGGATGATAAAGAGCGCCATCCGGAACATTGCCCTTAACTTTTCTCACGCTCTCCTATATGTCCTTTCTTTTTCCTTTTGTTGTTTTTCCTTTTGTTGTTTTCCCTTTTCATGTTTCTTTGTCTTTTTCTTCTTTTTGTCCTTTTCATTACTACCCCACCCTTGTGTATTATTATTTCCTCGGAATTAGCCCAAGTTCGGGTTATTCTTCTTTGTGCCTTGATGCTCTACATGAAATCTCCTTTTGTGGTTTTTTTTTTTTTTTCCTGGCCCATGTGCATGCGTGTGGGCGGTTGCATCTTTCTAGCGGGAATGGGAAAAGGAATTGGGATGGGAATTGGGGAATTGACGTTTATTTAGTACCGTTATTCTCTAGTGTCATTTTTCTCTTCTAAGGAAGTTCAATGGGTTGGGCATGTATCTCCTCAATAAATCAATGCGGCATAAATCTGTTGCAGGCTTGCATTCTAGAATCGGACTGAAGAATCAACTTGCCGTACTTGGATGTAAAGTTCACACAACCACACGTCTGTGGGCATAAAAGGGTTATATCTCATCGGATTTTTTTAGTTCTCTATTTTGCCTTGATATTAAATCTCACTCTGGCAGGCAAAACACATCCCTCCCTACAGCGGAATAATTTTGTGGCCCTGTTAAGTGACTAACTCACATCCTCTCCATAAAAAATTGATACATCTCCTTCCTTACTTCTTCTGTGCCGGGGTACATCCCCTTTGGCATATCGAAATAACCATGCGGCGCGCCGGGGGGCGATTTTGACGATGGCTTCCCCACCAGCCATCTGACATTTGGCGCTCATGAAGATCGTGTCGTCGAAGAGTACATCTTCTGTTCCATAGGTGAAGAAGGTCGGAGGTTGCTTTGTCTTGGCTGGTAGGTCAAAGAAATTGAAGTAGAGAGGGGAAATGGAAGGGTCTTTGAAGTTTGTGACGGGATCAGGGAACTGGCTTCCTGTATTGTGCAAAGGAGGTTTTGTTGGTAAGTATACTACTGTTCTATCTGTATTTTCTTTCTTCTTTTTATGTGTCTTTTCTTCTTTCTATCCGGACGTCCCTTGGTTCGTCATATGCGAAGAAGCTGGTTTGCGGGAATTACGTACCCTGCATTTATCCATGAATTGAAGGCCGATGACGAGGGGAGGATCTTGTTTCAAATTGAACATAGAAGGAGTCCATGAAACGTCGAAAACGCCGAAATGAAGAGCCAGCCCTTTGAGTTTGAATTGGGAGAACTTTGGATCCTTGTGGCTAAGGAGGCGCTGAGCAGTAACCATAGCAAGGTGGCCACTGGCAGACTACATTTGCGAGAGTTGGTTAGAGATGTCATGGCTGGAATTGAGGTCACTTCTCTGCACTAGCTTTTCTCTTTAGCAACAGACAATGCAGAAAAGAATCTAGAATATTCAGAGAAGTAGGTTATTGGGAGTATACCTCTCCACCAAGCAATTTCAGAGGTGGCTCAAAATAGTAGCTGGCACAAGAAACCATCGCCGGAAACCGAGTCCTCCCTAGTCCAAGACAACAGTGATAGACTGTTTGGCTAAACCTTCCTGCGGAAGGTACACATATATACATACAAGGATATACTTTTGGCTTCTAGGGGCTTCTAACCCGGGGTTACAAGATCCCCTACAGAAGATCACCAGAAAAGTCACCGAGGATTTGAATTTTTAAGACCTGGGGCGGATTCTAGACTCAACGACTGGCTCGGACCACCAATTAATAAGTAATTATTCGTTTGAATCGCCCTAGCTCGCCAGGACACCGCAATACAAGCAATGGGGGCCGGAGGAGTCCTCTTCACAGAGAGCGGGCACGGTTTACGTTACCGCATAGTTTTGTTAAGTTATGAGACGGCCACTGAGAGACCTTCTGGTGAGGACCTGCATAGAAACCCTGGTGACCGAAGACTGAGCTCATTAGTGGATAGCGCGCTGGTTATCACAAAAATTGTTTTTCGAGCAAGTGGATTGGAATTGGATGCAACTAAAATGGCTGTAACGAATGGAAAAGCGGTTTAAAACAGTCTTTGCCAAGAAGTCCACATCTGGTTCCCATCAAGGCGAGTGTGGTTGGCAAGAGTAAAAACTGCAAACATGATTAAAAGGAATATTTGAAGGTAACAAATGGAAATGGAAAGAGAGAGTAGCAAGTAGGTATTAAATTACGGAAAAGAAAGGAAGGATGAAAGAAATTGTAAAGATTGTGTTACAGAATTTCCCAACAAATTGAAGACAGTATATGCAGGAGCTGTAGGTAGATGGGAGTTCAAGGTCGAAACGATTTCTTGAGATGAAAATATAGAGTAGCAGGGCAAGGATTTAGTGCAACAGAAGGAGCTGCACTATTACTGAAGTAATTTCTCCAAATCGGCAATACGTGACATCCGATCCTCACCCTTTCGGTCTAGTTTCTCTCTGAACGCCGTCGTCATCAGCGTACGTTTCTCTTTCTGCTTGTGTAGGACCCGATCTTCAATACTGTTCTCCATCACAAGACGCCATATAGTCGTTGGTCTTTTTTGTCCTAGACGATATACGCGGTCAACAGCCTGGTCTTCAATAGCTGGAGCCCACCAGCTGTCGGCAAGGATGACTTGGTTTGCTGCGACGAGGTTAAGGCCGACACTGCAGACGTTTAAACTAGCAAGAAGCACGGTGCAGTTTGGGTCGTTTGATAGAGCCTTCATCGCTGCGTCTCGTTTGGCAGAGCTCATTCTGCCATCTATGCGGGCAAATGTGATGCCATTACGCGCCAGCTGGGGCTCGACTATGTCAAGAAAAGACACCCATTGGCTGAAGACGACAGTTTTCGTATTGGGTGCTTGGCCCTTAGCTGTGAGGATTTTCAGCAGAGCTTCAATCTTGCTGCTGGTAGTTTCGGGATCGATGTCAATTTCATTTGTATCTTCGCCAAGGTCTGCCGCAGGGGCAACTAGACTTTTGCAGTCTTCGATTTCTGCCCGGCAAAGTGGGCATTTGTGTTGGCGCTCAATGGCTTGTTCGATGCAAGAATAGTCAAACGTGTGAGCGCATGGAGTAATGACAGGCTGACGGAGGGTGTCAAGGCAAATAGCGCACATTTCTTGACTTTCGATTTTAAGTTGAAGAAGAGCTTGGAGTGCTTTGATATTTTGAGGGGTTAATGCTACCACTTTGTGCTGTTCTAGCAGTTCCATAAGGTTATTAATGCGGTTTTGGCAAAGCTTCCAGTGATTGCACACTTGGCGCATGCGGAGTAGAACTTCGAGGAGAACAGAATACGTTGCACCTCCATTCTTGTTATTGGCATTGGCTTGATAGTCCAAAAGGACTCCCTTGGCTTCCGCCCTAGACTCTTTCTTAGCTGGTGTTGGGACAAAAGATAATTGGATTGGATATGCTAAGCACTTACTGAAACATATCGTATTTCTCCTGTTCATGTGGAAGAAATTTGACGTGAAGCACATGGGAAGAAAGTGGTGGAAGACGGAGATTGATGAAATTCATGTCCTTCTTCCGTCGTAGACAAATGGTACCCATCAAGGCCTGGAGAAGAAGGTTCGCATTTGGATCACAAGCAGTAAGGGGACGAATTACAGCGCTATTGAAGACTGTCAGGTCTTCGAGGCCTCCTGAAATTCCTAGAAATTTTACTTGTGAGTATAAATCTTTTAGGTTATTGACGATGGGTGTTCCGGTGAGCGACCATCGAGAATCGGCTTCCAACTTGCATGCTGCGCGCGCTCCTCGGGTACGAGGGTTTCTAATCGTATGGCCCTCGTCTAGGACGACCCGGCGCCAACGTAAAGAGAATAACCCTTGCGAGGGCTTGGAATTCGGTAATTTGTTCTCAATTGGAGCATATTCCGAAGCAAGAGCTCCATACGTAGTAATAACCACATCATAGTTATTGAGGTTCTTTGCCTCCTTTTTACCCACTCCGTGATAAATCAAAACTCTGAGGGCCTGATCGTTGTGAATATGTTGTGCGATTTGATCTCGCCAATTGCTCATAACGCCAAGAGGTGAGATAACAAGGGTCGTTTTCGATGATTCTTTTGTTTTCGGGGCTGAATTAGCCAATATAAGTGATATAATCTGTACTGTTTTCCCGAGGCCCATATCATCCGCTAGAATGCCACCGCTGGCAAGAGGTGGTTCCGTTGCCGTTGTGTAGTTAGTCGCGATGTTTGTAAACATGTTGCCAGACCTCTTCCAAAGCTGGACAACGTCTCGAGACCCTTTACTTGGGAACTTTGGAGATTCTTTGTCCAGCATCCATGCAAGACCTTGACGTTGATACGGAAGCAATTCTGTGGAAAGAGCCTTCGGACATGATGCCATGGGCATCCTCGCTAGTTCCTCTTCGTTTGTTCCAAACTTTTCCACAACTTGGCCCATCTCTCTAGGATTAAAGCTTGTGCTTTGGCCGATGATATCTTCCAGGGAGGCTATTTCCTTCTGAGATTCATTTCCATTTGGAATATATAGATTTGTATAGGTTGGGTTTTCAGAAGCTTGCCACTGTTGGCCTTTGCCTTTTGCTAGAGGGCGGGCTTGTTTCCCGGCCTGCTTTGCAGCCTCTCTTGCGTACGCCGCACATTGCTTCGCCCTTTCCCTTCGGAAGTGTTTGATGGTTTTGAGAGGAAGGCGATCGCGCTCCATTTTCCTCATAAGTTCTACCTGTTGAACTGGCTGGCTAGTTCCGTAGAGTTTAAGCTCGATGGGACAATCAAAAAAACCCTTGTCACCAGATAATATGCCTTCTACGAGCAGCGATCTAGAGTCCTGAGCTTTTTTTTTTAGCAAATCCCTATGTCTTTGATTGCCAGGTATACTTACCATGTATGGTGCTAACTTGCTAGCAATAGTGCGAGGAAGATGTCCAATTTGAGTCCCCATAACATTATCAACCCGGATAGCATTTGGATCATAACGATTATTTGGCTCTCTTTTGATTGCTACATATTCCCCAGCCGTTGCGTGCCCGTTGTAGTATCTAAGGCCAACGACTTTTGACGAGAGAGTGTCTGCGAACAGTTAGTAATTGAACGGAAAGGATATGAAAAGGCAAGACATAGTAAATACCATATAGCTGGAAATTAGTAAAAGCATCTTCATCCAAACTTTGGGCGGCGTCTACAATCTCAGAGGCACCCGTTTCGTCCTCATCTGCCTGTGTACCCCTTCCCTGGCTAAACGAATGATTCTGAGAGGACTCGATGCTTCGGTGTCCGGCAGAAGTAGAATTGGGAAATCTCGCTGCTTTGCGTGGTTGATCGCAGGAGTCCGTGAGATCGATAATCTCAATCTTCCGCTTATCTCGGGATGAAGCCATCTGCGCTCGACATCAAAATGTGATGTCAAAAGCGGGCGAGCTCCCCTACTTGGATGCCAAATGTGCGTGGAATGCTAAGGGAATGCGATGGGCCAATAAAATCGTTTAATGAGTAATAAAATAGGTCTCTATGCGGAAGTGGGTGAGATGTGGATTGAATTTTTGTCTGCGCGCAGCTTGCGAAGAATTGTCCTTCCCTCGAAGGCGCGTGTTGAAGCCCCTGAAATAAAAGCGCGCTACGCCGCGATGTCACGTGAATAACCTTAATTCTGGTCCTAAAAACTTTATTTTGACCCCATAGCTTTCCCTGCTCCAGGCAAAATGGTAGTTATCATGATATGGCGTGATTATATAAATCTTTGCTCATCACTAAGATGAAGAAGTTGAAGCTATCAATATGTCAACAATGGCCAGCTGATAATCTGTTTTGACACTGTAAATTTTCGGTGCAACTACTCCAATACTGAGTCGGGGCAAGCGAACCAATAAATAGAGCGGCTTTTTTCTTTCGTTTTTCGGTGACCCTACTGCCTAAATAATTGGCCTCTGTCGAAACATTGACCATGATTGGAGCTATTTAGCGAAGCTCTGTTCAGCTCGTGGAAGCTTTTGCCAACAACCGCTACTTTTACATCCCTCTTCCTAACGGTAGTCGGATACGAAACCAAAGGAACTACGAATTCCTTTACGCCACCCTACCTAGTCTATACATAACAATGAAACATGGTGAAATTGTTATTCCGCCATCGTACCTCGTTGCGGTTCGGCAACTTCAGAACAAGTATGATGAAGCCATTGCTGCTGGGCGGATCCGGCCGGTTCTCTTCCCCCATAGCTTTGCACCCTTGATCATTCTTGTTCTCTCACTCCTTGTGAAAACCCCCCGGAATGGGCATTTTACAATCATCAAATACCTGTCGTTTGGCTCTGTGATTTGTTCAGGATTATTGAACATCATCCAATCCCGAATGTATCTTGGAGGGAATGGATGTGTTGTCGGAATCGCTTCCTTCTGGTATATAATGTTGAGTGCGTCATTGCTAGTTTTAAACGATCCTCAAGGACGTTTCAAACGCATTGAACGAACGACAATATTTGCACACAATAGGGAAAACTGCTCCAGTTGTTCTGAGAATCACGTTTTAGCGACCATATCCAACAGATCTCTTGAAGATAAAGAAATTGGAAACACAAATTTCCGATTGTCACGAACTACAAAGAAGGCCCTGCAACCGGGAATCAAGTGCAACCATCGCCCTGAAGCAGGCAGCGAGATGTATATTTTGCGGTGGCAAGCGTATCCAAACACATTTCCTCATCGTTTGGTATGGGTCTAGGACCTTATTGTCAATATGCGGGGCCCTGGCTGGAATTGGCGTATTTCTACAATTCCCCTATTACCAAAATCAGTTTCTTCTCACCTCGATCCGCTTTCACGTGGAGTTAGGAAGCCCGAAATTATGAACTTGAGTAATACCAAATCCGCCGCCAAGTCCGCACTATTCCAGATGACATGGAGTTATCTTGGCCTAGACGCTCTAAAAGTCATCATGATGCTCGATCCCTATTTCTGGGGCGTTGTTTCTTCCCCACCCCCATTTCCTCTTGACTCCTTCGGCACGTTCGGAAATATTACTACCCAAGCCTATCGACTTCTCCTCTCAGTGATGGGCGTTATATGTGCAGTAGAATGTACGGCTTGGGCTATTTCTCTACTTTCTCTTAGCATTTCATTATGGGTCCCTTTCGCTCGCACATGGACATCCATTCCAATTGAAGCCCCATGGTTATATCCAAAAATATTCGGACCTTGCTTTTCCTCGCTTCTAGATCACGGGCTCATCGGCTTCTGGAGCAAGTGGTGGCACCAGGTTTTCCGCTTCAACTTCCTCCAGCCCAGCAATTGGATCTACGCGCATCTTCCACAGCGACTCCAAAAGCCATTCGTAAGACAATCTCTCCAGCTTTACATTGCGTTTGGTCTAAGTGGCCTATTGCACGCCGCCGGCAGCTACACGCAACTCGCCCCAACAAAACCTTTCCCCAACCTTTTCTTGTTTTTCTTCCTTCAAGCCCCGGCAATCATGTTTCAGGACTTCGTTGCCAAGAATATCGTTACCCTTCTCCCGTTTAACCCTCCGCGTTGGCTCCGTCGATCGACAAATTTCATCTTCGTTGTGACATGGGCGTTTCTAATTGGACCCTTGGGTGCGGATGATTTCGCAAAAGGCGGAATATGGTTGGTTGAGCCGGTTCCACTCAGCCCCATTCGTGGTTTGGGGTTTGGTGCGGAGGGTCAAGGCTGGTGGTGCTGGAAAGGGCAGGCCTTTAAGCAATGGAGAGGCGAGAAGTGGTGGGATGTTGGGATACGGATTATGTGAAATCTGAGTTGAATGTGTCAATAGACCTACAAGCTCGCTGTGGATATACATTTTCCAGACATGCGCAACTTATATTGGCCAGTTTCAAATACTCTCATGATATGAATGGAAAGGGGAGAGGTGGCCCCTTTCCGTGGCGTGACTGAATTTTCCTCAATTAAGCTTTCGACCTCTCGATAGAAAAGGCGGAGGAATTCTTTTTCGGTATCCCGAGCATGCTTTTCAAATATTTTTTTGGCTACTTAAGTCTCCTGGGGGAAACTCGCAGATAGGGTTGAAGAACCATCCCAAGTATGCTATTTTTCTCCAGTTGCCCCTAATTCCACCCTATTTCAAGATTTTTATAGATTAGACAATACATGACTTATAATTAGATAAAATGACGTGGTTCGATCGAGAGATGCTGTGCGATTTCCAAGTTTGATCAAATACGTAGGTAATTATTCGTCTTCCTCCTCGTCTTCATCGGTGTCTGGTTCAATATTCAGCGTGGGAATCTCATCATCAGATCCGTCATCACCTTCCCCGGAACCACCACTCTTAATTGCACTGGTATCCTTGACAGGTAAAATGGAAGCCTCCTGTCTCGCGTCATCTGCACCGCCACTCCTTCTCTCAATTTTCTCTGTACTGGTTGCTGCAATTTGAGAATTTTGTCTAAGGATTGATTGAATAGCTGGCGCTGGTTTATCGAAGTCCGTGGTCCTTTCTGTTGTGGGAACAGCAGGTATTTGTCCCGTAAGAGTCGTCGCCGAGGAATTGAAGGATTGCATCGTTTCAACACGTATTCTTTTAGTCTGTGAAGTCATCAGATTATGAGATGCCGCTGGTGGAAGTGCTTGCTCATCAGTCATTTGAATATCATCCAAAGCTCGTTTGTTTATTGGCCGAGTGAGTTCCTCAGGTACCACATTTGACGACGATACGAAAGCGGCCATTGACTTCGGTTTAGATTCGTCTTCTTCATTCGCCAGTTCCCATTCGCTTGATTGAGAGACTCCTATTAGGACGGGCATCCTTGGCCGTAGAAGTGATTCAACTCCAGGCGTTTCTGGGTAACATCGAGCAAGAAATGGGATAATGCTCGGGGTATTGCAACGACTAGACGTTGCTGGGACGGGGTTGAGGACGCTGGCCATCATGATAGATTTGCTCCTTGTTATGATCGCCGTTCGGTCAATTTCGGTCCGGAGATACGGTGGTGTGTGTTCCGTCGGAAGGGCTGTGAGGAGGCTTGTAAGAAGATCCTCAGCCGCACCTTTTAACCCAGGGAAAGAATGTTCCGCGTCAATGGTGGCTATTGGGTTTAGATTCAGGAAAGAGTCTACATTGCTTGTCGACGGGTTTGGCTTCGCGGCAGACTTGGCACTAAGATGCTGATTAACGCCAACAGCCTTGTTTTCTGAGGAAGGCAGGAGGTCCTGGCACGCGGATCTGATGATTGATGCCAAGGATGTTACACCAGGTCTTGTGATGGACGGCCCAATGATAGGCATGACAGTCTTTATTATTTGGTAAACGCCAATCCGTATGTTGACATTGCCGCTTTCAGCTTCAAACGTCCAAAGAGTTTGATCAAGACAGCTTTGTGCAATTGAGATACTCCCTAGACCAAATCTTTCGACGACAGCGCGCAGCAGATCTAGGGTCGCAACGTGAAGTTTGGGTAACTCAGCCCAAAGGCACTCCCGTTCCTCCCGGCCAACTTCGAGATTTAATTCTGTCCCACGCTGTGAAGCGTCATCATCTGATAAAGGGGAAGTCACCGAAACTAAGCGATTGGACACATCAAGTATGGACCCTAAAGGCATCGAGATTGTGGAGCTAGTTGGCATTGCAACGAATTCAGTAAGCAGCTTTAGAAGACTTTCTAACTTCTCAGTGCCAGCATATATACCCTGCCAGGTTGGAGACCCTAGCGCGTCGGGGCTATCATCTCCAACTGGGCGATTGTAATTCTTTGATCTAGATGCTTGGCGTAAGGAGTTATCAACAGACTCCCACTGTTCTACAACCGCTCGGAATAGGTGATCGCTTGTCTGATGTATGGACGATATTGTAGCCCTGCAAGCCTTAAGCCATTCTTCTCCACTGGTATTCTTTGGAGCACATTGATGTAGCGCGATAAATAGCTGCTGCGCCAGGCGTACCCCAGATTTTGACAATGAACCAGGAACGCCAAACGACCCCACGAGGGGCAGAATCAAGCCGTGGATTTGGGAAGAGAACGGGCGAAATATGGTAGGATGATGAGGAAGCAATTCGAGAAACACATGCAGCACAGTTTCAAGCAATGGAGTAATCCGTTTCAGTTGCCTCGCTTGCCCGGCTACTGGCTTCACAGAAACTAAATTCAAGCAAGATGTAATGAAAGTGGGCAGCGACGGTGTCGTTATTTCTCGCACCAATGTTTGGTATGGATAAGTTAGTCGGAATATGCGAGTCAAGGTAATGAGGCACAGTTTTTTCGTTGACAGTGGGTCAGATCTCTGTGTCAGCGGTTAGCAGGAGTTGGGATGAACAGGATTAGGTGCACGAGACGAGAAAACGAATGAAACTCACCGCTAGAATACTTAGTAGAGCCCGAACCCAAGCCTCAGAACCGCGAAGAATCTCCCACTGGCCTGCTTCTATTACTACCTTCACAAGGATAACCGCAGTCCAGCGTCCTTCAACGCGATGATCTTGAAGCAGACTCGTGATGCGGGCTTTTAATTTCTGTACAAGCAATGCAGTATCTGACTCCCTTGGAGTTTTTTTCTGGGTTTGAGGAGCCGATAATATACTTCCACAATCAGCGAAAGCTGTCGCAAGGTAGATTGCAATCGACGGGAGCTCTTTCGCTGGTGTAGTAAGTAAGCGGTGCGTCGCGGCGCGGAGGCAAGTAGGAGCTGCCATGGCGGGCGGCGGAAGGATTGAAGCTGGAAATTGAATAGTCTCGGAATTTAGAAAAACCGGTCAACGAGACATTTCTTAGCGATTCATAAGAGGCGCTTTGCTTTCAATCCCAAAATCTGAGCGGGGATAAAAGTTGAAATTCACTAGCAGAACTTTTTTTTTTTGCGGAGATTGGCGCGGGACCAAGGTTCTTTGCCGCGTCCCTTGGCGCTAAGTTGGTTATTACCGCCAAGCGATCGTCATCTGCCGGGCTCGGTCTCATTTAGCTCGTTTCTGTCCTTTCTGTCCAGGAACTGAAACGGCCTCTGGTATTCTTCTGGCTACACGTTTGTCCTAGGATCTTGTCAAGCACTGCTTTTTTTTTTTTTTTTTTTTTTTTTTTTTTGGCTTTACCAACCATGTTTCTGATGTGGTGACAGTTCCATCCACTGAGCTTCACAAAACCATGACTGTATTTGGCCCTTTGCCTCAGTTCGGAGTTTTAACCCTAGCTCTACATCTCTGTGATACAGAAGCAGGCCCGATGGCACTAACAAGGTGAACTATGTAGGGTCGAAACCCCGAGAAGGGGCAGCGCTATATTGAGTCTCTGGATACCGCTAGATGCAACGATAGTTGGAATGACGTTCCAGAGCTCGTTCGAAAAGTTGAAAAGCATTGCCCGGAGCGAAAATGTACTGTTGACGTCTTGTCCCTAATCCCCACAACAATATTTACTGACACTCGGGTCCTTTATTAGGTCTGGTGGCGGTTGCGCGTGCCGAGTGTCATGTCGCAGCCTACCTGAACAAGCGACCTACCACTTCCTCCACCGGCTCGGGATCCACAGAGACAAAGCTCCATGATCTCATACCAGGATTGCTGTCTGTAATGGGGGAGGAAGGGAGCCCGCCACAGGATGTTTTCCAAGCGCAAGTGTGTTTGGGCTGGTTGCATTGGGCACTATCAGAACCTGCACTGGCGGCCTCCCGTCTGCCCAAAGATTTCGATATAACACTGCATATGTTGTCTGGGGATCAACAGGTCCTATCGCCCTGGACAGAAGTCTGCATTATAAAGGGTGGATATATGAAGGGTATAGATTCCTTGGATTTTAATGCTATATTACGGAACTCATACTAACTCGTTTTCTAGGCTCAGCTCAGGCGTTAGTTTCGGGGTCGGAGGATGCGATACGCACTTTCAAATCAGTTTTACCTTGGGTTTCCGCTCCGGTTTCGAACTCCCCGTCAAGTCCACAATTCCTATTCTGGTCTGAACAGTTATTGGCTAAGGCCGCACTCATTGCAAGCGAAGCTGCATCCGAAGGTCCCCTGGCAAATGAGCAAACTGTCGAGTTCGCCTTGAAGGCATTCCGGCTCTGGTCATCCCACCGTAACGTAAAACAAGGTGACCCGGCATCAACTGTTTTAAGCACTGCACCAGCGAGCCCAGGGTCAAGAGCTTCGATATGGCAAACCTATTACACGCTTTTATCATCGACTTTGCGCCAAGTAGTTTACACTTGTCCGTCGGAGAGCCAGAAGCGTGCCCAATTGACAACGGAATTCCGTCGTGTGGAGACTATTTGTGAAAATATTGTGATTAAAAATACAACCTTTCCAAAGGCAGAGGTTAAAAATAGAGAAGTTGAGGCCTGGGTAGAACAGTTCATCCAAAATTGGGAGGTCCTTTCTGGGTCAGAGTGGCGGGACAACGATTTCGGGGAAGGTGGACAGGATGCTTTTTCTCGCAACGTTCTGGATGTGAGTTGTTGTCCCAAGAGCGCCACTGTTATTATGCTAACCCCGCCCCTCCTTAGATGCTGTATCGAGCAGCTACCATGACATTTCATTCTACCCTCATCCTACGCCGCCTTTTCCATGTCCACGCAGCTTTAGCCGAGTTTAACCTTGCGATCAAAGCACTAGAAACATACATCGATCTCACTACTAGCGCAAAAGCGCGGGCAAAAAAATCTCCGGAGGCTGCAGGTGAGCTGGAGGACGATGAGATATTCGCCCGCACACTTTCCGAGGGAATCACCATGCTATCTTGCTTCGGCTCCTATAAGGAAGCGGAAAAAGCAAAGGAATTGACCGATATGCTACAAGAATTACTCGATGAGCTGATGACTAACAGCTCGACGACCGATTTACCCAACGGACGAGTTTCACCAGAGTCAATCACTGCCTCTTCCCATAGCAGAGCTTTGTCTCCCATAGCAGCTTCCATAGCATATCGGGCTATCGGAATAGGCCTCGCGAACTGGGCAAGATGGACTCCAATCAATGAAGCACGAACTGACATCCAAGCTGATGCTCTAGCTGCGTTTGAAAAATCCCTGGCTTATGAGTCCCCAGAGGGCACAGATGTGGCATCGTCCTTCGCATTTGGACTCCTGCTTGCAGAGACTAGGGACCTTAACGGCGCGATTGATTGTGTTCGGGCCGCATTGGTGTCGGCTCAGTCCGTGGACGCGGGCGCGCACGGACAATCGCATTGGACTAGTACCAAGGAGCGAGATCTTGTACCGCTATGGCATTTACTAGCTCTTTTACTAAGTGCAAAACAAGATTTCGAGGCTGCAAGCAAAACATGTTATGCCGCTTTTGAAAGCGTGCCAAGCGTCGATTTTCTTCATGAACAAAATGAAAAGCTTTCTCAGAATAAGCGACAAGACCTCGGGGAGAAATCAGCTCATTGGCTGTCAGCTGCCGCCATCGAGATGAGTAGAGGCACACCTAACGAAATGGAAGCACGAGAGAAAGAGAGCATTATTGAGCTACGGATTACTCAGCTTACGCTGCTGGAAATACTGCACGGCCCAGAGTATGCACTAAACCTTTCTGAGGAATTGCTCAGCCTTTACGGTCGTTTGTTCACGAATCCCGAACTTGATAAAAAAATCGAACTAAAAGGGTCGGATAATCTCATACCCCCTAAGAGTTCAGCGGGAACAACTCGAAGCTTCCGCGGTAGTATTTTCGGCCGAAGGAAGAGTGTTAAATATGGAGAGAAAGACAACCCACTTAGGGCAGAAGCCAATATTACCCCAAGAGTACCATCAACCTCGTCTGGAGGTGTTCCTACTGATCCAGACGCACCAACAATTCAAGTTACGGATGAGGATCGGTTTGCATCAAGCGAGCATCCTCACTCAGAGGCCACCGGTGGTTCTGCACGGCACAAAATTCATCGGCGGGACGGTAGCACGAAATCTATACCACCACGCAGCTCAGACAAATCAGTTCGCTCAACTGGCGCAAATACAATCAAAAAACACCAACGTCAACATGCGGAGGAAAACTCATCGATATCCGCCAACGCACTCCCCCAAGTCCCTCGAAACGAACATCCACCTCAGGGTCATGTATCAACACATCATGACAATCATAAAACGCACGGCAAAGAGTTCACTTCCTCCTGTTGTCCACCAAGAAATCTACTCCGATGCGGCCTACGTTCACGAAGCTTTCGCTTCGACTCCCCTACACGCGCACTCACTCGGTTTCCGAAAGTCCAGACGCAAATACACGCCCATGGTTTGCTGATTAAAATATGGTTGTTCATCGCAGGACTTTATCGACGTGCAGGACTCTTCGAGGACGCGCTAGAAGCCTGCAATGAGGCGTCAGAACAAGCCAGATGTGTGGAAACACTCATTGCAGAACAGGAGTCTTCAGCGAGAGCTTTCGCCGACGCAGGGTGGGGAGGCACAAAGAGTTCAGACGAGCTTTGGGGGGATGTGTACGCTGAAAGAGGCAATCTCGCGCTGGCGCAATCGCACCCATATGACGCAATCAACCATTTTGAAGACGCTCTTATGTACTATCCAGACCACCCATCAGCCACAGTAGGGCTGGCTAACCTACTTTTGGATATCTACGATCAAACTTTGCCTCCCGAGAAGCCTGAACCCGACCTGGACACCATCACATCTGGTGTTTCTCTCTTGTCATATTCGTCAAAGCTCAAAGCAAACTCCCAGACGCACGACGGCGAGCAGACCAGTGGCAACAGCGGCCCTTCTCTATCACAGGAAAGCACACCCGAAGCCCTGGATCGGCTTGCTGCACGTGATAGGGCGTATGGCCTTCTATCCGCGTTGACCAAACTCGGGAGCGCGTGGGATAACTCCGAAGCGTGGTTTGCGTTGTCAAGAGCCTATGAGCAAAGCGGGCAAATTGATAAAGCTAAAGAAGTTCTCTGGTGGTGTGTGGAGCTTGAGGATAAAAAACCTATCCGACATTGGTGGAACGTTGGCTCTGGAGGATATGTCCTATGAGCTACTATCGATGAAGGCACTCCCTACAAGAGCTTCAGTTATTTTTTTCTATTGAGCAATTAATGTCACATTTTACCCCTGACCCAGTTTTCGCTTGGTGTAATTTTTGTTCGTATTAGATATTATTTCCTTGGGCACAGGAATACCCACTCCACGTTTTGAGCGACATCTGTCTCATGAAAACGCCTATTTGCCCCGTGTCTATGCTTTGAATGTGACTAAGTTGCTTCTTTTCGTGTTCAGCAAGTATGATATTGAATCGTCTATATAATCCAGATCTGCTGACATAGAATACATTGCTGTCTTTCCCGAAATCTTCATTCACTGTGAATAAAGCATCAATTTCTATCAGCATAGAGAAGAGAATATATACAATTTTTTAATGTAGCCGCCAACCAGCACTCTTCAAAGCTCGAAACGTGCAATTAAAGACGCCTTTGGCAGAGTCTTGCCCATCTAAACCGAACACATATTTATCGACGTGCCGCAACAGGTTTCCAGGCAGAAAATTTCGGCCTTACGCTGTATATTGCGAAACATATTGTAAGTACAATTGTTCTGAAAGTGGAGGGCCAGAAAATGCAAACTCGGTACAAAGGAAGACTCACGTAGAATATGGCTTGTACGCGCCACGACTTAACGTCATGGTGGGCTGATGCTCTGGCAATTCCCATGATCGCACGCCAGCCTGTAAGATTGCATCTTGAGTCGGCGGCTTGTCGACCATGTACGCTAACCAGGCGTGCCTAGGAAGTAAAGATAGAACAGTACGTAAGAATTCCATTATATTCCCGGGAGTGGAGTGTGTAATTGAAAGGAGGTTCAGAAGATTGATTGAGGATTAATATATACCAGCCAACGTCAATTTGGGATGCGTCGAATTCTTTCTCCTTGTAATCCACCCAGCGCGTTCGAACTAAAGCGAGACGAAAATCAGTTTACGCATTCAAAGCGTGTTGCAGATGCACAACTGATATTTCTTACGTGGGAGTTCTTCCATGTTCTCATAATATTTGTTTCCGTATCGGTCCATAGCTATCAACGTCCCAGCTTTGGTATCGCCTATCAATGGTTTCTGACGTGTTAGCCATCTGTTCCACGGCGCGGAGCTGTGGGGAAGGAGACAAACCCATATACTATTATCCAGCACCAAAACCTTAGGTGAGCATATCATAAAGCCAGCCAGCTTGGATAACCAGGAGGCAGAAAAGAGAATATTGTACGTGCAAGTGAAGCGTACCTGCATCTGGTGACCGTATTCCTGTTTAATGTGTATGTGGTTAGTATCGGCATTGAGAACGGCAAACGGGAGTGGACGAACTTTGAAACCTATCCGCCACAAGTTGCGGGCAGTTCGGAGAATTGTCGACATCTTGAAGGCTGCAAAGGTGGTATTCCGTTGACAATCTTCCAGTCAAGCTGAGTGATTTGAAGTTGGTGATGTTCGATGTCATGCTGCCGAAAGAGGCTTAGCGCCGAGATTCCCAAAAGAATGCCGTTGCGGCGAACTTCCCGCCCGAATTTACATACATAACTATCAAATTCTAGGCTTCATGTTCCTAGCCAATTAAGGGAGCATGTATTCAATTGGCATTATTTTCGCATTTTCTTCACAATGATAAAACGTATCGGGGTGCAAACCCTTCGTTACTCATGCCGCAGGCCCCCCATCCCGCGACGTTCTGTCCGGAAGTTCTCCTCTCATCCAAGCCACACACAAACCACGTCCTATCCAGCGTCGTCCCTTGGTAGCATAACTATTGAGTTGGACAATATTGCTCCTAGATTTGAAATCCAGGCGTCCCAGATTAACATTTTAGACTCTCCTGCTAGCTTCTACGACGCTCTGAAAGTAAGTGGGTTAAAACGCTTTGTCTGCTCCCTACGGCATTAACAAAAACTGCAATTGTAGGATAAAATTCGAAACGCCAAAAATAGAATATATCTTTCGACTCTCTATATTGGAAAGACGGAATTCGAGCTTATCGAAATCATAAATGAAGCCCTACGTCAAAACCCGAAGCTCCGAGTCTCGATTCTGACGGATGCCCTACGGGGTACCCGCGAAACTCCAAAACAATCCTGCGCATCACTTTTAGCGTCCCTAGTTGCAGAGCATGGATCGGATCGCGTCGAGATACGGATGTTTCACACCCCTAACCTTACCGGATTGAGGAAAAGATACGTTCCGAGGAGAATAAACGAAGGATGGGGCCTGCAACATATGAAGCTGTATGGGATTGATGATGAAATAATATTATCCGGGTGTGAGATCACTGTTCCGATTTACGTATAAGGGCGTACCTGTTCTAACACATATATTAGAGCGAACCTCTCAAATGATTACTTCACGAACCGATTAGACAGATATCATGTCTTTAACTCTAAACCGCTGACGGATTACTACTCCCGAATCCATAATTCAGTATGTAGCCTCAGTTTCCTCGTCCTTCCAAACCCGGGGGATAAGGCCGGATATGCTCTGTCCTGGCCAGCGTCTAATGGCGCCCCGTCGCCGCTTGATGATCCGGAAAACTTCATTGCATATGCATCTACCGTTTTAGCACCTTTAATAAAACCAACGAAATCTCATCCTCTGCCGCCACCAGTGTCATCAAAGCCCACGTTCGTCTATCCAGTGGCACAGTTCAGTCCACTATTAAAACCTGACGAATCCACAGAGTATCCTGCGGTGACAAAAATCCTTAGCCTTCTTTCAACATCCCCCTCCCTGGCCAACTCCCGCTGGCTATTTACAGCAGGCTACTTCAGCATTCACCCTGTTCTCTCGTCTCTGTTGATATCCAGCACATCAACAGCAGCAACCGCCATATCAAAAACTCAAGGAACTGTCCTGACTGCCTCACCCTGGGCAAACGGGTTTTATGGCTCGGCCGGAGTATCAGGAATGCTCCCAGCGGCATACACCCATCTATCTGCACGATTTCTGGATCGTGTTGCAGAGGCACAAAGAACTAACTCTATTCAATTGAAAGAGTGGCGACGGGGAACCGTCGGACAACCAGGAGGATGGACTTATCATGCAAAAGGGCTGTGGATAACTCTTCCCGAAGAAAAACACCCGAGCATCACTTTCGTAGGAAGCAGCAACTACACAAAGAGAAGCTATAGTCTTGATTTGGAGGTTGGGGCAGTCGTGGTAACCTCTGACGAAGCGCTGAAACGGAGATTGTCAAAGGAAACTGAATGGTTACAGAAGGATGCCAGTGCCATATCCCGGGAAGATCTGAGGAAGGTTGAGAGGCGAGTTGGGTGGAATGTGCGGTTATCTATGTGGATTGTGGAGAAGGTTGGGGGCGCGTTGTAGATCCAACAAGCCTTAGACGTCCTGACGGGAGTCTGCCACAATTGTATGTACATTATGTATCAAAAACTTTGGAAGACATTATTGTAGACATTTAGAGGAACGCATGTATAATATAAGTAACTAGTTTAATGCATTACTGCTATCATGCTTGCTGTCCGAGATTTTCCATCCATCGACATGTTTATAGGATCCCTTTTATCTATACCGATCTGCTAAATGCTGCGAAATGCTGCGAATAGAATATCGCGCCGAAACCAATACATGCACCGATTTGAACTACAGAACGCCTCGAATCCAATAAGTAAAATATGACCCAAACATGCAATCATTAGATCGAGCCCAAAATAAGATAAAGAAAATGATAGGAAATCCCCTTAGACTTTCCCAGGCAACCTCGCCGGCCCAAGACCCTGCCGAATCTCATCCAGCATCCTAATTCCGACAACCTCATTTCCATTCTTTCCTCTCTTTCCCTTCGCCCCCTTCCTCTTAGCATGCACCCCACGATCATCCCAATCGTCTAAAAACCCATCCATGATCTGATTGAAATCCGACCGAAGCGGCGTCCCCCCGCTAACCAGGCTGGGTACTTCAGATACCGTCGACATCCCGCTGACCATAGACATGTCATCCGCCATGCTAGAGCCATCGTAGTCCTCCCCTTCTTCATCAAGCGAGTAGAGTGCTTCAATTCTCTCAAACCTGTCGTCGAGAAGGCGGTGTCCCTCTGTTCGCGCCAGTGAAGATGAGGTCATGGAATATGCCGATGGGTTGGTGAGTGCACCCTTGCGCTTCTTTCTGCGGACCGGGGTCCCGCCGGCAGTGAACATTGTGGATGCCACGGTTCCAGCAGGTAGCACGGAGCCGGTATCTCCTTGCGTACCGGGCGCTGAAGGTTTTGTTTTCATATCCTTCTTGTATTGTGCGAAGTTGCGAAGCCAGTCTCCCTCTGCGGCAGTTGTGTCTGGGATTTGCTCATCATTTGTAGGTCCTTTGGAAGGTGGAGCTGCATTTTGCGTTCTTACACTTGGTTGCTCCGGTGCCTTTTCCGTTGCGTCAGATTCCCAGCCTTCACCGTCGTCTTCAATATATGTATCCCTCCATTCACTGGGATCTACTTCCGCATCCACCCCACCTTGCACTAGGGACTCAAACAAACCTCCATCCTCGTCGCTATCAACAAATGCGTCATCCTCAAGAGCTTCCAGAGTCTCTCTTAGTCGAGGGTCCATATCTGGCTGAAACCCAGCAATGGCATCGGGGACATCCTGTTGATCTTGATAGGTGGACTTCCTAGAATAAGTCGAAGCCGTGGAGAGAACATCATGCTCGTGAACCGACCTAAAATCCTCTACATCGTCCAGTGAAGTCTCCCTCAATGCATCCTCAAGTTTCATGCCTTTGGCCTTCCCTTTCCCCCTCATTGGCGCGGCTTCAACAAAGTGCGACTGTTCACTCCCAGCCCCGCCCAAGTCTCGCAAATGCTGCATATAATCATATTGTGAGTCATCGTAGTATATCCCATAGTTCGCCGCTTCTCCTTCATTCTTCCGGACTTGCGCGCCTTCAAATTCTTTCTCAAGTTCCGCAAGGACTTTGGAGGTTTTGGAAATCTTTGGAGCTGATTCCGTGATTGGAGCTCCGGATACCCTATGGAGGACTCTATCGTCCGCGTCTGCATCGTGTATCAGAGGGTCATTTTGCGATCTGTGAAAAAGTTGATAGGTGGTTGCGGATTTTTTGTCACTAGAGGCCGAGTAAGGAACAGTGTGTTAGCCATGCCCAACGCCCACCCTTCCCAGCGCAGGCGAAAGAGGTCTGTGAACTTACATCCATTGCCTGCGTGGAGGCATTTTGTTAAAATATGTTAAACTAAGGTGACAAATTACATGGAATTCGCGGCTTCTTTGAAACGTGGTGACAACTATCGCTCTAGGTTGATTCTCCTGTTTGGTGCTCGAACAGCATTTATCTTTTTGGCGTGTGCGATAACACTTGGCCACGTGATGTTCTCCATTGTTGGTGATTACTACATCTACCCTAATCACGTGCCACCCAACTTATATAGTTTCACCTTAGATAGATTACACATATACATAATACAACAACATTATTCTCTAACAGGTTATGAAGCCCTTCTATGAATAACTGCTAATAACATGCTAATCACATCTTTACAATTATTTAATGTATCTTGATATCTCTTTAAATCTATAATTAATTTAAGATCTGATAGAATGCTAGATTTGATAAAGAAATACATATTAGTATGAAGAAAATAAAATCTGAAAGTACTGAAAGTGCAACAGAGAATAACAGTTAACTTAATAATATTTATAATAAATAACTTTGATAATGATTTTATAGATTTAATTGTTTCATACATTATCAGAATGTTAAATTAAGAGAATAATTTATATAATTTAACTTCTGTAAGTGAGATAAATTGTATAAAGATAAAGATAATAAAACTTTAATAGAAAATTAAATAAGTGAAAACTAGCAGAGTAGATAAGACTCTGACTAATATTAATAACACTATTAGTGCAGATCTGATACAGTTTCTATAGAAATAAGAAAGAATATCTACTCTGATGAAAGTTTTAGAAGAATTTCAGAATCAGATTAAGTATATTAGAAAACTCAGTTACTCTTACAGACTCTGAGAACTATTTAATATAAAAGAAGAAATCTTGCTAATTACAAAGTAATCTTATATAATTAATATTATTAATAAGAAGTAAATCAGTTCTATGAAGAATGTAAGTAATAACATGTAATAATTTTAAGAAGAATATTGTAGCGGGCTGCGCCTGATCAATTATATAGACTATTTCGCTACACTTCATAGATTCTTTCACTTCACTCTCAAACATGTACACTCTGATTCTCAGCCATTCTCAATCACCAATTCTCAACTGTTATAAACATGTATAGATTCTTTCACTCTGAAGCTTCACTGCATACATTATTATATACATGTATAAATATTCACTCTGATCACTGATTTCTACACTTTCTCTTTCTTTTCTTCTCTAATGTTTTTCTCTTTGTTATATAAGATCTATCAATATTATACTGATCTATTCAGTGTAGGCCTCTTACACTAGAAAAACATTCATTGTCTTCTTATTAAAAATGATTATTCACATATCATCTTCTCATTAGAAATGATTTTTCACTGAGATATTCAAATGTGTAAACAATGCATAAGAAATAGAGAAACAGTTAAACAGTTAAGTAAACACTGAGTCTTCAGATAGTTCTTAGATAGAAGCTTGCTCATCAGTTACTCTGACCTTATAATAAGATCTTACAAAGAGAGTAAGATTTTACAAGAGAATGTCAGTGAAAGACTCAAGAGTTCTGATACTCAGATATATAAAATATTCATACAATTACACATCTGATGATTAATACAATCATGTCTAACAATAATATGAAACTCTCAAATATGAGTATAGATGTGATGTCACAGTAACTCTAAGCAATATTGAAATTACAACAATAATAAATAACTGATATGCATGCAACTCAACAACATTAATATGAAGAGATTTAATAATTAACTCATACAATTTCAACATCTACAGAAATAAATATAAAAGTACTGAAAGAACACTTAAATGCTTCTGTATATTTTAATACTTCTAATCTCACTCTCTACTCATCATGAAGAATGGAATCGCTTGTGAAACTGAGTATAGATGAAGATGTCATTGATTTATTAATCAATCAAGATTGATATATCAATGAATAATTGAAGAATCACATGAAACAGAAATTTCACTTATGAATAAAAGCATGTGAATCAGTGTTGCAAACATCTGATAATATTATTAAATATCTTGATATTCTGTTCTGAGACACTGTCATACAACAGAAAGTATTAGATTGATTACAGAGTATCTGACAGAGAAACACTTCTCTTACAACATTCATCTCTGACTTTAACATCAAAATTCTAGAAGCAGGTGATCAATCTTGAGAGAATTAAATGAAGATTAGTATACTTAAGAAGATATTAACTTTTGAACTCTTACAGACTCTTGTAAGTATAGATGAAGATCAGACTTATGAAGACTTCTACACACAGCTCTGAACATTGAATGATCATCTTATCAAGCTCAAGAGTATACAGAACAGTGATAGAAGATGTTACATCTCAGTAACTTATACACTCACACTGAAGAATAACAATGATGCAGATGTTATAAATTGAGTAGACTTGAATGTCTATACATAAGCAAGAGTCTCTGTCATTTGAACAGACTTTCAAGTTTCTGAGATCACTTCTGAAGAAGTCACTGATTAATATCAATGAGAAGTATGTATCAACTGTAACTGATCAGAGCATATTACTTTCAACTGCTGATTAATCTATGTATCTTCTCAATCAAGAGAAAGATCAGTGTTTTCTTATTCAAAAGATGAATCAGTGTCTGTTCATGTCAACCATGTTACATTAGAGAAAGATTCAGAAGATAACTATGAGAATATCTCAGTGAAACAGGAAAAAGATTAGCTTCTGTTCAAATTCACAAATAAAAGCTTAAAGAGATCAGATGATAATAATTTGAAGAGAAAATGATAATGAATGTAATTCTTATATCTACTGTGATTGATAATATGTATAATATGAAAGCCATGATATATAGTGATCTATGTTACTATGCAATGATAAAATCTTCAGTTGTAAGATATCATAATCTTCAGTGTATCTCTTTATTCAAACTCTGACTTCTCACAGGATTTGATAATCTGAAAGATGTTTGAACTCATTACATGATAAAACTAAACATAGATGTAAGAGAACATTAATATGAAGATGTCTACACATATGAAGTTGATAATCTTGATTATAATCTTATACTAGAACTTGTCTGACTATCTGAATAAGGCATCTTACTAAATACTTGAAACAGAAGCTTGATATTCTTTAATGATGATAGAATTTATGAAGATAATATTCACAAGACTATGAATCTTACACAGATCTCTGTCAATACTTATGAAATACTCTGAAAAAGAAGTCATTATCAAAATCACTGACAGAGTTACTAATAAGTTCACTGATAGCAGAATTATATGTTAATCTATTTCATCAGTCTGACTGATATTAAAAAGGCTCTAGAAAAGTTGTTCTGTGTTACAATAATAGATTCTCATACAAAACTCTCTTAATAATATCATGAATATCTAGATATCTTCTGATAAGATAATATTATGAATATACTCTCTTTATAAGATTCTGAAGTGAATCACAGTATCAAGTTAGAGAAAAAGAATGATAAGAATCTTAAACTGTCATGAGACTCTCTTTATAACATGTTCTGAGATGAACTTCTTCTTCTTTGAAAGACACTCAATGATCTGTTGAATAAAGAATTCATATACATTAGTAACTCTTTCACTGCAGCCTCTATTCTCTTTGTAAAGAAATCAGATGAAGAACTTCAGTTCTGTGTGAATTATCAAGAATTAAACAGATTAATAAAGAAAGACTGTTATTCTTTATCTCTTATCAATGAAACTCTAGCTCACATTGAACAAGCTCAATAATTTACAAAGTTAGATGTCATCACTGCATTTCATAAGATTTACATTACTGAAGAAGATGAGTGACTTACAGTATTCTGAATATAGTATAATCTCTTTGAATGAGTAGTCACATTCTTTGAACTGATCAATGCTCTCAGTATATTTCAGAAGTATATCAACTGAGCACTCTGAGACTTTCTTAATAAATTTATATCTACTTATCTAGATAACATTCTCATCTTCACTGATGAATTCAGAAAGAAATATCAAGAGTATATACAAAGAGTATTACAATAACTATGAGAAGCAGAACTATCAATTGATATTGATAAGTGTGATTTCAAAGTCAAGAGTACTAAATACTTAGATTTTATCATAGAAGCTGATAAGAGAATTTGAATGAATTCTGAGAAGATCTCTGCTATTCTTGAATGAGAGACTCTGTGCACTGTGAAAGATGTATAAAGCTTTATCAGATTTACTAACTTCTATCAGTGATTTATATGAAACTTCTCAGATATTATGAGATCACTTATAGAACTTACTAAGAAAGACTCAGTATTTCAATGATTAGCAGATACTGAAGCTGCATTTACACAGATAAAGAAGATGTTTATTAATATCTCTCTGCTAATAATATTTGATTCTGATCATAAGATAGTTATTGAAGCTGATTTCTCTGACTATGTAACAGAAGAAGTGATATTGTAATATAATGATGAAAATGTTCTACAATTATATATCTTCATATCTAAGAAACTGAGTCCTGCTGAATGCAATTATGAAATCTATGATAAGAAACTTCTTATAATTGTATGCTGTTTAGAAGAATAAGACTCTGAACTCTGAAGTATCTCTGAATTTGAGATAGTTATAGATTATAAGAATCTTAAATACTTTACAACTATCTATAAACTCACTGAATGATAGATATAATGATCTGAGTTCTTAAGCTGCTTTCATTTTATAATATACTATCATTCTGACAGTCAGAACTCAATGACAGATGCTCTCTTATAATGAGAGTAAGATATATCATCTAATGTAATAGATACTCACTGAATGAACTGAGAGCACTGGCTCTTGAATCTGAAAATACTAGTTAATCAAGATAAAACAGCTCACAGCACTATACATGCTTCTCTGATTAAAACTATCACTGATATCTTAACTTCTCTCAAATCTATATTAGATAAGCTATGACATACAGCAGCTTAAACTGATGAACTTCTTCAAGCACTCACTGAAGCAGTATAACAAGAAGTATTCTGATTTCTCTCAGAATTATATGTAAGAATTAACATCTCAGAATATTTAATTGATAATAATAACACTCTACAATTTCATGAACAATGCTGAGTCTCTCACTTTGAATTCTTACACACTCAGATAATGTAAGAGATACATGATTCATATATAACTGATTATTCAGGTCATGAATAACTATATAAAATGATCTTCTAAGAGTTCTATTAATCTGAGGTATTAAATAGTATCAGATGCTTTATCTGAAACTGTAATTACTATTCTTTCATTATCTTATAAAAGAACTGTAGAAAAGATCTACTGAAATCACTTAATATTTCTAATAGAATCTGATGACATATAGTAATTGACTTTACTATTAATCTATCTGAGAGTAAGAATTGTAGAAATATTCTGATTATTGTTAACTGACTAAGTAAAGATATAATATTGAAATCTTGTAATAAAATAAATACTGAATAAGTCACTAAAGCCTTCTTACAGAGTTCATTCTATTGAATGTATGAATTGCTGAGATTAATAGTATGAGATTAAGACTACTAATTTGTAAGTACTCTCTGAATAAGAATCTGTCAAGTTCTCAAGATTATACACTGTCTATTAACTATCTATCACTCTGAGACTGATAATGTATCAGAATGAATAATTCAGACTGTAAAGAACTATCTCTATAAGTTCTACAATTACTTATAAGATGATTGATATAATCTGCTTCTATATACAGAGATTACTATCAATGAATAAGATACTATTTTAACAGATATAAGCCTGTTCTTTCTTATATATAGTTATTACATGAAGGTGTTGAATCTTCTAGAGATTACACAGTTCATATCAGATCTCTGCAGTCTGATTCAGATTGCTGATAATATAGTAATAAAGCTCTGAGATATCTGTGATTGAGTAGAGATCTTTATAATAACTGTGAAATAAGATTAAGAGAATTAAATTAATATTCACTGAGATCTCACTGAATAATATAAGATAGAAGATCTGATATAATTAAATCTTAAGAATATATAAATCACATATTTATCTTGTATACTAGATTATCACCATATCAGATATAAAGTGATAGAAGTTCTAGATAGCTATAACTACTGTCTTAACATATTATCAGAGATTTATAATATATTCTATACAAGCTTACTCTGCTGTATTATTATCAATCTGTTCTCTTCTTAACTGACTTCTAACTGACAGTCATCAGATATTATAGAAGAAGATAATGAGCTTGAGTGAGAGATTGAAAATATTCTTGATAAGAGACTCTGCAATCACAGTCAGTAATATCTTATAAAATAAGTCAGCTATGATTAACTGATCTGAACTCTGAGTTCTGTGTTATCTGAAATAGCAGCTCTTGACTGATAAGAACTGCTTCTGAAAGAGAAGAACTAATGTGACAGACTGTGTCTGATCAATTATATAGACTATTCTACTACACTTCATAGATTCTTCTGCTTCACTCTTAAATACATACACTCTGATTCTCAGTCATTCTCAATTACTGATTCTCAGTCACTATAAACATATATAAATTCTTTCACTCTGAAGCTTCACCGCGTACATCATCACATACATGTATAAATATTCATCTCAATCACTGATTTCTACACTTTCTCTTTCTTTTCTTCTCTAACATTTTTCTCTTTGTTATATAAGACCTATCAATATTATACTGATCTATTCAGCGTAGGCCTCTTACAAATATAATATATAACTGTATAATTATATATGATTCATAATTGCTTCACAGATAAAGTCTTATTTTACAGTATTAAAGAAATTTAAGCTATTCATCTACACTCTGTAAAAGATTATAGAGAAGAATTTCACTGAATAGTCTGCTGTTAGAAGAATAAGATTCTATAGAGAAATTATAACTCTGTCTGTGACAAGCTGTGTCTGATCAATTATATAGACTATTCCGTTACACTTCACGGATTTCTACCACTCCGATTCTCGGTCGCTGATCCTCGGCTGAAAAACCTCTACTGCTCCGATTCTCGGTCGCTGATTCTCAGCTGAAAACCTACAGAATTTCTATTCTTCTGCTCTGAAGCTTCACTGTGTATACTATTATATACATGTATAAATATTTACTCTGATCACTGATTTCTGCACTTTCTCTCTTTTCTTTTCTTCTTTAACATTTTTCACTTTGTTATATAAGATCTATTCATTATATTAATCTATTCAGTGTAGGTCTTTTACACTTGAAAAATATTCATTATCTTCTTATTAGAAATGATTTGTAAGAGGCCTACGCTGAATAGATTGATATGATATTAATAAGTCATATATAACAAAGAGAAAAATGTTAGAGAAGAAAAAGAAAGAGAAAGTACAAGAATCAGTAATTAAAGTAAATATTTATACATGTATGTGATGATGTACACAGTGAAGCTCTGAAGTGAAAGAACCTATACATGTTCATAGCAGCTGAGAATTGATGATTGAGAATGATCAAGAATCAGACTGTACATATTCAAGAATAAAGTGATTGAAATCTGTGAAGTGTAATGAAATAGTCTATATAATTGATCAGATGCAGCCTGTCACATTAACTCTCTCTTTTCAGAAGTAGTTTTTATCAGTCAAGAGCCGCTGTTTCAGATAATACAGAACTCAGAGTTCAGATCAGATAATTATACTTAATTCATTTCATAAGATATTATTAGTCACAGCTGTGAAATCTCTCATTGAGAATATTCTTAATCTCTCACTCAAGCTCATTATCTTCTCTTATAATGCCTGGTGACTGTCAGTTAAAAGTCAGTTGAGAAGAGAATGAGTCAGTGATAGTGCAGCAGAGCAAGCTTGTATAGAAGATATTATAAATTTCTGATAATATGTTAAGACAGTAGTTATAGCTATCTAGAACTTCTATCACTTTATACTTAATATAGCAGTAATTCAGTATACAAGATGAATATGTGATTCATATATTCTTAAGATTTAATTACATTAAGTCATCTATCTTATATTGTTCAGTGAGATCTTAATGAACATTGATTTAATTCTCTTAATCTTGTTTCACAGTTGTCATGAAGATCTCTACTCAGTCATGAGCATCTCAGAGCTTTATTACTATATTATTAGTGATTTGAATCAGACTGCAGAGGTTCAGTGTGAACTGTGTAATCTCTAGAAGATTCAACACTTTCATGTAATAACTATATATAAGAAAGAATAAGCTTATATCTGTTAAAATAACATCTCATTCATTGATAGTGATCTCTGTATATAGAAGCAGATCATGTCAATTATCTTATAAGTAATTATAGAACTTACAGAGATAATTTTTTATAGTCTGAATTATTTATTCTAATGCATCATCAGTCTCAGAATGATAGATAGTTAACAGACAGTGTGTAATCTTGAGAATTTAACAGATTCTTGTTCAGAGAGTGCTCATGAATTGACAGTCTTAATTTAATACTATGAATCTCAGTAATTCATGTATCTGATAGAATGAGCTCTGTAGAAAAGCTTCAGTAACTTGTTCAGTATTCATCTTATTATAAGATTTTAATATTATACTCTTACTTAATCAGTTCACAATAATCAGAATATTTCTACAACTCTTACTCTCAGAGAGATTAATAGTGAAGTTAATTATCACATCTTATCAGATTCTATCAGAGATATTAAGTAATTTCAGTAGATCTTTTCTACAGTTCTTTCATAAGATGATAGAAGAATAATAGTTACAGTTTCAAATGAAATATCTGATACTGTTTAATATCTCAGATTAGTAGAACTCTTAAGAGATTATTCAGTATAATTATTTATAATCTGAGTAATCAATTATATATGAATCATGCATCTCTTGCATTATTTAAGTGTGTAAGAGTTCAGAGTGAGAGACTCAATGTTGTTTACAGAACTGCAGAGTATTATTATCATGAATTAAGTATTCTGAGATATTAGTTCTTATACATAGTTCTGAGAGAAATTGAGATGCTTCTTGATATACTGCTTCAGTGAGTACTTGAAGAAGTTCATCAGTTTAAGCTGTTATATGTCATAATTCATTCAGTGTAGATTCAGAAGAAGTTGAGATATCAGTATCAGTGTCAGTGTCAGTATCAGTGACAGTTCAGAGAGAAGATGTTCTAATCAGAGAAGTGTATATAGTGTCATAAGCTGTTTCATCTTGATTAACTAATATCTTCAGATTCAAGAGCTGATGCTCTCAGTTCATTCAGTGAGTATCTGTTATATCAGATAGCATATCTTACTCTTATCATAAGAGAGCATCTGTTATCAAGTTCTGACTGCCAGAATAATAGTGTATTGTAAAATGAAAGTAGCTTAAGAACTCAGATCATCACATCTATCATTCAGTGAGTTTATAGATAGTTGTGAAGTGCTTGAGATTTTTATAATCTATGATTATCTCAAATTCAGAGATGCTTTGAAGTTCAAAGTCTCATTCTTCTAGACAGTGTATGATTGTGAGAAGTTTCTTATCATAGATCTCATAGTTGTATTTGACAGAACTCAGTTTCTTAGATATGAAGACACATGATTATAAGACATCTTTATCATTATATTATAATATAGCTTCTTCTGTGATATAGTCAGAGAAATCAGCTTCAATAACTGTCTCATAATCAGAATCAAATATTATTAGTAGAGAGATATTAATAAACATCTTCTTTATCTGTGTAAATGCAGCTTCAGTGTCTGCTGATTATTAAAATACTGAGTCTTTCTTAGTGAGTTCTGTAAGTGATCTTACAATATCTGAGAAGTTTTGTATAAATCACTGATAGAAGTTAGTAAATTCAATGAAGCTTTGTACATCTTTCATAGTGTGCAGAGTCTCTTATTCAAGAATAGTAGAGATCTTCTCAGAACTCATTCAGATTCTCTTACCAGCTTCTTTGATAAAGTCTAGATATTTTGTACTTTTAATCTTAAAATCATACTTGTCTATATCTATCAGTAGTTCTGCTTTCTGTAGTTATTATAATATCTTTCACATATATTCTTGATGTTCTTTTCTGAATTCATCAGTGAAGATGAGAATGTTATTAAGATATACAGATATAAATTCATTAAGAAAGTCTCAGAGTACTCAGTTGATATACTTCTGAAATATACTGAGAGTGTTAGTCAGTTCAAAGAGTGTGACTACTCATTCAAAGAGATCATATTGTGTTCAGAATACTGTAAGCTACTCATCTTCTTCAGTAATACAGATCTTATGAAATGCAGCAATGATATCTAACTTTGTAAATCATTGAGCTTGTCTGATATGAGCTAGAGTTTCATTGATAAGAGATAAAGAATAACAGTTCTTCTTTGTTAATCTGTTCAATTCTTAATAATTCACACAGAATCAAAGTTCTTCATCTGATTTCTTTGCAAAGAGAATAGAGACTGCAGTAGAAGAGTTGCTAATGTGTATAAATTCTTTATTTAACAGATTATTAAGTGTCTTTTGAAGAAGAAGAAGTTCATCTCAGAACATATTATAAAGAGAGTCTTATAATAATTCAGAGTTCTTGTCATTTCTCTTTTTCAACTTGATACTGTGGTTCACTTCTGAACCTTGTAAGAGAGATAGATTTATAACATTATTATCTTGTCAGAAGATATCTAGATATTCATAATATTATTAGAAGAGTTTCATATAAGAATCTGTTATTATAATATGAAATAACTTTTCTAGAGCCTTTTTAATATCAGTCAGACTGATGAAATAGATTGATATACAGTTCTGCTGTCAGTGATCTTATCAGTGACTCTGTTAGCAGTTTTGATAATGACTTCTTTTTCAGAGTATTTTATAAGTGTTAGCAGAGATCTGTGTAAGATTCATAGTCTTGTGAATATCATCTTTGTGAATTCTATCATTGTTAGAGAATATCAAGCTCCTGTTTCAAGCATTCAATAAAATGCCTTGTTCAGATAGTCAGACAAGTTCTAATATAAGATTATAATTGAGATTATTAACTTCATATATGTAGGCATCTTCACATTGATATTCTCTCACATCTATGTTTAGTTTCATTATATAATGAGTACAAACATCTTTTGAATCATTAAATTCTGTAAGAAGTCAGAGTTTTAATAAAAGAATACACTGAAGATTATAACATCTTATGACTGAAGATTTTATCATTGTATAGTAGCATAGACTGCTGTCTATCATGACTTTCATATTATACATGTTATCAATCACAGTAGATACAAGAATCACATTCATTGTCATTTTCTCTTTAAATCATTGTTGTTCAATCTCTTCAAGCTTCTGTTTATAAATTTGAATAGAAGCTAATCTTTTCCCTGTTTCATCAGAATATTCTTGTACTTATCTTCTGAATCTTTCTTCACTGCAATATGATTGATGCAGACAGGCACTGATTCATTCTTTGAATAAGAAGACACTGATCTTTCTCTTGATTGAAGAGATGCCGGTCTTTCTCTTAAGTGTGAAGACATATAGATTGATTGACAGTTGAAAGTGATGTGTTCTAATCAGTTACAGTTAATGCATACTTTATATTGACATCAATCAGCGACTTCTTCAGAAGTGATCTCAGAGACTCAGAAGCATGTTCAAACAGTAGAAACTCTTGCTTATGTATAGATATTTGAATCTATTCAGTTCATGACATCTGCATCATTGCTGTTCTTCAGTATGAGTGTATAAGTGACTGAAGTGTAACATCTTCTATCACTGTTCTGTATACTCTTGAGCTTGATAAGACAGTTGTTCAATGTTCAGAGCTATGTGCAGAAATCTTCATAAGTCTGATCTTTATCTATACTTACAAGAGCCTGTAAGAGTTCAAAAGTTAATGTCTTCTTAAGCATACTAATCTTTATTTAATTCTTTCAAGATTGATCATCTGTTTCTAGAATCTTGATATTGAAGTCAGAGATGAATGTTATAAAAGAAGTATTTCTCTGTTAAGTGCTCTGTAATCAATCTAATACTTTCTGTTATATAGCAGTGTCTTAGAACAGAATATCAAGATATTTAATAATATTGTCAGATGTTTATAACACTGATTCACATGCTTTTATTCATGAATGAAACTTCTGTTTCATACAATTCTTCAATTGTTCATTGATATATCAATCTTGATTGACTAATAAACTGATGATATCTTCATCTACACTCAGTTTTACAAGCATTTTCATTCTTCATGATGAGTAGAGAGTGAGATCAGAAGTATTGAAATATGTAGAAGTATCTAAGTGTTCTTTCAGTGCTTTTGTATTTGATTCTGTAGATGTTGAAATGTATGAGTTTCTTATTGTGATAATTGTTAAATCTCTTCATATTGACATTGTTGAGTTGCATGTATATCAGCTATTTATTATTATTGTAATTTCAACATTGCTCAGAGTCACTGTGATATTATATCTATACTCACATTCAAGAGTTCTCTCATATTGTTATTAGATATAATTATATCATTTATCAGATTTGTGATATCTGTAAAAGTGTAATTGTATGAATATCTCATACATCTGAAGTGTCAGAACTCTTGAGTCTTTCACTAACATTCTCTTATAAGACCTTACTCTCTTTGTAAGATCTTGTTATAAGATCAGAGTGACTGACAAGCAAGCTTCTATCTAAGAACTCAGTGTTCACTTAACTGTTTGACTGTTTCTCTATTTCTTATACATTATTACATATTTGAATATCTCAATGAATAATTGTTTCTAATAAGAAGATAATATGTGAATAATCATTTCTAATAAGAAGACAATGAACATTTTTCTAGTGTAAAAGGCCTACACTGAATAGATTGATATGATATTGATTGATCTTATATAACAAAGAGAAAAACATTACAGAAGAAAAAGAAAGAGAAAGTGTGAGAATCAGTGATTAAAGTGAATATTTATACACATATATGATGATGTACACAGTGAAGCTCCGGGGCGGAAGAATCTATACATGTTCATGACGGCTGAGGATCAGCGATTGAGAATGGCTGAGAATCGGAGTGTACATGTTCAAGAATGAAGCGGTTGAAATCTGTGAAGTGTAATGAAATAGTCTATATGATTGATCGGGCGCAGCCCGCCACATGATTATTTATTGAGAAGATATTCAAATGTGTAATGATATATAACAAATAGAGAAATAGTTAAACAGTTAAGTAAACACTGAGTCTCAATCAGTTAAGTAAACACTGAGTTCTTAGATAGAAGCTTACTTACCAGTCACTCTAGCTCTGTAATAAGATCTTATAAAGAGAATAAGATCTTATAAAGAGAATATCAGTGAAAGATCTGAGAGTTCTGATATTACAGATATATAAGATATTTATATGATTATACTTCTTCTGATTTTACAGATATTACATATCTGATGATTAATATAATCATGTCTAATAATAGTATAAGAGAACTTTTAAACATAAGTATAGACACAGTATTACAGTGACTCTGAGTAATGTTAAAATTATAATAATAATAAATAGCTAATATGCATGCAACTTAACAATGTTAATATAAAGAAATTCAATGATTATCTCAATAAGAAATCCCTGTGCAGACAATTTCAACACTGACAGAATTGAATATAAAAGTACTGAAAGAATGCTTAGATACTGTCAGCGTGACTCAGTTCATAAGACTGGTAATTAAGACTGTATAAATTAGAAATGCATGAGTTCGAATCTCACTGCTGACACCTGTTACTTCTTACTCATGAAAGCTCTTATGTAATAGAGACTGAGTCTAATTAGTAAGACTTGATATGAGATAGAACTCTCTACTGCAAGTTAAGTCACTAGTTAAGTAAGATTCTGAGAACACTTATCAGAGCTGATATGAGATGTTAATATCTCACTATTCTACTATACATCTGTCAAGGTTCTAACAATATAGAGTCAAGTCTAATATAGTGATTATACACTACTTAAGCAAGTCTCTAACTAGAGCTGTCATCAGAGCCTAGCTTCTTCTTAAATACAGAGAATGATTTTAAAAATTATCTGACTAGCAGATCTAGACATGTATCTAGACTCTAGACAGAGTAGTCTGATAGACTAGAGTCTGCAAGCTCACTATCAAGCTCTAATACTGATAGAGAGAACTGTAGTTATCAAGTCTATAATTAGTCTCTAACACAGAGTGAGGTCATAATGACTGATTAATAGATCTATGAACATTTAATGAGGCCGAGATCAGCAACTGAAAGCTTGATATGTATATCATCAAGTGAGTAGTGACAGTTACTAACTAATATCTCTGAAAATTAGTGACTGGTCCGAGAGAACAGACATAATAATTGATTAATTATAGAGAATTAAATATAATTAGCTTAAGATGTATTCTGCAAGTGACTAGCATCTGTAGTTAATTTTCTTCTTTAAATGTTGAAAAAGTTGATCATGAGAAGATATCTCTCTGAAGAGAAAAGCTTGAATCTCTTATAGACTTATAAATAAGTGAACTATCTAAGAAGAAAGAATATGAACAGCATTTGAAGAGAATTTCTACAATCAATATAGAAGACTCTATTCTGATTTATTCAGATAACTCTAAAAATGAGAATTTGAATAGATTAGACACAGGCAATGCTTATACTGAAGATAATATCAATTTTATCTCAGATTTCTGAAATTTAGAGTGTGAATCTGAAGTCTTTGATGCTGAACTATTTATAATAGTGAAAGCTTTCAAACTCATTGAAATAAAATCTTATAAAAGAGGAAATAGTTTGAAAGAGATATGAATATTCTCTAACAGTCAAGCTGCTTTAAAAAGACTTAGAAATAGTCAGATTTATAATGATTAAATGAATCTTGAACTGATCTTAAACTCTGTTTTGAAAATTCAAAAGAGAAGAATATTAAAGCTGATAATTCATCTGCACTAAGTTTCTGCTTATATGAATATTCATGACAATGAATTGACTGATTCAGCTGTAAAAAAGAGTTCAGAATTAAGCAGATTTATTCAAAAAATTATATTCTGATCTTTTATAAAGAGAAAAATAAAAGAATCATATTTAAATAAGTGAAATGAAAGCTGGCAGAAATAAAAGAAGAGTATACATTATTCAAGATTTAAAACAAAACCCAAGTGAAAATCTTGTTTAATTAAATGTAAAAAGAAAATATTCTCATCTATAATACAGCTGAAACTAGAATATAACTATTTCAAATCTTATATGCAAAGATTTGATGATAGATTTAATTCAATAGAATGCTCATTCTGCAATGCGAATGAGAATTCTGAGTATATGTCACGCCCCCGGCCGCGCCAAGGCCTCGTTGCGGTTCCACACGGCTCATCACTTCCATGCGGATGATTTCATCCTGTCTGAACCAGTTTTCAACCACTCTATGACATCATTCAGATATATCATAGAAAGATCTGATTGATGAATATAAGAATCTCACTTCTATACAAGGTCAGCAGATTGCTCTTTCTTGATAGTAAGATGCTGCTGAGATATTACTTCAGCTATTCTCACTCATGAAATAAGATAAGAGTATTCATTCATTATCTATATAGAATAGCTAAATGCTGACTTCTTATCAAAAAAGTTAATAATTTGTTTTTCTTCTACTGAAATATATACAAGAGTTACTATGTTTCTTATATAATCTTCTTAATAAACTAAGTATCATATCTGTGATATTCTTATAATAACTCTGTAGTCTATGAGCTCACTATTTAAGTAAGATAGTTAAGCTCACTTATACAGCTTCTTAAACAACTATCTTTATATAATACTGCTGACTAGTCACTACTTCAGTTTCATTATATTACAATTTAAATCACTTAATCTGATTATAAGTTTGAATCAGTTAAGCTCTAACAGACTGATATAATCTTATATACTCACACTGAGATCAATTCAATCTCATTCTCTGAGAAAAACTTTACATCATTTTCTAGAGTGTATACATCTCTACTCTGACAGAAATCTGAGATTTCTGAACTCACAGTATATTTTAATATAAGCTCTTCAACTAGTCTGTCACTGCTGTAGTCTCTACACATCTACATCTATCATGAAGATAGAGAGATTAAGGTCAGAGATTCTCTGAGATATAAGGAAAATACATTATCTGAATTTCACAGCTTTATCTATACTATTGAATGAAAATTCTGCCTTAATCTGAGCCAGTATAATACTTATGAGATATAAGTAATATACACTGTCAACCTTCTTGAAGGCATTTCTGCAACTACTTGAGCTATTAAGAAGAGAGAGCTTGAGCATACTGATGCTACAATAACTTGAGAAGAATTCAAGAACTTTCTACTGAACTAAATTGAAGATTACTATAACTACAGCTTCATAGCAGTGCAGCAGTTTAACTTATTATATTAATAAGATAATGAGAATTCTTTCAATTTCAATATAAGATTTGAAGAATATTGAGAGAAATTGACTGATGATTTGAATCAATTAAAAATACAGCTTTATCTTACAAAGCTGACTTATAAGATGCAGATAATGATATTACAGTATCAGAGTTTATTAATTAATTACACTGAGCTTGTTAACCTGACTTTCTGAATCTATTTGAATAATCAATTCTTCAAGAAAAAGATTAATAAGATCTCTTCTAAGTAATCAATGATAGGATCTAAACAGTGCTGTGACAGCTTCAGTGTAGAGAAAGTAAAGAAGAATTTTAAGTATTCTGATTCTTTACTCACTGTGAAGAAATATTAAAAAAGATTTGACAAAGATCTCTATTTTAACTGCAGAGCTGATAATCACTATACTAGTGATTATAAGAAGCTGAAGAAGAGAAGGAATTAAGAAGATATCTTCTCAAAGTTAACTTCTCTTCTGACAAATGTATCTGTGAAAGATAAAGAAGAGAAAGAAATAAAGAATTGATAATTCTCATATCTCTGAGTTCATATTATGATCATAATGAATACTCTGAATAAGAAGATACTAGTGAGATGCCTACTTGACTTCAGAGTAGATACTAATTTCATATTCTATTTCTTTTCTTTAATGAAGAATTGAAAGAAGATAGACTTATCAGATTATATGAAATTTATCAATAAAATGAAATACTACTGTTTTGACATAATTCAAGTGAAGTGTGTGATCACAGACTTAGAAGAAACCTTCAAGAAGAGCAGTCTGCTTCTTCACACAGTCAATATTATAGATAAGAACATTATTCTAGATCTCTTATAATTGAGAGAAAACAATTCTCTCATTGACTGAGTTACTCAGATATGATGATATTATCTCACTAATGAAGAGACAGTAATAGAGAAATCTGAAGAGTTTCATCAGAAGAATCTTGAGAAAAAGATAGAGTCAATATACTGTGTAGCAGGTGACTGAGACTTGAGAACAGGTGAAGAAGTTATCATCTCTGCTACAAGACTAGCAGCAGTATCTGTTATTGAAGATGAATATATACAACATCTTTTTACAGATTATAAGAATATCTTTTCAGAAAGAGAAGCAGTGAAGATTTCTGATATCAAGATATAATATAAGATTTATCTTGAAGACAGTGTAACAGTGCTGTACAGGCCTCTTTATAACTTATCTGTAAAGAAATTAAATGTTCTGTGCAAATATCTTAAGAAAGTGCAATCAAAGAACTGAATATACTTATTAAAGAGTTCAGCAGAGATGTCTATACTCTTTATACTTAAGAAGAACAGTAGACTACACCTATGTGTAGACTACAGAGATCTTAATAAGATGACAGTTAAGAATTACTATTCATTACTGTTAATTGATGAGATGATCAATCAATTATCTGAAACAAAGATGTTCTCAAAGATTAATATATAGAATGTCTATCATAGAATCAGAGTTAACAAAGACAATATTTGAAAAATGGCTTTTCATATCAAGTACAGCAATTTTAAATATCTTGTTTTATCTTTTGATCTTTGTAACACTTCAGTCATCTTTCAGATCTATATAAATGAGATACTGTGAGACCTTGTTGACATCTTCTACATAGTATACTCAGACAACATTCTAATCTTCTTCAAAACAGAGAAAGAACATGATACTCATATTTGAGAAGTGTTAAGTCACTTAAGACAGCATTAACTCTATACAAACACTGAAAAATGCTCATTCTACATGCAGGAGATTGATTTCTTAGATTATATTATTGAGATGAACAGCATTTTAATGAACTGAAGCTGAGTCTTCATCATTGAGAACTGACTAGCACTGTGAATGTATTATAAGAGGCAGATATTTCTAGAATTTGTAAACTTCTACAGACAATTCATCTATATATATTCACAGATTACTGTTCTTCTTACAGATCTGTTAAAGAGAAGTATGAAAGACAGAAAAACAGAACTATTTACTCTCACTCAAGATATTATACAGATATTTACAGAATTGAAACAAGCTTTTACAGATATTATAATACTGAATCACTTTAACTCTGACTTACTCAGTCAGTATGAGACTGATGTATCTGAGAATAAGATCTATGAAATCTTTTCATAGTTGATATCAGAGATCTTTCAACATTGAAAGAATCAGAGAATAATTATCTCTGAGAATACAGATAATGAAATATCTGTAAGAGAAGACTTTTTCACAGAGTCTATAAGATGCTATAAATAAAGATCAGTGATCTTCTTCTTCAAGAAGTTATTACTTATGCAGAGAAGGTATGATACTCATAATTAAGAGATATTAATAATTGTCAAATTCTTTAAGATCTGACAACATTATCTTCAGAATAGTAAGTATTCAGTGCAAGTTCTCACAGATTATATAAATCTACATTACTTCTTGACAACAAAGAGCTTGATAGAATGTCAAGCCAGATGAGTGAAGCTGCTTTCAGAGTATGATTTCTATATCT
This sequence comes from Blastomyces gilchristii SLH14081, assembly GCF_000003855.2. Taxonomy (NCBI): domain Eukaryota; kingdom Fungi; phylum Ascomycota; class Eurotiomycetes; order Onygenales; family Ajellomycetaceae; genus Blastomyces; species Blastomyces gilchristii. Next base: position 638,519 of record NW_003101677.1, on the reverse strand, counting down.
GATACTGTCTAGATTAGCTTAATCTTATCAACATATCATTTAAACAGCCTGATTATAATATTGTTAATACAGAGAAGAATTCTATAAAAGAATCTCTATCATCACTGCAGAAGAAGCTGGCTGCAGAGAATTGAGATTCTCTAAAGCTCAGAAACAGTGCTGATAAGACAGCTGCATGATTCAGTATAGAAGATGAAAGAAAACTCAGATTCTTACAGAGAACTGACACTGAAGATCATGAGCTTCTCATGTTATATCTTACTATCATTGAATTGATAAAGAATGAAACAGTCTACAATCTTTCAATCTGACTACTTTTAGAATTTATTGATAAGTTACAGAAGAGAGACATCTCTACTGCAGCTTAAATTCAGAAGTTGAAGAAGAAAGAATTCAGTTTGAACTTGAAAGAGATAGACTCTGAGTGAGATGATATCACTAAGAAATCAAGTCACTGATAACTACAAGAATGTGAACTTCTACTGCTGAATGATTCAGTCTTTGTCTCTCATAGCAGAGTGATGCATCAGAAGTTATTAAGAATTCATTATAATAATTCTCATGTGAGACACTTTCAGATTAGAGAAGACTGAAAAGCTTCTAAAATATAAATATATTTGAGACAAGCTTCAGATAGATGTCAAAGAGTATATTAAGACTTATAACATCTATTAAAGAATAAAGATTCTGTGATATAAGTAATATGATAAGTTGATATCACTGTCTGTTTCAAAGAACTCATAACAGAATCTATTAATAGATTTCATAGTTGACCTGCTGAAGTTAATAAGAGTCAAAGAATATGACTTAATTTTGATCATTGTTAACTGCTTTATGAAAATGATGAAATATATTTCTACTTATAAAAAGATTAAAGTCTCTGAATTAACTGATCTGTTTTTAAATATCATCATTTGTAATCACAGTGCTCTGAAATCATTGATAACAGATTGAGAATCCCTCTTTATTAGCAAGTACTGATTAGTCTTTTACTATCATTTTATAATAAGATATCTTCTCAGTACTGTATTTCATCTGTAGATAGATAGTCAGACTGAATATCAGAATCAGATATTAAAACAGTATCTTTAAGTGTTCTGTTTATATTATTAGAATGATTGATTTAAACATCTTCTGACTGCTGAATTCATGTATAATAATGTAAAGAATGCAATCTTAAAGATATCTTCTTTCTATACTTATTATGAATATAATTCTTCATTACTCAGTGATATTGCAGATGATATTTCAAAGAGAAGAATAGACAGTCAGAATGTTAAAGAGATACAGAGAACAGAGTATCTCTCAGTATCAGAAGTAAAAGTGAGATTGAAACTTTTAAATAAAATTCATGAGAAGATGATGAAAAGTAGACTGACCGTGTGACCGTGTCTGAGATCAGGATCAAACTTTACAGTTATCACATTGCCTAAAAGCATTACTTCTGATCATGGTTTGTGTTCATCACATTGATTTCAAATCCCGTTATATCAAATATTAAAGGTCTCAGATTCACTTTTCAAATAAAAATCTAGTCTCAGATAAAGAATATTATATTCTTAGTCACATTTTCATTCTGATTCTATTATTAAAAATGACATTAAATGAGATCATGAAATCATTTCTCACTTACATAATATCATAACATAGTACTCATTTGTTGAAAATTCAACAGAGAGTATTATTAAATATTATTACTTTTCTGAATACAGATTATAATCAATATCATTTTAATTAAAAAAAAAAAATATAAAATATAAAAAATAACAAAAAAACAAAAAACAAAACAATAAGAAAAAATCACAATAAAAAAAAAAAAAAAAGAGAAAGAAAAAAAGAAGAGAAAGAAAAAAAGAGACAGAAAGAGAAAGAAAAATAAAAAAAAAAAACAAAAATAAAAAAAAATCAAGATCACAGAGTCATAGCATTCTTAAAATACTCACTTCTCAGAGTCTTTATAATGTTTATTATCAACTGTGTATCTCTTATAGTGAGAGTAATATAATTATAATGAGTCATTGTTTTAACATTATCTAACAAATAATCAGTATATATCTATATAAATATGAATAATTAGAAAACATACATTTAAAAAGTGTGACCAGGGTGAACTCTGCTGTTACTTGAATAGTATTAAGAGCAGAACACTGAAATTGATGATTCTTCTCATCAATTTCATGAACAAGGCATGTGAAGATAGTCTTAAGAAATATAAGATTCTCTGACTTCTGATAGAAATGAATCTCACAGAGAGACTCTATTTTCATCATATCAGAGACTGAGTATTATTAAAAAGTATTACTTCAATGCATATGCACTTACTGCAGTGATTCATTCTCTGCACATGTAACTGAGAATTACAGCTTTCTCACACTGCACAGCTCTCTCTGAGATGCTGTCACTGGTTTACAATTCACACAGTCTCTCAGTTCAGCACATGCTGTGTATATACAGCTCTGCATGCTGAGACTGTGTTGGTCATTATAATCTGATGTGATACTCACTTTTCACAGGTTATGTTTCATTTGATTGAGAGGAAGAGAGGACACAACTGCTGTTTTATTTAAGAGGAAATGAGTAATTGAATCTGTAGAAGATAATTTAATTTCTTCTACATTTAAAATTTGATTAATCTATACTCTTCAATTTGAGGGTTTCTGAGAGTGTTTTAATAGTTTTCATACCAGCTTGAAATTAGTGATTGATTGAAGAAGAGAAAAGAGAGAAGAAAGAAATAAGAATAACTTATCTTTATAATATAAAAACAGAGAATTGCTGCAATCATTTATTCTAGCAACAAAGATCTGTTTTCTACATGTATCTCTGATACAGATTATATAATAACTGTATACAAAGAATATCAACAGTGCATATATTGAATGAAGATGATGTTACTATACAACACTGTAGCTGTTTCTGTACATCACTGAAAGCTGTTAATATTTTCTTTAAGTCTCTTTATATTTGATAAGTCAGTAATATATTTCAATGCACTTCTTCTTTCATCATCATCATCATCATTATTATCACTATTATCATTATTACTATCATCATCATCATTATCATTATCATCATTATTATTATTATCATTATCATTATCATTATCATCATATCATTTCTGGTCATCTCTTCTACCTTCATCTCTCTTTAACACTTACTGAAATCAATCATGTCATTCTTCTTCAAATATTCTGCAATCCTGCAGATCATCAAGGCACGTGAGTACTGTCACAGATTAGAGAGAGAGAAGAAGAAGATGTTTAAGCAAGAGAAGACAGATTATAAGACATGTTATAATGCCTTGAAGAGGCTCTATAAGAGAGTAGAATGATAATGATTTTAAGTAATACTTCTGATAGATTTAGACTGAACTAAGTATAGAAATAATGTGAATAGCACTGCCTGTGAAAGATTGAAGAAGAAGACAGTGAAGAGCCTTATACAGTAGTGATAAAATCAGAAGAAGTTCTGAGAATGATTTGAGATCAAGATGAAGAGAGAGAGAGAGAAGAAGAGTATTACTGTAAATAAGCAGTGATAGAAGAAGATTGAGAGAATGTTAAAGTGAGAGATAAAGAAGTCAAAACTGATAAGTTTTTTATTTATTGAGAGATAATGAGTATAATAATAACACTTCTATTCTCTAATTGATTAGCAGGAGCTGATAGAGAAGAAGAGAATTAAGGCCTTGTTCAGATCTCAAATGCACTTCATGATTCAGAATATTGAGAAGACAGCTCTGCTCTCTGAGCATGTTAATCTGCTTACTGCTGAGATGGAACCTGAGACAGCAGATCAGAAAATATGAGATTTTGAAATACAGATTGACCTGACTGAGAGAGAGCAGTGAGAACCCTTCTCTGAGAAGGCAGTGAAGAGAGATTTTGAGATAATTATCATCTCAGATAAGAAGAAGAAGAAGAAGAAGAAGAATAAGAAGTAAATTATAAAGAATGATAAGAAGAATGAGAAAGAGAAGAAAGATAATAAGTAGAAAAAGTTTTTTTCTTTTTATATTAGTTAGTTGTAAGTTCATAATTATTAATAATTGAAATTAATTTTGAGTTTTTAAAAATTATTGTACAAGTTGTAATCAAGTCAGCAACAATATATATATATATATATATATATATTTAACTATCATGATTCACAAATCACTATAATATATAAGTATCAATATTTTTTCAACATTGATATTCACAATATTAATATATTTTTAATAATATTATCTAATAACATAATTTAGTAACACTCTCTTTCACAATATTAATATATTTCAAGAAATATGACAGAGATTAATCAAGATTGTTTATTTACTTTTATACATTGATGATATTCAATCTGAGTTAGTACTAAAATTATAACTAAGCTAAGAAACAAGATTATTTTCTCTTATATTAATTCTTCTTACACACATCAGTGATCAGTTATTGAAAATAAATTATTATCTTTCTTAAATTATTATCATGTCTTCTGAATTCACTTCTTTCACTTCTTTTACTTCTATTGAAGATTCACAAACTCTTCAAGAAATTACTGTGAATCACAAAGTCTATGTTGTTTATAATTCAACACAGAATGCTCTCTTTCAATTATAATAAATAATCACTTCATTCTTCACATCTGATTCCAGGTCATGAAATTTATGAAAAACTCAACACAAATATTGAGATGAATTATGAAATAATTATCAACAGATTGTATTGCAGATTACTGAAGAGTCATCTCTCTGCTATAATCACTGCAACTTCATTCAGAAACATTTATTATGAACTGATTATAACTCTGAAGAAATTTCTCAACATCTGAAGTTATCAGAATACAGATAATAAAAGAAAAATAATTAGAAAATTACTACTGAGCTGATAAGTTACTCTATCAGATAATGATTTTTAATAATACTAACTTTCTAATTTGAAGAAAATTATGTGAAAACAACCTTATATCAGTACTCTGATTTCACAACTCTCATCTAATAACTTTTATGAATAATTACTTCACATGTGTATATCTCTGAATCTTTCTCTTCAATCAATTGAAAACTCTGAATTCTGAACACTTCTTCAAATACTTAATTCAAATCTTCATATTTCATATTAATTCTGTCTTCAGTTCAACCTTGAGACACACTACAAAGTTAATATACAATATCTAGAATCAGAGTTGAATAATTATTGAAGAGTGTCTCTCACAGTGAATACATGAACTAGTACAAACAATCTTGCATTTATAGAAGTTACATGTTATTATATTGATGAGAACTGAACTTATTGAGAGATATTAATTGAATTTGAATCATTGATCAGTAGTCATACTGAGAATTATATAGCAGAGATATTAATAACTGTGATTAAAAATAACTATTGAGATATTAGTCTCAGTCTTCTTACAATTACAACTGACAATACTGTGAATAACTACACTATGATGAAGAGCTTAAAGCAAAAATTGACTTTGCATTTCTGAAATGATAAACAAGGTCATATTCTCTGCATTGCTCATGTGATTCAACTTGTGATGCAAACACTGATAAAGAATCTTAACATCAAGATAAAGAATAATGAGATGACTAATTCTTGAGATGAGAATGAGATGAAAGTGATTACTCAAGTAACTTTTACATTCACTTTGCAAAAGATAATGTTTTTTGATAATACTTTTTAATATTGTTTTTTAATAATACTTTTTGATAATGCTACTGTTAATTTTGAATAGATTGACTAATAATTTAAATATCATAGATTTGAAACATTGCTAATGTGATTTGTACCTCTTCTAAACAATAACAATGATTTCATGATATTCAATAAACAAACAAATCAGTCACATCACTGAATATGATACAGAATGTTAGAACACAGTGAAGTTCAATATATAAGATGACTGTTCAGACTCTTCAATTATGTCAGATAATTGATCATTGAGTGCAATACTCTGATTAAGAAAAGATTCAGATATTAAAACTTTCTGATATGAAGTAAACTCAGTTGAAATATGTGATTGATTTACTGTTTCAGTTTTATAAGATAACAAAGACAGTCTCAATCACTTGTACATCAATGCTGCAGTCAGTCTGATGAGTGTATAACAGTTTATTTACTCATCTTGAGAAGCAGTTGAATCACTCAAAAAGAAATTCAGTCTGAAATAATGCTATAGTGCAGGCTATTGTTACTGTAAGAAATAAACTGGTATATTACTACAGCAAAATGAAACAATCTTTTACAGAGTACTATACTGTAGCAGCTCTACTAGATCTCTTCTATTGAGTTAATATCTACACTTCTCAAGATTGAACAGAGAAGGAATGAGACTCATATGTTAAATTAGCTTAAGACTACTACAATGTCAACTATCAGAGATTTGAATGAGCAGATGTTCAAGATGTGAAGACAGTGAAATATAATTCTCTAGTAAGTAATGATCTTTGATAATACTTCATATTATATAGAACTATAATACTAACTTTGAAACAGAACTTACATACATTGATTGCAATTGAAAATCAGGCAAAACTACATACTTGTAAAACTGAATTTGATCACTATCTTCAAGATGATTCAATGAATTTACACATCAAATCAATTCTAGAGTTATGAAAAATTATTGAGAGTACATATTCAACTGTTGCACTGATGACATGTGATATTCTGACAATTTCATTGACAGAGATGAGAATGAAGTGAAAGTTCAACTCAAGTTAAGATATTTATCACTATCACTGAAGACAATTACAAGGAGAAATAATCAAGAAACTCATGATTGTAAAACATGAAATTATCAGACAGTTTAATATCTCTGATCACAGTATATCAGAGAAGTGTAGTTTTCATGAGAAAGTGAAGAATAAACTTGCACAAGAATGTATTTAGTTGTTTCATGAGTGTTATCAATAATCATTACCAAATTCTGATTATATAAGCAATCACTGAATGAACTGAATGAGACTGATTTTAATCTTCAGTCTCAGTCTCATTCTGATTTTGAAAGAATGATCATCTGTCACAGTTTATCCTGGAAAATTACTCTCATTTCACTGTTCTTGAATTAAATCTGGTCATTTTTCATGCCATTTCTCTCAGAAATGGTCCATTTTCAGATTTTTTTGAGACTTGGTCCTGGTGGGACTCACGCCAAGAAATGTATAGAACCAGATCAAATGGGACCAAATGTGAAATTCATGGTCCCGGCGGCCAGTCTAATGAAAAGCATCTATTATACTCAGAAGTGATAGATAAAATACTATAATTAAAAACATCTTTCAATAAAGTTCTTAATAGAGAATTAAGTACTACTTTCAGCAAAGAATATTAAGTCAATGAGACTGTGTAAAAAGCTCAGTGAGTAGTAACTAGAATCTTTTTCAGTAACAAGAGTGATAAATAAGCAGATATACAAGTTAAAATTATTCTCAGAATTAAAATCAATTCATTTTATTTTTCACATTTTCTATTTGAAGCTCTATAAGTAATACTCTAGAATAAAACTGTCTTAGCTGAATAATATTAAGATTGAGAGTGATACTGAATATCTTATGAAGAAAATATTAAATAAGTAAATATATTACAGCAAGCTTCAATATCTTATTAAATGAAAGAATTATTCATTATTAAAGAATTTATGAGAACTGCTTGAGTATTTGAAAAATGCTGAGGAAGAGATTGCAAGCTATGAGACAGCTAGTAGAGATTATCTCATTACATATCAGAGACATTGAACAAGAAATACTGCTTAAGACTTCTTATTTTTTTCAAAGAGTTTTTTAGAGATGATCTTGCAGTGATGAGCTGATACCTTGTGAACTCTATAGCACTCTTCTTCTATTTTCTCTCAAAGAGTTTTTGGAAGTTTAATAAGACTACACAAGTGTAAAATTCCTGAAGCAGTTAATAAGAAAAGAAAGAAATATTTGAAACTAATAAAGATTAATATTATCAATCTGTAAGTCACTGCTATTCTAATAGAGCTGCAGTTCACTGAAAAAGTAAAAAGAGAGATCAGAGTCTACTCATCAATAATTATATCTTCACTAAACTCATTCTTCATTATTGAAGTCTTCAACATCAGCATTTTTATCTGCTGAGAAGTGAGTACTGTAATACTGCAGAGAAGTATACTGCAGAAGAGTATAAAAGATACTGAAAGTATTAACTTATTAACTTATAAAGTATCTCAGTTATCTGTTTTAACTGAAGTAAGATTCTTTTTAATCAGTGATTGATCTTTACAGTACTTTCAACAGTGATATCAGCTGATCTCTTCTTAAGATCAGCTATTCTGCGGTGTTTTTTCATCTCAGAGATTCACACTTTGATCTTCTTTTACAGATAAGCAAGAAGAATCTCTTCAGTCTTGATAGAATCTATTAACACTTAAAGCTCTGAGACTCTCACTCTGTACTACTTGAGCATCTGAACTTTTTATCAGAGCTGATATAACATCTTTCTGTGAGATAATACTTACAGAGAGACAGGAGTCATTGTTACAGATATAACAGAAATAACAGAAGTGAGAGAAGAAATAGATGTATAAGATTCTCTTCTTCTTCAGCTGCTTAACACAGCATAGACATATAATGATGTCAGTCAGAGACTGCATCAGAGTCTTCTCACAGAGAGAAGATAAAGAAACTGTGAGACTCTGCAGACTTAACTCAGCAGCATTCTGAGCAGAGCTTAGACATGTTATAAGAGAGAAACTACAGATTAAGCTTCTTAAAGCTGCTATTCTCAGAATCAAGCTCTCTCTGAGATTCTCTCTGAATGATCACACAGGGTCATACATCACTGTGTTGACTGAGAAGAGAGACAGCATTGCAATGACAGTGAGAGAGACAGAGAAAGAATCAAATATAGATGAATTAACTAGCAGAAGGAATGACATCTCACTGCAAGGCACAGCTACTACTATCACAGTTGCAAGAGATGCAGGAGAAGAAGATGTGATAATAAGAGCAGTGCTCTCATGACTTATTGATACTGCTGTCTCTGTCTTCAATCTGACTTTCTTAATAGTCAAAGAGATCACAGCTGCATCATAAAGACATTTAATGACTAAAGAATATCAGAATAAGCTCTTTATTATCTTTTAAGAATGATACTCTCATACACTCACTATTACAATTGAGAGAAAAGAAAGAAAAATGTATTATAAAGAGAGAAAATCTTTTCAAAAAATCCTATCACTACTGTTAACTTTATCTCTAAAATACATCACTTTTATAGAGAATTTCATATATAGAACAGAATATAATAAGTGATCTGTAAGTCACTTGTTAACTATATTTTTCACATTTCAAATTAATATATAAGAAACTCACTTATTATATGTTTGATTTGAATGAAGATGAAAAAAGAAAGATCTACACAGTCAGCAGAAAAACTTATCTATTTCTTTATCTTATATACAGTACTCACACTGTTAATCAGTTGATAATTATTACTATACAATAAAGATAACTTCTAATCTGATAATCTTAAGAGTATCAGAACTATACTCTTAAAGAGAAGAATATTATCATACTCTCAATCATGCTAAGACCTTATTGCAGTTTCACACAGCTTATTACTTTCATGTGAATGATTTCATTCTATCTGAACCAGTTTTCAATCACTCTATAATATTATTCAGATATATTATAGAAAGATCTGATTAATGAATATAAGAATCTCACTTCTATATAAGATCAGCAGATTCTCTTTCTTGATAGTGAGATGCTGCTGAGATATTACTTCAGCTATTCTTGCTTATGAAATGAGATGAGAGTATTCACTCATTATCTATATAGAATAGCTAGATGCTGACTTCTCATCAAAGAAGTCAGTGATTCATTTTTCTTCTACTGAAATATATATAAGAGTTACTGTGTTTCTCATACAATCTTCTTAGTATACTAAGTACTATATCTGTGATATTCTCACAATAACCCTGTAGTCTATGAGCTCACTATTCAAGCAAGATAGTCAAGCTCACTTATACAGCTTCTTAAATAACTACCTCTATGTAGACTGGCCGCTGGGATTATGAATTTCATATTTAATCTCATTTGGTCTGATCTCATACATTTCTTGGCGTGAATCCCGCTGGAACTAGCTATCAAAAAAACATGCAAAGTGACTATATATCAGATCTTAAAATGAAACCATGACTTGAAAAAAATGAGAAAGTGATCTCATTTAATCTCATTTAGTCTCATTCTTGGCATAAAGTTACTATTTTTAGACATTTTAAGATTTTTTTTAAACTATTTTTAATTTTTTAAAAAGTAACGCTTTTTGATAACACTCAAATGAGATTTAAAGTCATTTAAAGCAATAAAAATAATTTAAATTGAGAAGTGGAAATCATGGTCTCATTTGGAAAATGTGACAAGAGTAGACAGTAAGTCTCACTGAAACTGTATGAGACTACTATCTAATGTTAAAACTGTGTAATGGGATCAGTCGAATTGGTAATGAGACTATCAAAAAATCTAGTCCTGGTCCCAGACACGGTCACACGGTCAGTCTACCTCTATGTGACACCGCTGACTAGTCACCGCTTCGGTTCCGTCACATTACAGTATATTATAATACACTGTGTATTATACAATAGTCTCAGAGTCAGATTGAAAGAGAAGTATGATTTAAATCAATTAAATATGAGATTCTTATTCTCAACTGAGACAGGAATTAAATACTTAATAGACTTTCTATCAGAAACTCAAGCAGCTATAAGAAAATGACTAAATTCAGAAATATCTGAATATGAAGAGGAGAAAATCAATCAGATATAGTCTGTTAAAACAGCTATATACTATCTTTTAATAATTTATTTTATTACAGTCTCTCTTTACTTTATCTTTTTCTTTCAATTCTTTTCTATCTATCTATTTAATGTGTCTATATTTAAGACTGTGTTCTCTTTTCTTTTGTCATGATATTGTCAAATGGTTTCAAAGTATCAGAAGATGTTAAAATACTGTAATTTGTAAACAGCTTTTATATTCTGAGCTAGAATTTTCTGATTTTGCATATCTGAAATTGACGAATGTATAATAGTTAACTTTATAGATATAGGAAAAACTCTGAGAACTAAAAGTTCTCAGGTAGATGTCATAGTCTCTAACTGCATACATCTATAATTGAAGAATAATAATAATAATAATAATGCTTAGATACTTCTATATATTTTAATACTTTCAATCTCACTCTCTACTCATTATGAAGAATGAAAATGCTTATGAAACTGAGTATAGATAAAGATGTCATCAGTTTACTAATTAATCAAGATTGATATATTAATGAATGATTGAAGAGTCACATAAAACAGAAGTTTCATTCATGAATAAAAGCATGTAAATCAATGTTGTAAACATCTGATAATATTATCAAACATCTTAATATTCTGTTTCAAGACACTGTTATATAATAGAAAGTATTAAATTGATTACAGAGTATCTGGTAGAGAAACACTTCTCTTATAACATTTATCTCTGACTTTGATATCAAGATTCTAGAAGTAGATGATTAATCTTGAGAGAATTAAATGAAGATTAGTATGCTTAAGAAGACACTAATCTTTAAACTCTTACAGACTCTTATAAGTATAAATGAAGACCTGACTTATAAAGACTTCTGCATATAACTTCAGATATTGAATGACTGTCTTATTAAGCTCAAGAGTATACAGAACAGTGATAGAAAATGTTACACTTATACACTCACACTGAAGAATAATAACAATGATACAGATATTATAAACTGAGTAGATTTAAATGTCTATGCATAAGCAAGAGTTTCTGCTGTTTAAACAGGCTTCTGAGTCTCTGAGATTACTTCTGAAAAAGTCACTAACTGATATCAATGAAAAGTATACATCAACTGTAACTAATCAGAACATATCACTTTGAACTGCTAAATAATCTATATACTTTCTCACTTGAGAGAAAGATCAGTGTCTTCTCACTCAAAGAATGAATCAGTGCCTGTCTGTGTCAACCACATTATAGTGAAGAAAGATTCAGAAGATAACTATAAGAACACTTTAATAAAACAGAGAAAAGATTAGCTTCTGTTCAAATTTATAAACAGAAGCTTGAAGAGGTCAGATAATGACAATTTAAAGAGAAAATAACAATGAATGCGATTCTTGTATCTACTGTATTAGATGATATATATAATATGAAAGCTATGATAGACAGCGGTCTATGTCATTATACAATGATTAAACCTTCAGTTGTAAAATGTTATAATCTTCAGTGTATACAGTATTCTCTTATTAAGACTCTGACTTCTCACAGAATTTAATAATTCAAAAGACATTCACACTCATTATATGATGAAATTAAACATAGATGTCAGAGAACATCAATGTGAAGATGTCTATATATATAAAGTTAATAATCTTGACTATAATCTTATACTAGAACTTGTCTGACTATCTGAACAAGACATCTTATTAAATGCTTAAAACAGAAGCTTAATATTTCCTAACTATGATAGAATTTATGAAGATAATATTCACAAGACTATGAATCTTACACAGATTTCTGTCAACACTTATAAAATACTCTGAAAAAGAAGTCATTATTAAAATCACTGACAGAGTCACTGATAAAGTTATTAACAGCAGAATTATGTATTAATCTATTCTGTTAGTCTAGCTGATATTAAGAAAGCTCTAGAAAAGTTATTCTGTACTATAATAATAGATTCTCACATAAAACTTTCTCAATAATATTATGAATATCTGGATATCTTCTGATAAGATAATATTATAAATATACTTTCTTTACAAGACTCAGAAGTGAATCACAGTATCAAGTTAGAAAAGAAGAATGATAAGAACTCTGAGTTATTATAAGACTCTCTTTATAATATATCTTAAGATGAACTTCTTCTTCTTCAGAAGATACTCAATAATCTATTAAATAAGAGATTTATATATATTAACAACTCTTTTACTGCAGCTTCTATTCTCTTTACAAAGAAATCAGATAAAGAACTTTAATTCTGTGTGAACTATTAAGGTCTGAACAGATTGATAAAGAAAGATTATTATCTCTTATCTCTTATCAATAAAACTCTAGCATGTATCAGATAAGCTCAATGATTTACAAAGCTAGATATTATTATCATGTTTTATAAGATTTGTATCACTGAAGAAGATGAATATCTTACAGTATTTCAAACATGTTATAATCTCTTTGAATAAGTAGTCACACTCTTTGAACTGACTAATACTCTCAGTATATTTCAGAAGTATATCAACTGAGCACTCTGAAATTTCCTTAATAAGTTTGTAGCTGTATATTTAGATAATATTCTCATCTTCACTGATGAATTCAGAAAAGAATATCAAGAATATATGTAAAAAGTATTACAATAATTATAACAGACAGAACTATCAATAGATATTGACAAGTATGATTTTAAAGTCAAAAGTATAAAATATCTAGGCTTTATCATAGAAGCTAGTAAGAGAATTTGAATGAATTCTGAGAAAGTCTCTGCTATTCTTAAGTGAGAGACTTCATATACTGTCACGCTCCCGGCCGCGCCAAGGCCCTGTTGCGGTTTCACACGGCCCATCGCTTTCATGCAGATGATTTTATTCTGTTTGAACCGGTTTTCAACTACTCTATAACATCATTCTGATATATTATAGAAAGATTTAATTGATGAATATGAGAACTCTGCTTCTATACAAGATCAGCAGATTACTCTTCCTTGATAGTGAGGCACTGCTGAGGTATCACTCTGACTATTCTTGCTCATGAAATGAGAGAAGAGTATTCACTCATTATCTATATAGAATAGCTAGATACTGGCTTCTTATCAAAGAAGTCAGTAATTCATTTTTCTTCTACTGAAATATATACACAAGTTACTGCATTTCTCATACAATCTTCTTAGTATACTAAATATCATATCTGTGATATTCTCACAATAACTCTGTAGTCTATGAGCTTACTATTTAAGTAAGATAGTTAAGCTCATTTATACAGCTTCTTAAACAACTATCTCTACATAATATTATTAACTAGTCACTGCTTCAGTTCTGTTATATTACAATTTAAATCACTTAATCTGATTACAAGTTTGAATCAGTCAAGCTCTATTAACAGACTGATATAATCTTATATATCTGTGCTGAGACTGATCTGATCTCACTCTCTGAGAGACACTTCACATTATCTTCTAGAGTGTGTATATCTCTACTCTAACAGAAATTCAAGATTTCTGAACCTGCTGCATATTTTGATATAAGCTCTTTAACTATGCTATCACTGCTGTGATCTCTACACATCTACATCTATTATGAAGATAGAGAGATTAAGATCAGAGATTCTCTGAGTTATAAGAAAAATACATTATCTGAATTTCACAGCTTTATCTGTATTCTTGAATGAAAATTCCATCTTAATTCAAGTCAGTTTAATACTTATAAGATATAAGTAATATACACTGTCAACCTTCTTGAAGACATCTCTGCAACTACTTGAGCTATTAAGAAGAGAAAGCTTGAGTGTATCAATACTATTATAACTTGAGAAGAATTCAAAGACTTTCTACTGAATCAAATCAAAGATCATCATAACTACAGCTTTACAGTAGTACAGCAGTTCAACTCATTATATTAATAAGATGATGAGAATTCTTCTGATTTCAATGTAAGATTTGAAGAATATTAAGAGAAATTAACTGATGATTTGAATCAATTAAAAATACAGCTTTATCTTACAAAGCTGACTTATAAGATATGAATAATGATATCACAGTATCAGAGTTTATCAATCAATCACACTGAGCTTGTTAACTTGACTTCTCAGATCTATTTAAATAATTAATACTCTGAGAAAAAGATCAATAAGACTTCTTCTAAGTAATTAATAACAGAATTTAAATGACACTGTGACAGCTCTAGTATAGAGAAAGTAAAGAAGAATTTCAAGTATTCTGATTCTTCACTCACTGTGAAGAAATATTGAAAAAGAATTAATAAAGATCTCTATTTTAACTGCAGAGCTAATAATTACTATACTAGTAATTATAAGAAGCTGAAGAAGAGAAAAAACTGAGAAGATATCTTCTCAAAGTTAACTTCTCTTCTGACAAATGTATTCATGAAAGATAAAGAAGAGAAAGAAATAAAGAATTAATAATTCTCATATCTCTAAGTTTATATTACAATCACAATACATATCTCAAATAAGAAGATATTAGTGAGATGTCTACTCAACTCTGAGATAAATATTAACTTCATATTCTATTTCTTTTCTTTAATGAAGAATTGAAAGAAGATAGACTTATCAGATCATATAAAATTTACTGATAAAATAAAGTATCATTATTTTAATATAATTCAAGTGAAGTGTGTGATTACAAACTTAGAAGAAATCTTCAAGAAGAGCAGTCTGCTTCTTCACACTGTTAATTAGACTGGCCGCTAGAATCATGAATTTCATGTTTAGTCTCATTTGATCTGATCTCATACATTTCTTGGCGTGAATCCCGCTGAGACTAGTCATTAAAAAAACATGCAAAGTGACTATATATCAGATCTTAAAATGAAACCATGACTTGAAAAAAATGAGAAAGTGGTCTTATTTGATCTCATTTAATCCTATTCTTGACATAAAGTTACTATTTTTAGACATTTTAAGGTTTTTTTTAGACTATTTTTAATTTTTTAAAAAGTAACGCTTTTTGGTAACGCTCAAATGAGATTTGAAGTCATTTAAAGCAATAAAAATAATTTAAATTGAGAAGTGGAAATCATGGTCCCATTTGGAAAATGTGACAAGAGTAGACAGTAAGTCCCACTTGGACAGTATGGGACTACTATCTAATGTTAAAACAGTGTAATAGAATCAGTTGAATTGGTAATGGGACCATCAAATATTCTGGTCCTGGTCCCAGACACGGTCACACGGTCAGTCTACTGTTAATATCATAGATAAGAACATTATTCTAGATTTTCTATAATTGAGAGAAAACAATTCTCTTATTGACTGAGTCACTCAGATGTAATAATACTGTCTTAATAATGAAGAGACAGTAATAGAGAAATCTGAAGAGTTTCACTAAAAGAATCTTGAGAAAAAGATAGAGTCAATATACTGTGTAGCAGATAACTGAGACTTGAGAATAGATGAAGAAGTTATTATTCTTACTGCAAGATTAGCAGCAGTATCTGTCATTGAAGATGAATATACATAATGTCTCTTTATAGATTATAAGAATATCTTTTTGAAAAGAGAAGTAGTGAAGTTTTCTGATATCAAGATATAATATAAGATTTATCTTGAAGATGATGTAATAACACTGTATGAGTCTCTTTACAACTTATCTATAAAGAAATTGAATATTCTGTATAAATATCTTGAGAAAGTGTAATTAAAGAACTGAATATACTCATTAAAGAGTTCAATGAAGATATCTATACTCTTTATACTCAAGAAGAATAGTAGACTATATCTATATATAGACTACAGAGGTCATAATAAGATGATAATTAAGAATTACTATTCATTATCATTAATTGATAAGATAATTAATTGATTATCTGAAGCAAAGATATTCTCAAAGATTGATATACAGAATATCTATCATAGAATCAGAGTGAATGAAGATGATATTTGAAAAACAGCTTTTTATATTAAGTACAGTAATTTTGAATATCTTGTTTTATCTTTTGATCTTTGTAACACTTCAGCCATCTTTCAAATCTATATAAATGAGACACTGCAGAGTCTTGTCAATGTCTTCTGTATAGTATACTTAGATGACATTTTAATCTTCTTGAAAATGAAGAAAGAACATGATACTCATGTTTGAGAAGTATTAAGTCACTTGAGACAGTATTAACTCTATACAAATACTGAAAAATGCTCATTCTATATGCAGAAGATTGATTTCTTAGATTATATTATTGAGATAAACAGTATTTCAATAAATAGAAGCCAGGTCTTCATTATTGAGAACTGACTGATGCTGTGAATATACTGTAACATGCAGATGTTTCTAGAATTTATGAATTTCTACAGATGATTTATCTATACACATTCACAGATTACTGTCTCTCTTACAGATTTGTTAAAGAAAAGTGTGAAAGATAGAAAAATAGAATCATTTATTCTCATTCAAGATACTGTGCAGATATTTGTAGAATTGAAATAAGCTTTTACAGATATTATAATACTGAATCACTTTAACTCTGACTTACTCAGTCAGTGTGAGACTGATATATTCAGAAATAAGATCTGTGAAATCTTTTCATAGTTGATATCAGAGATCTTTCAATGTTGAAAGAATCAGAGAATAATCATCTCTGAGAATACAGACAATGAAATGTCTGTAAAAGAAGACTTTTTTATAAAATCTATAAGACACTGTGAATAAAGATCAGTGATCTTCTTCTTCAAGAAGTTATCACTTATACAGAGAAGATATAATATTCATGATTAAGAGATATTAGTAATTATTGAATTCTTTAAGATCTGATAATATTATCTTCAGAATAGTAACTTCTCAGTGCAAGTTCTCACTAATCATATAAATCTATATTACTTCTTAACAACAAAGAGCTTGACAGAATGTCAAGTCAGATAAGCAGAGCTGCTTTCAGAGTATGATTTCTATATTTAATACTATTCAGATCAGCTGAACTCTGCTGACACACTGTCTAAATAATCTGATTATAATATCATTGATATGAAGAAAAATTCTATAAAAGAATCTCTGTTATCACTGCAGAAGAAGCTAGCTGCAGAGGATTAAGATTCTCTGAAGCTTAGAAACAGTACTGATAAGACAGCTATATAACTCAGTATAGAAGATGAAAGAAAACTCAGATCTCTGTAGAGAACTGACACTGAAGATTATAAGCTTCTCATATTATATCTTACTATCATTGAATTGATAAAGAATAAAATAGTCTACAATCTTTTAATTTAACTACTTTTGAAATTCATTAATAAGTTACAGAGGAGGAATATCTCTACTGCAGCTTGAAGTCAGAAGTTGAAGAAGAAAGAATTTAGTTCAAACTTAAAAGAGACAGACTCTGAGTGAGATGATACTGCTAAGAAATCAAGTCACTGATAACTAGAAGAATGTGAACTTCTACTGCTGAATGATTCAGTCTTCATCTCTTATAGCAGAATGATGTGTCAGAAGTTATTGAGAATTTATTATAATAATTCTCATGTGAAGCACTTTGAGTTAGAGAAGACTGAGAAGCTTCTAAAATATAAATATATTTAAAACAAGCTCTGAGCAGATGTCAAAGAGTATATTAATACTTACAATATCTATCAAAGAATAAAGATTCTGCAGTATAAGCAATATAGTGAGTTAATATCACTGTCTGTTTTAAAAAGCTTATGATAGAATTTATTAATGAATTTCATAGTTGATCTGCTGAAGTCAACAAGAGTCAAAGAATATGACTCAATTTTGATTATTATCAACTGTTTTATGAAGATGATAAAATATATTTCTACTTATAAAAAGATTAAAGCCTCTGAATTGACTGATCTATTTTTAGATATCATTATTTATAATCACAGTGCTCTGAAATTGTTAATAACAGATTAAGAATTTCTCTTCATCAGTAAATACTGATCAGCTTTTTGCTATTATCTTATAATAAGATGTCTTCTCAGTACTGCATTTCATTCACAGATAGATGACTAGACTGAATATTAGAATCAGATATTAGAACAGCATCTTCAAGTATTCTGTTCATATTATCAGAATAATTGGCTTAAACATCTTCTGACTGCTGAATTCATATATAACAATGTAAAGAATGCAATCTTAAAAGTATCTTCTTTCTATACTTATTATGAATATAGTTCTTCATTACTCAGTCACATCACAGATGACATTTCAAAGAGAGAGATAGATAGTCAGAATATTAAACAGATACAGAGAACAGAGTATCTCTCAGTGTCAGAAGTAAAAGTGAGATTGAAACTTTTGAATAAAATTCATAAGAAGACAGTGAAAAGCATTCACTGTACTCAGAAGTAATAGATAGAATACTATAATTGAAAACATCTTTCAATGAAGTTCTTGATAGAGAATCAAGTGCTACTTTCAGTAAAAAATATTAAGATAATGAGACTGTGTAAGAAGCTCAGTGAGTGATGATTAGAATCTTTTCTGATAATAAGAGTGATGAATAAGCAGATATAGAAGTTAAAATTACTCTCAGAATTGAAATCAATGCATTCTATTTTTCACATTTTCTATTTGAAGCTCTATAAGTAATGTTCTAAGACAGAGCTATCTCAGCTGAATGACATTGAAATCAAGAATAATATTAAATATCTTATGAAGGAAATATTGAATTATTATTATTATTATTATTCTTCAATTATAGATGTATGCAGTCAGAGACTATGACATCTACCTGAGAACTTTTAGTTCTCAGGGTTTTTCCTATATCTGTAAAGTTAACTATTATACATTCACCAATTTCAGATATGCAAAATCAGAAAATTCCAGCTCAGAATACAAAAACTGTTTACAAATTGCAGTGTCTTAACATCTTCTGATACTTTGAAATCATTTGACAATATCATGACAAAGGAAAAGAGAACACAGTCTTAAAGATAGACACATTAAATAGATAGATAGAAAGGAATTGAAAGGAAAAGATAAAGTAAAGAGAGACTGTAACAAAACAAAATATTAAAAGATAGTATATAGCTGTTTTAACAGACTATATCTGATTGATTTCCTTCTCTTCATATTCAGATATTTCTGAATTTAGTCATTTTCTTGTAGCTGCTTGAGTTTCTGATAGAAAGTCTATTAAGTATTTAATTCCTGTCTCAGTTGAGAATAAGAATCTCATATTTAATTGATTTAGATCATACTTCTCTTTCAATCTGACTCTGAGACTATTGTATAATGCACAGTGCATTACAATATACTCAGGATTCTCATTTACATTGCAGAATGAGCATTCTATTGAATCAAATCTATCATCAAATCTTTGTATATAAGATTTGAAATAGCCATGTCCTAGTTTCAGCTGTATTATGGATGAGAATATTTTCTTTTTACATTTAATTGAACAAGATTTCCACTTGGGTTTTGTTTCAAATCTTGAATAATGTATACTCTTCTTTTGTTTCTGCCAGCTTTCATTTCACTTGTCTAAACAAGATTATTTTATTTTTGTCTTTATAAAAGACCAGGACACAATTTTTTGAATAGATCTGCTTAATTCTGCACTCTTTTTTGCAGCTGAATCAGCCAATTCATTGCCATGAATATTCATATGAGCAGGAACTCAGTGCAGATGAATTATCAGCTTTGATATTCTTCTCTTTTGAATTTTCAAAACAGAGTTTAAGATCAGTTCAAGATTCATTTGATTATTATAAATCTGACTATTTCTAAGTCTTTTCAAAGCAGCTTGACTATCAGAGAATATTCATGCCTCTTTCAAACTATTTTCTCTTTTATGAGATTTTATTTCAATGAGTTTGAAAGCTTTCACTATTGCAAATAGTTCAGCATCAAAGACTTCAGATTCACAGCCTAAAGAAAATATTGAATAAGTAAATATATTACAGTAAGCTTCAATATCTCATTAAATGAGAAGATTATTCATTGTCAGAGAATTTGTGAGAACTGCTTAAGTATTTGAAAAATTCTGAGAAAGAGATTGCAAGCTATGAGATGACTAGTAGAGACTGTTTCATTACATATCAGAGACATTGAGTAAGAAATGCTGCTTAAGACTTCTCATTTTTCTCAAAGAATTTTTTAGAGATGATATCACGGTGATGAGCTGATGTCTTATGAACTCTGTAACACTCTTCTTCTATTTTCTCTTAAAGGATTTTTAGAAGTTTAATAAGACTACACAAGTGTAAAATTCCTGAAGCAGTTAATAAGAAAAGAAAGAAATATTTGAAACTAATAAAGATTAATATTATTAATCTACAGACTGCTGCTATTCTAATGAGGCTGCAGCTCACTGAAAAAGTAAAAAGAGAGAATTTCAGAGTCTACTTATTAATAACTACATTCTTATCAAACTCATTCTTCACTGTTGAAGTCTCTGATATTGATATCTTCATCTGCTGAGAAGTTAGTACTGCAGTGCTATAGAGAAGCATACTGTAGAAGAGTATAAGAGATGCTGAAAGTATTAACTTATTAACTTACAAAGCATCTTAGTCATCTATTTCAACTGAAGTGAGATTCTCTTTAATCAGTGATTAATCTTCACTAGACTGGCTGCCGGGACCATGAATTTCATATTTGATCTCATTTGATCTGGTTCCATACATTTCTTGACGTGAATCCCGCTGGGACTAGTCATTAAAAAAACATGTAAAGTGACTATACATCAGATCTTAAAATGAAACCATGACTTGAAAAAAATGAGAAAGTGATTCCATTTGGTCTCATTTAGTCCTATTCTTAGTATAAAGTTACTATTTTTAGACATTTTAAGGATTTTTTTAGACTATTTTTAATTTTTTAAAAAGTAACACTTTTTGATAACACTTAAATGAGATTTAAAGTCATTTAAAGCAATAAAAATAATTTAAATTGAGAAGTGAAAATCATGATCTCATTTGAAAAATATGACAAGAGTAGACAGTAAGTCTCACTGAGACAGTATGAGACTACTATCTAATGTTAAAACCATGTAATGGGATCAGTCAAATTGATAATAAGACTATCAAAAAATCTGGTTCTGATCTCAGACACAGTCACACAGTCAGTCTAATCTTCACAGTGCTTTCAACAGTGATGCTGATTAATCTCTTCTTAAAATCAGTCATTCTGAGGTGTTTTTTCATCTCAGAGATTCATGCTTTTACCTTCTTCTGCAGATGAGTAAGAGAGACCTTCTCAGTCTTGATAGAATCTGTCAATACTTGAAGCTCTGAGATTCTCACTCTGTACTGCTTGAGCATCTGAGCTTCTTATTAAAGTTGATATAATATCTTTCTATGAAATAATACTTACAGAGAGACAGAAGTTGTTGTTACAGATATAATGAAAATAATAAGAGTGAGAGAAGAGATAAATGCATAAGATCTTCTTCTCCTTCAGCTGCTTAGCATAGTGCAGGCATGTAACAGTGCTGATCAGAGGCTGCACTGAAGCCTTCTCACAGAGAGAAGATAAAGAAACTATGAAATTCTGTGAACTCAACTCAGCAGTATTCTGAGCAGGGCTCAGACATATTATGAAAGAGAAACTATGAATTGAGCTTCTCAGAGCTGCTATCTTCAGAATCAAGCTCTTTCTGAGATTCTCTTCAAATGATCACACAGAGTCATACATCACTGTGTTGACTGAGAGAAAGAATGGTGTTACAATGATGATAAGAGAGGCAGAGAAAGAACTGAATGCAGATGAACTGATCAGCAGAAGAAATGACATCTCACTGCAAGATGCAGCTACTACTGCCACAGCTATAAGAGATGTAGAAGAAGAAGATATGATAATGAGAGCAGTGCTTCTGCAGTTCATTGACACTGCTGTCTTCATCTTCAATCTGGCTTTCTTAACAGTCATGAAGGCTGCAGCTGTATCATAAAGATGTTTAATCACTAGAAAATGTCAGAATAAGTTCTTTATTATCTTTTAAGAATGATACTCTCATACACTCACTGTTATAATTGAGAGAGAGGGAAGAAAAATGTGTTATAGAGAGAAGAGATGTTTTTGAAAAATTCTATCACTATTATTAGTTTTATCTCTAAAACACACTACTTTTTCAGAGAATTTCATATATAGAATAGAATATAATAAGACATCTGCAAGTTACTTATTAACTATGTTTTTCACATTTTAAATCAATATATAAGAAACTCACTTATCACATGTTTAATTTGAATAGAGATGAGAAAGAAAGATTTATACAGTCAGTAGAAAAACTCATCTATTTCTTTATATCATGCACAGTACACACACTGTCAATCAGTTAATAACTGTTGTTATACAACAAAGATAACTTCTAATTCAGTAATCTTAAGAGTATCAGAACTATGTTCTTAAAGAGAAGAGCATTGTCACACTCTCAGTCATGTCAAGACTCTGTTACAGTTTCATATAACTCATTACTTTCATGCAGATGATTTCATCCTGTTCAAACTGGTTTTCAATCACTCTATGATATCATTTGAATATATCATAGAAAGATCTGATTGATGAATATAAGAATCTCACTTCTATACAAGATCAGCAGATTACTCTTTCTTAGTAGTGAGACACTGCTGAGGTATTGCTTCAGCTATTCTTACTTATGAAATGAGAGAAGAGTATCTGCTCATTGTCTATATAGAATAGCTAGATACTGGCTTCTCATCAAAGAAGTTAGTGATTCATTTTTCTTCTACTGAAATATATACAAGAGTTACTGCATTTCTCATACAATCTTCTTAGTATACTAAGTATCATATCTGTGATATCCTTGCAATAACTCTGTAGCTCACAAGCTCGCTATTTAAGCAAGATAGTCAAGCTTACTCATACAGCTTCTCAAACAACTACTTCTACATGACATCACTGACTAGCCACCGTTTCAGTTCCACCATGTTACAATATAGAACTCATTAAAAGATATTATAACTCTTCTCTAGTAAGTTATTTTACAGATATTAGAACTCAAACAGTTACTTATAAAAAAATACTTCTAGCTGAAGATGCAAGAACTTATAAAGAATATAGTGAATTCTTATACTATTTATCAGAGTTCACAGATAGTGTGATTCAGACTATATAAAGAACTTACTTCTCTACTCATTCTATAGAAACCTTGAAAATAGCTAGAAATGAATACTCTTATAAGTCTCTCTGAAAGTAAGAATATATATAATGCCTGCTTTGACAGTGTGCTGATGATAGTAGATCACTTTATCAAGATAACACACTTTATACTCACTCACAAGAACTTAAAGTTAAAGAATTTAACTTATATCTTTATTTATAATATGATCTGATTACATAGATTATCTGTAAATATTATCTCAGATAGAGAATTAATTTTTACAGAGAAGTTCTGATCTGATCTGATATTTATACTAAAGATCTTATAAGATCTAAGCACAGCTTTTCATTAATAGATAGATAATCAGATAGAATATCTAATAAGTATATTAAAACAGTATCTACAGTGCTTTGTTAATTACAATTAGAATGACTGAGTGTATTAATTATCACTTACAGAGTTTATATATAATAACTTAAAGTATATCAGTACAGATAAAACTCTCTTTGAGATACTCACTGAAACTTATCTATGAATAATCTTGATAAATCCGTGAGAATATACTATAGAGTGTGATGATATCTGTGAATAAGCTGAGAGAATTCAGAATATTCAGAAGAAAGTCTATAAATTCTTGAGAAAGACTCAAGAGTATCAGAAGAGATACTATGACTTTAAGTATATTATAAAGATTTTTAAGAAAGATAATAGAGTCTGACTAAGTCTAGAAAACATTATTATATAAAGATCTAGTAAGAAGCTGAATCTCTTACAGACAGAGTCTTATAAGATTATAAAGAAAATTAGCTTACAGTTCTATAGATTAAAAGTATTATCTAAGTTACAGATATATGATATTTTTCATATCTCTTTACTCTGTAAATATAAGAAATTCTTAGAAGAAAACTCTGTAACTCATCACTCTGTTTATAAAGTACTAGAATATAAGAGGTCTACACTGAATAGATCAGTATAATATTTATAGGTCTTATATAACAAAGTGAAAAACATTAAAGAAGAAAAGGAAAGAGAAAGTGCAGAAATCAGTGATCAGAGTGAATATTTATACACATATGTAGTAATGTATGTAGTGAAGCTTCAGAGTGAAAGAATAGAAATTCTGTAGATTTTCAGCTGAGAATCAGCAACTGAGAATCAGAGTGATAGAGTTCTCATCTGAGAATTGAAGTGATAGAAATCTGTGAAGTGTAACAAAATAGTCTATATAATTGATTGAGTGCAGCCTGTCACATTAGCTTCTCTCTTCCCTGATCATACATAGCTTCTATCAGTTAAGAGCTGCAGTCTTGAATAATGCGGAACTCAGAGTTCAGGTCAGGTGATCATATCTGACTGATTTTATAAGATATTATCAGCTGCGGCCGCGGGATCTCTTATCAAGAATATTCTTAATCTCTTATTCAAGTTCATTATCTTCTTCTACAATCTCTGATGACTGTCAGTTGAAAGTCAGTTGAGAAGAGAACAGGTCAGTGACAGTGTAATAAAGTAAGCTTGTATGAAACACATCATGAATTCCTGATGAAGTATCAAGATAATAGTTATGACTGTCTAGAATCTCTATCACTGTGTATTTCATATAATGATAATTCAATGTATAAGATGAGTATGTGATCTATATATTCTTGAGATTTAATTATATAAGATCTTCTATCTTATACTGCTCTGTGAGATCTCATTGAATATTAACTTAATCTTCTTGATCTTGTTTAGTACTTGTCATGAAGACTTCTACTCAGTCATAAGTGTCTCAGAGCTTTATTACTATATTATCAGTAATCTGAATTAGACTGCAGAGATTCAGTGTGAACTGTATAATCTCTAGAAGATTTAACATCTTCATGTAATAACTGTGTGTAAGAAAGAACAGGCTTACATCTATTAAAATGACATCTCAATCATTAATAGCAATCTCTGTATGTAGAAGAAGATCACACTAATTATTCTGTGAATAATTATAGAACTTATGAAAATAGTTCTTTATAGTCTGAATTGTTCATTCTGATACATGATCAATCTCAGAGTGATAGACAGTTAATAAATAATATATAATCTTAAGAACTTGACAGATTCTTATTCAGAGAGTACACATGAATTAACAGTCTCAGTTTAGTATAATAGATCTCAGTAACTCATATATCTGATAGAATGAACTCTGTAAGAAGACTTCAGCAACTTGTTCAGTATTTATCTTATTACAAGATTTTAATATTATATCTTTACTTAATTAGTTAATAATGATCAGAATATTCTTACAACTCTTGCTCTCAGATAGATCAATAGTGAAGTTAATTACTACATCTTATCAGATTCTATCAGAGATATTAAGTGATTTCAGTAGATCTTTTCTACAGTTCTTTTATAAGATAATAGAAGAATAGTAGTTGCAGTTTCAGATAAAGCATCTGATGCTGTTTAATATCTCAGATCAGTAGAATTCTCAAGAGATTATTTAATACAGTTATTCACAGTCTGAGTAACTGATTATATATGAATCATACATCTCTTGCATTATTCAGATGTATAAGAGTTCAGAGTGAGAGACTCAGCATCATTTATGAAATTATAGAGTGTTATTATCATTGCTTAAATATTCTGAGATATCAGTTCTTATACATAGTTCTGAAGAAAATCAGAGTGCTTCTTGATATACTGCTTCAGTGAGAGTTTGAAGAAGTTCATCAGTCTGAGCTACTGTATACCATAGTTCATTCAGTGTAGAAGAAGTGAAGATATCAGTGTTAGTATCAGTTCAGAGAGAAGGTATTCTAATCAGAGAAGTATATATAGTGTCATAAGTTATTCTATCTTGATTAATCAGTATCTTCAGATCTAAGAGTCAGTGCTCTCAGTTCATTCAACAGGTGTCTATTACATTGAAAGGCATATCTTACTCTTATTACAACAGAGCATCTGTCATCAAGTTCTGACTGTCAGATTGATAGTATATTATAAAATGAAAGTAGCTTAAGAACTCAGACTATCACATCTGTTATTCTGTAAGCTTGTGAGTGATGATAAAGTATTTAAAATTCTTATAATCTGTGATTATCTCAAATTTAAAGATACTTCAGAGTTCAGAGTCTCATTCTTCTAGATAGTATACAATCACAAGAAGTTCTTTATCATAGATTTCATAATTGCATTCAGCAGAACTCAGTTTCTTACACATGAAGATGCATAATTATAGAATATCTTTATTATCATATTATAATATAGCTTCTTCTGTGACATAGTCAGAGAAATCAGCTTCAACAACTGTCTCATGATCAGAATCAAATATTATCAGTAGAGAGATATTAATAAACATCTTCTTTATCTGTATGAATACAGCTTCAGTGTTCACTGATCACTGAAATACTAAGTTCTTCTTAATGAGTTCTGTAAGTGATCTTGTAATATCTGAGAAGTTTCATATAAATCACTGATAGAAGTTAGTAAATTCAATGAAGCTTTGTACATCTTTCACAGTGTATGAAGCTTTTCATTTGAGAATGACAGAGATCTTCTCACAATTCATTTGAATTCCCTTATCAGCTTCTATAATGAAATCTAGATATTTAGTACTCTTAACTTTGAAATCACACTTATTAATATTGATTGATAGTTCTGCTTCTTGTAATTGTTATAATACTCTTCACACATGCTCTTGATATTTCTTTCTGAATTCATTGATGAAGATGAGAATGTTATCTAGATAAGCAGATACAAATTCATTAAGAAAGTCTTGAAGTGCTCAGTTAATATACTTCTGAAATGTACTGAAAGCATTGATTAGTTCAAAAAGTGTAACTACTTATTCAAAAAGATTATAATATGTTTAAAATACTGTAAGTCATTCAGCTTCTTCAGTGATACAAATCTTATAAAACACAGTAATGATATCTAACTTTGTAAATTATTAAGCTTATCTGATATATGCTAAGATTTCATTGATGAGGAATAAGAGATAACAATCTTTCTTTGTCAATCTGTTCAGACCTTGATAGTTCACACAGAATCAGAGTTCTTTATCTGATTTCTTTGCAAAGAGAATAGAAGCTGCAGCAAAACAGTTACTAATATATATGAATTTCTTATTCAACAGATCATTGAGTGTCTTCTGAAGAAGAAGAAGTTCATCTCAAGACATATTATAAAGAGAGTCTTATGATGATTCAGAGTTCTTACTGTTCTGCTTCTTTAACTTGATACTGTAATCTATTTTTGAATCTTGTAAGAGAGATAAATTCATAATGTTGTCTTATCAGAAGACATCTAGATATTCATAATATTATTAAGAGAGTTTTGTATGAGAATCTGTTATTGTAGTATAGAATAACTTCTCTAGAACTTTCTTAATATCAGTCAGACTGATGAAATAGATTGATATATAATTCTGCTATCAGTGATTTTATCAATGACTCTGTCAGTGATTTTGATGATGACTTCTTTTTCAGAGTATTTTATAAGTGTTGACAGAGATCTGTGTAAGATTCATAGTCTTGTGAATATTATCTTTATGAATTCTATCATTGTTAGAGAATATCAAGCTTCTGTTTTAAGCATTTAATAAGATGTCTTATTCAGATAGCTAGATAAGTTCTAATATAAGATTATAATTGAGATTATCAACTTCATATGTATAGGCATCTTTATATTGATGTTCTTCAACATCTATGTTTAGTTTTACTATGTAATGAGTGTAAACATCTTTTGAATCATCAAATTCTGTGAGGAGTTGAGATTTTAATAAGAGAATATGCTGAAGATTATGACATCTTACAACTGAAGATTTAATCATTGCATAGTAACATAGACTGCTATCTATCATGATCTTCATATTATACATGTTATTTATCATAGTAGATGTAAGAATTACATTCATTATTATCTTTTCTTCAACTTGTTATTATCTGATCTCTTCAAGCTTCTGTTTGTAAATTTGAACAGAAGCTAATCTTTTCTCTGTTTTATTAAGATATTCTTATAATTATCTTCTGAATCTTTCTTCACTGCAATATGATTGACATAGACAGACACTGATTCATTCTTTAAGTGAGAAGACACTGATCTTTCTCTTGAGTGAGAAGATATATAGATTAATCAGCAGTTAAAAGTAATATGTTCTGATCAGTTACAGTTGATGTATACTTTATATTGATATTAATCAGTGACTGCTTCAGAAGTGATCTCAGAAACTCAGAAGCCTGTTCAGACAGTGAAGACTCTTGCTTATATAGAGACATTTGAGTCTACTCAGTTTATGACATCTGTATTATTATTGTTATTCTTCAGTGCAGATGTAGATGTATGAGTGACTGAGATGTAATATCTTCTGCCACTATTCTGTATACTCTTGAGCTTGATAAGATAATCATTCAATGTGCAGAGCTGTATGCAGAAGTCTTCATAAGTCAGGTCTTTATTTACACTTATAAGAATCTGTAAGAGTTCAAAAGTCAATGTCTTCTTGAGCATGCTAATCTTCATTCAATTCTCTCAAGATTGATTATCTGCTTCTAAGATCTGAGTGTCAAAGTCAGAGATAAATATTATGAGAGAAGTGTTTCTCTGTCAGATACTCTGTAATCAATCTAATACTTTCTGTTGCACAGCAGTGTCTTGAAACAGAATATCAAGATATTTAATAATATTATCAGATATTTATAATACAGGTTCATATGCTTTCATTCATAAATAAAACTTCTATTTCATGCAATTCTTCAATTGTTCATTGATATATCAATCTTGATTAGTTAATGAACTGATGACATCTTCATCTATACTCAGTTTCGCAAGTATTTTCATTCTTCATGATAAGTAGAGAGTGAGATCAGAAGTATTGAAATATATAGAAGTATCTAAGTGTTTCTTCAGTACTTTTATATTTGATTCTGTAGATGTTGAAGTTGCATGAGTTCTCTGTTGAGATAATTGTTAAATTTTCTTGTATTGAAGTTGTTGAGTTATATACATGTCTGCTATCTATTACTGTTGTAATTTCAACATTGCTTGAAGTCACTGTAATATCACTTCTATACTCATGTTCAAGAGTTCTCTCATATTATTATTAGATATATTATTCATTAAATGTGTGATATCTATGAAGTCTGAAGAAGTGTAATTGTATGAATATCTCATATATCTGAGATATCAGAACTCTCAGGTCTTTTACTGACATTCTCTTATAAGATCTTATTACAGAGTCAGAGTAACTGATGAGTAAGCTTCTATCTGAGAACTCATTGTTCACTTAACTATTTAATCATTTTCTATTTCTTATGTATTATTACATATTTGAATATCTTCTTGATAAATAATTGTTTCTAATAAGAAGATAATGAACATTTTTCAAGTGTAAGAAGTCTACACTAAATAGATCAGTATGATATTTATAGATCTTATATAACAAAGTAAAAAATGTTAAAGAAGAAAAGAAAAGAGAAAGTACAGAAATCAGCAATCAGAGTGAATATTTATACACATGCATGATAGTGTATGCAGTGAAGCTTCAGAACAGAAGAATAGAAATTCTGTAGATTTTCAGCTGAGAATCAGTGACTGAGAATCAGAGCAGTAGAGTTTTTGCCTGAGGATTGAAGCAGTAGGAATCTGTGAAGTGTAATGAAATAGTCTATATAATTGATCAGGCGCAGCCTGTCACATAGAAAATGAAAGAGAATATCAGATTAAAGAGATTATTAGCTCAGAGAAGTGAAATTATAAACTCTGATTCAAGGTTCAGTGATAAGAGTATTCTAACAAGATGAATAAGTTCACTTGAGAATTATTTAAGTAGATAAGATATCTGTAAAAGCTAAGACATGACTTTTATAACAGGCTGCGCCTGATCAATCATATAGACTATTTCATTACACTTCACAGATTCCTACTGTTTCAATTCTCGGTCACTTCACAGATTCCTATCATTTCAATTCTCAGTCACTGATCCTCAGCTAAAAACCTACAGAATTCCTATTCTTTCACCCCGAAGCTCCACCACATACACCACCATGTACATGTATAAATATTCACTCTAATCACTGATTCTCACACTTTCTCTTTCTTTTCTTCTCTAACATTTTTCTCTTTGTTATATAAGATCTATCAATATCATATCAATCTATTCAGCATAGGTCTCTTACACTAGAAAAACATTCATCATCTTCTTATTAGAAATAATTATCCACATATCATCTTCTCATTAGAAATGATTATTCATTGAGAAATATTCAAACACATAACAACATGTAAGAGAAACACAGTTAAAGTGAACACTGAGTTCTCAGATAGAAGCTTGCTCATCAGTTACTCTGACTCTGTAATAAGATCTTACAAAGAGAATGTCAGTGAAAGACCTGAGAGTTCTGACACTCAGATATATAAGATATTCATACAATTACACTTCTTCAAGATTTCACAGATATTATATACTCAATGAATAACATGTCTAAAAACAATATAAGAGAACTCTTGAATATAAGTATAGAAGTGATATTATAGTAACTCTGAGCAATGTTTCAATTATAACAGCAACAGATAGCTGATATACATATAACTTAACAACTTCAATACAAGAAAATTCAACAATTAACTTAATAAGAAATTAATACAATTCCAGCATCTACAGAATTGAATACAAAAGTACTGAAAGAACACTTAGATGCTTCTATATATTTCAATACTTTCAATCTCACTCTCTACTCATTATGAAGAATGGAAATACTCATGAAACTGAGTATAAATAAAGATGTCATCAGTTCACTAATCAATCAAGATTGATATATCAATGAATGATTGAAGAATTGCATGAAATAGAAGTTTTATTCATGAATAAAAGTATGTGAATCAGCATTGCAAATGTCTGATAATATCATTAAACATCTTGATATTCTGTTTCAAGACACTGCCATGTAACAGAAAGTGTTAGATTAATTACAGAGTACTTAACAGAGAAACACTTCTCTTACAACATTCATCTCTGACTTTGATATCAAGATTCTAGAAGCAGGTGATCAATCTTGAGAGAATTGACTGAAGATTAGTATGCTTAAGAAGACATTAACTTTCAAACTCTTACAGGTTCTTGTAAGTGTAGACAAAGACCAGACTTATGAAGATGTGATTCAGAAGAACATACAACTGTCAGATAATAACATGACCGCTTCTGAACTTGCTTACGAATGTAAAGAGGTCATAGCGGCCATCAATTAATTTAGTGTACAGTATATAAGAAGCCAGTGTACATCTGTAATTGTCCACTGACTCAAGCAACCTTTGAATCACATCTGATAGCATGTCTAAAAACTGATGAGAAGTGCAGGCTCCTCCAGAATGTGATAATTCTGTCTACAAAGTGATTCATAGTTATCATGCCAGTGTGGTTCTAAAAATGCCTCAAAAGATAGTGTATGAAGAGTAATGAGTGAAAGAGCATCTGATTGATACTGCTTTACTTGTTAAGGAAAAACTCCACACTCAGGCGAATGCCATGTATGAGACATGAACAGATGAGATGTGAGAAAGAAGATGAGAGTGATGAACCAGATTCAAAGAAGTTCACTCTCTACTCAAAAGAAGAATAAAAAGAGAGAGTGATCATCACTGAAGTTGTATGATGATAACAGAAATCGTATAATGATATAGTGATATAATGATATAGCAATATAACAATATAGTGATATAATGATAGACATCATACAATCAACAAGAAATCACTGAAATGAATATCTCTTCTAGTCAATACAAACATTCTTCTCTGCTATCTGAATCAGAAGATATGCAGAACCTCTCAGAGAGTTTACTCAAAGCAGTAAGAAAAGCAGCTGAAACTGCTGAACCAGAATCAAAGCTTCATACATATATGAGAATTCTAAACAAGATTGAGGTCTTGCATATGCAGTGGCAGACTGAGACAGAAGTCAAATAACAATTGACATTCACTGCAGATCAAGCATTCATAATGAAGAGCTTCATTAATACAATCATCATCATCAATAAAAGTAGAGAAAACCAGGTCTTAGACCTGCAGTGAGAGATTGAATATTTACACAGACAGACAACTATATCAAATCTGAAGATCTTATCACAATTTTTCACAACCTCTTCAGAAGTATACACATCATCAGAAATCACTGCACTGAATGAGAATCTGAGCATGAAATATATCAAGTCAGAAGATCTGCCAGAGTTATCAAGCTTCAATGACAACTGAAAGAATGATGCTATAATCAGCTGACTAAGTCAGATGTGATTATATTATCAGATCAAATGCAAACTTACAGACAGATAGTTAATGAAATTTCAACAAGTCTTAAGATCTACTGCATTTCTACATGAAAAAGTGAAGTTGTTATGAATAACTAATGAAAAGATGAATCTTACAGACTCAGAACAATATTCATTCTCATGAATATAAAATGAGTTTTTCAAATGAATCTTGCACAACTTTGAGAAAGTAAATATATAAGATAAGCATTATAAACACTTCACTGAGTGTAGATAAGTGAGCAATCTTATATTATACTTTATACACTTTAGCTTATACTATCTCATATTGAATGAAGAGCTTTTAACATCTTTCTGTTTATAGATTTTTATTCATAATCTTATATCTGAGTTGAAAGTGAAATGAAAATGCTTAACCTTGCAATCAGATATGATAAAAGAAGCATATAACATTCTCATTGTACAGAAACAAGTAAGTCAATTATAACAGAAAATACTGTAATTGAGTATGTCTCAGTGAAGAACAGATAATCAGACTTCTATAACACAAGTTATACATCTGAATGTGATGAATCTAGATCTGAATACTATCACTAAAGTACTGAATTCTCTGAAAAAGAGATCCTCTGAGTGAAAATCTTGATATTACAAGCATCAAGCTTGCTTCAACTGCAGATGTTAAAATCATGATGTAAAAGATTATACACAGCATGCACAGTTAAGAAAAGTAAGAGAGTTAAAAAACTAGCAGAATCAGTGAGCTCAGAGACACTCACTGATATTCTATAAAAAGTCTTCAAAGTGAAAGAGATGTCTGTATTAGATGACTCTCTGAATTCTGCAAATATCAAGAGAAAGCAGACTTCTAAATAAGATATGAGTGAGAATGATGAAGCAGACACTCATCTCAATATCTTGAGACCTGAAATATTAATGTATAAGAGACACTTGAATAAGAATTGAGAGATGACTGCAAAAGTGTTAGCAGACACAGAAGCTTCTATATAATATATTAATAATTATATGATCTGAAGACTGAAAGAGATCTGTCAAGTGAAGAATTCTCAATGCATAAGATTATCTGATAATCAATATTTGATATCACTCATAAGAGTAAGAGTTCTCTTGCACTTCAGAGAATGATCTTGCTATATTTGAGTATAAGAGCTGTAGAACATGAAATATAATCTTATTCTCAGACTTAATTGATTTCAAAGATTCAAGCTGCAGATTGAATGATGTACATATCATATATAATTGACTGATAGAAAGAAAATGATTCATACAATTCTATTAACTGATATGAGAAGAACATTTCATGTCTCTGATATAGAAGGATTAAATCTGCTTATGCATCAATAAGTAAAGAGAATGATTCACAAGATCTCATTCAAAAGTATTCTGTATATTATACAGAACCTGAAAGCAGAGAAAATCAAGATAAAGAATATACAGAAGAACAAGTGTATGAGGAAGCTTCTGAAGAAGTATGAAAAGATCTTTTAAACAGATCTTTCACAGGAATTACTGCTGAAACAAGGATTTATACATGAGATTGACACAGAGGATGCAAAACCAGTCAATCAGAATGTGTACTCTCTGTTACAAATGCATCTTGAAGAACAGAAGTGTCAGATCACAGATCTTCTAGAACATGATCTCATATAATTCTCATCAAGCACATGAGGCTTTTCAGTTCTATTTGTGAAAAAGGCAGGTGAGAAGTGATGAATATGTATTGATTATCAAGCACTCAATAAGCTTATAATTAAGAATGAATATTCACTGTCACAGATTCAATAACAGTTGAATATGATTGAAAACATCTGATATCTATCAAAGATCAATCTTCTCTCAGAATACTGATAGATTCATATGAGTGAACTGTCAGTTCTGTGAACTGTGTTTAATACACAATGAGAGAAGTTTGAATTCCTGATAATATCATTCAGTCTGACAAATATATCTATCATCTTTCAAATGATGATGAATATGATTCTTTATAAACAGAATGAAACCTCATATCTTGTATATCTTGATAATATTCTAGTCTTTTCAAACTTATATAATGAATATCTGAAGTATCTCAATGAAGTGCTTACAACTCTGACAGAGTATAAGCTCTATATCAAATTAATAAAGTGTGTGTTTGAAATAGAAGAGTTGAAGTTTATAGAACATGTAGTGAGTGATGACTGTATATATCTTATCTCAGAGAAATTGAATGTCATAGTGAATTGACTGCAGCTAAGAAACATACATCATATATAACAGTTTCTTAAGTTAATCTCATATTACTGCAGATTCATCAAGGATTTTATATAAATATCTGTATCACTCTCAGATCTCTTAAGAGAAATGAATACAAATCTGTGAAAGAAGAAGTTTCATTCAATTATCTGAAATACTATGTGTGAAGAGGCTTTTCTCATACTGAGAGAATATGTAATAACATTCTCAGTACTTATTCAATCAGATCATAATAAACCTTTCTATATTAAGACAGATGCATCTGAATGAGCTATTGAAGATACTCTTCTACAGATGAGTAAGAATGATAAGCTGCATCTGATGATATATGATGATAGAAAACTATCAGGCGCTGAGCTCAATTACTCAGTGTATAAAAAGAAATTACTAGTAATTAAGCATGTGCTGATATTGTAGAATAGATATATCAACAACAGACATATGATAACAGTGATTATGAATTATGAAAGTCTTATCTATCTACAATTAATGATAAAACCTTTCAAAGACTTAGTATGTTAAATCTCAGAATTTCAAGTATATAATCTTTATATTAAATACTGAAAGAAATTGAATGCTGTGATACCTGATACAATCAGTCACAGATCTGATTTCATAAGTGAGAGTTCTGTAAATCAGGTATAAGAGAAGTTTGTATTAAACACACTGAGAAGATATAAGAAATCAGAATAAGTGAATACAATGATCTCTTGCTTAGAGAACAGCAAGATGTCAGATAATAAGTATCTTATGAAAGTAGTAGAAGAGATGCTTTCAAACTTTAAGCTGAGAAAATTGAAAAACAATGTTATGCTTTACTGTGATCTAGAATATATGAAAGCTCTCTATCTAGAATATTTATTTAGATATGACTTGATAACTCACATACATAAGGAATTCAGTCACTTAGAAAGCTCTGAACTCATGAGTGTACTCAAATCAAGAGTATACTGATCAAGTATGACTGAGGACATTCAGACATATGCTCACAAGTGCGTGAATTGTCAGATTATGAAAGAATCTAAGAAAGAATTAGAATATAAGAAAGTATAACATCAGATGAAGTTTACAATATAATTATTCAAATGATAAAGAATGAATCTCATAGACATATTACTGCAAATGCTAAATAGAAATTGATGAAAAATCACTGTTATTAATTATGCTACTGACTGATCAGTTGTGAAAGCAGTTTCAGAGATGATAGAGAAGATGATAGTGAAGTTTCTACATGATAAAATCTATATTAACTATGAAATGCTATATGAGATTCTAACTGATAACAGTGTGA
Organism: Blastomyces gilchristii SLH14081; assembly: GCF_000003855.2. NCBI lineage: Eukaryota > Fungi > Ascomycota > Eurotiomycetes > Onygenales > Ajellomycetaceae > Blastomyces > Blastomyces gilchristii. The sequence goes on along the minus strand of NW_003101677.1, from coordinate 602,011 downwards.
ATCTTGTAGAAGAAGTGATAAGGCATTTCATGAGCTAGTTACAGATAAGACATTGTAGAACAATATTATATTATTCACAGATAAACAGAAAGATGAAACACTTGAATAGAATCTTGAGTAACATGCTAATAAAATATCTAGTGAGCAAGTCTACAAGACTATGAGATGAATATCTCAGACAGGCACTATTAGTCATGTGAATTTAACAGCATGCAGTCTTCAAGTGTTCATTATTCTACCTGTTGTATGAATTGCATCCGCGCATCCCAGAGAATGCTTTGAAAAAGGTGAGAGAGGAAACAGCAGTTGTGGACACAACAGTCACAGGCACAACAGTCACAGATGCAGCAGAAACAGCAGTTATGAATACAGCAGTAGCAGTTGCAGATGCAACAGTCACAGATGCAGAATCAAGATTGAAAGAGATCAGTCATGCATGTACAAAAGCTAACAAGTTACTTCTAAACTGAGTAATTCAACTGAAAAGAATACAAGACTCACTAGTTAAGAAATTAAGTCTCAAGATGAGAATATAAGTTCTCATATATAATGAGAGTTCTGAGAAGTTTCAATCTAGATGATTTGAGTTATATAAAATACTTAAATCACATTCTCTGAGAATATACATATTGAAAGAATCAGAGGAATGAATCTTATATAACTTAATAAATAATTTATATCTTATAAAAGTAAAGATACAAGATCTGAGTAAATTATAATTATTCACAGCACTATCATCAGTATTAAAAAAGAAGAGACTTATAATTGAAAAGTCTTACAAAGTAAGAGAAATCATAGATACTTATGAATTAGATAATCTCACTTATTCTGATCTTTTCACAATTATAAGAAAAGAATGAGAAGAAATGAAGAAATCAGATAAATATCACACTTTAATAAGTGATAAGACTGTAGCTGATTGTATGATAATATGCTGTAGATAGTAAGTGCAATGCAGTAAAGAGCAGTCTCAAAGCAGCAGACTTATATATGAGTCAGATTGCAGAAGAAAAAGAAATTCAGAGTTGAATTCAACTGTTTACATCAGTTCAATTACAGAGATAACAGAGGATAAATCATACAAAACATCTGTGAACATGTGAGATCAAGTCATCTTGATCTCTGAGAATGCTCAGAGATTGAGTGAGATTAGTTTTAATAAGCTGTTCACTGTAGTGATCTGAGCAGGTGAAGAGAGACAGTATAATATATAAGACAGAATTATAAAAGATAGAAGCTGCTGAATCTAGTCACTGAATGCTGTATTATATAGAGATCATGTAAGAGTAGTGACTAGCAGACAAAGAAAAAGTGTAAGAAAAGAAAAGAGATAATGAATTGATTATCAACTGTAAGAGTCAGCTGTAAAAGACAAATGTTATTATACATCTTATTCATTTTCATACATTACATGTTTAATCTATTTCCAATGTCATATCACCTGAAAAACATCAAAAATAAAGGAAATCTCAAAACTCAAGATCTGTAAGGAATTCAAGAGTCACAAGCTGCTCTTGCAATAACACTGTACATATCTCTGATTTCTCTATCACTCTGCATACAACATTAATGTCATTTATCACAAGATTGACTGGAATGTCAATATAGGAATGTGTATGCATATGTGTAGAAAAATTGGAGAAGAGTGCGGGACCCGCAGGACCAGGAGTCAGGGCAGGGAAGATGAAAGAAATGAAAGAAGAAGAAGGCACAGAATCAGATGAATGACAGTGAGAGTCATCTGAGACTGAATGCTTATAATCTGGTGTGTGCACAACCTTCCCTGCAGAAGAGAGAGAGAAAGTGATAAGAGAAGTTTGAGAATGAGAGAGAGTAGTCTTGATAGTGTTATCATCTTTGATTAAAATGACCTCTGACACTGGAGCAACTAAGAACTATTATTAGTATATAAAAACTGCAAAAGCAGAGATAACAATTACTGAATAAACATCTGCTGATCTTAGAATTATACACATAATTACAACATGTATGAGACTTCTCAGAAAGAGAGAGAGAAACACAGAGAAATGCAGAAAGCAGAATACAGTATACAAACAGCTCATTTTCATGATGACATCTCAGACAAGGTGTATAAGTCTCACATCTGTGAGTGTAAAAGAGTACAACATCTGTGTTCTCATTTCTGAAAACATGAATATTCTTTATCTGCATCATAAAGTTGAATAACAAATGTCAGAGAATAGGCTGATACAGATCAATCATTCTGAAGATATTTATCAGAGTGAATATATCTATAATATTGAATTTAACAGTTATAAAAAGTTTCTTGATATCTGTGAATATTATAACTTTGTATACAATAAAACTTATAACAATTTTCTCTAAGAACAGGAAAATCAGTGTCAGAAAGAAAAGATGAAAAAGAAAAAGACTTATAATCTTAATACTGTTGAAGAGGAAGATGATTCTCTGATATAAATGAATGATTATCTTATCACAAATATTTAAAATAAATGTAATAATCAGTGTCTGTGACTGAGCTTCAGATAGTTGTGTTGTACATCATCTTTATACAATAAATTATTCTAGATGTCAGTAAGAAGAGCAGAAGTATACATACTGAGAAATATAGTTCATTAAGTCTACACAACATCTTCTTGAAACAGGGAGAGCTGATAATGAAAGCAGAGACAGCAGAATCAGAGAGAGCAGAAGTAGCAGAAGTGAGAGTTATGAGAACAGAGATAGCAGAAGTGAGAGAATCAGACACAGAAACAAGTGTAGAAGATTGAGAAGAAGTGGCAGAGAAAGGAACAGAGAAGAGAGCAGCAGAGAAAGAAGTAGCAGAAGAGATAGAGAAGAATATAGAAGACTTAGTCACATATAATATAGACAATTTCTTCATTATCACATTCTTCAAGTTCTCAATCAATGATTCAACATTGAGTTCACTATCATCAGTGAATGCAGATCTATCACCATGTGAAGATTCTACATAAATAAAAATAAACATATTAGCATCTGTGTCTATACAAAATTGTGCTAGAAGACATGATCAGAAGTCTGCTGAGAAGAAAAATGATTAAGAGTATATAAGAAGATGAGAAAGATGTATTATTCATAATAATATATTCTGATGATCATTAGAAGAAAACAAGTCCTGATCATGTTTCATAACATATTACACTTACTGCTAATGAACTGTCTGATATGAGCACTACAATGATGCTTATTATAGAAATGAGAGATCATCATCAGAAACACATACAATGTGATAGATAAATGAATAGAAGATGTTAAACAGAAGAAGAGACAGAAATCTTGAATGAGATAATGATATTCAATGATGATAATGATGAAGAAGATGATTGAAGAATGAGAAAAGTTAGTGAATGAGTGATGTAATATAGTGAAAGTTTCTTTGTGAGAGTATACATGAAATGCTAGCTAAATCAGAGATAGATCACACAATTGTGAACACTAGTGACACACTAATCTGTATAAAGCTAGAATGAATATCATGATCACATGAGTGTGACTGAATCTGATGAGAGAGAATGTGATTCAGAAGAACATATGATCATCAGATAATAACACAGCTGCTTCTGAACTTGCTTATGAATGTAAAGAGGCCATAGCAGTCATCAATTAATTTAGTGTACAGTATATAAGAAGCCAGTGTATGCCTGTAATCATACACTGACTCAAGTAATCTTTGAATCACAAAGGTTTCTGCACACAGCTTTGAATATTGAATAATCATCTTATCAAGCTCAAGAGTATACAGAACAGTGATAGAAGATATTACACTTATACATCTGTATCAAGAAATAACTCAGTCACTCACACATTTACACTGAGAAATAACAACAATGATGCAGATGCTATAAACTGAGTAGACTTCAATATCTATACATAAGCAAGAGTCTCTGCCATTTAAACAGGCTTCTGAGTCCCTGAAATCACTTCTGAAGAAGTCACTGATCAATGTCAATGAGAAGTGTGCATCAACTGTAACTAATCAGAGTATAATACTTTCAACTATTGATTAATCTACATATCTTCTTGTTCAAAGAATGAATCAGTGTCTGTTCATGTCAATCACATTATATTAGAGAAGAATTTAGAAGATAACTATGAGAATACTGTGATGAAACAGAGAAAAGATTAGCTTCTGTTCAAATTTGCAAGCCGGAGCTTAAAGAGGTCAGATGATAATAATTTAAAGAGAAAATAATAATAAATGCAATTCTTGTATCTACTGTGATAGATAACATGTATAATATGAAAGTCATGATAGACAGCAGTCTATGCTATTATACAATGATTAAATCTTCAATCATAAGATGTTATAACCTTCAGTATATTCTCTTATCAAGATCTCAACTTCTTACAGAATTTGATGATTTAAAAGATATTCACACTCATTACATGATAAAACTAAACATAGATGTTAAAGAACATCAATGTGAAGATGTCTATGCATATGAAGTTGAGACTCTTGACTATAATTTTATGATAGAACTTGTCTGACTATCTGAATAAAGAATCTTATTAAATGCTTAAAACAGAAGCTTAATATTTCCTAATAATGATAGAATTCACAAAGATAATATTCACAAGACTATGAATCTTACACAGATCTCTGTCAATACTTATAAAATACTCTGAAAAAGAAGTTATTATTAAAACTGCTGACAGAGTTGCTGACAAAGTTGTTAACAGCAGAATCATGTATCAATCTATTTCATTAGTGTAAGAATAAGTGCTCGCAGGCAATTATTCAGGTGTTTGCAGCTTGGCGTGATATGTACTATTAACTACTAGAAGTATTTGTGATAGAAAGATAAAATGTAGAGGTTAAATGTATAATAGCATTCAAGCTGAGTTATAAATAGTATTCACAAACTTCAGTCTATATAGTTGTGTGTAGCCAAGGGCTGCTAGCCCTATTAGTTACATGAGAGATAGAAATAGAGGTAAAGAATTCATGAGAAGTGAGATTTCTTATATATTCTTCTCTCTCTAAGGCTTTGTCTGTGAAGTCTTTTACTGAGTGACTTCATAGAATCAGCTCAGCACTGCAGTGATACTCACTAAAAATTCTTCATATCTATAAAAAACCTCAGTGAGGAAAAATTCCTTGTTATTATGAAGAGAAAAGAGTCTGTCACTCAGTTTCTTATTTCATGAGATTCTTTATAATCTACAGATTCTTCTCTAACTATCACACAGATTCATCTCACATCTTTTATATAGAAGAGTTCTGATTGACTCTTAATTATTTTCATAAGATTCTTATATGATCATTACACAGATTTATCTCACAGATGAATCACTCTCTATGAGATTATTCTCATCAAAAAGAAGCATTTATAAGTTAATCTTTCACTCATTCTTGTGAATCATTGTTCTTTGACACTGTAGAATTGTGAGGAATTTTTCATTCTTTTATCAACTCTATAGAATTGTAGAATCAAGATATTTACAGTCTGCAATCACTCTTTATAGTTATATAGAAAGATTCAGATCTGTGATTCACAATCACTCTTATTTACTAGAGTGATCTGACTGTTTCATAGAATCACTCACAGTGTAAGCAAATCTCTCTAGAGTAGTATAAATATCTCAGATCTGTTCATAAAATCTCATCTTCTTTTCTCTTTTTCTATAACAGCTCTTATTCTTATAAACTATGAGTATCTTTATTCATCTATGAAGTGTTTTTATTCAGATGATAGAGAGAGAGTGTTTCTGATAATATCTGTATATTAATTCAAGAACTTCTCAAGAATAAAAAATTTTTTCAATTTCAACATCTTTATAAATAATATCTGACTGTTGTCAAGCTTCTTGTGAGTGTCTCTGCAACTTCTTTAATCACTTTTTATCAGCTGATGACACAGAAATACTGCTGTTCATAACTGTGTCTTCACTTCTCTCAGTCTCATCACTGTATCTGATCTTCAGGCCAGTGACTTATCTCATGTCTTTCTCAGATCAGTCTCTGACTCTAAGCAGTGTAGTTTCTTTCTTTACTGTAAGTCTTCTTATAAGTAATTTCTTACAGACTCTAGCTAACAGTTCTTATAAAGCTCTCAGTGTTATCAGTGTCTTCTGCAGTTCTGCAGGCCTATGATCACTCTCTCTCTGTCTGCACAATCTCTGATCAGGTATATGTGAATATATCTAGGTTTCTCATCAATGATTCTCATGCCGCAGTACATTTCTGCAATCTCATTGTCAATGAGAGATGAGTCTCTGAGTACCTGCAAAATTCAGGTAATTAAGGCAATGTGAATATCATGAATTTGTGACAGAAGTTAATCTGAATAGATGAGCTCTCTCTCTATATCTCAATTGTTTTCAGACTGAATACTTCAGTATAAATGAGAGAGCAGACACAGCTTTATAAGAGATATCTGATCACACACACAGACAGTTAGCTCTTAAGACTCTGCTGCAACTGCATATACTCTGATATCTGACTTCTCTGAAGTCTGTGCATTTCTGACAGTCTTTGTATTAAATATAACAATTGTCTGTATCACAGATATGATACTCTCTGTTTCTTTAAAGAGAGAAATTGATAGTTGTGAGAGAATTGAGTATCACAGATATTGAGAATATAAATATAAGTTTTCTTTGTTTTTTCTTTATTAATCTCTAAATTGTATTCACAGCTCTGATTATTTTCTATTTTTTAGCTTTAATGAGAATATGATTTCTTCTTCTCTTATGTATATCACAGACTGTTCATCTCAGTAGAAACTCATCATCTTATAGACTAGGATTTATAAATAATAGTATTAATATTTTTATTATAATCAGATTCTTAGTGAAGACTGTGTCATTCTGACTTATCAGAATTTACAGTATAAAAGTCATGTCTCAGCTTCTGCAGATATCTTATCTGCTCAGATAATTCTCAAGTGAACTCATTCATCTTATCAGAATATTCTTATCACTGAATCTTGAATCAGAGCTCATGATCTCACTTCTCTGAGTTAATAATCTCTTTAATCTGATATTCTCTTTCACTCTCTAGTGCTTTACAGACAGAGTGATGAGTCATAGAGTTTTTTTCTAAGAATTTCTTATATTTACAGAGTAAAGAGACATGAAAAACATTATATATCTACAACTCAGATAACAGTTTCAATCTATAGAACTATAAGCTAACTTTCTTCATAATCTTATAAGACTCTATTTATAAGAGATTCAGCTTCTTACTAGATCTTCATATAATAATGTTTTCTAGACTTAGTCAGACTCTATCATCTTTCTTAAAACTCTTTATAATATACTTGAAGTCATAGTATCTCTTCTGATACTCTTGAGTCTTTCTCAAGAATTCATAAGCTTTATTCTGAATCTTCTGAATTCTCTCAGCCTGTTCACAGGCATCACTACACTCTATAGTATACTCTTGCAGGTTTATCAAGATTATTTATAAATAAGTCTCAGTAAGCATCTCAAAGAGGGTTTTATCTGTACTGATATACTTTAAGTTGTTGTATATAAACTCTATGAGTGATAATCAATACACTCAGTCATTCTGATTATAATTAATAAAGTATCACAGATACTGTTCTAATATACTTATCAGGTATTCTGTCTGACCATCTGTCTGTTAATAAAAAGTCATGCTTAGATCTCATGAAATCTTCAGTATAGTTATCAGATCAGATTAGAACTCTTTTATAAAGATTGATTCTCTGTCTGAGACAATGTTTATAGATAAGTCATGCAATCAGATCATATTATAGATAAAGATGTAAGTCAAATTCTTTGACTTCAAGTTCTTATAAGTGAATATAAAGTATGTTATCTTGATAAAGTGATTCACTATCATCAGCACACTGTCAAAGCAGGTATTATATATATTCTTGCTTTCAGAGAGGCTCACAAAAGCATTCATTTCTAGCTATTTTCAAGATTCTCACAGAATGAGTAGAGAAGTAAGTTCTTTATATAATCTGAATTACACTACTCATGAACTCTGATAAACAGCATAAGAATTCACTATCTTCTTCATAAGTTCTTGCATCTTCAGTTAGAAGTATTTTCTTATAAGTAACTCATGAGTTCTAGTATCTATAAAATAACTCACTAGAGAAGAGTCATGATGCCTTTTAATAAGTTCTATATATAGAAACTTATTCATAGATATATAAATCCAGCCCTCTCTTTATAAGAGATCATTTAAGTCTCTTTAATTCTTTATTTCTGCAGAATTGATCTCTGCTGTGAGCAGTTTCTGAATATACTGAGTATATTTATTCTTCAGTTGCAGTTCAGACAATCTGAATAGAAGATTTTATAAAGACTTATACTCTGTTTCTTCTTACATCAGATCTTCTATAGTGCTTCTTAAAGCCTGTAAACTCTTCAGATTATAGATACTCTCTTCAAGAATTCTTACAGAGATCTTCAGAGTGTTGACTCTCAGTGTTATAGAGAGTAGTTGTACAGGCTTCTTCTCTCTCTTTCTTCTCTTCTCTTACAGAGAATTGAGAGACTCTTCAGTTAATCTCTTTATAATACTCAGTTCAAGTATTCTGTGAAGCTTTTCTGTCTTCTCTAGTCTCTCTATATCTGTCATTCTGGTCTTCTTAATATAGTCTGATCTGTGAGAGAGTTCATCTGCTGAGTTCTTAGTTCTCTTAATATATTCTATCTTGAATCAGAACTCACTCAGTCTCTGAGCTCAGTGAATCTGCTATTGTAAGAGTTTCTTGATTAAAGTAAACTATTATAAGCTGTTATAATCAGTTCTAACAGTAATTACTGTTATAAGACTCTCAAAGTAGTGATATCAGTGATGAAAGAATTTCACTATTATAAGAAGCTTCTGATTATGAATGTTATAGTTGATTTTCATAAATTATGTCTTTTATAAGAAAAAGATCACTGAAACCCAGTTCTCATTTGACTGTAGTTATGAGACTATTTCTGAAATTATAAAGAAAAAGACATCTGTCTTTAATCTGATTAAAAGTAAGAGATCAAAGTGAAATAGTATCACTATATTTATGAATATCTATTTCAATCTTGTAAAGACTCTGTAAGCTTCTGAGATAAGAAAGTTCTCACAGTTCTCTCTTCTTAATAATTTTTTCATTCTTCATTTATAGAATGATTTCTTCTTATTTTCACTCTTCAGCATGTCTGTAAGAACTAAGAAGATTCTTATGAATATAAAGATAAGCTGTCTATAGAAATTCACAAAGCTCAGAAAGATCTGAATCTCATGAATACTAGTTAGCTTCAGTCATGATAGAATAGTCTCAATTCATGAAGATTTCATCTGAATAGCATCTGCAGTAATTATATATTCTAGAAAATTAATCTGACAGACACTGAAGTTACACTTTATAAGCTTAATATACAGTTCTGTCTTATCTAAGATCTTTAACATACTTCACACATGCTCAGTGTGTTCTTTCTTCTTCACAGAGTATATCATCACATTATTCAGATATATTATTATAAAGATATTCAGATATACACAAAGTGTTTTATTAATAAAAGACTGAAATATTATAGAGATATTAGTCAGATTAAAAGACATTACTAGATATTCAAATAATCTCAGTGCAGTTCTAAAGACAGTCTTTCATTTATTCTCAGACTGTATTTACAGTCATGTATATATATTAATTATATTCAGTTGTATGAATATAACAGCTTCTGTGAGATGATTAATCACATTCTCAATCAGAGACAGAGAGTAGTGACTCTTTATTATCTTGAAGTTCAGGTCATAGTAATCTACACATAATCTGAGATCTTTATTCTTCTTCTTTATAAATATCACAGAGGCTTCTGTGAAGAACTGTGAAGATTGAATAAAGTTATTCTTCAGATTCTTCTTTATATAGATTTACAAGATCTCTGTCTTATGATGAAAGAGCTTATAGATTGATTCTTAGAAGAGTTTCTGTTCTTCTATCAAATCTATTATCAGATTCTTCTTACAGTGAGAAGAAAGCTCAGCTACTTTTACTAGACTGAATATCTCTGTAAGATCTTGATATTTCTCTGATATCTGAAGCTCAGTTTTCATAACTGTAAGATTCTCAGACACTTGTAAAGTTATTATATAGATGAACTTGTCTTCTCTAACTAACTCTGCAGTATTAACTAATTCTATCTCTGTGAGTGAGTCTGTCAACACTGATTGAAAGTATAAATCTGACTCATAAACAGCTATGTGTGAATTGTGTCTTTAAAGTCATACAAGTCTTAAGTACATGTTATCTGTGATATCTGCAATAATCACAGTTTCTGTAAATCTTTTTCAGATTTCAGAGAGATCTTGTAATTCAAAGATGACTCTTATAAGTCTCTCAGTTCTCAGGTCTGAGTTCTTGCACTCTGCTTATTATAAGAGTAGATTTTCAGTCTTTATCTTTCAGCTCATTTACTTCACAAGCTTTAGAGACATTATAGTAACCTGAGATTCTGAGTTTATCAATGCTTTTCATACTTGCAGAGCAGCAGTACTGCAGTATAATCTCTTTCTGTGAGCAAGCATTTTTATCAGAAGAGTAACAGATTCAGATATCAGCTTTAAAACTCTTAAGAAGGCTGTTACTGACTCTGTCTGTAACTTCTTAAATTTCTATTTTAATTTATCTGAACAGTTTGTACAGAGATGTTCTGATTTAGAATAGATAAAACAGAGTCTCTTTTTCTTAATCTCTCTATTATACACTCTGTTTATAAGAGCTTGTGAAGCTCTCTCTCTCTGCTCAGCAGTCAGACATAAATCTCTCTATATCTTGTCATCTTTTTCTGACAAATCTGTTCTCTGTTGTTCTGGCTCTTACAGAGCTGATTAATAATCTGCTCTCTGCAGATCTGTGACTCTCACAGTGATCTGTAAGTGATGAATAAGAGTCATCAGTTTCTTCAGAGTCAAGAACTTAGAGTCTTACTCAATGAGCTTGTTCTACATGTTTTTATTCAGTCTCTTTATAAATATCATCATTCAGGTCTTGTTTCAGAGCTCTGTTTTCACAGGTCTTAATTTATATCATAATTTCATGAAGTACTGTGAGTAGTCTTCATTAGATTTCTCATCTCTTTTTCTAATATTAATAATTGCAGTTCAGGTGTTCTCTGTTCAGCTTGCAGAGTCTCTCAACTTATTCTCTAGATAGATCTTGAGAATAGATCAGTAGAATCTCTCATAATCATTCTCTAGATAATTCAGCCAGTTCTTGACTTCAGTGTAATAGAGGTCTGTCATTATATAGATGACAGCTTCTTCATCTTTCATGTCACATAGTCAGGCTTGTAAGTCAATTTCAAATACAAACTCATAAAAGCTTTTATAGATTGTGGTTTGATAAGTGACCTTAAGTGATCACAGCTTAAGAAAGTTTCTTTTCAGTTTGCAGATATCTCTGAAGATCATGTCTAGAGACTCAGTTCAAGAGTGTTTACAGACAGTAAGCATTTCTTGTAGAAAAATAGCTTGATCTCATAGAAGATGCTCAAGAATGTTCTTCACTGAGATTGATTTATTCATAAGTTCAGAGAGTTTCTCTGTCACAGATGTAGAGAATGATGTTCTGTGAGTGATTAGTAAGTTCTCTGAGACTTCTTTTATAGAAATTATTCATGATTCAGATGACTGCTTCTGAGTGTCTGTAGTAGAGTTCACAGGAATTGAAGTATATGAGTTTCTAGTTCTTTCAGTCATAACAGGTGATTGCTGACTGACTGAGCTTGAAATGTAAGAATAAATACTTGCAGACAATTATTCAGGTGTTTGCAGCTTGATATGATATATACTGTTAACTACTAGAAGTATTCACAGTAGAAAGATAAAATGTAGAGATTAAATATATAATAGTATTTAAGCTGAGTTATGAATAGTATTCATGAACTCCAGTCTATATAGTTGTGTGTAGCCAAGGGCCGCTAGCCCTATTAATTATGTGAGAGATAGGAATAGAGGTAAAGAATTCATAAGAAGCGGGATTTCTTACAATTAGTCTGACTGATATCAAGAAAGCTCTAGAAAAGTTATCTTATACTACAGTAACAGATTCTTATACAGAACTCTCTTAATAATATCATGAATATCTAGATGTCTTCTGATAAGATAATATTATAAATATACCTTCTTTATAAGACTCAGAAGTGAATCACAGTATCAAGCTAGAAAAGAAGAATAATAAGAACTCTGAGTCACTGTGAGACTCTCTTTATAATATGTCTCAAGACGAACTTCTTCTTCTTCAGAAGACACTCAATGATCTGTTAAATAAGAGATTTATATATATTAGTAACTCTTTCACTGCAGCTTCTATTCTCTTTGCAAAGAGGTCAGATAAAGAACTTCAATTCTGTGTGAACTATTAAGATCTGAACAGATTGATAAAGAAAGATTGTTATCTCTTATCTCTTATCAATAAAACCCTAGCATGTATCAGACAAGCTCAATAATTTACAAAGCTAGATATTATCATCACATTTCATAAGATTTGTATTACTAAAGAAGATGAATGACTTACAGTATTCTGAACATATTATAATCTCTTTGAATAAGTAGTCACACTCTTTGAACTGACTAACACTCTCAGTACATTTCAGAAGTATATCAACTGAGCACTCTGAGATTTCCTTGATAAGTTTGTATCTACTTATCTAGATAACATTCTCATCTTCACTGATGAATTCAGAAAAGAGCATCAAGAGCAGGTATAAAGAGTATTACAATGATTATGAGAAGTAGAACTATCAATTGATATTGATAAGTATGATTTTGAAGTTAAGAGTACTAAATACTTAGGTATTATCATAGAAGCTGATAAGAGAATTCAAATGAATTCTGAGAAGATTTGTGTCATTCTCAAATGAGAAGCTTCACATACTGTGAAAGATATATAAAACTTCATTAAATTTACTAACTTCTATCAGTGATTTATATCAAACTTCTCAGATATTATAAGATCACTTACAGAACTCACTAAGAAAGACTCAGTATTTCAATGATTAGTGAACACTGAAGCTGCATTTATACAGATGAAGAAGATATTCATTAATATCTCTCTGCTGATAACATTCAATTCTGATTATGAGACAGTTATTAAAGCTGATTTCTCTGACTATGTCATAGAAGAAGCTATATTACAATATAATAATCAAGATATCTTATAATCATGCATCTTCATATCTAAGAAACTGAGTTCTGCTGAATACAATTATAAGATCTATAATAAGAAACTTCTCATAATTGTACACTGTTTAGAAGAATGAGACTCTGAATTCTGAAGTGTCTCTGAATTTGAGATAATCACAGATTATAAGAATCTCAAATACTTCACAACTATCTATAAACTTATCAAACAACAGATACAATGATTCAAGTTTCTAAGTTACTTTTATTTTACAATACACTACTGCCTCAGCAGTCAGAACTTGATAATAGATATTCTCTTATAACAAGAGCAAGATATGTCATCTGATATAACAGATACTTGCTGAATGAACTGAGAGCATCAGCTCTTGAATCTGAAGATACTAGTTAATCAAGATGAAACAGCTCATGACACTATACATGCTTCTCTGATTAGAACTGTCACTGTGATGGGCTGCGCCTGATCAATCATATAGACTATTCTGTTACACTTCACAGATTTCAACTGCTTCATTCACAAACATGTATGCTCTGATTCTCAGTCATTCTCAATTGTCAATTCTCAGTCACTATAAATGTGTACACTCTGATTCTCAGTCCTTCTCAATCACTGATTCTCAGCTGCTATGAATGCATACAGATTGTTCTGCTCTGAAGCCTCACTGTGTACACTATTACATACGCGTATAAATATTCACTCTGAGTGCTGATTCTCACACTTTCTCTTTCTTTTCTTCTCTAACATTTTTCTCTTTGTTATATAAGATCTATTAATATTATACTGATCTATTCAGTGTAGATCTCTTACACTAGAAAAATATTCATTATCTTCTTATTAGAAATGATTATTCATGCATTATCTTCTCATTAGAAATGATTATTTATTGAGAGATATCTGCACATATAACAATATGTAAGAAAAGAGAAACAATCAGTTAAAGTGAATATCAAATTCTCAGATAGAAGCTTGCTTATCAGTCACTCTGACCCTGTAATAAGATCTTATAAGAGAATGTCAGTGAAAGACCTGAGAGTTCTGACACTCAGATGTATGAGAATATAATTACACTTCTTTAGATTTCACAGATATCACATATCTGACAAATAATATAATCATGTCTAATGATAATATAAGAGAACTCTCAAGTGTGAGTATAGAAGTGATATCACAGTGACTCTGAGCAATGTTGAAATTATAACAGTAATAGATAGCAGACATGCACATGACTCAACAACTTCAATACAAAGAGATTCAACAATTAACTCATGTGATTTCAACATCTACAGAATCAAATATAAAAGTGCTGAAAGAATGCTTAGATACTCTCATATATTTTAATACCTCTGATCTCACTCTCTACTCATCATGAAGGATGGAAATGCTTGCAAAACTGAGTGTAGATGAAGATGTCATCAGTTCATTAATCAATCAAGGTTAGTATATTAATGAATGATTGAAGAATTGTGTGAAACAGAAGTTTCATTCATGAATAAAAGCATGTAAATCAGTGTTGCAAACATCTGATAATATTATTAAATATCTTGATGTCCTGTTCTGAGACACTGCCATGTAACAGAAAGTATTAGATTAGTTACAGAGTGTCTGACAGAGAAACATTTCTCTTACAACATTTGTTCCTGACTTTGATATCAAGATCTTAGAAGCAGATGATCAATCTTGAGAGAATTAAATGAAGATTAACATGCTCAAGAAGATATTAACTTTTGAACTCTTACAGACTCTCATAAGTGTAAATGAAGACTTAACTTATGAAGACTTCTGCACATAGCTTCAGACATTAAATGACTGTCTTACCAAGCTCAAGAGTATACAGAATAGTGATAGAAGATGTTACATCTCAGTCACTCATACATTCATACTGAAGAATAACAATGATGCAGATGCTATGAATTGAGTAGACTCAAATGTCTATACATAAGCAAGGGTCTTCACTGTCTGAACAGACTTTCAAGTTCCTGGGATCACTCTTGAAGAAGTCACTGATCAATATTAACAAGAAGTGTACATTAACTGTAACTGATCAGAGCACATTGCTTTCAACTGCTGATCAGTCTATGTACCTTCTTACTCAAGAAATGAATCAGCATCTGTCCATGCCAACCACATTGCAGTGAAGAAAGATTCAGAAGATAACTATAAGAACATCTCAATGAAACAGAGAAAAGATTAGCTTCTGTTCAAATTTGTAAACAGAAGCTTGAAGAGATCAGATAACAATAATTTAAAGAGAAAATGACAATGAATGTGATTCTTGTATCTACTGTACTTGATAATATGTATAATATAAAAGCCATGATAGACAGCAGTCTATGTCACTATGTAATGATAAAATCTTCAGTTGTAAGATGTTATAATCTTCAGTGTATTCTCTTATCAAAACTCTGACTTCTCACAGAATTTGATGATTCAAAAGACATTTGTATCTATTACATGATGAAGTTAATCATAGATGTGAAAGAATATTAACATGAAGATGCTTACACATATGAAGTTGATAATCTTGATTATAATCTTATGTTAGAACTTGTCTGACTATGTGAACAAGGCATCTTATTAAATACTTGAAACAGAAGCTTGATATTCCCTAACAATGATAGAATTCATAAAGATGACATTCACAAGATCATGAATCTGACACAGATCTCTGTCAATGTGTATGAAATACTCTGAAAAAGAAGTCACTGATAGCAGAATCATGTGATAATCTATTCTGTTAGTCTGACTGATATTAAAAAGGCTCTAGAAAAGTTATCCCATGTTACAATAACAGATTCTTGTACAAAACTCTCTCAATAATATCATGAATATCTAGATGTCTTCTGATAAGATAATATTATAAACATACTCTTCTTACAAGGTTCTGAATGCATCACAGTATTAAGTTAGAGAAGAAGAATGATAAGAACTCTGAATCATCATGAGACTCTCTTTATAACATGTCTTGAGATGAACTCCTTCTTCTTTGAAAAACACTCAATGATCTATTGAATAAAGAATTCAGATATATTAGCAATTCTTTCACTGCGGTCTCTATTCTCTTTGCAAAGAAACCAGATAAGAAACTCTGATTCTGTATGAACTATTAAGAACTGAACAGAATAACAAAGAAAGACTGCTATCTGCTATCTCTCATTAATGAAACTCTAGCTCATATTGAACAAGCTCAATGATTTACAAAACTAGATATTATCACTGTGTTTTATAAGATCTGCATCACTGAAGAAGATGAGTGACTTACAGTATTCTGAACACAATATAGCCTCTTTGAATGAATAGTTACTCTCTTCAGACTGACTAACACTCTCAGTACATTTCAGAAGTATATCAACTGAGCACTCTGAGATTTCCTTGATGAATTCACATCTGCATATCTTAATAACATTCTCATCTTCACTGATGAGTTCAGAAAAGAATATCAAGAACATGTATAGAAGATATTACAATAACTACAAGAAGCAGAACTACTAATAGATATTGATAAGTGTGATTTTGAAGTCAAGAGTATCAAATATCTGGTTTTTATTATAGAAGCTGATAAGGAGATTTGAATGAATTCTGAAAAAGTCTTCATCATTCTTGAATGAGAAGCTTCATGTACTGTGAAAGATGTATAAAGCTTTATCAGATTTACTAACTTCTATCAGTGATTTATATGAAACTTCTCAGATATTATAAGACTGCTTACAGAACTCATTAAGAAGAACTCAGTATTTCAGTGATCAGTGAACACTGAAGCTGCATTTACACAGATAAAGAAGATATTCATCAATGTCTCTCTGCTAATAACATTTGACTCTGATCATGAGATAGTTATTGAAGCTGATTTCTCTGACTATGTAATAGAAGAAGTGATATTACAATATAATGATGAAGATGTTCTACAATCATGTGTCTTCATATCTAAGAAACTGAGTCTCACTGAATACAATTATGAGATCTATGACAAGGAACTTCTCACAATTATACACTATCTAGAAGAATGAGACTCTGAACTTCAAAGTGTCTCTGAATTTGAGATAATTACATATTATAAGAATCTCAAATACTTCACAATGACTTGTAAACTCACTGAATGATAGATATAATGATCAGAGTTTCTAAGCTGCTTTCATTTTACAATACACTACTGTCTTAGCAGTCAGAACTCAATGACAGATACCCTCTTGCAATGAGAACAAGATATGCTGTCTGACATAACAGATACACACTGAATAAATTGAGAACATCAACTCTTGAATCTGAAGATATTAGTTAATTATAATAACATTATTCATGACACTATACACACTTTATCAGTCAGAACATTCTCTGAATCTACACTGAATGAATTATGATATATAACAGCTCAAACTGATGAACTTCTTCAAGCATTCACTGAAGCAGTACATTAAGAAGTAACCTGATTTCCCCCAGAACTATGTATAAGAACTGATATCTCAGAATGTTCAATTCATGATAATAACACTCTACAATTCTGTGAATAACACTGAGTCTCTCACTTTAAACTCTTACACACTCAGATAATGCAAGAGATGCATGATTCATATATAACTGATTATTCAGGCTGTGAATAACTGTATAGAATGATCTTCTGAGAGTTCTACTGATCTGAGATATTAAACAGTATCAGATACTTCATCTAAAACTGTAACTATTGTTCTTCTATTATCTTATGAAAGAACTGTAGAAAAAATCTGCTGAAATCACTTAATATCTCTGATAGAATCTGATAAGATATGATAATTAACTTCATTATTAATCTCTCTGAGAGTAAAGATTGTAGAAACATTCTGATTATTGTGAATTGATTAAGTAAAGATATAATATTGAAATCTTATAATAAAATAAATACTGAACAAGTCACTGAAGCTTTTCTATAAAGTCTGTTCTATTAGATATATAAATTACTGAGATCTATAGTATCAGATCAGAGCTGTCAATTTATAAGCACTCTCTGAACAAGAATCTGTCAAGTTCTTAAGATTATACACTGTTTGTCAACTGTCTATCACTCTGAGATGAATAATGTATCAGAATGAATAATTCAGACTGTAAAGAATTATCTTTATAAGTTCTGTAATTACTTATAAGATAACTGACATGATCTTCTCTTATACACAGAGATTACTATCAATGATTAAGATGTCATTTTATGTAAGAAATCCCGCTTCTTGCGGATTCTTTACTTCTATTCCTATCTCTCACATAATCAATAGAGCTAGCAGCCCTTGGCTACACACAACTATATAGACTGAAGTTCGCGAATACTATTCATAACTCAGCTTGAATGCTATTATATATTTAATCTCTACATTTTATCTTTCTACTGTGAATACTTCTAGTAGTTAACAGTACATATTACATCAAGCTGCAAACACCTGAATAATCATCTGTGAGCACTTATTCTTACATTTCAAGCTCAGTCAGTCAGCAATCACTCATTATGACTGAAAGAACTAGAAACTTGTATGCTTCAACCTCTGCAAACCCTACTACAGACACTCAAGAGCAGTCATCTGAATCATGAATAATCTCTGTGAAAGAAGTCTCAGAGGACTTATCAATCACTCATGAGACATCATTCTCTGTATCTGTGACAGAGAAATTCTCTGAACCCATGAATGAATCAATCTCAGTGAAGAACATTCTTGAGCATCTCTCACAGAATCAAGCTATTTTTCTACAAGAAATGCTTACTGTCTGTAAACACTCTTGAACTGAGTCTCTAGACATGATCTTCAGAGATACTCATAAATCAAAAAGAAACTTTCTTAAGTCATGATCACTTAAGGTCACTTATCAAATCACAATCTATAAAAGCTTTTATAAGTTTGTATTTAAAATTGACTCACAAGCCTGACTGTGTGATATGAAAGATAAAGAAGCTGTTATCTATACAATAACAGGCCTCTATTACACTGAAGCCAAGAACTGACTGAATTATCTAGAGAATGATTATAAGAGATTCTGATAATCTGTTCTCAAGACCTATCTAGAGAATAAGTTAAGAAACTCTGTGAGCTGAACAGAGAACATCTAGACTGTAATCATTAATATTAGAAAAAGAGATGAGGAATCTGATGAAGACTACTTACAGCACTTCATGAAATTGTGATGTGAATTAAGATCTGTGAAAACAGGGCTCTGAAACAAGATCTGAATAATGATGTTTTATGAAGAGACTGAATAAAGATATGCAGAACAAGCTTATTAAACAAGACTCTAAGTTCTTGACTCTGAAGAAACTGATGACTCTCATTCATTGCTTACAGATCACTGTAAGAGCTACAGACCTGCAAAGAGCAGATCACTGATCAGCCCTGTGAGAGCCAGAATAACAGAGAACAGGTTTGTCAGGAAATGATAATAAGATACAGAGAGATTCATGTCTGACTGCTGAGCAGAGAGAGAGAGCTTTATAAGCTCTTATAAACAGAGTGTATAACAGAGAGATTAAGAAAAAGAGACTCTGCTTCATCTGTTCTAAATCAGAGCATCTTCATGCAAACTGTCTGAACAAATCAAAATAGAAATTTGAGAAGTCATGAACAGAGTCAGTAACAGCCTTCTTAAGAGTCTTGAAGCTGATACCTGAATCTGTTACTTCTCTGATGAAAATGCTTGCTCACAGAAAGAGACTGTGTCACAGTACTGCTATCTCATAAGTATGAGAAGTATTGATAAACTCAGAATCCCAGGTCACTGTGATGTCTCTAAAGCTTGCAGAGTGAATAAGCTGAAAGATAAAAACTGAAAACCTGCTCTTATAACAAGCAGGGCATGAGAACTCAGACCTGAGAACTGAGAGACTTATAAGAGTTATCTTTGAATTATAAGATCTCTCTGAAACCTGGAGAAGATTTGCAGAAACTGTGATTATCACAGACATTGCAGATAACATGTACTTGAAACTTGCATGACTTCAAAGACACAATTCATACATAGCTGTCTGTGAGTCAGGTTTATACTTCTGATCAGTGTTGACAGACTCACTCACAGAGATAGAAGTAGTTGATGCTGCAGAGTTGATTAGAGAAGACAAGCTCATCTATATAATAACTTTACAAGTGTCTGAGAATCTTATAGTCATGAAAACTGAGCTTCAGATATCAGAGAAATACTGAGATCTCATAGAGATGTTTAGTTCAGCAAAGACAGCTGAGCTTCTTTCTCACTGTGAGAAGAATCTGATAATAGATTTGATAGAAGGATAGAAATCCTTCTGAGAACTAATCTATAAGCTCTCTCCTTACAAGACAGAGGTCTTGCAGACCTATGTAAAGAAGAATCTGAAGAATGACTTTATCTGATCTTCACAGGCCTCTGCAGAAGTCTCTGTGATATTTGTAAAGAAGAAGAATAAAGATCTCAGATTATGTGTAGACTATTACAATCTGAACTTCAAGATAACAAAGAGCTGCTATTCTCTGTCTCTGATTGAGAATGTAATTAATTATCTCACAGAAGCTGTTATATTCACATAACTGAATATGATTAATATATATACATGACTGTGAATACAGTCTGAGAATGAATAAAAGACTGTCTTTAGAACTGCACTGAAATTGTTTGAATATCTAGTGATGCCTTTTAATCTGATTAATACTCTCACAGTATTTCAGTCTTTCATCAATAAAATACTTCATATATATCTGAAAGTCTTTATGATAATATATCTGAATAATGTGATGATGTACTTCATGAAGAAGAAAGAACACACTGAGTATGTATAAAGTGTGTTGAAGGTCTTAGATGAGACAGAACTGTATATTAAGCTTATAAAGTATAACTTCAGTGTCTACTGAATTAATTTCCTAGAATATGTAATCATTACAGATGATATTCAGATGAAACCTTTATAAGTTAAGACTATTCTATTATAGTCAGAGTCAACTAGTATTTATAAGATTCAGATCTTTCTGAGCTTTGTGAATTTCTATAGATAGTTTATCTTTGTATTTATAAGAATCTTCTTAATTCTTACAGATATACTGAAGAGTGAAAATAAGAAGAAGTTATTCTATAAATGAAGAATGAAAAGATTGTTGAGAAGAGAGAACTGTGAGAACTTTCTTATTTCAGAAGCTTGTAAGACCTTTACAAGATTGAAACAGACATTCACAGACACAGTGATACTGTTTCACTTTGATTTCTTACTCTTAATCAGATTGAAGACAGATATCTTCTTCTTTATAATTTCAGAAATAGTCTTATAACTACAGTCAAATGAGAACTGAGTTTCAGTGATCTTTTTCTTACAGAAGATACAATCTGCAGAGATCAACTATAGTATTTATAATCAGAAGCTTCTTATAATAGTGAAATTCTTTCATCACTGATATCACTACTTTAAGAGTTTTATAATAGTGATTACTGTTAGAACTGATCATAACAGCTTGTAATAGTTTACTTCAATCAAGAAACTCTTGTGATGACAGATTCACTGAGCTCAGAGACTGAGTAAGTTCTGATTCAAGATAGAACATATCAAGAGAACTAAGAACTCAGTGAACAGACTCTCTCACAGGTCAGACTATATTAAGAAGATTAGAATGACAGATACAGAGAGACTAGAGAAGATAGAAAAGCTTCACAGAATACTTAGACTGAGTGTTATAAAGAGATTGACTGAAGAGTCTCTCAATTTCTTATAGAAGAAGAGAGAAGAGAGAGAAAAGAAGTCTGTATAATTACTTTCTATAATACTGAGAGTCAACACTCTGAGAATCTCTGTGAGAATTCTTGAAGAGAGTATCTATAATCTGAAGAGTTTACAGACTTTGAGAAGCATCATGAAAGATCTGATGTAAGAGAAAACAGAGTATAAGTCTTTACAAGGTCTTCTATTCAGATTGTCTGAACTATAACTGAAGAATGAATATACTCAGTATATTCAGAAACTACTCACAGCAGAGATCAACTCTGCAGAAATAAAGAATTGAAGTAACTTAAATAACCTCTTGTAAAGAGAGGACTAGATTTATATATCTATGAATGAGTTTCTATGTATAGAACTTATTAAAAGGTATTATAACTCTTCTCTAGTAAGTCATTTTACAGACACTAGAACTCATGAGTTGCTTATAAGAAAATACTTCTGACTGAAGATATAAGAATTTATGAAGAAGATAGTGAATTCCTATACTGTTTGTCAGAGTTCACAGATAGTGTGATTCAGATTATATAAAGAACTTACTCCTCTACTCATTCTGCAGAAACCTTGAGAACAGCTAGAAATGAATACTCTTATAAGTCTCTCTGAAAGTAAGAACATATATAATACCTGCTTTGACAGTGTGCTGATGATAGTGAATCACTTTATCAAGATAACACACTTTATACTCACCTGTAAGAACTTGAAGTTAAAGAATTTGACTCATATCTTTATCTGTAATATGATTTAGTTACATGAGTTATCTGTAAATATTGTCTCAGACAGAAAATCAATCTTTACAGAAGAGTTCTAGTCTAATCTGATAACTATACTGAAGATCTCATAAGATTTAAGTATGACTTTTTATTAACAGACAGATGATCAGATAGAACACCTGATAAGTATATTGAAACAGTATCTGCAGTGCTTTGTCAATTACAATCAGAATAACTGAGTATATTGATTATTACTTACAGAGTTTATATACAACAACTTAAAGTATGTTAGCACAGATAAAACCCTCTTTGAGATACTTACTGAGACTTATTCACAGATGATCTTGATAAATCTGCAAGAGTACACTATAGAGTGTGATGATGTCTGTGAACAGGCTGAAAGAATTCAGAAGATTCAGAAGAAAGTCTGTGAATTCTTGAGAAAGACTCAAGAGTATCAGAAGAGATACTATGACTTCAAGTATATTATAAAGAGTTTTAAGAAAGATGATAGAGTCTGACTAAGTCTAGAAAACATCATTATATAGAGATTTAGTAAGAAGCTGAATCTCTTACAGACAGAGTCTTATAAGATTATGAAGAAAGTTAGCTTATAGTTCTACAGATTGAAACTGTTATCTGAGTTATAGATATACAATATTTTTCATGTCTCTTTACTCTGTGAATATAAGGAATTCTTAGAAGAGAATTCTGTGACTCATCACTCTATTTACAAAGTACTAAAGAGTGAAAGAGAATATCAGATTAAAGAAATTATTAACTCAGAGAAGTGAGATTATAAGCTCTGATTCAAGGTTCAGTGATAAGAGTATTCTGATAAGATGAATAAGTTCACTTGAGAATTATTCAGACAGATAAGATATCTGCAGAAGCTGAGACATAACTTTTATACTGTGAATTCTGATAAGTCAGAATAATGTGATCTTCACTAAGAACCTGATTATAATAAAGATATTAACACTGTCATTTGTGAATTCTAGTCTATAAGATAATGAGTTTCTACTGAGATGAACAGTCTGCAGTGTATACAAGGAAAGAAGAAATCATATTCTTATTAAAGTTAAAAAATAAGAAAATAAACAGAGCTGTGAATACAATTTAGAGATTAATAAAGAAAAAATAAAGAAAACTCATACTTATATTATCAATATTTATAACACTCAACTCTCTTATAACTATTAATTTTTCTCTTCAAAGAAGCAGAGAGTATTATGCCTGTGATACAGACAATTATTACATTTAATGTGAAGGCTGTCAGAAATGCACAGACTTCAGAGAAGTCAGACACTAGAGTATATACAGTTGTAACAGAGCCTTGAGAACTGGTCACCTGTGTGTGTGATCAGATATTTCTTATAAAGCTGTATTCACTCTCTCAGTTATACTGAAGTATTCAGCTCAGAAATAATTAAGATGTGAAGAGAGAGCTCATCTACTTAGATTAACTTCTGTCAGAAATTCATGACATTCACATTGTCTTGATTACTCAGATTTTACAGGTACTCAGAGACTCATCTCTCATTGATAATGAGATTGCAGAAATGCGCTGCGGTGTGAGAATCATTGATGAGAAACCTAGACATATTCACATATATCTGATCAGAGATTGTGCAGACAGGGAGAGAGTGATCATAGGCCTGCAGAGCTGTAGAAGACACTGATAACACTGAGAGCTTCATAAGAACTATTAGCTAGAGTCTGTAAGGAATTACTTGTAAGAAGACTTACAGCAAAGAGAAGAACTGCACTGCTTGAAGTCAGAGACTGGCCTGAGAGAGGGATGAAGTGAGCCGCTGGCCTGAAGATCAGATGCAGTGATAAGGCTAAGAGAAGTGAAGATACAGTTGTGAGCAGCAGCATTCTCACTTCATCAGCTGGTAAAAAGTAATCAGAGAAGTCATAGAAACACTCATAAGAAGCTCAGCAGTAGCCAGACATTGTTATAAAGATATTGAAATTGAAAAATTTTTTATTCTTGAGAAGTTCTTGAATCAATATACAGATATTGTCAGAAACACTCTCTCTCTATTATCTGAGTAGAAATACTTCACAGATGAATGAGAATACTCATAGTTTATAAGAATGAAAGCTGTTATAGAAAAAGAGAAAAGAAGATGAGATTCTGTAAACAGATCTGAGATATTTATACTACTTTAGAGAGATTTACTTACACTGTGAGTGATTCTGTGAAACAGTCAGATTACTCTAGTAAATAAGAGTGATTATGAATTACAGATCTGAATCTTTCTATATGACTATAAAGAGTGATTACAGACTGTAGATATCTTGATTCTACAATTCTACAGAGTTAATAAAAGAATGAAAAATTCCTCACAATTCTACAGTGTTAAAGAATAATGATTTGTGAGAATGAGTGAAAGATTAACTTTTGAATATTTCTCTTTGATAAGAGTGATCTCACAAAGAGTGATTCATCTGTGAGATGAATCTGTGTGATGATCATACAAGAACCTTGTGAAAATAATTGAGAGTTAACTAGAATTCTTTTATATAAAAGATGTGAGATAAATCTGCATGATAGTCAGAGAAGAATCTGTAAATTATAAAGAATCTTATAAAATAAGAAACTGAGTGACAGACTCTTTTCTCTTTGCAGTGACAAGGGATTTTTCCTCACTAAGGTTTTTTATAGATATGAAGAATTTTTAGTGAGTATCACTGCAGTGCTGAGCTGACTCTATAAAGTCACTCAGTGAAAGACTTCACAGATGAAGTCTTAGAGAGAGAGAAGTATGTAAGAAATCCCATCTCTTACAGATTCTTTACCTCTATTTCTATCTCTTATATAACTAATAGAGCTAGCGGCCCTTGACTACACACAACTATATAGACTGAAGTTCATGAATACTATTCACAACTCAGCTTGAATACTATTATACATTTGATCTCTACATTTTATCTTTCTATTATAAATACTTCTAGTAGTTAACAGTACATATCACGCCAAGCTGCAAACACCCGAATAATCGCCTGTGAGCACTTATTCTTACATTTTAACAGATATGAGCCTGTTCTTTCTTATATATAATTACTACATGAAGGTGTTAAATCTTCTAGAGATTACACAGTTCACACTGAATCTTCATAGTCTCATTCAGATTGTTGATAATATAGTAATAAAACTCTGAGATATCTGTAATTGAGTAGAAGTCTTCATAATAAGTGATAAACAGAATGAAGAAGATTAAATCAATGTTCACTGAGACCTCACTGAATAATATAAGATAGAAGATCTGATATAATTAAATCTTAAGAATATATGAATTATATATTCATCTCATACACTAGATTACTGTCATATCAGGTATAAAGTGATAGAAGTTCTAGATAGTTATAACTACTATCTTAACACATTATCAGAGATTCATGATGTCTTTTACACAAGCTTGCTCTGTCACACTATTATCAATCTGTTCTCTTCTCAACTGACTTCTGACTGACAACTGTCAGAGATTATAGAAGAAGATAATGAGCTTGAGTGAGAGATTAAAGATATTCTCAATGAGAGATTATATGACTGCAGCTGATAATATCTTGTGAAATGAGTCAGCTATGATTAACTGATCTGAACTCTGAGTTCTGTATTATCTGAAACAGCAGCTCTTGACTGATGAGAACTGCTTCTGAAAGAGAGAACTAATGTGACAGACTGCACCTGATCAATTATATAGACTATTCTATTACACTTCACAGATTTCAATTACTTCATTCATGAATACATACACTTCAATTCTCAGTCATTCTCAATCATTAATTCTCAGCTGTCATGAATGCATACACTCTAATTCTCAGCCATTCTCAATTGCTGATTCTCGGCTGTCATGAATGCATACAGATTCTTCCGCCCTGAAGCCTCACTGTGTACATCATCACATACATGTATGAATATTCACTCCGAGTGCTGATTCTCACACTTTCTCTTTCTTTTCTTCTCTAACATTTTTCTCTTTGTTATATAAGACCTATTAATATCATATCAATCTATTCGGCGTAGGCTTCTTACAGTCACTGATATCTCAACTTCTTTCAAACCTACATTAGATGAACTATGGCATACAGCAGCTCAAACTGATGAACTTCTTCAAACACTCACTGAAGCAGTATAACAAGAAGCACTCTGATTTTCCTCAGAACTACATATAAGAACTGACATCTCAGAATATTTAATTAATGATAATAACACTCTATGATTCTGTGAACAATACTGAGTCTCTCACTCTGAACTCTTACACACTCAGATAATACAAGAAATGTATAACTCTTGTATAACTGATTATTCAGATTGTGAACAACTGTATAGAATAATCTTTCAAGAGTTCTACTAATCTGAAATATTAAACAGTATTAGATGCTTCATCTGAAACTGCAACTACTATTCTTATATTATCTTATGAAAGAACTGTAGAAAAGATCTACTGAAATTACTTAATATCTCTGATAGAATCTGATAAGATGTTATTATTATTATTATTCTTCAATTATAGATGTATACAGTCAGAGACTATGACATCTACCTGAGAACTTTAGTTCTCAGAGTTTTTTCTATGTCTGTAAAGTTAACTATTATACATTCATCAATTTCAGATATGTAAAATCAGAAAATTCCAGCTCAGAATACAAAAACTATTTACAAATTGCAGTGTTTTAACATCTTTTGATACTTTGAAATCATTTAACAATATCATGACAAAAGAAAAGAGAAAAAGAACACAGTCTCAAAGATAGACACATTAAATAGATAGATAGAAAGAAAATGAAAGAAAAAGATAAAGAAAAAGATAAAGTAAAGAGAGACTATAATAAAACAAATTATTAAAAGAGAGTGTATAGCTGTTTTAACAGACTATATCTGATTGATTTTCTTCTCTTCATATTCAGATAATTCTGAATTTAGTCATTTTCTTATAGCTACTTGAGTTTCTGATAGAAAGTCTATTAAGTATTTAATTCCTGTCTCAGTTGAGAATAAGAATCTTATATTTAATTAATTTAGATCATACTTCTCTTTTAATCTGACTCTGAGACTATTGTATAATGCACAGTGCATTACAATATACTCAGAATTCTTATTTGTATTACAGAATAAGCATTCTATTGAGTCAAATCTATCATCAAATCTTTATATATAAGATTTGAAATAGCCATGTCCTAGTTTCAGCTGTATTATAGATGAGAATATTTTCTTTTTACATTTAATTAAACAAGATTTTCACTTGGGTTTTGTTTCAAATCTTGAATAATGTATACTTTTCTTTTATTTCTGCCAGCTTTCATTTCACTTGTCTAAACAAGATTCTTTTATTTTTCTCTTTATAAAAGATCAGAACACAATTTTTTGAATAGATCTGCTTAATTCTGCACTCTTTTTTGCAGCTGAATCAGCCAATTCATTGCCATGCTACGGGCGCTAGCCACCCGCAGGATGCACCTTAAGCTAATTACATTTAACTCTCTATAATTAACCGACCACCGCGTCCGTCCTCTCGGGCCAGCCACTAATTTCCAGGGGTGTTAGTTAGTGGCTGCCACCGCCCACTTGGTGACGTACACACCAAGCTTCCGGTTGCTGATCTCGGCCCCATTAGATGCCCATAGGCCTATCAATCAGTTGTCATGGCCTCACCCTGTGTTAGGGACTAACCATAGGCTTGATGACTGCAGTCCTCCCTGCCAGTATTAGGGCTTGGCAGGGAGCTTGCAGGCTCTAGCCTATCAGAGTGCTCTGCCTAGGGCCTAGATGCATGTCTAGGCCTGCTAGTTGAGTGGTTTTCAAAATCATTCTCTGTATTTAAGGGGGAGCTAGGCTCCGATGACAGCCCTAGTTAGGGACTTGCTTAAGTAGTGTATAACCACTACATTAGGCTTGGCTCTATATTGTTAGAACCTTGACAGGTGTATAGTAGAATAGTGGGACATTGACACTCCATGCTGGCCCTGGTGAGTGTTCGCAGGATCTTGCTTAACTAGTGGCTTGGCTTGCAGTAGGGAGTTCTACCCCGCACCAAGCCTTACTAATTAGGCTCAGCCCCTATTACATGGGGGCTTTCATGGGTAAGAAGTGACAGGTGCCAGCGGTGGGATTCGAACCCACGCACTCCTAATGTGTGCGGCCTTGGTTATCAGTCTTACCAACTGGGCCACGCTGGCTCTGATAAGATGTAGTAATTAACTTTACTATTAATCTATCTGAGAGTAAGAGTTATAAGAATATTCTGGTCATCATTGACTGACTAAGTAAAGATATAATATTGAAATCTTGTGATAAGATGAATGCTGAACAAGTCACTGAAGCCTTCTTACAGAGTATATTCTATTGAATGCATGAGTTGCTGAGATCTATTATATTGAACTGAGACTATCAATTCATGAGTACTCTCTGAACAAGAATCTGTCAAGTTCTCAAGATTATACACTGTTTATCAACTGTCTATTATCTTGAGACTGATAATTCATTGAAATGAATAATTCAGACTGTAAAGAATTATCTTTGTAAGTTTTATAATCACTTATAAGATGATTGATATAATCTTCTTCTACATACAGAGATTATTATTAACAGTTAAGATACTATTTCAACAGATATAAGCTCATTCTTTCTTATATACAGATATTATATGAAAGTATTAAATCTTCTAGAGATTACACAGTTCATATCAAATCTCTGCAGTCTGATTCAGATCACTGATAATATAGTAATAAAGCTCTAAGATATCTGTGACTGAGCAGAGATCTTTATGACAACTGTAAAACAAGATTAAGAAGATTAAATTAATATTTAACAAGATTCTGCAGAGCAGTATAAGATAGAAGATCTTATATAATTAAATCTCAAGAACATACAAATCACATATTTATCTTGTACACTAGTTTACTGCCATGCTAGGTATAAAGTGATAGAAGTTCTAGATAGTCACAACTACTGTCTTGACACATTATCAGAGATTTATAATGTCTTTCATACAAGCTTACTCTGCTACACTGTCACTGATCTGTTCCCTTCTCAACTGACTTCTGATTGACAGATATCAGAGATTATAGCAGAAGATAATAAACTTGAGTGAGAGATTGAAGATATTCTTGATAAGAGATCTCACAGCTGCAGCTGATAATATCTTATAAAATGAGTCAGCTATAATTCTCTGATCTGCACTCTGAGCTCTGTGTTATCTGAAACAGCAGCTCTTAACTAATGAGAACTACGCGCCCGCGATTCTATATCACTTCTAGAAAGAGAGGGCTAATGTGACAGGCTGCATCTAATCAATTATATAGACTATTTTATTACACTTCACAGATTTCTACTGTTCTGATTCTCAGTCACTTCACAGATTCCTATCATTCTGATTCTCAGTCACTGATTCTCAGCTGAAAATCTACAGAATTTCTATTCTTCTGTTCTAAAGCTTCACTGTGTATGTTACTGTGTATGCATATAAATATTCACTCTGATCACTGATTCTCACACTTTCTCTTTCTTTTCTTCTCTAATGTTTTTCTCTTTGTTATATAAGATCTATCAATATCATACCAATCTATTCAGTGTAGGCCTCTTACAACTTTCATACTGTGAATTCTGATAAGTCAGAATAATACAGTCTTCACTAAGAATCTGATTATAATAAAGATATTAACACTATTATTTATAAACTCTAGTCTATAAAATGATGAGTTTCTACTAAAATAAACAGTTCACAGTGTATATAAAGAAAAGAAGAAATCATATTCTTATTAAAGTTAAAAAACAAAGAAAATAAAAACAGAGTCATGAACATAATTTAGAAATTAATAAAGAAAAAACAAAGAAAACTCACACTCACATTCTTAATATCTGACACTTAATTCTCTTATAACTATCAATTTCTCTCTTTAAAGAAGTAGAGAGTATCATGTCTATGATACAGACAATTGTTGTATTTAATATAAAGATTATTAGAAATATACAGACATCAGAGAAGCTGAATATTAAAGTATACACAGTTATAGCAGAGTCTTGAGACCTGATTATCTGCATATATAATCAGATATCTCTTATAAAGCTGTGTTCACTCTCTCAGTTATACTGAAGTATTCAGCCTGAAAATAATTAAGACATAGAGAGAGAACTCATCTACTCAGATTAACTTTTATTATAAATTCATGATATTCACATTGCCTTGATTACTCAGATTTTATAAGTACTTGAAAACTCATCTCTCATTCACAATGAGATTGTAGAAATGCAGTGTGATGTGAGAACTGTTAAGAGAGAATCTAGACATATTTGCATATATCTGATCAGAGATTGTACAGATAGAGAAGAGATGATTATAGATCTACAGAGCTGCAGAGAGTACTGACAGCACTGAGAGCTTTACAGAAACTTTTAACTAGAGTCTGTGTAAGAAATTACTTACAGAGAGACTTACAGTAAAGAGTGAAACTGTAAGAGACCTACACTGAATAGATTGATATAATATATAGGTCTTATATAACAAAGTGAAAAACATTAAAGAAGGAAAAGAAAGAGAAAGTGTGAGAATCAGTGATTGAAGTGAATATTTATAGGTGTACACAGTGTGTACGCGGTGAAGCTTTGAGATGAAAGAATAGGAATTCTGTGAGTTTTTCAGCCAAGAATCAGTGATTGAGAATAACTGAGAATCAGAGCTTTTGATGAAATCTATAAAGTGTAAAGAAATAGTCTATATAATGATCAGATGCAGTCTGCTATATTAGTCTCTCTTTTCTCTAATTATGTATAGTTCTCATCAGTCAAGAGCTGCAGTCTTGAATAGTGTGAAACTCAGAGTTCAGGTCAGATGATCATAGCTGACTCATTTCATAAGATATTATTAACTGTAGTCACAGAGTCTCTTATCAAGAATATCTTCAATCTCTCATTCAAGTTCATTATCTTCTTCTATGATTCCTGGCAGCTGTCAGTCAGAAATCAGTTGAGAAGAGAACAGATTGATAATAATGTGATGAAGCAAGCTCATGTGAAAGACATCATAAATTTCTGATAATATATCAAAACAGTAGTTGTGACTATCTAGAACTTCTATCACTTTATACATTGATATGATGATAATTCAGTGTATAAGGTAAACATGTGATCTGTACGTTCTTGAGATTCAATCACATTAAGTCTTCTATCTTATATTGCTCAGCAGAATCTCAGTGAACATTGATTTAGTTCTCTTAATCTTATTTTATAATTATCATGAAGATCTCTGCTCAGTCACAGATGTCTCAGAGCTTCATTACTATATTATCAGTGATCTGAATTAAACTGTGAGAGTTCAGTGTGAAATGCATGCTTTCTAGAAGATTCAATACTTTCATGTAATAACTGTGTGTAAGAAAGAACAGACTTACATCTGTTGAGACAGTATCTCAGCTGTTAATAGCAATCTCTATATGTAGAAGAAGATCATATCAATTATCTTATAAGTGATTACAGAACTTATAAAGATAATTCTTTATAGTCTGAATTATCTATTCTGATGCATTATCAGTCTCAGAGTAATAGACAGTTAATAAACAGTATATAATCTTGAGAACTTGACAGATTCTTATTCAGAGAGTACTCATGAATTAACAGCTCTGATCTGATACTATAGATCTTAGTAATTCATACATTCAATAGAATAGACTCTGTAGAAAAGCTTCAGTGACTTGCTCAGTATTCATCTTATTACAAGGTTTTAATATTATATCTTTGCTTAATCAGTTTACAATGATCAGAACATTCCTACAATTCTTACTCTTAGAGAGATTAACAGCAAAGTCAATTACTACATCTTATCAGATTCTATCAGAGATATTAAGTAATTTCAGTAGATCTTTTCTACAGTTCTTTCATAAGATAATAGAAGAACAATAGTTACAGTTTCAAATAAAATATCTGATACTGTTTAATATCTCAGGTCAGTAGAACTCTTGAGAGATTATTCAGTATAATTATTTATAATCTGAATAGTCAGTTATATACAAATGATACATCTCTTGTATTATCTGAGTGTGTAAGAGTTCAGAGTGAGAGACTCAACATCATTCATAGAATCACAGAGTGTTATTGTCATTGATTAAGTATTCTGAGATGTCAGTTCTTATACATAGTTCTGGAAGGAATCAGAGTGCTTCTTGATATACTGCTTCAGTGAGCACTTAAAGAAGTTCATCAGTTTGAGCTGTTATATGTTATAATTTATTCAGTGTAGGTTCAGAAGAAGTTGAGATATCAGTGTCAGTGTTAGTATTAGTATCAGTGACAGTTCAGAGAGAGGATGTTCTAATTGAAGAAGTATATATAGTATCATGAGTAGACTGGCTGCCGGGACCATGAATTTCAACATTTGATCTCATTTGATCTGGTCTCATACATTTCTTGACATGAATCTCGCTGGGACTAATCATTAAAAAAACATGCAAAGTGACTATATATCAGATCTCAAAATGAAATCATAACTTAGAAAAAATAAGAAAGTGATCTCATTTGATCTCATTTAATTTCATTCTTGGCATAAAGTGACTATTTTTAGATATTTTAAGGTTTTTTTTAGACTATTCTTAATTTTTTAAAAAGTAATGCTTTTTGATAACACTCCAATAAGATTTAAAGTCATTTAAAGGAATAAAAATAATTTAAATTGAGAAGTGAAAATCATAATCTCATTTGAAAAATGTGACAAGAGTAGACAGTAAGTCTCACTGAAACAGTATAAGACTACTATCTAATGTTAAAACAGTGTACTGAGATCAGTAAAATTGATAATAAGACTATTAAATATTCTGGTCCTGGTCTCAGACACGGTCACACGGTCAGTCTAGTCATGAGTTGTTTCATCTTGATTAACTAATATCTTCAGATCTAGAAGCTGATGTTCTCAGTTCATTTAACAGGTGTCTGTTACATTGAAAGACATATCTTGCTCTTATCATAAGAGAGCATCTGTCATCAAGTTCTAGCTGCTGAGACAGTAGTGTATTGTAAAATGAAAGCAGCTTAAGAACTCAGATCATCACATCTGTTATTCAGTGAGTTTATGAATAGTTGTGAAGTGCTTGAGGTTCTTATGATCTGTGATTATCTCAAATTCAAAGACACTTCAGAGTTCAGAGTCTCATTTTTCTAGATAGTGTACAATTGCAAGAAGTTCTGTAAGTGGTCTTGTGATATCTGAGAAGTTTTGTATAAATTGCTGATAGAAGTTAGCAAATCCGATGAAGCTTCATACACCTTTCACAGTATGTGAAGCTTCTCATTCAAGGATGACAGAGACTTTCTCAGAATTCATTTGAATTCCCTTGCCAGCTTCTATGATAAAACCTAGATATTTGATACTCTTGACTTTGAAGTCACACTTGTCAATATCTATTAATAGTTCTGCTTCTTGTAATCATTGTAATACTCTTCATATATATTCTTGATATTCTTTTCTGAATCTATCAGTGAAGATAAGAATATTATCAAGATATACAGATGCAAATTCATCAAGAAAATTCTGAAGTACTCAGTGAATATACTTCTGAAATGTACTGAGAGCATTGATCAGTTCAAAGAGTGTAACTATTCATTCAAAGAGATTATAATATATTCAGAATGCTGTAAGACATTCATCTTCTTCAGTAATACAGATTTTATGAAACATGATAATAACATCTAGTTTTGTAAATCATTGAGCTTGTCTGATGCAAGCTAGAGTTTCATTGATAAGAGATAAAGAATAGCAGTCTTTCTTGATTAATCTGTTCAATTCTCAATAGTTCACACAGAATCAAAGTTCTTTATCTGATTTCTTTACAAAGAGAATAGAAGCTGCAGTAAAAGAGTTGCTAATACATATAAATTCCTTATTCAATAGATCATTGAGTGTCTTCTGAAGAAGAAGAAGTTCATCTTGAGACATGTTATAAAGAGAATCTTATAATGACTTGAGATTCTTATCATTCTTCTTTTCTAACTTGATACTGTAATCTACTTCTGAGTCTTGTAAGAGAGATATATTCATAGTGTTATTCTATCAGAAGACATCTAGATATTCATGATATTATTGAGAGAGCTTTGTATAAGAATCTGTTATTATAGTACAGAATAACTTCTCTAGAGCTTTCTTAATATCAGTCAGACTGATGAAATAAATTGTCACATGATTCTGCTATTAGTAATCTTTTCAGTGACTTTCTTTTCAGAGCATTTCATAGGCATTGACAGAGATCTGTGTCAGATTTATAGTCTTATAAATGTCATCTTTGTGAACTCTATTATTGTTAGAGAATATTAAGCTTCTATTTCAAGTGTTCAATAAGATGCCTTGTTCAGATAGTCAGACAAGTTCTAATATAAGATTATAATTGAGATTATCAACTTCATATGCATAGACATCTTCATGTTAATATTCTTTGACATCTATGTTCAACTTCATTATGTAACAGATACAAACATCTTTTAAGTCATTAAATCCTGTGAGAAGTCAGAGTTTTAATAAGAAAATACACTGACGGTTGTAATGTCTTACAACTGAAGATTTAATCATTGTATAATAACATAAACTACTGTCTATCATGACTTTCATATTATATATGTTATCAATCACAGTAGATACAAGAATTATATTCATTGTCATTTTCTCTTTAAATTATTATTGTCTGATCTCTTTAAGCTTCTGTTTACAAATTTGAACAGAAGCTAATCTTTTCTCTGTTTCATCAAGACATTCTTATAGTTATCTTCTGAATCTTCCTTCACTGCAATGTGATTGACATGAACAGGTGCTGATTCATTCTTTAAGTGAGAAGGCATGTAGACTGATCAGCAGTTGAAAGTAATATGTTCTGATCAGTTACAGTTAATGCATACTTCTTATTAACATTAATCAGCAACTTCTTCAGAAGTAATCCCAGAAACTCAGAAGTTTGTTCAGATGACAGAGATTCTTACTTATGTATAGATATTTAAGTCTACTCAATTCATAGCATCTGCATCATTGTTATTCTTCAGCATGAGTGTATAAGTAACTGAGTTATTTCTCAGTGTAGATGTATAAGTATAACATCTTCTATCACTGTTCTGTATACTCTTGAGCTTGATAAGACAGTCATTCAATATCTGAAGTTATACATAGAAATCTTTATAAGTCTGGTCTTCATCTACACTTACAAGAGCCTGTAAGAGTTTGAAAGTTAATGTCTTCTTAAGCATGTTAATCTTCATTTAATTCTCTCAAGATTAATCATCTACTTCTAGAATCTTGATATCAAAGTCAGAGATGAATCTTGTAAGAAAAGTATTTCTCTATTGAGTACTCTGTAATCAATCTAATACTTTCTGTTATATAACAGTGTCTCAGAACAGAATATCAAGATGTTTAATAATATTATCAGGTATTTGCAACACTGATTCACATGCTTTTATTCATGAAGAAAACTTCTGTTTCATGTGATTCTTCAATCATTCATTGATATATTAATCTTGATTAATTAGTGAATCAATAGCATCTTCATCTATACTCAGTTTCATGAGCATTTTCATTCTTCATGATGAGTAGAGAGTGAGATCAGAAGTATAAAATATATGAGAGTATCTAAGCATTCTTTCAGTGTTTTTATATTTAATTCTGTAGATGTTGAAATTGCATGAGTTTCTTATTAAGATAATCATTGAATCTCTTCATATTAGTATTGTTAAGTTGCATGCATATCAGCTATTTATTATTATTATAGTTTCAACATTGCTCAGAGTCACTGTAATACTGTATCTATGCTTATGTTCAAGAGTTCTCTCATACTATTATTAGACATGATTGGCCCGGTGGCGTAGTGGTTAACTACGCTACCATGGAGCCCCAATTAGCGGCCTTCCCCCCGGGGAATGAATGCCAAGAGGGGGCAGGTTCGAACCCTGCGAGGGCCATCTTAACCACAGCTTCCACTGTTAAGTCATAAAACAGTACCAGGGGCCCCCGGGTGCACTATAATGAATCATTCTCAAGCTTAAGATGTCCATCCCGGGGGTTCCCGGGCGCTAATTCTCACTGATCTTAGGGTTAACAGCTCCCCAGGCGCTTCAAGTTAGATCAGTACTAGAGTGATTGAGATCTAGGGTGCCCGCAGGATAGTGAATCATCATCAAGCTTAACTGGCCAGGCCTCATCCCCCTCACTCTAGGCACCCACTTCCGGGGAATAAGATTTAAAAACTATCTGATTAGAACACTCTGGGCCTAGCAAGGACCTAGGTGAGATGAGGCCTAGGTGCTCTTAATAGGTGGTTAGTGTAAGCAAGACCATGACAGCCAATTGATAGGCTGGAATGCCGAGATTGACAGCTGCAAGGTTAGAGACTTAACTAGAATTGAGTAGCTCTGGTATTATTCTTAGTGAGAATCCCACTTATGAGTAAGCTAGTTACAGGAGCTAGCTGGGCGGCGGCCCTTTAGAGGGAATGATAACCCCTGAAGCGGGCCTGAGAGGACAGAGGCAGCAGTCGGTTATATAGAGTGTTAAAATATGTATATAGCTTAAGGTGTAAACTGCAGAGGTCTTGTTCTGTAGCTATCTATTTAATGTGTCTATCTTTAAGACTGTGTTCTCTTTTCCTTTGTCATGAGATTGTCAAATGATTTCAAAGTATCAGAAGATGTTAAAACACTGCAATTTGTAAACATTTTTTATATTCTGAGCTGAAATTTTCTGATTTTGTATATCTGAAATTGATGAATGTATAATAGTTAACTTTACAGATATAGGAAAAACTCTGAGAACTAAAAGTTCTCAGGTAGATATCATAGTCTCTGACTGCATACATCTATAATTGAAGAATAATAATAATAATAATTAGACATGATTATATTAATTGTTGAATGTGTAATATCTGTGAAATCAGAAGAAGTATAATTATATAAATATCTTATATATCTGTAGTATTAGAACTCTCAGATCTTTCACTGATATTCTCTTTATAAGATCTTATTCTCTTTATAAGATCTTGTTACAGAGTCAGAGTGACTGATAAGCAAGCTTCTATTTAAAGACTCAGTGTTCACTTAACTGTTTAACTGTTTCTCTATTTCTTACACATTGTTATGCATTTAGATATCTCAGTGAGTAATTGTTTCTAATAAGAAGATAATACATGAATAATTGTTTCTAATAAGAAGATAATGAACATTTTTCAAGTATAAGAGATCTACACTGAATAGATCAGTATAATATATAGATCTGTAAGAGGCCTACGCCGAATAGATTGGTATAATATTGATAGGTCTTATATAACAAAGAGAAAAATGTTAGAGAAGAAAAGAAAAAGAAAGTGCGAGAATCAGCAATTGAAGTGAATATTTATATGTGTATGTGATGATGTACGCGGTGATGCTTCAGAACAGAAGAATATACGCATGTTCATAGCGGCTGAGGATCAGCAATTGAAATATACATGTTTGTAACAGCTGAGAATCAGTGATCAGAAATGAGACAGTAGAAATCTATGAAGTGTATGAAATAGTCTATATGATTGATCAGGCACAGCTCATCACATTAGTTCCTTCTTTTCAGAAGCAGTTCTTATCAGTCAAGAGCTGCTGTTTTAAATAACACAGAACTCAGAGTTCAGATCAGTTGATCATAGCTGACTTATTTTACAAGATATTATTAATTACAGCTGTGTGATCTCTTATCAAGAATATCTTCAATCTCTCACTTAAGCTTATTATCTTCTTCTATGATCCCTGGCAATTGTCAGTCAGAAGTTAGTTGAGAAGAAAACAGATTAGTGACAGTGCAGTGAAGTAAGCTTGTGTGAAAGACATTATGAATTTCTGATAATGTGTCAAGATAATAGTTATGACTATCTAGAACTTCTATCACTTTATACTTGACATGGCAGTCATCTAGTGTACAAGATAAATGTGTGATTTATATATTCTTAAGATTCAATTATACTAGATCTTCTATCTTATATTATTCAGTGAAGTCTCAGTGAACATTGATTTAATTCTCTTGATCTTGTTTTACAGTTGTCATGAAGATCTCTGCTCAATCACAGATATCTCAGAGTTTTATTACTATATTGTCAGTGATCTGAATCAGACTGCAGAGATTTAGTATGAACTGTATAATCTCTAGAAGATTCAACATCTTCATGTGATAATTATGTGTAAGAAAGAACAGGCTTATATCTGTTGAAATGATATCTCATTCATTGATAGTAATCTCTGTGTGTAGAAGCAGGTCATGTCAATCATCTTATAAGTGATTACAGAACTTATGAAGATAGTTTTTTACAGTCTGAATTATCTGTTCTGATGTATTATCAGTCTCAGAGTGATAGGCAGTTGACAGATAATATGTAATCTTGAGAACTTGACAGATTCTTGTTCAGAGAGTGCTTATGAATTGACAGCTCTGATCTGATACTATAGATCTCAGCAATTCATGCATCTGATAGAATGAGCTTCTTAGAAAAGCTTCAGTGACTTGTTCAGTATTCATCTTATCACAGAGTTTCAATATAATACTCTTGCTTAATTGATTCATGATGATCAGAATATTTCTACAGTTCTTACTCTCAGAGAGATTAACAGTGAAGTTAATTAGCACATCTTATAAGATTCTATCAGAGATATCAAGCAGTTTCAGCAGGCCTTTTCTACAGTTCTTTCATAAGATGATGAAGAAACAATAATTACAGTTTCAGATAAAATATCTGATGCTATTTAATATCTCAGGTCAGTAGAACTTCTGAAAGATCATTTGATACACTTATTCATAATCTGAATGACTAGTCATATATGAATCATGTATCTCTTGTATTATTCAAGTGTATAAGAGTTCAGAGTAGAGAACTCAATATTACTTGCAGAACTGTAGAGTGTTATTATCATTAATTAAGTATTTTGAGATGTCAGTTCTTATACATAGTTCTGAGAGGAATTGAGATACTTCTTGATATACTGCTTTGATAAGTGCTTGAAGAAGTTCATCAGTTTGAGCTGTTATATATCATAATTCATTCAGTGTAGGTTTAAGAGAAGTTGAGATATCAGTATCAGTGTCAGTGTCAGTTTGAAGAGGAGATATTCTAATCAGAGAA